>NC_079153.1:95036866-95700061 GCF_947563725.1 Argiope bruennichi
AAACCTTCTTTATAACATAGTTAAAAGTATATTTCACAATAAAAAAATATGTCAGAATAAAAATTTTAATTTTTGGAAAGTAATGCAGCAAAAAACATTTTGAGTTTTATGATTTGGACAGCTGAATTTTTGTTTCCTCTCAACTTCTTTATTAGAAAAAAAAAATAAAAAATCAGATGAATTATTTTAATTTTATTGTTTCTCCACTGGAAATTGCCTGCTAAAAAGCATGGTACAAAGAAAAATCATTTAAACTTTATAACATCTTGTAAAAAAAATGTGTTTCCCATGGACAACAAATGGCACCGAATTTTGAAAATGACCCACATAGCAAATGAAACTCATACTGAATGTATAAAATAAAGATTTGAACTTTCTATTGTTGTTCATTGGAAATGAATATTTTAAATTTGTTCCTTGAATAATCTTATGTAATATATAATAGTTTTATTTCATAATTTGCATAGGCATTGAAAAAAATGTAGAAATAAATATATCAATGAATTTAGATAATCATTATCTAAATTATTAGTTATTACCAAAAAACAATTTTGAAAAAAATGTCATTAGACAACTAAATTGGATGGATGGAATGCTATCTAAAGTGATAATATAAAGAATTACATCTAAAATTGTTTAACACATTAAAACCAATATTTTATAAAATTGTAAGAGCAAAATCTATGTTTTTAGTTTAGATAAGCATAATAGTTTAAAACATGACATACAAGAAGTTTGAAGATAATTGATGGTCATTTTCATCACCAAATTATCATTTTTTTTAAATGATACTTTAAGCATTGTACCAATGAAATACTTGCAGCTTAAAGAATTATTTTAGAATGTTACATAATTTTTCAACTTGCACAAAATATTGCAAAGCAATGTATAATGCACACACTATAAGATATTTTTTACAGGTTAATTATAAAATGAAATAATTATCACTGTTTGTGGAAAAATGCATTTCTATATGTGCTGAAATCTTAACATTTTAGATCCGACTTTCAAAGTTTTTTTAAAAAAAAGTCTAATGACACATCCATGTTAGAATTCATCACATTTGTCACAAAAAGTACTGGGTCTAGATGTAATTTCATATACATGTTTAGTTAATAACCTTATAGTTTAAAGCCAATTGATACTCAACAAAAATTCAAAAAGTATACTTAAGTTACAAAACAGAGAGTCTGAAACAGAAAAATATGTACAAAGTTTTTATTTTAGCATTATGTTTCCCAGAAAGAATTGAATCTAATCACAAGAAATAGAAATTCAATATGGATTATTAAGTAAAGCGGTCAAGAAATGGTTCACAATTTTGTTCCACATCATTTAAGATTCAGTTTTTCTGAAGTTAATAACCATAAAACAAACTTTGGAACTTTTTCATGTTAAAAATATTGGAATGTACATAAATTACAACTTATATATAATCAATAAAATATCACAGGATATAAAATATAAAAAGGATTAAAGGATATAAAAACATTATTTTCTATGTAATTAGTTTTCAAGAAGAATGTTCCAAATACTCATTTTTATATTATCTAATAAATTATGTACCTCTTTGTAAAAATGTCTTTAAATTTTTGTGATTTTATAATAAGCTACCAACAAATTTTGCATTCTGTGTTATTTTAATGTTAGATTACCTGTCTAATTAAAGAATTATGTGATTACCAATATAAAATATTTGGATAAACAAATGTAAATCTGTCATTCATAAATTCAAATTTCAAATCATACACCTTAAATTCATACTAGTAACTAATTTTGACCTGACATTTATAAACCATTTAATTGTTTTAAATCGTGCTTTTCTGTTAGGAAAATTATGTATTATTTGATTAAAGTGACAGTAGTATAATTAAAAATTTAAAAAATGTTTTATCAGTTTTTACACCCCTAATTAAATGTCTAGTCATTTATTACATTCACATTGTTGGTACTGTAAAATACAAGAAATATGAATGAAGTAAATGAATATGAACTGTGTTAATTTTTGTATTTTAATAGTAAACGAATTTGAATACATACTTCAAGAGGTGAAAAAAATTTTTCCCCTGTATTTAAATTCGTATTTCTTAATTATAAATTTTTACAATACGAGATGTCTTCTCATAGTGTTGTTAAATATACTTAAAGGGTTAATCACAATGATCCTCCCTACAGACAATTATGTAAATCATAATGTAGTGTAATATGACCTATCTAAAATATCACAATCACATACACAGTAATCAGTTATTAGTATATCAAAGTTAACAAAGCTACTTAAACATGTATATGTGAATATTATTTTCAAATATTAATTGTTTTTTAATATCAATATTTTCAAAAAATACTTTTAAAATATCTGTGTTCTAGATGGTAAAACCAATACAGAATTTCTAACAATATCCCATAATTATAAGTACTGTTTTACTAGGAATAGCTTCTGCAAACAAAATGCATTTCAAATACTAAATAAATTACAGTTTTTAATTTCTTAATAATAAAGATTAACATACCTAATTTTTCTGCATATTTCTTATATCTTTCTGCAAGGACTTTATTAGTCATAAGACTTTTATATGCATTGTCAGTGTCATTATCAATTTCAACTTCACAGCCAGTTGCTACTGCAGCAGCAGTTATACATGCATCTACTCTCTTTCCAAGATCGTCTAAATCACGAGTCGTGGCAGCTCTATAGAAAAGCTGCATTTCAGTGTGACCAGGGATTATATTAGCTGCTTCACCTCCTTTGGTTATGATAGCTACAAAAGAAAGTATTTATTTTAGAGATAATAAGTCTACATAGGGTTTTCTAAAACTGTGCAACAAATTTTATTTTTATATGTCTAACTTATCCTCTATTTTAACAAGCAGAACACAGGTTCTCAAATGCAAAGTGGAGTTTGCAATTAGGAGTTCTCTGTCTCTTAAATTTTAAGATCCAGTTTTAGATTAATTAGGAGAAATTTCTTCATCTACATATTCAGTTTTTCACATATAAAATGGCTAATTACATTTTATCTTTTTCCATTTAAGTACAGTTCTATTAGCCATCAGGTGATACATTTTTATGGGACTAAGAATTTTTTTATCAGATCTTTTTATTTGAATTAGAAAATCTTAATAATAAAATTATTTATACATTTTGCATCACTAACTGGTCATTATCACAAACTTCTTGAATCAAATTATTATTAATATTATTATTTGATTTGTTCATTAAATAATGAAAGAATTTTTCGACAAGCAACTATATTGACAATAAAAATTTACAACTATCAGGAAAAATATATGCAGAAATTCAAAATTAATTTTAGAAATATGATTCCAATAATAATGGAAGGATATTATTATTCCATTTAAAGTAAATTTAATATATATCTAATTTCAATAAAATCCCCTCGCCAACATGCTTCCCTGAATTGTCATACAAAAAATATGGAAGAATGGGGAATAAAAAATGCCCATGATATCAAATCTAGATATTATAGACAACAATACAACAAATTCTAATAATTACAACATTTTAACTTTCAAGTAAGGTGATTTCAATCTTGTATGATAATTTTTTAAAAAATTCAACAACAAAATTATGATTCCATAAATAAATTTTTAACCTTATTTTATATTCTAAAACAAGTAAGTTTTGAAATTGCCATGACATAGGTAAGTATTAAAACATTAAATTTATTTGAAATATATTCAAAACACATGAAATTAATAAGTTTATTAAATTACAAAGAGCTGCTTTCAAATCATAATTTCATTAGCTCTATAGAAATTATAAAGTTAATCAAATTCCAAATCATTACACTTCCAAATATGGTGAAGAATAAAGAACATTTAAAAAATGAAGAACAAATATCCCCTTCCCTACACATACATGTATTATGAAAGAATTCTTTGTGGACATTCTAACCCAATATAAAAGCTCATGATCAAAATTAAATTTTATGGTTTTTAAACTTTCATGAGTGATAATCACATTTATTATTAAAAATATCAAAATAAAATTAAAAGGTGAACCGTGGCCTATTTTAAATCTAAAAATGATTGGATTTTAAATTTGAAATCAAATATGGGGTTATAAAACATTAGATAACAATATTTGCCATAACAGAAATTAAATATGGTAATCTTACAATGAACTCTGCAAGTGGGCTTTATGTGTTGACGAAGGAGAGCAAGGTTGTTGTAAGCACCAACAGCTGCATCTAAAGCATTCAATCCTTCCCAAGGATAACCTGAAGCATGAGCTTCTTGACCAGTAAAATTTATTATTTTCTACAAGAAAAAATTGTTTATAAAGAAAAAAACTTTCACAATGAAACAAATTTATTGTTCTAAAATACTTGTGAAATATGAGACAATATATCAAATTCATTGGACAAATTTCACCAGAAATATTAATATATCAGAAGTATACAGTTTTATTTTAACAAATGTTTTTAATTTTTTTAATTAGTTTTACTATATTTTGAAAAATGTTATGATATTTTGACAATACCTTTATTAAA
This sequence comes from Argiope bruennichi, assembly GCF_947563725.1. NCBI lineage: Eukaryota > Metazoa > Arthropoda > Arachnida > Araneae > Araneidae > Argiope > Argiope bruennichi. The sequence goes on from NC_079153.1 coordinate 95,041,384, forward strand.
AATACATATTAATTATCATAAGCACAATAGTGGTATTAAATAATATAAAAAAATAATAACTTGATTTTTTAAAGTATAAAACAGAAGAAAATATGGAATTCTTTAAAGCAAAGAAAATTAGTTAAAAAAATGCTTAGTAAATATGAAACTTTGCATAATATTTCAATGCTTAATTAATCATTTTTCAAATAAAAAAAAAAGCTCAATTTTATATGCACAAAAATATTTTACCCGTTTTATACCAATGAAAGGTGGATACAGATGGTCATCTGGAGCTGGATGAACCATTAATGCTGCATCAACATCTTTAAAAGCTCCTCCATTAATTAAGGTAACTTTACCACCACCACCTTCTTCAGCAGGTGTTCCAAGAACTATTACCTACAACAATTACATTTTAAATGTTATTAGATATTTACATTAAAATAAAAGTTTATGTATAATATCTAATAATTTAATATAGTTTAATATAGTTAATACATAATATCAAGATCTACATATTGAGACATGTGCCTATTTGTACAGTAAAATAGATACACATTTCTGCAGTGATTATCAGCAGCAATATTCTAAATAAATTATTTCTATTCAGAAAAATAAAATTAGGCAGTTTTTAAAATTAATATATATAATTAAATCAACATAATGAACAGATACTAACCGGGTATATTAAGTATGCTCTAAAACATTTTAAGCAGATCATAAATATCAAATTTCTTTCAATTATATAGATACTTGGATTTGAATCTCTAATATAAAGTTTTTGTAAGATCTCCAATAAATTTATTTGAAATTAAAGATAGGATACATTTCAATCAATAAATTTTGATGTGAAATTAGAATTATATAAGAGATAATGCTACATTAAAAAATTCTTAATCATGGTAACTTTTGAAGGAAGAAAAAAAAAAATTAGCATAAAAGAATATCCAACAATTAGATTATTAGTTGTACAATGTATCAAGAGTATTGTGGAAATTAAATATATTCAGCACTGTTTTGTTTTTGAACAATTAGAAATAAATAAAGAAATATCACCATTATTTCTTATACCAGCACATTCTTTGTCTAATTCATACTTTTGTAAATATGATTGGCATTTAAAATGAATAAAAATGAGAAGTCACTAGCAAGCAGAACCAGCCACAAGATAAAATTTTAAAAGCATTTATATCTTGATTCTAAAAATCCATCATATTTTCTATATTACTTATCTGTGTCATGATTTTACATAGAAATTACTTAATTTCATTAAGCCTTGAAATAGCTTTTTTGTTTAACTACTTAATATTAAAGCTTAATCAAAAATAGAATATTAAATAATAATTTTAAAATATAGATTGTTTTATTCTTGGATTTTAATATTTCATGATTTCAATATTATATAAAATAATTACATTTAAATGTTAAAAAAATAGTTTACTTCCCTAACACATACTCCATTCTGTCTTTCACTCATTCTCCTCATACAAAACCATCCCTGTCAGAGCATTCTAACGCTGCTTAATTTACAATTACACCATTGATGTGCACTCTAATCACAGCCCAAAGCTAATTTTTAAACTGCTAGAGATAAGCCATTCTTTCTACTAGAACAATGTTTTACATAATGTTAAAAATTATATTTATGTGTATCATTCAATAAATGAATTGAGTAAAACACTAAGAAGTCTAAACTTCCACTCTTTTGTGTCTAGAACTCACTGAGTTATAAAGCTTTGAATTTCTTTATTTTAGACCTATTCGAAGATGATGATCAACTTTGGCCACTAAAATAGTATGAAATCCTCCATAAGGTTTCTTATCTCAATCAGTTTTGAAATGAAATTTTCTTTTTTAAATGGTAGCTGGTCAAGAATATTATATTAAATAGGAATGATATAAACTGGAGCGGTTTATTTAATTTTAGAATTCATAAACTGTTCAGTAGTAAAATCATTCCCTCAAACAATAATAAAAGAACTATGTCATTTAGAGCAGTTTTTCAGTTGAAAATATATGCCTATCACTAAAAACTTAAAATTTTGTTACCCTACTGAAAAAAAAGAAAAGAAAGCTAAATGAGAGGGAGAAAGAATAAATAACTTCATCTGATAGGCCAAACTTTTTATTTAAAATAGTTTGGTTTAATTAAAAGAAGCAGTAGATCAATAAAGCTCAGTTTAATATAATTGTTATATGTATAGCTCTTGTTTACTTACACAATGAGAGTATGAATTAATAACTGTGAGAGAAAAATACCTGATACTGTATAAATCAGTAATATAGGTAAACAAAGGATACATGTATCTGAAAATATAACTAATCTTTTCAAAAGTATTATTTTCTAGTATCCCATATTTTTACAATACTACATGTATGTATGTTATTTCAAAGTAAAAATATGAAATTATGGATGCTGCACTTTTTCTTTTGAGCAGGTTGCAGTGAATAAATATGTATCTTTGATGACATTTAAATTCATTCAGTTAAATGCTACACTTTATATAATTTTAAAATTCTTTATGTTTTAGAAAATTTCTCTTTATAAAAAATGTAACTCATTTTAAAATTCTTTTATTAAATACGATATTGAGTATGATGCATTTTAAAATAAAAACGGTAGCAGAAATAAAAATAAATGGAAAAAAAGTGAAAGAATGAAAAAACAAAACGGTTTTGATTATTAAATGGGAGAAATACAATTGCATAAGCTATTGAGAAAGAAAATTAATTAGCATACTTTTCCAGCAATATCAGGAAATGCTTCTAAAGCAGCTTTGATAGCAATTCCAGCACCCAAACCAGATTCAGCTATTAAATTATGGCCACATGCATGTCCTATCTTTGGCAAAGCATCATATTCACAAATTACAACTACTGCTGGTCCTTTTTCTGCAAATGAATTTTCACAACAATAAACTGGTTGATAATCTAATTCAAAACAATATAAAATATTAAATTCTTTAAAAAACTGAAGGGGGAAGTTGATAGGGACATTTTTGAATAATTCTCAGTTTGGTTTTGTGGAAGTTATATATCTTCCATTTCATATTTAATACCATTAATTATTACGATATAGAAGATAGTTAATCAAATATCATCAGAATTCTTGATTCTGACTAAAAAAACAATTTTTGTATTTCAAATTAATCTCATATTTGTTGAATTACACCCAGGTTTTTATTTATTAACCCTGCTTAACTTATCTGCCTTTCTTAGAATTAACTGAATGATCATTTTAACCCCCCCCCCTCTTTTCCCATTACTATTAGACATACACTGAGATCGTGAATCTCATCTTCAAACTATTGAAAAGAATGGAAAATATTTTTACATTTCATCATCAAAATTATTAATTTAAAATGATGTTTCATCAGCCAGTAATCTGAAGATTAATAAATGTAGCAATTTTGAATAATGCTGATATACAATGTTTTATGCAATTTATTTTAAATTTTATTACTTATTAAAAATATAACAAAAACTAAATAACCAACTGGTCAACTAATTCTTCTGAATGAAGTCATGAAATGAGCAGCATAATTCTAATGATACTTAATTACAGAAAATATTAAATAATATGGATACTAAGATCATATATTTATTGGGATGTACTTGCTTACCTCACAAGATACTTGTAAAGTACCTAACTAAATACTTTGGAGAATGACATTTTCTCACAAGGGATACAACTCTACTTAATGGTTAAACTATATGATTAATTAAATAAACATACAATATTGCAGCTTGCTAATTAGATTTAAAGATTGCAAGCAAATGATTTGAAATATATAGCAAAATATATTTTACAAGCAAAGAATTGCAGTAAAAGTTTTGATAAAAATGAGCAATCTAGAATTTATTTTTCCCTTTCTTTATTTAAGAACGTTTTGAATACAATCAATCAGCAGATTATTAATAGTATTTAAATAAAACAGAATTTCAACAATGAAAAAAAGAGTGGCAAAAGATTTTTTAAATATGCAATATTCATTCAGTTGGTATAAAGAGTTTAATATTATCATAAAGATTACTGTTTTCTCATAAAGTCAGCTGTGTGAATTTAATCATTCACTTCAAAACAACAAATTTTACTCTTGTATAGTTTTTTTTAATGCATTAGCTGTTTTAACAATAAAACAGGTAGTATTTTTTGATAATACTCCAATTATGGAGACATAATCAAAAAACCTACCAAATTTTAAAACCTATAATCGTTTTTATTATTATTATTGTTGTTGTTGTAAGTTTAGTATAAATTAATTTCAACAGTTAAGCTAAGTGATGAGTGAAACCTCATAAACAGAAAAGTATGCATGTTTACTTAAATTTAAATGTGCAAACAAATAAACTTCAATGCTACTACAGATGTACAGGCATATAAAATAAGAGAGAAGTTACAGAACACCTGGGTATTCACTAAGTACTATACCCAATAGAAAACAAAACATTCAAATGAAATAAAAAAATATTAAAAATCATTCTAACGATTGATGAAGTAAGTTTAAATAAATAAAAATGATTTTACAGAATTTTTAACACAATTATTTGAAATAACAGTATATTACAATACGAAAAATATTAACATGTTAATTTAATTAAATCAAATAAAGTATATTTTTACAGAAGTGAAAAAAAAAAAGGAATAATTACTTCGAGAACTGAATTCTGCACGAAAAGCTGTTGGTAAAATGTAATTTCTTTCCACATTAAAACCTTTCTTTTCAAGTGCATTCGTTAATAAATCGTGAGCAAATTTTTCTTCAAATTTTAGCTCTGGAAACTTCCAAATTTCTTGACTAATATGGTTTAAGAAATTCGCTTCATTATCAATAGTTTTGTTAATAACATCAAAAAGTTTTTCATCCATATTTATCACCGATTATTTGAAAGCAAAAAAAATATCAGTATTATTTATCTTACAAACATCAAATTTTAATAACTAAACCAGAAAATTTATATTCTTTAAAATATTAAAATAATATCTGGAACAAGACAGGGCGACTGTAAGATAATTCAATATCTGACGTGTGTAAAAGTTGATTTATCAGACAATTCTCAAACTATCTTATTTAGTGAAGTCACATGGCCGGCTCATATCGCTCCTTTGACACAGTCAATAGATAGTAAAAGCTGTACTACTGCGCATGTCCTGTATAGTGAGCAGAAATACGAGATATAAAAATCCCAATGTATACTAGTAGCTATAACAGGCATTTTAAATCGCAAGAAGGCTGGTTCAATAAATGAAGATTTCTCTTTAATGTTTTGAAAAAGAAGTTATCTTTTCCCTCAAATCACCAATAAAGATAATCTACATACAACTTACAAGGGGAGGGCACTGTTGGAAAATTGAGTTTGTTATGAGATTTAGTATAACAATAGTAATTTTATTAATATATTTTATTTTAATATATACTTTTAAGATGTTCATTAATCAAACTGTACTACACTTCGCGTTTAGTATCCAACAGAATGGTTACTAAGGTGATTTCGTAGCCGCGAAGTCAAAGTTCGGTCCTTAAATTTTTATTTCAAAATTGTTCAAATTAAACTAGTGATATACAAATAGTTTTAATTACTATTTCTTAATATTTGATTTATAATATAATTTAAAAAAATTAATTACAAATATAAATGTTTTTTAATTAAATATTTCAATTACATTAACAATTTAAAGATAGTTTTAATTAATATGTTGCACATTTTTTATACAAAAATAAAAGTTTATTCTCCTATTCAAATTATAATTTAATTTTTACAAGAAATATAATTACTAAAAGAATAATTTTTTTAATTCTAAATTATTTCAATTAAATTAAGAGTTTAGAGACATTTTTGATTAATATGCTGTTCTCTGCTCATTTTTCATGCAAAATTATTTTCCTAATGCTTGAATTATAATTTAATTTTTATGAAAAAAATAGCTATAAATATAACTGCGACTTTTTTTAAATTTCAAAATTATTTAAATTAAATCAACAACTTACATGCAACTTTAATTAATATGTTATTCCGTTTTTTCCAAAAATAAATATTCATTCTAATATTACTCTAATTATAATTTAATTTTTATCACAAAAATAATTATAAATATAACTTAAATTATTATAATTACTTTTGTCATAAAAAAAATATTCCTTATTTTTATGATCCGAATATTAAGAAAATTATTCAATATTTTTATAATGAATTTATTACTATTTAAATTTATTCTACATTCATTAATTTTCAAATACATATAAAAAGAAGTTCGATTAATTATCGCAAAAACATCGGAAATAAAATACGTTTTGACATTTTGCAGAGTTGAAAAATCATTATTGTTCTTAAGAATAATGTTTCTTTAAGGGAACAGATGTTAATCAGAGAACAAACTTTATTTATGTTCAAAAATATTTATTTTGAATATAAATAACAGAGCCTCGTTGGATTTGGCACAAAATGTAACAATTGCCTATACTGTAGATGTTCATTCTGTTCATCAACTTTTATCCATATAGCTTCGTTTCGAAGTTATCGTTTTAACTTAGATTCGAAGAGCTGGACAGGCAGACTACTTCTGAATAGATTTTGCTCAAAATTTGACAAAAATTTATAAATTTGGTATATAAACTGTATACCATGTTTCAACCATGTAACTCAAAGCGTTTTTGAGTTATCTTTGAACAAAGTTATCTTTCTCACATAAAGTTATGTTTGAGTTATCTTTGTCACATAAACTGAAGGGCATTTTCCAAAAATGTATTTTTCGAACTCAAGGGAGTCTGAAACTTACTTTTTGTCAAAATCTCGAGTTCAAATTTTTTGACGATTACTATACTTTCTCCATACTAAGTATAAGAGAAAGTAAAAATTAATAATAAGAATTATTATTATTATAATTGTCTGAAAATAGCGTGACAAAGTCATTTCATTTTAATTACTCTTCAATCAAGTTTAGCAGAGACGGCACAAGAAATGATGAATCCATCAATCCTATTTTATTTCTTATCTTATTAATTTAATTTAATTATACCTTCATGATTCATACTTAATTCACGTATGCACATTTTTTTTTCGTGTGTGTGTGTGTGTGTGTGTGATCAATCTAGCCTTTTTTGCCATTTACGGCAAAACAACCGCCCTATTCAGTGAATATACCTTAAAATTAAAGTAGAATTTAGGCTAATAGTGGGGAGAAATTTTTCCAGACCCTCACTGTATACCATTTCTCTCCCCTCGAAGTTGATTGTAGACCTTGGGTTGATTGTAGCACTGTGGCAGTTACAAGTGCTCACATTTTTATTTTCAAAGCAATTCTCAAAGTTCCTTTAAGTTTAATAGTATAGTAACGCCTAATGAGAATTTTTAGCGTCTTTTTTCAGTCCGACTGAAACCGAAATTGACACAAAGCTACAATTTCAAAAAGTTTCGACTTTTTTTGGCGATTGCAATATATATTTTTTTATTAATTGAAATAAAAAAAAATCTTGTTAATATATTGTGATTAAAACTGCATATTTCAATATTATTGTCATTGTGTTTTTGAAATATCGCTTTTATATGCATACTAAAGTGCAGACCGATACAGTCAACCCCTTTTAAGGATTTGGTTAAATTTCACATGGATCTATATCTTAAATACTAATTCTGCTTGCCAAATTTTATTTATCTATCTCTTAACGTTTTGTAGCTATCGAGCACTCTTGTACTCAGACAACCAGCCAACCAAAACTTTCTCTGAATAGATTTTGTTCAAAATTTGACAGAATGCGTAGACCATATACAAAATTTAATTTGTCTAGATTAAACTGCCTTTGAACTATCATGTTTCATTCCCTGTCCATCTGTGGACACAGATTCAAAAATGTATTTTTTAAATTTAGTGAGTTTTGAAATGCGTTAAAATATCGAAATCGATTTTTTTTTATTATTATCAATACTTATTATTTATTATTATCAATAATTTTTTTATTTGTATCATACTTCTCAGCATTAGAGAAAGTAATAAAGGCAGAATTTATAATATTACTCTCGACATATTATAGGAAATATTCCACAAATTAAGCATATTGAAGACATATTAATGTGTATTATTAATGTCTAATGTAATATTAGTTGAGTAGACTATATAAGATTGTTTTTACTTTTCATAAAAAAATTCGTTGTTCTAATTTTTTTTTTTTTTTATTTTTTTATTTTTTTTTAAGAAATATTTTTCTTGAATTGGTAAGCTAAAAGATTCAATTCTAAGCAAAAATTTTTATCTTGACCAACCTTATTAGTGAAAATTGTGCTCTCCCTAAATTATTATTTCAAATTACATATAATTCCTGCATTTCATATTTCTCGGTGCACAGAACACTGATTAATATTGCGTTAATATTATTCAATATTTCATTGTTATTGCAGTCCCAGCGTTATCTTAGCTGGATAACAGTATAACATAATAATTATTCAATCAGGGTGAAATTTGTTTTCTTGTTTAAAATATCTCGAAAATAAGTATAAAGATTATAAAAGAAAGTTGTAATAGAAAATGTCATACCCATTGACAGAGCCTTTAGAAAATAAAAGAATGGCCATTATTTAGTATACTACACTTAATTACTCTTTAAATGTACATGCATTTAGTTATATTAATGCTCAGTTTTAAAGCAATGCTATGGCTATTTTGAGATGGACCTCGTCATATTGAACCGTGGTTTCATGGTGAGGGTGGCGCCTGGGCTGGCACCCACTCTCCAAACTTCCAAGCCACAGCCTTTAGAGGACGTTGGGCCTGACGGATTTGGCGTGCACCAGGCTCGCTTACATGACAGTTCTTCGGTGGAATCGGGTTTCGAACTTGAAACCTTCCGGTTTCGAAGCCCAGACCGTACCACCAGGTCACCGCGGCTTGCATAAATGTAGTAATAACGTTAAAAGTTTTGTTTCCTTGCAGTGGGATCATCTCTATTCATAAAGTTCACGAATTTTGAAATCAAAACTGATCACTAAAACTAACATAAAAATATAATAAATATAAAATAATAAAAATTGCCGACCTTAGCTCATTAACTTTTCTCCACTTCAGAATAAAAATATGTAAATATAATAAGAAATTTAAGATTACATAACTCATTTTTATTTCAACTTAGCTTTATTCATACACTGATAAATCAATCGATTTGAAAACAAAAAAAATATTTATTTGAGTTGCAAGATACGAAAACAGAATTCTGCATCAGATAATGGCGTGGGGGTATTTTAACTTCGCCAAGTTCTATAGAGGGTGGTGAACAATTATATATACTAAATGATGCTTTTTTACTATCGGTTTCAAACCACCTGGGAGGGGCACCTCGAAATGAGGATGAGATGCTTCAGGCATGGCGGTTGGATCTCGCCACCCTGGAGGGTACGCAAAAAGGTGGCGGATCTGGTTCCTCCCATCGATGACGGGACGTACTTCCTTCGGGAAGTGTTGTACAGTGGCCGGTGATGGCCCTTAGAACTCAACCACAGTTCCCGCCAGTGTTGCTATTTCGGCGGTTCGGTCATTCAGTTTTCTTCATCCGTGTGCCTTCGGGCGGATCGGAAACTCAGTGATATGACTTACTATCGGTTTCAGCTTGTAGAAAATTATGCACTTCTCTTTTCTATCCAACAAGAACACTTGAACGTTTCATGCTTGTGGAATGAAATTAAATGCATGCTTCTTCTCGTTTTTTTTTTTTTTTGGGGGGGGGTATTTGAAAATATCTTGTATTAGGCCATTTCTTATTTACGATGAAAAACAGAATAACGAAAGTGCATTCACTTTCTTCTTGCTGACGTTTGATAATACGGAATCATTCCATGCATTATTTAAGTAATGTTTAACTAAAAATCATCCGATAAAAAGATGCGTTCCATGTTATTACTTACAATGTCGAGGATATTTTACATTTCTTCTTACATTTCTATCAATGCTGATTGCTGAGAGGCCTTCGTAAGTCCCCATGATGCCTGAGATTGTGAGAAATAATCTGTTATCGACATTAAATATTCACCAATTTGTGAATCTCAATTCAACCTTTGTACAGAAATTAAAGAGATATAGATATATCCGTTCTTTTCTAAAAGCAATCTCTTGACTCATGTTCTTGATAAAGATTTCGGTCTCTGCCAGTCTGGAACCACAAATGAATAAACTAACACACTGTCCAAAAAAAGATGTTGATGGTATAATTATTTTTATCACCTCATAACTAATGATGTTATTTAGGGTGTCGAAACTTTTTTACATTTCTGTTTGCAATTCCGAAGCTAAGAGGACTCCATAAGTCACCATGATGCCAGAGATTGTGAGAAATAATCTTTTGTCGACGTCAAACATTCCCCAACCTGTGAATCGGAACTCAACCTTGGTACAGGAACTGAAGAGATATAGATGGAGCAGTTCTTTGTTTTTTTCTAGCTTCCCTACGAAATTCCGTGAAACAATCTCCTGGTTCATGTTCTTGATAAAATTTTCTGTCCCTGCCAGTTTGGAACCACAGATGGTCAGAATGACGAACCAGCACACTGTCCAGGAAAAGACGCTGATGGTATAACCGTTTTTAATGATCTCTACAGCTGACAGGTAACTAGATGAAATCACGCACACTAGGTTAAGAATGGTGCAAAATGAAAGAACATAAGCTAGAAATGCAATAAATGAGAACGCTTTTTCGATTTCCAGATGAATCTTTTTCGCCATAGTGAACATTATCAGAGCTCTAGAAACATTTTCTCTGATAAAGTCTTGCAGTAATCTTAAACGTATCGATTGAAGATGTTTTCCAAGAGATTTAACATACGTCAGATATACAAAACTAAGAAGGGTCATCGCCAGTCCTGGGAACATAAAGAAATGTAGCATGAATGCTATCTGGTGAATACAGAAAACAAAAGTCAGCAGAATTATAGAATCCGATCCAGAAAACAACTGGATTATTGTTATGGCAGTTAAGTGGCTTTCGAAATCACTCAAGACTATAGCGATAGAGGTAACGGCAATTAATACAGGTATCAAAACGCACGATCGACAAGCAATAATGGCGTATTTTCTCAAAGGTGATTTCATCATCTTTTCATGTGTGCTGTCAAACAAATAAATGCTGGAGAGAACTTTTAATATGCTTAGCTTGCCGAAAAGAAGAGACAGTCTGAACAGAAGTAAGATCACATTCAGTGAGACTGTAGTCACCTTCAATGTAGTCGAGGTATAAGGGAAAGCGTAAAAGCTAATAAACAAAGTATAGATGTTGAATAAAACGCAAATGGTTTCTAGAAATGATTTCGCAGCAGTCTTCATTTTCATATTTAGATTTGCGTCTCCACTTTGTTTGATATTGGAAAAGTCAATTCCAGCAAAGAAAAGATATTTTAAGATTATTGTAAATTGAGGGTGAAGTTTCATATTGTTTTGGATATTATATGGAAATTTTTTTTAAAAAATTTTGATTGCTTTAATCGTTGTAATGGCTGCGAACTGAGCGATGCATGTGATTTTTTTTTTTTTTTTTTTTTTTGTGAATTTATTTTCATGAAGAACAGAAACTATCGAAAATATCGGCCGATGATGATCTGAATTTTAGACATTTCTGAACATGCATTTTCTTCCAACGTGCTGTGCAACATTCTTTTTATATGATGGGTTTAAACGGAATAAATCAATAGAATAGACAATGGTCTTTTTACTACATAGATATCTATCAAAACGGAATGTAATTATTTGCCTATAAAAATAATAAAGCACTTTCAGAACTTCTTAGAAAATTCTTCTATGCATTCAAAAGGATAATTCAATTCAAAGAGGACTCAATAAAATATTTTAATACCTTTATCTCCTCAGATTACATGTCTTTAAAAAACTAGTACTTTTGGTTGTTTTTAGTGTTTTTTTTAATGAATTATGAGCTGAAAATTTTATATCAAAACAATTTCAAATACCTTCATTGATGCGTATCGGCAACAGATGCAATTTTTCAATGGAATTATTGTTCATTTCACGTAACAAAACTTCCTTAACTTATCATTATGCAATCCACATGACTTGTCATGCAATAATAATTGTTTTTAACTAAATAGCATATGTTCTTATAGTTAATATATAAAACGGTATTAAGAGATCTTATCATTTCTTTCAAGCAGCTCAAGAGATGAAAATAATCTGCTCTCTGAATAAGAGCATAAGATAAAATGAATGAGCATAAATTTAGATTTCTGATATTTGTATAAAATCCATAATTTTTTTAAACAATAAATATGCTTTTGACATTCACAAATGACGCCGACGAAGAACAAAAAAAAGGTAAGATTATTCACACAATCCATTAAATTGTCTATGGTACATAAGTTATTTATTTAAAAAAAGTTCTTAAGGTTATAAACAATGAAACTTTGGATAAAATGAAAGCCATTAGATTTTAACAGATCTACAGGCCAAATAACAAAAGTTGCGAAAAAGTTATTGGCAGGAGTATCAATCATAAGGTTTTGCGCATAGATTGTTTTTATGCTAATGGCAGTTTATGTTTTATAACTGTCGATTAACCACATTAAAAACTGATGCTGCAATTGATTGTTGACTTTGAAACATTGTGCAACAGCAGACTAATTGATTCTGATCTATTGATACAGTTAATTATTTTATAACGATGATTCTTATTGCTTCTGAAGAGAAATTTCTGTAACTGTTTTGATAATTCAGAGACAAATGTAATGGAAAGCATAATAAAAAGCCAGGAGAAGGCTAAAAATAAAAACACGTTCGAAAGAAGGACTAGTATGTAAAATGTATTCATGCTAACCATTATTAGAGACCATTATATTTAATCAAAACGGTCTCAAAAAGGATCCTTACCTTTTCTAGAATACTCATTGATATGAATGACTGCCATTGGAACAATTTAGGTGCAGGTAAAGTCCTATAATCACCACCGGCCCAATTCTGGTACGTTCCGTCATTGGATAGAAGCAATTCAGTTAAATATAATTACTATATTTATGAGGAACGAAAGAACCTATTTATTTATATAATAATTTCTCACCCTCATAATCGTGATGCCTCTCGTTGGAGCATATATATATATATATATATATATATATATATATATATATATATATATATATATATATATATATATATATATATATATATATATATATATATATATATATATATATATATATATATATATATATATATATATATATATATATATATATATATATATATATATATAATATATATATATATAATATATATATATATAATATATATAATATATATATATATATAATATATAATATATATATATATATATATAAAATTCTCTTTACCCTATCTTGACAAGTGATCTAGTCGCCGCGAATAAAATATTAGACACTGTGGCCGACACATAATACCCCTCATTACTAGCAGCAAAAATAATAGCAGACTCGGCACTTGTCATTGGAGATGGATCTAGAGAGCAATACTATCTTTATTATTTTCACCAGGAAAATAAGAAAGAATCATCACACTGGAAAATTTTCATTCCCATACATCAGATGCCTTCCACCCCAACCTGTGGAATATGGAAGAATCTTGTTATGGAAAATCAAAATCCGTCTGCTGAGTGTACGATGGGGAAGTTCAATAACGGATAAAGATTTTATTCTACACAAAAATATAAAAATGTACACAAAAATTTATTCCACACGAAAAATAGGAATGTACGCAAAACAGCACGCAATAAACAACAGCGCACAAACAGCAAATAATTATTAAATAGCCACATCAATGCAAGGTATCCAGAAAGACTTCACACAACTATTTGCTTGAGCTGAACTAAACTGACTAACTTCCTTCAGTTCTGTTCCTGTTCAGTTTTTTCAGTTCTGTTCCGTGATAGGATAAAGAAGCTGCTAAAATAAATGTCGGAATTGGAGTCTTAATGAAAATATCGTCAAGATTCTTAATTATTATGAGTTCTTCATTTCTATCAAAGTCACTATACTTGTCGCCAAGGCAAGGTTCATTGACTGGTTCGTTAAGCATCTATTACTATTAATATCTTCTGTAAAACTATCTTCTTTACCAGGAGACTTGCTGATCATGGAAACTACGTTGCAAATTCTTAAAAATGTATTACTGCAAACGGTAAATGCATCCACCCTCATCCGAAGTGTTGCAAATAATGTGGACGTCGCAACAGCAATGAGGCGGGATCTATGGTTGAGCTCCACCAGCTACAGTACAACCCTTACCGTAGAAGGCACGTCCCATTATCGTTGTGACTCAGTCCCGAATCTTTAATATGACAACAGGATGATTAGAACCAACCATCTTATTGGAAGTTTTTCATCCCCATATTTTTTTTTGGGGGGGAGGGGACTCCCGTTAAGAATGGGATCATATATAACCACCTACACATCAGCTACACAACCCCGCCAACCGGTATTGAAACCATATATATAAAATGTTTTTTAAACCATAAAATAAATTTTTTGGGTTGCTCAGGTACAAGGAAAAATTCTTTTTCAAATAGATGAGGGGATAGCAAACACAAAGGGTGGTTGCTAGAAGGACCCCTTTTTATATTGATTATAAAAATTTTGCCAATATGATAGACCCGCCTTCACACATAATGACACTCTAAACAAAGACAGAAAATGTATGAAAACTTATAAAATGCTTCACTTTTCTATTGCTTTTTTAGTCCTTATTGATTGCTTTACCCTTTTTTCTTAGTTTCTGCCTACCACAGGTGGTATTCTTTCTGCAAAAATCATTCTAAAACCATTTATGTTTTATTAGATCACATTTCAATAAAAAGATGCTGCCGTTTAAAATTTTCTAAATTTTTTCGCTATAACCGTAATTGATAGTCACAAAGAACTCATATATTGGAAAGAATTTTTTTTTTTAAATTGTCATTGTAATTTACTAGCAAAGAACCTCTTTTATGGTCATAGCATTTGCAACACCATGTTCTATTATAAAAACGGCCTGTTTCACCTACCTTTAAAAGCTGCTCCATTATTTTAAAAATAATCTATATAAATATCGGCAAGCTTTCTTGATAGGGATACGATTTCTTTTTCTTGCAACCAAAAAGAGCATTCTATGATAAGTAAAAACCTCAAAATTAATTATATACACACGTTTTGCCTTTTTACTTTCTCGTATGACAATTACAACAAAGAGATTGCATTGTAATAGTAAAAAAATTAGTACTCGCGATTTCAACGAATCTTTATGTTTCACACTTCCCTGGATCCGAAAAGTACATTTGGGAAATTATATCCATCTGTCTGCAAACAAATAATGCAAAAACGCTTTGCACTACGTGGATGAAATTTGGTATAAGGTCTCCAAATTTATAAATGTTTATCGGATTTTGAGCGCCATCCATTTGGAGGAAGTTCGTATCTCTAGTTGTCCGAATATAAGTTGAGACAATAACTACAAAACGAAGAGAGTTGAATGAATAAACATATAAAACGTAATACGTTTAAAAACAAATCTGTATGTATTAATTGCATCCTACCGATGAATCGTCAAAATCGCACTTTAATAGGCTTTTTCATAACTATTGTTAGACAATGACATATGGTAAATAGTAGGCATTAATTAAAGTATATACGAGAAAGTTTTTGAGAGACCACTACGGTTTTTTTTTTTTTTTTTTTTTTATGTCTGACTGATTAAGCAACATGAAGAATACTCAACTTATCTCTTCCTTCATTGACTGTTGTTCTCTCGGCGATGTTTTTATATTAATCTGAATTTGGCATTTACATTGTCAAAAGAATGAAGATTCTTGTATTGTTGTTTCTAATGACACTTGTCATAGACAAACTTAGCGATTTTAAGCCGAGAGAGCACGTTTTTGTTTTTCAATAGCGCCATCTAGGGACAAGAGTACGCCTTAGCTAAGCATGCGTCACAACCCTTCTTACGGAGCGGACTTCATTTTTGCATTTCATTTACTCATCTACAAATCGTAATTTACGACCTGAATCAGAGAACGATCACCTCTGAACCAGTACCCCCAGTGGTATTATTCTCGTCACGGAGGACTTTATGACCACAACAGATTTGTACGTGCAACCACCACACATACACAGAATCTTCGGCTGGCGCGGTTCGAACACACAACCCAAGGGATGCGAATACAACGCCCTACCAACCAGGATATCCCAGCCTCGAAGATTTTTATTCATTCCATAGTTTAAAATCATTTTCTGCCATGATTCTTACTTCATTTTTAATGAACTAATAAATGTCATGGTCATTTTGCTCACTTCATGTTACGTTAAATGTAATAACTCTTTTATTCTATCACAAGAAAATATGAATGAAGGAAATTTACCATGCAGTTTTATTATTAAAATTGCATATCATCAAGTTTTGGAACGTTTATCGTCTATCGGCCCGTGAATTGCTATATATATGTAAGAGCCATATTTCGACTTAAATAATGAAATTTGACATGCCGTCTTGTGGCCAAAATTGTACATCTATTTCAAAATTTGGGCCCAATCTGGGAAAAAAAGAAAATGCACTAAATCCATATTCGGTTTTCTTCTTTTGTTATAACACGAAGAGTCACATTTAACGACTCCCGGTTTACATCGCGATTGTTAGAATATGCCAAAATAGCCAAATTTTGTTATAAGATGGTAAGATTTTGCCAAGATGGCTGCATTCCTGATATTGACGATTTTCAGATCTTGCTAAGATAACCAATGGTTGACAAGGATTTGCGTAACTTTCAACAATCCACATAAAAATAAACAAGTATCAATTTAATATCTTTGAAAGTCGAGGTGGAGACATTCATGCAATCTTGCAGTCTATTTGCAAACGCATGATATGTGTCCTTATTAGCAAAAGATATTGCCTGATATCTCTACGATTTTGTTCGACATTCTGAATGCCGGCCAATATCGTGAAGATATGGTACAATGTAGTTCGGTATTCTGTTCTTATAGAGGCGATATTCTTTTGACTTAAATAGAAATTTTTTACATACTTAAAAGAAAATTAATTGTTTAGTTATACTAAAATTTAATATTTCGCATTAGTTGTAAATAGTAATTCAAGGTTGATTTTACTGAAATAAAGTCTGCAATTTTTATTAATAACATACTTTTGTGCAGAATTTTTTTTTAAATCCGTATATAACAAAACTTAAATATTATTATGATATTGTTTTCTTATTAACTTTATTGTTATTTAGTAATTGCAAATGCAAATGAACCATTAGAATCTCATTTTATCATAAAGAACAATTTACTTAAGAGCTTTTAAAACTTTAATTACCTGAACATTCAACCCACAAAACTTGCGAAACTTCTAGCTGGTATTACCTGTGATCAATAATTATCTTCAAACATAGTTTCATTTCATGAGGTTAAGACAATTTTCATATTTGTTTATTCTAATAGCTTAAACCCACCAGTATTTAAAAGAAAGCGACTAAATCTAAGGTAAATATATCTGTAAAAACATATATTTAGACAACAAATATCAAATGTAACAAGAATAGGCTTTTAACAAATGAAAAAAATTATTGTCAGTTTAACGTTTGTTCATGTATGTTTTGCTTCCTTAATATTATTTGGGAAAAAGAATACAAAGATATTTCTACTAATTAAGTCACAATGTAAAGTGTAAGCAAGGTAAAAGATTCGAAATATTCGCAGATAATGTTAAGTGTTAAAATGTATACGTCTTTCTCGTATCTCCTTCAACTCCTTTCTTCATCTCCTTCAACGCCCTATATGTTTGAATATTTGATAATTTGAAATTATAAAAGGGATAAATTGATAAATCGTGGCTTAAGGTATGACATAAGTATGGATTTTATTTCATTTCATTTTGTATTTCTGATATTAATGCGGCTATTAAACTTTTATTAATCAAGATTTTGTTTTGGATATCGGAAAAAAATATGCTGTTACTCTAAAATTAAAAAATAAATAAGTAAATAAAGCATTCATTAATGATAACTAAAAAAGAAAACTGATTTAATAGTGATTTTTTCCAATGAAGAGGCATTGTTTTTTTTTAGGGTGGGAGGGGGGGGGGTGGAAATTTGATATGATTATTTAAATTTTAAAATTCGATAATTTTGTGAGAGTGTTTGTTATCTTTTTAGTGAGATTATGATATTTTTCTACTCAACTCTATTAAGTTATGAAAATAATTAAATAACTAATGTAGCATACTAATTTTTAAAAAAGTAGGTTTTTTTTTTTGCATACTTTGTTATTTTCATGCAAGCTTTCTTTTCTCCGATGATATATTTAATAAAATTATAAGTACAACTCTCAACTTAAAGGTATGAAAATATTTGGGAGAAATTAATATTCTTTTTTTTTCTTTTGTAAATTAGTAGAGTTTAGGTAATTTTAAGGAAGTTAAAATTAATAATATCTTTATTACTAAATATTGTGTTACATTGAAATGATACATTAAATAAAAATTATCTTATCAGTTATAAAAATCTTTTAAAATGAACTAAATTACTAAGCAAAGATGTATTAATTTCTCAAAATAAAAAATTTCCATTTTAAGCATTTAATGTAAAGCTTAACAAATTTTTTTTAAATAAAAAAAAGCAAATATATATATATATATATATATATATGTTGAACTTATTTATTTCTCCAACGTGCTATGCTTTGAACTCCTTGCTACAAATAATGTTTCTTCTCTAATATATTCAAGCATCTAGTAAGCAATGCATATTCCCTCTTTAATATAATATGGAAGCTATTAGATATTCTATTCTTTAACGAAATTTTATATATTTAAAAAGGAATCTTGATTACCTGATTATGACAAAAAAAAAAAGCATGGAGCAGTGATGAGGGCTCTCAAATGACACTTGAAAGGTTATTAACAAGACTGCAAGTAGGAAATGGATGGAAATTTACTGATTCCTTATTTTCGATATGGCAATTGTCTGAAATGGCTAATTGAATGTATAAAATAACATAATCTCATTTACTAAAATAACATTATGACTAATAATTGTAAAACTATCAAGCAATCACTGAAAGTGAAAATTCAGCACTCACTTTAATTATAGCAATAATAGCTTCGAAAAAGTTGTCAGTTGAGCATTTCATTTATGAGTTTCAAGAAAAACTAAATCCATAACTATAAAAACAAATCATAATCCATAACTGTAAGATTTTTCTTTCAACATTAGGTTCCTGACGTGCATCTAATGCACATTGTCTTTAATCCTTATAATTTTTTAAGGTATCTTACTTAAAAACCATATAACCTCAACATCGTGTTCTCGGAGTTCTCTCACAATTCCTGCACTGTTTAGATGGAAATCGTTTTATCAGAATGTTGAATTTTTGGAGGACTGGTTCGATAATTAATTTTTACTTTTAATAGCATTGCATCCTGTTTCTTATTTAAGTAATGGTTTCGATAGCTTTCTATTGCGAATTGTAATATTTTGATCCAAATTTTTTGGATTGGTCCCTATTTAAATGAAAGTTTTGCATCCTAAGCTACACTGAATATTTAAGTAAATTCTTGTAAATTTTTGGATACAAAAAATTATCTAATTTATTGCAGCATTTTTAAATTTCTATATCTACTCTTTCATGCTTTTTTCCAGAGAAAATCATTTTAAATCATATAAATGAAAGAATAAATAAAACTGGTGCAAAATTAATGTTTTTCTTTAAAGACTTTTTTATTAATTAAATTTTTCTAACATTAAATATCTTTAACTAAACGACAAGAAAACGTGTTATTCTGTTTAATAACAATAAAAGCTACTTTATGTATACCTATTTTCAATGTTGAAAATTTCGTTAGCAGTAAAAATTTAGCCCTTACTGAATTTCTTTTGTTATTTATAAAAAAATTGCACAATTTTTTTTTAAATATACTTGAATGATATTAAATATACTCATAAATGTTTGTGCAATTAAATATATTTTATAAAGCAAAGCATAGAAATTAGAGCAAAAAATTTGCTTTTAATAGATATAATATTTTTATATACTCCCTTGTTATAGTACATACATGGCTATTAATAAATATTTCTCCCTTTCAGAAAAATAACTTTTTGTTAAAATTTCATATATTTCATTCTAATTATCAATAAGTCAAATAATTCATTACAATTTCACATACATTTATTAGTACTATTCTTTTTTCAGAATTCCTTCATGTATGAATACAAAAAAAAGAAAGAAAGTTGATGATTTCTCATACATAATAAAATTATTCTTTAAAGCACCAAAAATATTTTTAATCAAATTTAAAAAACAAGAAAGACTAGGCAAGAAAATATTTTCAACAAATTAGAGATACCTGACTGGAAATATGCCATTTGAAAGCGACACTTGAAATGTCTAAAAACTCATTAAAAGTACTTGGGAAGAAAATTCTAAAAAAGCCTCTTACAAAACAAATAACAGACGCATGAAGAAATATATGATTGCCTACCATATATCATTCCATTCTAATTAATTAAAATGGAATTCCCAAAACACTTGAAAGTTGCAGCTGTAAATGTTTGGCCGTATTATATATTCAAGGACCCTAAAAACATCTCCGACATCTCAGGAATAGAAGGAGAATTGCTCAAAGTATTAGCTGAGAGACTAAATTTCAGATACACTGTTCTCTTACCAACAGATGGTCAGCAGTTTGGCTTCAAGGATGCTTCCGGAACCTGGACAGGCGTCAAAGGAATGGTCGCGAGGGGCGAAGTGGACTTGACTGTCTCTCATTTAGGCATTACTGAAGAAGTATTTAAAATAGCAGAGATGAGTGCACCTTATTATGCTGACTACAAGACCTTTGCTTCGGATTTGCCACGCCCTCTGCCCAAATATACAGTTCTGATACGACCATTTTCTGTCTACGTATGGATAGCAATTGTCGTTTGTTTCACTTTGATCCCATTTATCTTTCATTGCCTAACAGCTCGAAGACAAAGAGACTTTGGAAATCATTCTAATGAAAAAGAGCATGATAGACCAAAAAAACAAAAAGCTCCAAACACAGCGATGGGAATCCTAGATGGGTTTTTGCTAGTTTCGGACACACTTCTCAGATTCATTTACACATCTGTTATCTTGTCTGTTCTTACTGTGGAGCGCAAGGGAAATGTTATTCGGACAGCTGAGGAACTAGCACCACTGTTGAAGTCGAGAAAATACAAATGCATGTTACTGAAAGGGAATACTATAGCGAATTTTTTAATGGGAAGCAATCTGGAGTATTTGAGAACCATTGGATCAGTGATAAAAAACTATAATGATCCTTACGTCCCTGCAGAATACCAAATGAAACCGTTTGGAGATAAAAGAGTGGTGGTTGGTTCGAAAACGCTGTTTCAAATAATGCATGGCCCTACTAAATTCATCTCAGATGATTTAATGGATGTTGCCAGTACAGCCGTTTTTCTGAAAAAAGGTTTCTGCTGCGAGGACCGCTTCAGCACAGTCCTTCTCCGCATAGTGAGTGCAGGTTTGTATGAAAAATTCATTCGTGATGTGGCTTTTCCACAGGAAGTGAGAATTTCTTCTTCGTTAGTGCATACTGATGCGGTGACGAAATTGAACATGAATGCTCTTTCCGGTATATTCTTTGTTCTTTGCATGGGTTATATTTCTTCTCTTGTGTTACTTTTATTAGAAATAGCGCATGATCGATGGCGACGGAAACCAAAGATCCGTAAGTTAAAACAATAAAAGTTATGGTTACAGTGCTTATTATTGTACTTGAATCACTTAAAATAAAAAATTAATAAAAGGTACAAGCATTATGTAATGGCGGAGGATTTATATAATCTTCAGTCTATTATAAATTTTGTCACTACATCTCGAGCACTTTCGTCACCGAATTTAGTCATTTATGTGCATTCAAGTAATAGTGATTACAAATTGTAAAAAAGTAAATTTTAGCCTTTAGGAGAGCCAGGCCTATATATCAATGAATCTAAATTTATGAAAATTATAAATACACGTACTTTTTGAAATTATATTTATATTGTACCAAATGCTTATATTGTATTATATTTTCACTAAATACGTAAAGAAATGTTGCTTTCTTAATTTTTTTTAAATATCAGACTATTGATATAGATATTGTTGCACAGCTTAAAATGTTATTTTATGATGTATGAGAAAAATAATTTCTATTATGTAAAAATATTCTTTTAAACTAAACAGATTTTTATTTTGAATCGCATATTGAATTAGTTAAGGTATAAATGCAGTTCACCTTTTCCTTTACTTGTTTTATAATATTGATTATCAAATGTTTATATTCTAGTTAAAATGTAAACATTTAAATGAAAATAAAAGAGGTGTTATTTATGTAAATTTCGATTTATTAAGTGATAATTCTTTATTAGGCCTTTGGATATAGCAATATAATAAAGTATTATATACTATTTTATATATTTAAAGTTTACTGGAGAAAAGTATACATGCAATAATTAATTTATTAATTATTTCATATATTAATTACTTATATTATAACTTGTCCATTATGAAGATTTTTTCTTCATAGTTAAAAAAATACACCTTTGTCTAGAAATAGAGACATTGCTTTTTTTTCCTTTTCAGTTTATCGATTTGCCATGATACTGGAATACTTATAATACTGATTATCAAATGCCTATATTATCATTAAAATGTAAACATTTAAATAAGAATAAAAGTGTGTGTTATTTATGTAAGTCTCGATTTATTTGTCTACCTCTTTATTAGCTCTTTGGATATAGCAATATAACGAAGTATCTTATTACTATCCCAAGCAGCAAAAGAAGTCGCCAAACGGTTGGCCAACCATCGCATCCATCTGATATAGGTTGCCCGTATTTTGCCAATGTCACCTTTGCATTGGCGCGGCATCGGATTCTGACCATATTTTTTTCTGTCGCCTCTGAAGGTCGCTTTTTCATCGGGGCGAACTCCTACGGCGACTTAGTGAAAAAGACCGGCTCAAAGCAATTGGCCCATAGTCGCCTCGATGTCTGGAAAGTTGCTTTATTTTATATATTTGAAGTATACTGGCTAAAAGTATATACGCAGTAATTAATTTTGTTAGTGTGCATCATCAGGATTTTTTTTACGTAATTGAAAAACCACCTTTAACTACAAATAGAAAAGTTGGGTTTGTTAGAGTTTATTAATTTGGTATAGCGTATAGTTACTTAGATATAGGGCATATCAAGGTTAGCAAGGTTTGATATAAGTTAAAGCATATACTATTTCGAGATCTTTTTTTAAAAAAAGAAATTTTCAAATTAATGATCTGATAAGCAAACCTACATACCCTATTGTAGAGTTAGGTTGCGTTTGAACTATAATCGAAAAGACTTCGTCATCTTGTCATTGTTTTATAAGAAGCACAAAAAATTGTTTCTACACAAAAAACGATGAAATATTTGTAGATGCGATGAAATATTTGTAGAAAAAAAAACAGTTTAAATTTTATTGCAACAATTGGAAATATTTTTACAAAATATACTTAAAATATCCTTAAGAAAATGTGAATTTCAAGAAATAGGTACAAGTCAAATAAACAGATATAATTCCGAAGAAAGTATCTTGATTTTTTCCTAGTTTAAAATTTATCATTTGTCTTCATATTTTTGGAAATTATTGCCAGAAAAACACCAGAATTTAGCTCAAATGTATTTAAAATTTCAAAATTTCTTTCGCAATGATGTTTTTTATTCAGGGTTCTAAATCTTCTGTAGATAATATTAAAAGATTTCAATTCTACCGATAAAAAAATTCAGTTTCCTTTCACTTGATGAGAATCTATGGATAAAGTGTCATAAAATAGTAAGAACGCAGTAACAATCTAATAATTTTTTTATGAATTCTTTCTATACATATAGTTACAAATCTAAAATTGCTTCTCCGCGAAGTAAATCTCCTATGAGTGAATTTTACAGATATTTTAATGAATGTTGAATGGATGACAGGTCAATGACTCTCGGCTTTAGCGACAAATATGGTGATAAAAATGAAGGTTCTCGAAAATGCAAGAATTGCGTTCAGATTCTTTACGAAATTTCGCATCCGAAGAGGGTAATCTGTTGTTCTGAATTTGTAATATAGCTTCCGTGTGCAGTATGTCTCCTGATAAAGAAGATAGTTTTACATATATAGTAATGGGTGCTAAATGAATCCCAAGTCAATAATCCTGGACTTGGCGACAAACGTGCGATCATTTAGTGACTTGGCGACGAATATAGCGACTTTGACAAAAATAAAAGACTTGGAATATTTAAGAATATTGGGAGAAATTCGTAGATGTTTCTGAAAGCGTTCATGCTCTGCCATGAAAACTATATTAAAAAAACTGAGTGAAGGAATAAAAGTCAATTAAGTTTAGTGATATTCTCTCTGTGGAGAGTGTCCATGGAAAAAATTCCTTAACTGTAAAATTCTTTAACTTTGATATTGTGATATCACATTATTCAATTAAGGATTTGTTGTCTACCTGTGTGCTGTTGATTAGTGCTAGTGCTGTCTAGTCTACATAACAGTTGTGTTTTACTGGCTGTTTCGTGTTTTCTCTTATAATAAAGCGTCCTTATATATCATCGAGCTTCTCAAACTTCTCACTGATTTTTTAGCAAAAAAGGATAGTGGACTTTCGTTCAAAGTAAAAAATACGTTATGTGGAATAGAAAATAGCATTATGTGGGAAGTGAATTATCAGACGAAATGATGCATGTATTTTCTAATGCACATATTGCAAATGAATTGTTACATTTTTTTTAACTAGTCTGCTTCACTATTCATAAACAGCAGGTTTTGGATCTCTTTTAAATAAAAAAAAATTAAAAAGTGTAAAAATTAAAATAATAATAATAATAAATTGTTTTATGTGTAATATGAAACTGTTTATCGTGCTTTAATTAGAAAACATAGAAATATTGAAGAAAAAATTAAAGGACATTCGAAACGATGGCAATGTTTTAGATAACTTAACAAGGTCATGTTTTAGACTTAATTCGTCTATCTTTACACCATTTTTTGTAAATTTATTCCTAAGTAGTCATTTTAGCAATTAACTGGTTCACTGGGGACATTGGTTTTATTATTTCACTTAGATATACATTCATGTTCATGATTCTCTCAAATTATCAGAGCTATCTCATTTGAATTTGCATAAGTTCTGTACCAATTTTACATAAATTCTGTTTAGTGTGTATGTGAAGCTTCCTAATTTAGATCAGTCCTATAACATCATAGCTCTATTAAAAAGATATATCTATCTTCTAATCAAGTTTCATTTAATTTTTACTATATTGTAACCACTTTTTTATTTGTCTTTTAAGTTACACAGATATTAAAAATAATCCATCTTCTCTAGTTTTCAGTAGTGGAAGAAATTCATTCGCTAAAATAAGTGATGAAACAAATGAAAATAGGTTTTCTAACAACAATGACAAACTGAATTTTCGACGTGTATATTCATAGAATTAATAAGGCAGTAACATTAAGCATCGTTTACCACAAATGCGGCATACTATTTTATTATTATAATTTCGGTTCTCATTAATTAAGGGTGGAAGAGTTAAAACTCGCCAAATGTAGCACCAAAACCAAACTGGCGTTGCAACCTTATGAACGCGCTTCTAACTTACGAGAAGGAAACAAATATCTATTTGTTTGTTGTTGTTTGTCAGCCAAAGAATCGCTAATACTTCATTGTTAATCAATAAATGCCATAATTTCTTACTTAATGGTGCTGGAAACACAAAAAAGATCGTTTCTCCGGGCAAAAATCTTTTCGGCCTGAAAATCCACACAATTTTGAAACATTTCAGTAAAACACTACATGATCACCTTTGCATTTAAAGCAAATATGCTATGCTTTATTCTAATGGTTTCCCTCAGGAATCACTGACTTACTTATAGGTATTTGTTGCTTTTGGTCATCACTTGTTATACCAGTCTAAATCTCAATTTGAGCCCCAAAAAGATCCGATTAATTGGCGCATTTCTGAATCGAATTCAAGAGTTTCATCTCAGATTAGATCATCCTGGATTTTGTCTTGGATCGTCAATATTTCATTTTCAATACAATGATTGCAATCCTGAATTATCACATTTGACATACCAGTAACTTGCCGTAAATCATTGGGGTGCGAGATGCTTGATTCATCCATGAAAATTCAAATAAATTATTCCCATAGTGTGCCTATTTTTATCAAGACATGACGTTAACTTTGTCCAAGTTTCTTTGTAACTATTTTTATATGTGCTTAACAACAGAAGCCAACTCTTCTGTCAAAAACTCCTTTAAGTAATGAAAAATTTTAACTTAGAGAACATACTCGAATCCTGTGGATTGTGAACTGCTTAAATCCTTAAAAAAAATGTCAATCTACACCTACTGACAACTAAGTGGCGGGATGTTAATTTCTGGTCACTTGAAATTCATTGGATACATTACTTGCACTTGATCTACCTTATCACTAACCCTCCTTTTTTCCAGAGCACCTGTTAGATTTTGGTATTTAAAACATCTTGAATTTTTATTTTAGTTGCGAAATAGGTTTGCTTAAAATGATTATTTCTGTCTGTTCGTCGGGCTGCACGATATCATATTTGTTAAAAGAACATAAACAGTGATTCAATTCTGCACATCCTTCTTAATTCTTTCGCATTATTATTATTTATTTCGGCTAAAGCAGCCTTGTCGTAACTCTTTCATCGGCTATTTTTGACTAGGAACTTAAGAATTAAAATAGAAAGTACAAAATCCAGAAAAAAACGAAAGAAAACCAAAGAGTAAATATGTATGACTTACTTTTAATCTCATTGATGCTTCCATTTATTTATTTTGTTGGACATAAATAAATCTTCGGGATACGTAAGAATGTTTAATTTTTTATATAATTAATAATATTGCAATTTATTTACAAAAAACTGTGCGAAAAAAACATGGAATTAAAGTAAGAATATTTTTAACTGATAATATCAAGTTCTGAGTTCCGAATAATATTAAATAACGAGTTCCAAACGATTTTTTTTATATGCATTGAAATAGATTTATTTTTTACTTTTATGATGCAAACTAAAACTTCTTTTCGGATTGTAGACAGGAAAAAAGTTAAAGCGCGACAATAAATAAATTAATTAATACACTTTCAAACAACATATCCAAAAAATTATGTTGCTAGGGTTTTATTCTTTTAGTTTGGTGCATTTTAATGAAATAAATGCTTATCTGAGTAAAAATAAAAAAGGCAATTTCCTTCGAAAAAATGTATTGTTCATGGCGATAAGTTTTAAAGATATAATCAGTGAGTTGTATCTGCAATATATCTTGTTATCATCTGCATATATCTTGTTGTCATCCACAATCGGTTTTTCTAGGACGGAAGCCTTACCTCGGAACAATTGTAATTTCTTTTGAAGTGCTGGAGGCAAGTCTGAAATATCAAAAATGTAAAATTATAATGTGGAATTTGATTTTTAATCTTTATTATTACTTATAACTTGATAAAATGACCATATAGGTTATTGAAATTAATTTGGTAGACTTTTGAAGGAAAAAAAATTGTCATAAATATTTAAACGCTGTATACAAATTACAAAATTAATTACATGTCGCAATAATGCTACGAATCGTTAGTATTGTTTTGCTGCGCAGTTAGTTTTATTTTTAGAAAGAAAGATTTATATATTTTTTAGCAAATTCTGAATGGATATCAGGTCGATTACCACCGCCCTAGGTGACTGCTTTGGTGAAACAAGTGTTGATTCTTGAAAATAAAATACTTCTGTTTCTATCTCTGTTTGGAACTGAGATGTGTGTGTTCTTCTTGAGAATTTCATATCCATTTGAAAACATATGTGAACGTGGGGGGCTTAAATGATTTAAAACAGTTAAATCAATTCTCTCTTTAGAATTTTATCACATTGTGAGAAGGAATGCTCTGCTCTGTTGTGTAGTTATTAAATTAACTTTCTTTCTTTACATATCTATTGTTGATTTTTGAAAATGCTGTACGCTTCGGCCCTGTTTTGTTACCAGTGCTTCATGTTCCGTGGGAATACTGGCAGTTTTTAATTTGAATTAAATCGTTAACTTGCTATGAATTAAATAGCGTACCATAACTTAATGCCCCTGATTCCAGCAGAAATGCTATTATAAACGTCGAATTGAGACAGATATTAAAACTACATTATTTTAATAGCATTTCATCTGTTCTATTCATTCAATAAATGAACATTCTTAATGAGTCAGGTCCCATGACATTTAGTGCCCTTAAAATTTACAAAATCCTTCACCTAAAACTTATGCGCCAAATATTCAAATTTGTTGTGTGATGAAAAAAGATGGGAAGTTCTGCAAAAAATTCAAAAATATGCTTGGGTCTTATTCTTTTAAAGAGGTACATGGATGATTCATATCTATTTCGTAACTGGAGAATGGCATTATAATATGTTCACAAGTTTTGTGATTCCAGAGATTCAGCAATGTTGATGCATTCAGAACCCATTAATTATGGCGCAATTCCACCACAAAACATGAATTTTCTTTTATGGCAAACTTTCTCAAACAAACGCATGGCTGATCAGACATTACTTCGCAACTGCTTGGTCTCCTCGGTTACTTGATCTCTCTCCATGTGACTTTTATTCATAATGCTTCTTAAAAGATTGTGGAATCCCTGTACCTCCGTTTTATATTTTTAATTTTTTAAAATTTTTATATAATTTTTTTTATTTGTTAAATAATGACTGCATCATGCGAAGTTTTTGTTTTGTAAATTTCCTATTATTTGGACAAATAGAATGCCCTTTACAAATCCATGAATTAGTGAAGTTTAATCCGATAGGTCAAACTTATTTTTATGCATCAAATTATGTCACATAAATTGCATTAAAGAGCAGTATTGATTAGGAATTCAAGAAATACGAAAATACCTAATCATTGCTTTAGAATTAATAAGAAGTATTAACTTTAAACAAATAAAATAACACTGAAGAAAAGTATGATTTCCAAAGATGTTTCCTCAATGTACAAAAATATTCGCACCTTAAATTTGAACAACGGAAGAAAAACGCGGAAAGAATTATTCGTAGCAACGATGAAAAACATTTGAATTTCATAACAACAATGAAAAATATCGTTGTAAAATGTAATTTAAATTATTTTCCTGTATTTCTTATAAGTAGCCGAAAAAAATTGGAACATACACACACAGTTTCTAAATAGATATCAATGAAAAAAAATAATGTTTTTAATTTTAATATGTAAAATTCATTTTCCAATATAATTTCAAGAGTTATCGTAGAAAAAGGGCAACGTTTTATTTAAATTTAAAGTAAATAAGATTCTAATGATATTTTTAAAAATATATTGATCTGTTGTGTACATTTCTACCCAAAATGTAATGACAAATTTGGTTCTCTAATCCAGTGGTCTTCCCTCTAGATTTTCAACATACGCAAGAAAAGTACATATTTGCT
The DNA here is from genome assembly GCF_947563725.1 of Argiope bruennichi. Lineage (NCBI taxonomy): Eukaryota > Metazoa > Arthropoda > Arachnida > Araneae > Araneidae > Argiope > Argiope bruennichi. The sequence continues at coordinate 95,070,847 of NC_079153.1, forward strand.
TTTAATATTAATCGAGATCGAACATACCACAAAATTAGTGAGTCGCCATCGTTTCATTTTTTCTTTTCTCGTTGGTACTTCCTAAAAATGAAATATTATATAAGTAATCAAAAATATAAGCATTATGAAATTAAAACCTATTTCTAAAACAATCTAAATTTAAATTATTTCGGAAACGAAATTAAAAATTATTTTGGAATCGAAACTAAAAAATTATTTCGAAATCATACTAAAAAAACTAAAAACTAAAAAAAAGTAAAAAAGGTAGAAAAAGCAGCATTGCATTTAGAGAGAGCAAATGCAGCTACTACTAAAACATAGATGAATCTAGACTAATTAGTAATAAATATCAAGTTAAAAGAAAGAAGTAGAATCAAAAATAAAATAATATTAATTAATTAATAAATAATAATATTTTTTCCTTTTAACTTGATATTTATTACTAATTAATCTCTCTTTCTCTCTCTCTCTTTATATATATATATATATATATATATATATATATATAAAGTATTTCAAGAATTTCATGTGCAACTTCAAGATAATTCATAAAATGTTCAATAAAGATTCTTAAATTAATTAATACAGATTAGAATCTTGTCAGTTAACGAAAACTCGATGATTTTAATCAATTCATCCAGAGAATTTCAAATTTTTACTAACAGTTTTTCTTGTTAAAATTATTATTTTGTATAAGTAATAATTATACCAATTACTGTAATTACTAATTTGTTTTACATAATAGTTATAGGGTATTAAACTTTTCATAAATTTAAGCATTTAAATTCAATGAAAATGAGATAGTAAATTTGTATCGGCGCGCTGTATGTAAACAGATTATAGAGAGAATTTTTTTTAAAAAAACTCTTTTTTAAAAAGTTGATATGATTGGAAACTGAAGAAGTTAATTACAAATATGAGGAATTTAATCAAAAGGCCTAAATCGCAGAGGCATTTTTTGTGCAGTTCAAAATGTTTAGTGTTAAATTCTTATGCAAGACGGTGCATGAAGCATATATTAAAGTAAGGTTTCTCATTTCTTTTATCTTATACCAAGAAAATAAGATTCAAAAATATATATGTACCATTATAATTATATTTTCGAGTATAGAATTATATATAGATATTGTTATAAATCTGCAATGTTACTTCCCAGCACTGTTAGTTCAATCACTGGAAAGACCGTTTTACGATCAGCTCTGTTGAATGCTGATCGGGTACCGAGTCAGAGATCCCAGAGCTTGGCCGCAAACATGGCTACCATTGGCGAATTGGTGATGAATTTGGCAACAAAATAGATGATACTAGAAATTTCCAGAATTTTAAAGATTGAGCCAATAGGAACCGAAATATGCTTGATCGTTCCAGAACCTTTTTTGCCCGCCTCCGGGAATTATAAAAGGCGGCAGTTCTCAAGCCGGAGTCAGTCGTGAAACGAGTCGTAGTCGTGAAACATGTCAACGGTGAAGATTGGGGTCAGTCCGGCGAAGAGCAAGCGTTGTGTGGAGCTCAAATGATTGCTGAATTGAGTTGTGTGCCAAGTCTTTATTGGGGAAGCTACCTCGAGTCGTGTGTGGAGTAGCCAGTCGTATAGTAGAGATTCGGCAGCTGGATACAGTTAAAGCGAAGAGATAGTGGTGAATTGCAGAAATTTGGAGAGACCGTAGAATGAAGCTACGTGGATTCTCTCCTCCTACTGAATTCTGTCTGGTCGCTTTGCGTGCTGTGGTTGTTATTATTACCAGTGAACTACTGTTTGTTGCAGTGTGCTGCTGTGTGTTGTCTGTGTTCGTTTCGGCTGTAGATTTGTTGTCTGCGCATTTTTGTCTTGGTATTAATAAAGTCGTCGTCCATTACTGAAGGACTATTTATTTTGTCGACCAAAAAATTGTCGAAAGAACCCCGTAATTTCCTTAACAATATATTGTTATAAATCTGTAATTTTGCTTCCCGGCACGAATAGTGTCATCGTGGTAAAAAACGTTCTAAGATCTGTCCTGTGCATGCTGAGCGGGTGCCGCGTCAATGACCTCAGAACTTGGCTACCATTTGGCGACTAATTTGGCGAGTTTGGCGACTAAATGGATAACACTGGAAAGTTCGAGAACTTTCACGATCCATCCCCTAAGAACTGAGATATGCGCTGTTTGGTCTGGAAGATACTAGCCCCGCCTCCCAGAACTATAAAGAAAGCAAGCACTTAAGACCAGGAAAAATTAGATTAGACAGCAAGCAAACTGCTGAACTAGCGATTAAATGCGCTGTGTTATTGCGATTAATTGACGGTATTTGTAGAAAAATTTTGTAATAATATACATACATACATTTATTATGTATGCATTATATCTAATTATATTTATAAATGAAATTTTTACATCATAGTTAAATAAGTATGCTTAATGTTGCAGTAATAATATTTAATAGGAAACATTTAAATTTTTATTGACAAGCGCCTTTGGGACACCAGCTAATTTACCTTGAGTAACGTCCTTTGAAATTTTCAATTAAATATTTATGTGCTTTGTTCTTTAATAGCTTCTTAAGCAAAACATTCTTAAACTTTAATTTTTATGGCTGCACAACAGGTACTATTGTAGAAGCCTTACACCCTGCTGTTTATTTTGCTGTATAAGTCTTTGATTTTCTATCAACTGTTCTGAAATTTGAACTGGGAATTGAAGGGAAATGAATAAAAGTTCAATAAATATTTTTTTAAATTTGTTAAACAAAATATGTTTTTTAAAAATATGATTACACATGATTATATGATTAAATATGATTATGATATAATATATTTATAACATAAATCCTTCAGTTTACTATAATATTGATAATATATATATATATATATATATTTTAATTTATGAGAGATAAAAATTTACAATTCATATAAAAAAAAATCCACTGAAAATAGCCCGTTTTCTATCACAATATTTCGTTGCGCTTTCCTAGAAATTTAAAAGCCAATAAAAAAAGTCATTACGTTTAGATTATTGATGGATGAAAAAATATTAATAAAATTAAATATCTTAACTGACTAAATTTAGACACTGAATAAATGTTAGTTAGGTTTCATTATACATAAAATGACATCCCCCCTATAATATTGTGTGTGTGTGTGTGTGTGTGTGTGTGTGTGTGTGTGTGTGTGTGTGTGCATGTGCGTGTGTGTGTGCGTGCGTGCGTGCGTGTGTGTGTGTTTAATGATATTTCAAACTCTTAATTTAAACCAAATTAATTTCTAAAGCTTTATCTTAATTTAGCCCATAGTAATTTCATTCTCTTATTTCTTGATCCAATTCCACTTTCGGTTTAATTAATTCAACTGAAGCTGTGTAAAAATTTACTGCGCAATCACTTCTACGTATCAAATGAAAATGATACTTCCGTTGCCCTTCTCAAGGTCAACACATATGCATCATTTTTAATAATTCTATACGAATTTTTTTTATCGTCATGCATTTGCACGATACAACACAATAAATAAGCAATGCATGAGAAGAAATAGCTTTGAATTTAGAGTTGATTTTTTAAAAGCACGCTGTAAAACACTTACTTGCTTTGTCATGGCGCAAATTTTTGAGGAAAATGTGCATCGTGCTACCTGAAAGGAAATAACTAACAATTAAATTTAAAGAAATTAAAATCACAGAAGCTTATATAAAACTATATAAAAATGATTTGATTGAAAAATAGCATTTTCATAAAGCCTGAATTTCCGCAATTATTGAAATGTTCTTAAAGCTTTTGCAGTGTAAATTGAATTCGTTGATAATTTAAAAATAATATATAAGAACAATTCTTGTAAATGTTAATAAATAGATAATCTTTTCAAACGTGTGCACTTTTGGTCAGAAATGAATAAGAAAAATGTTCTGTTTTCTTCTTATTAATTAAATTAATTTTTTTAAATATTTTTTCAAAAGCAGGTTTGCTTCGGGATAGTACGAAGTATAACTGAAAAATGACTTAGTTATATATATAGGTCTGGAAACCTCCTAATTAATAGTATTACTCGACGAAATGTAAATCAAGCAAGATTTTTTTCTTTTTTTAAATAGAAATATAAGTAATAAAATATTTATTATATTTCTAACATATATAATAACATTTTATCATAAATATATAATGGAAATATAATATTTATTTATTTGAGGTTGCGCACTACAGAAAGATTCTAATTATAGTATGTAAAATATTGTAAAATATGCATGGGCAAATAAAATGATATATAAGATAAACGCATAAAAAATTATTCAATTGCATCATATAATTTAAGCATCGAATACAAAAATATACAAATTATGAGCATTAAAGTTGGAGATATTAACCTTAAAAATATTTAATAATCTAGAAAACATTAAGATGGTTAGAATATTTATTAAAGAGTTAATAAAATTTTTATAAAGAAAAATATCTATCTAATTAAATTTGTTAAAGACATTTCTAGACGGCGAATTAAAATATACTTTTGATTTGCCATCTATAACAATCTAGAATACATTTTGCATAAACGTAGAAAAATATCCATGTAATTAAATTTGTTAAAGACATTTCTAGACTGTTCTAGACGGCAAAGCAAAACCAATACTATTTAGTATTTCAAGATAATCAATCGTGCTATTAATAATTTTATAGAAACTTCGCTTGCAATGAATATGTTGACAGGATTTCAAAATCTGAATGTTAAAAGTTTTCCTGGAGATATGGCCAAATAAGAAACCATAATACGCTCATGCAAAAGAATGTGCATGAGCGTAGCGTGAGTTTTTAAAAATTGTTGAAAATGAAGAATAAGGTTTCTTTTTAAAATCTGTGTAGTTTACAAGGTGTATAAAAAAATTTAATTACAATATCGTGAAATTTAGAAATTAGACTAATATTTAAGTTTTTTACAGCACCATGACGTCATGGGATTGGTCTTTAGTAAAAAAGTTCATGTACAAGAAACAATACTAATTATATCGCTTTAAAAACTGATAATTTGGTGGAATCATGGATCAAATCATATTTACATGATTTAAAGAAAATTAAATATAACCAGTATTTCTAGCAAACTAACTGGTCACCAAAGGCGCATAATTTTACATAAAAAGAAATTTCCACTCTATTGCGATTAAAACTAATCAAATTATGAAATTTTTGAATATTACTATTTTATAAAACGTTAGATTTAAGACCACTCCATCGACCGTCTCAAAGACGATATGTCAATCAACATGTAGAATTTTCACGAGACAGATTCGCCTAAAAATTAGGAAAATGTTGATTGCTCTAAAATTGCAATTTTCAGAGTTTTATAACACTGTCAGATTTGATCGGAGAAGATAGAAACGTTATTATTATTATTTAAAAGCTTAAATATCAAGAATATTTCGCAGAATATGATTCCTCATGACCAAAAGATTGTATAAAATTTTGACTTTTTTGAAATATATTTATTGACCGAAACAAAATAAAATACTTTTTTTTGCGCTATTTAAATCCTTTTGAAAGAAAAACTAAAAACTGAATTTTATAAGGAATCAGATAATTTTTTTTACTGAACAATTCTTTGGAATATTGCATAAATTATGAAAATTATTCTGTAGTGTATTTCAGACTTCAATGCCAAACGATTATGTTTTCTCTACTAATATTTTTCAAAAAACATGCTTGTTTAAGCAAAAAAAATTATTTTGTATTAATTGGTTAATCACTTTCACTTTAATTTAAAGTTCAAATTTTTATGGGAGCTGACAAAAAATTAGAAAGACATAGTACAAAAAACAGAATGGCGTGAGGTTTCTGTAATAGTATACGAGTTATATGACTGTCAAAATTTGAAGCTTAAATATATTTTGCTCAGGAAGCTATTAAGAGATTACATAAAATATTTAATTGAACATTTAAACGAACATTTATCCCAGCTAACAAGATGGTTTCCATAGACGGCTGGTGCAAAATAAGACAAATTTTATTGAAGTTGGTTTTGTAAAAAGAATTGTGTCTGATTTGTTGCTTAATTTTTTTGAGATAATTTTCAATATTTTAAGAAATATATATTTATTAACATTAATATTTTCATATTCATATTCATCAACCAATCAAAATATTCAACAAAATCATACAAGGAGTCATTATATTAACAAAGCCAAAGTGTCCTGGAATCTTAAAACGTTTAAAGTAATAATATCATTTTCAAATTTTTTTATTTGTTTAGGTAATAAATCTGATGCAAAAATACCTCGAAATCTTTGCTTTTTCTTCAGATTTTTCTCAATCATTTCGTTAGAAAATTTCCGAAATCATGATTAACTTTTTTTTTCTAAAAATTTTTAATCAATGATCAATCACCAAAATTCTTTGAAATTCTAGAATGTTCCATTTTATCCCTAAAATCGCTATATTCGTTGCCAAGTCTCCAAACTGTTGCCACGTTTGTTACCAAGTCCGGGGAGCATTGATCAAGCATCCTTTCAGCATCCATCGTAACTAATCGTAAAAATATTTTTTCTTGCCGTGAAACTAGTTACGATGCTTTTAATGTCTAACAATTTGACGAAATCAAAAACATAAAGTTTTGCCTAAACGAATTAACTAAAATTAAGTGTAATCAATATATCCGCCGGACCTGCTGGTCGCCAAAGGCGATTAGTATTGAACAAATTTTTGTTTTACGGAAGTATAGAAAACTTTACCTTCCGGCTCAAATGCTTCATCTTGCAGACTTTCTCATGTTTATTACCGACGAACTTCGGATCGGCGTCGAGTACAAAGGCAGTACATCTGATTTCTTGCAGCGCACACTGTAAATAAATATAATTAAAACAGTTTCCAAAACATTATTTTATTAAACAGTAGAAAATATTTCATTTTAATAGTATTATTTTTTTTCTTATTTCGAGTTATTTTTCATCATCTATACTAATAATAAAGGTGTGTGTGTGTGTGTGTGTGTGTTGGCACTCTACAGGCCAGACCGTTTGACCGACAGCAGTCAAATTTGCCAAATATATACATTGGATAATGGAAATATGCTACTCAGAAAGATTTTTCTTGAAATATTAATTAAAAATTTAAGGGAATTAATTGGAAATTAAGCGAAATATTATGCTTCCCCGATATAACTTCCGAAAATAGTACAGAGTGAAATAATTTTTACTTTATCTCAAAATTATAAAAATGGTTTTTTCAATGATATCGAATTAATTGTCGTACAGTTTTAACAATTGAAAAATTTGCCTAATTTTTAATAATATCTGTTATTATGAAATTCAAACCGCTTCAATTGTTTCTCCAAATAATTAATCGCGTAATTTTCTTCTATTGTTAAGAGCTAAAGAAGAATGATTTTGTTTAATATTCGCACAATTTACAAGACGAAGGCGAAAAAAAAGTGGTTAGAATGTAACGAAAAACTCCCAAACAGGCGGTTTCGTCTGTTTGTGAAGAAATCGTCTTTTTCGCGACAAAAAGAAGATTTTTTTTCCGAATTCGCACATATATTTGATTTATTAGGTTTTTCATCTCCTTGAACTGTATGGATTAATATATTTTAGCAAAAAGAACGGCTTGTAAAAGAGACAATTGGGATTCTCCTATTCCTTCACAGCTGAGTGGATTAAATTCCAGTTAGCATTTAAACAAATAAGTAGGTGTAACATTCCACGAAATGTTTCAGTCATTTCAAAAGGTGTCATTCAGTTACACGTATTTGCTGCTGCAACATCTCTTGCTTACGGAGCTATGATTTATTGTCGCCAGGGATAAGGAGAATAGTTAATAAAAAAATTTTTGTCTCTAAAACTAAAATCGCACCCATCAAGCGAGTATCTATACCGCGATCACAGTTTTGCGCTGCTCATCTTTTGGCAACTTTGTTTCGCACTGACCTGAGGATTTTAGACGAATATAAATTTAAAATTTCAGCTCGGATTGATTCTAAAGCTATGCTTACACTTTAACGACTTTTTGTAATCTTTTTTCTAACTGCACTTTTACTAATTGTAAGTGTGATTTTTTTTCAAAATTTTTTTAATATTATATAAATAATAGAATATAATCTAAAAATAAAGTTTCATTATATTCATTGGATTTTACTAGGAACACAATAGCATCCAGATTATCCTAGTAATAGCGATCTTGTGATCAGATTACTTATTACTATCGCAACAAAAGGAGGAGGTACATCAGAAAATGTCTGCTTCAAAAATATAGCATAATTTGTATTTGGCTTCTTCGTATGATGAAAGAGTCGATTCTTTGACTTCCATCAATTTCTAGCTTCTTTCGAATTGACAGTCCATCAATTCGAAATCAGTTGCTGAAGCGTATCTCTGACGTTTTGATCGAAGGTCTTATAAAATGATTCAAAAATTAAACCGTTCTTGGATTATACGACAATTATTTAGGTGAAATTCCTGCAAAGGATTCCTCATTTTCCCAAAAGAGTCTTCCAGCCTATGATCAAGCTACCTATTAAAGAAAAGAACTTTATGCCATTTTGGTCTACTCATTAAGAAAATTCTATTTGTTAAGTGAAGATGTGTGTTCTTGCAAATCCTAACCATTTAGATTGATTTAAGAGTTTCTTTGCTTTTGTGCTTACTATCATGTGAATGAAAAAGTATTGTTATCGTTGAAAAATTCAACCTAGATATTTTGATGAATCCCTTTTTTTTCCAATTCTGAATGAATCTGAAAGAAGCCGCTTTTAGGAATATATCCGTCAGTCTGTTATTCTTAATATTGTTATCGTCGTTTGAATGAAAAAGTATTGTTATCGTCGAAAAATTCAACCTAGATATTTTGATGAATCCCTTTTTTTCAATTCTGAATGAATCTGAAAGAAGCCGCTTTTAGGAATATATCCGTCAGTCTGTTATTCTTAGTATTGTTATCGTCGTTTGAATGAAAAAGTATTGTTATCGTCAAAAAATTCAACCTAGATATTTTGATGAATCCCTTTTTTTCAATTCTGAATGAATCTGAAAGAAGCCGCTTTTAGGAATATATCCGTCAGTCTGTTATTCTTAGTATTGTTATCGTCGTTTGAATGAAAAAGTATTGTTATCGTCGAAAAATTCAACCTAGATATTTTGATGAATCCCTTTTTTTCAATTCTGAATGAATCTGAAAGAAGCCTCTTTTAGGAATATATCCGTCAGTCTGTTATTCTTAGAATTGTTATCGTCGTTTGAATGAAAAAGTATTGTTATCGTCGAAAAATTCAACCTAGATATTTTGATGAATCCCTTTCTTTCAATTCTGACTGAATCCGAAAGAAGCCGCTTTTATAAATACATACGTCAGTCCGTAAACACTTAAAAATGTAACTATTTAAATGTATAAAATTCGGTATGTTACATTTACAACAATATTGTAGTTTTTTTTTTTTTTCGTTGAAATCCATGCACAGAATGTCGATGGTAGCAAAACAAAAGGATAAACATCTTTTAATTGTGTCTTTAATGAAAACCTCTAAAATACTATCAAATGGTGTAGAGAAAATAAATTGCCGTCTCGATATGCTTTGATATAACATTAATGTCTGCCTTCTTTTAAAAAGTCTTCTTAAAAATTGGGATTTACCTTTAAAGAGAAGCTTAGGAGCTTATTATGTAATACAGATTTGCAACAGCGAAATGTCTTTAATAAATGCAAAATGGTGTTTCTCACTTGTAGTGATATATATCCGGCAACTTGTGTAAAGCAGTGTTCACACGAGGCTAACTATTGTGTGCAATAAAAGGTCACGCCTACTGTTCGTCAACGGATTCTGAGACGACCACATTTCGACGACTCCATCTCATTAAGGGGTGAGACGCGGAACGATGAGTACATTTCCGGTATTCCCTTTGACCTTGGATTTCTCCTATTAGATACTAGTAAATGTAAACATCTCCTCCTTTCACCCCTATTTCGACGGATTAAACCAATCCTAACTCATGCGCAAAAGCGCGGAAGGTTTTACAATCCGTTGCTGAACAGTACCTCAGGAAGATCACGTGACTGCAATAGGACGGTGACAGATAGTTACCGCGGTCAGACAACTATTCGTCACTATCCCATGGTAATCACGTGATCTTCCTTGAGGTAGGCATGAACTTTTATTGCGCGCAATAGTTGGCCTCGTGTGAACACTGCTTAAAAGTAGCACGACGTCATTCCATGCAACTTATTTCCTTGGCCAATATGATCATACGACCTGTACCGACGGATTGCTGGTACTGAGGACATCTAAAATATGCATGAAGAATCCATGACATTGCCTGATTTGAAAGACGCCGTTAAGCATGAAATATCCAAATTCTGCCATGTTATTCTCGTCCTTTTTAGCAGTCTTTTTCCATATGCAATAAGTGAAAGGATTATAATTGTAATCTAAGTAAAAAAATTTATGTTCTCGTCTCTCTGTTATTATTGATTGTTTTCAATGTTGTAAATTGCATGTGATGCTATTATTCGTACTGTATGTAGTGTTCCAACGCCATTTATAACTTTCAAACGTCCAATCAATTTGCGACAGAAAAAAGCGGGAGTTGATATTCGAAAATTTTGGAAATTTTCACTGCAGCCTTAATCAAATCATTATTATTCAAATTTCATGTCAATTGGTTGAAAAAAGTGACCATTGGGAATTCATAAACTATTCATTTTTTTAAAAAATCATTTTATTTTTAATTTTAGTCTGTGTAAATCGTCATCCTTGTCCAAACAAATACGTCGTTTTATTTTTTTTAATATTTACCTTGTATCTGCAAATTGGTAAATCGTTAAAATATCGAATTTTCATAATAAGCCGATTTATTTATGGATTTCTATTTTCTCATATAAAGAAAGTATAATAATTGGTCAAAAATTCGAAATCGAGATTTTGTCGAATCTCGACTTTTCGACCTCCTCTGAGTTCGAAAAACACATTTTTGGAAAATATCCGTCTGTGCGTGACAAAGATAATACAAAAACGCTTTGCTCTAAATGGGTGAAATTCGGTATACGATCTTTATATCAAATTTGTAAATTTTTATCAAATTTTGAAAAATAATATCCGTTCAGAATTTAACACGATAACCACAAAACGAAGAAAGCTAGACAAATAAAATTCGATACACAGAATTAACATCTGTAGTCTAGACACCTACCAAATTGACCATCTGCTGGTCTATACTTTTAGAAACGTGTAAACGTAAACTCAAAGTTGCAATGACTTAAATACATCAAATTTAGTACATGATTTTGCAGTTAAAAATGTAGTTTTGTGACAAATTCTTATTTCAATCTGCTGGGGAAAACGCGTATAAAAGACAAATTTGATTTTCAGATACCATTAAACACATGCCAGGGAATAATCGCCAAAAAACTCGTCAAACGATAGAATCAGTAAAAATGCTAATTTCAAGTCGAAGGTTAATATTTCTTAACTGTTGAACTCCAGTGGTATGCAAGGTGTTCTCTGAGATAATACCTTTATTAGAGAGTATGAGAGAAAGTTTTTTGGAGGATCAATCCAGCTGGTTTTTTGAAATTTTCAGATTTATTATTTTTTTCCTATTTTTAGCAATTAATATTATTATATAAGTCATTTAAAATATCTTGATGCCTTTAAATTTCCAAATTGCAAACATGAGTATTACTCACCTCATTGGTGAGACGCTTCGAACAGCTCTTACTAACAACCTTGGATTCACCTAAAGGATCTGCAAAGAGAAAACATCATAATATCTGAAATATTTATTAAAAAATTAAATTTCAAAGCTTTAAATAAAATGATAGAATGAAATTGTACGCTGAAATCGCAATCACTGTAATCAGCATTGCATTCTGGTATAGTTCAGCAACGGATTGTAAAACCCTCCGCGCTTTTGTGCATGCGTTAGGATGGGTTTGATTCGTCAAAATAGGGGTGAAAGGAAAGATGAAAGGAGGAAATGTTTACATTTACTAATATCTAATAGGGGAAATCCAAGGTCAAAGGGAATACCAGAAAGGCATTCATCGTTCCGCGTTTCACCCCTTAATGAGATGGAATCGTCGAAATGCGATCGTCTCAGAATCTGTTAACGAACTGTACCAAACCATACAGGATCGACAACGAAAACTCTGGATTAGTGAAGGGTTAAATTTTAAAAACCAGTGGGAGTGTCTCCCGAAGCCTTTCTCGAATACTTTTTAATTCCTTAACTGCCGAGGATGACTTGCGAGGTTCGGTCCCCAGTGCCACGTATATATATATATATATATATACGTATAAGTTGCGAGACGTATATATACGCCAGGGGCAGTTAACACATTGACTTAGGGAGACATATATATACGCCCGCAGCAGGCAAAGGATTAATAAAGAACTTCCTAATTAAGAAATAATATTATCAGAGAAAATACCTTACATGGCACTAACGTACAATAGATACAAAATATTAACCTTTGACGTCAATTTAACATTTTTAATGAATCTTATTGATTTTGGGGGGGGCGGGGGGAGATTAATTATGCGAATAAGTTTAATAATATCCACAAACCGAATTTGGTTTTTAGACTTGTTCTTGTGACACAAAACGCCTATTTTGGGACGGACCTCGTAATTTTGAACCACGGTCAGATGACGAGGACGACAGCTGAGCTGGCACCCCCCCCCCTCCACACCACACCAGCGGGAGGACGTTTGGTCATGACAGATTTAACGTGCAACTGACCCCCTTACACGACGGTTCTTTGGTGGAATCGGGTCACGAACCTGAAACCCTCCGGTTCCGAAGCCGAGACCTTACCACAGGCCACCGCGGCCGTGAGTCTGTTAACATTCACCAAGATAGGTCGTTTGACCTAAATTTACCACATTATGTACAGATATATTTTGCAAAAAATGTATACCTGGGAACATTTTTTTTGAAATTCTAATTAATTTTTTAATTAAATAAAATCAAGCGGAATTTTGGCATTGATGTGCGATATTTCAAGAAAATATTATTGCACAAAAGCAATTTTTCACAATATTTCAAATTTAAAAAAAAAAATCTCTTTTGTGAGTCTAATTTAACTGCCATGTAAATTTTGGCAATTTTTTAAGAAATATATTTTTTATATAATTTTCTATAAATAATTTCATTCTTTAACGGCAATTCAAACCATTTTAATTCTTTTCCGTCAAATAATCGTGTAATTTCCTTCGATTTTTAAAAGTTAAGTTTGTATAGTTTGCGTGAGGTATAAGAAAATGAAATTGCAGTGCTGCGAAAGTTAAATGACAGATTATCCAACAGATACATTTGTCATAACAGTATGATGTCAGTGGACTCTGTTTGATGGTTCATAATCACAATGAAAAGAACAGGTGTAAGGTTGTTAAAAAATACTTATTATGCATAAAAATATTTTTAGGGGAATCATGAACATTAAGTCATGCATAAGAGATTTAATTAAAAGTAAACACAACTAATATTCTCAGTGAACCAGCTGGTCCTCAAAGGTGATTAGTAAAGCCTAAATTTTAAATCAGGAAGCCTTTTCCTCCGATAAGACATTAGAATTTTACATTTATCGGTATCTAATTTGCCTTCGCCGTATATTCTTTACAAATTTTGGGAATCTATAACTTATCATAAACTGCACATCTGAAAGTATTGTAGAATAGTTGAGCGATTGAACAGCTGGTCATCAAAGGTGATTAGTAAAGACTAAATTTTAAATCAAGAAGCTTTTCTCTTCGACAAGACGTTTGAATTTTACGCTAATCTGTATCTCATTTGCTTTCGCCATATATTCTTAACAAATTTTTATGAATCTATAACTTACCACAAGCTGCACATATAAAAGCATTTTGGAATAATCCAGCAATTGACCAGCTGGTGATCAAAGACGATTAGTAAAGACTAAATTTTAAATCAAGAAGCCTTTCTCTTCGACAAGACGTTTGAATTCTATATTAATCTGTATCTCATTTGCTTTCGCTGTATATTCTTTACAAATTTTCGTAAATCCATAACTTACCACAAGCTGCACATCTGAAAGCACTTTGGTATAGTCGAGCGATTGCTCTCGGAGAAATATTCTTCTGTTTCCTTAGGAGAGTTAGCGGAAGCAAGTAGAATAGAATGAGTATCACCAATCGCATCTTCATGGCGAAATAGTTCGTGATAAACGCTTTTTTTGGTTTGGCCTTCTGGAATAAAAAATTGCGACACAAAGATCGATGCAATTAACTAGAAGTATTAAATTGATTTAGATTTAAAATGTGTATTCATTCCAAGAATTAAACATTCAGAATTGCCGCAACAAATTCTTTCTCCTGTTATGCATTCAGTTCGATTCTTCATGCTTTTCGTGTTTATGCATTTCCAAATGATTTATAAATTTTGGAATCTTTTAGCGGTTTTGGAAATGAGGATACAAATGAGATTCTTATTTTAATTTAAATCAGCCGATGGTATTTTTGGTATTTTTAGATTTAATGGCGCAAGAGCCAAATATGGCTATACTGCGCCAAACAAATGGTATTAAAAATGTCACGTATAATTCAGTCAGTTGAAATTTATAATTTCTCGTGATAAAAAGAAATACATCCAATATTGAACAGTATCAGCATTTATAAAATTGCGAATTACATCCCGTAAAGAGAATGTTTCCAAAAATGTTAAAAGATTAAAATATCGATGAAATTTAAAAAAGGTGAAAATGCATCTCCCATAACATAAAAAAAAGGTACAATAAATTACAAAACGAAGTGAAAAGAGAAAATCATTGCAATCTTTTGATTTGGTGTTTCTTCAAGTATTTGCTATGTATAGGGGTACTTGAAGTTTCACTGTAAAATTTTTAAGATTAATCCATTTAACTTGACATTCTTGGGGACTTTGTTTAAAAACAGTTTTATCAACTGTGGTGGAATCGGTAGAAGGTTCCGCAGCAAGTGGTGTTTCGTCAATTGTTTCATGAGGGTTGTATTCTATTGCATTATCCGATTCTATTTCGCTGTCAGTGTTTGGGTTGGGTTTATTTGTGGTCATGAATTCAAGCTCAGACTTGGCTTTATCCATTTTATCTGCTGATTTAGAATTAATGGAAGAGCTCAAATTTGAGACTGGCATAGGTTGGGAGACTTGTCGAGGTGAAGTCTTCCAGAATTTAGAATATGATATATTTTCAGAATTTGCTTGTGATCTTTTTTATATTTTTTCTTATAAGTGACAGTTTTAAATTTATTCAGGTCCTGTGACATTTCATTAGATGGGACATGAAGCGTTTCATGTTCATGACCAGTTGGCTGATTAACTAAGATAGAGTCTGAAGTAATTGGTATGTCAGAAGGATCTGGAGGTTTAGGAAGGACTTCATTGTCAGATGTTTTGGCACTTGGAGGAGATTTTGTTTTCTTTCGTTTCTTCTTAGCGAAACGAGTTAAAGAAAATTCTGAATCTTTAGATTGAGAAACAGGTTGAGAAGATTGTTTAGAAGTAGATGCTGAATTTCGATTGTTTTCAGTTTTTTGTGAGTTATTGCTCTTTACTGATTCAAGAGCTGAATGCTTACAGGAGCAGGTTTTCAATGTATTAATATCTGTAAAGTCGGTCTGAGAACTAGTACATTTCAATGTTGAACTTATGGCGGCACTATAAGTAAGGCCAGGTTTGGGTGTTCTGTCTAAAACAATTTTTTTCGCTTCTGCGTATGAAATATTTTTCCTAACTTTCAAGCTTTGAATCTCTTTTTCCGTTTTCCATTTAGGACAGTCACGGGAATAAGTAGGTCTGTGAGCTACAAACTGAAGTTTCATGATCATCAGCTGAGCATTTGGCGCATCGAAGGCTGCCGCGGCAAGTTCCCTGGGAATGTCCGAATCTCTGACATTTAAAGCAACGCAGAGGATTCGGTACATATGGTTTAACTTTAGATTGTATATAGCCAGTACGTATAAATTTCGGAAGTTCCGGACTACTGAAAGTTAGAAGGACATGTTTTGTTGGAATGAATGAACCATTGCGTTTAATTTTTATGCGATGAGCTGCACAAACTTTTTGGGAATACAATTCCTGAATGAGTTCATTCTCCGAACAATCAAAAAGATCTAAATCGGAGATGACTCCTCGAGAAAAATTCAGCGTCCTGTAAGGAGTTACCTCTACAGGGAAGTCTCCAAGTTGTGTTAATTTCTGCATCGCAGCAATCTGTGTTTTTGATGAGGTCTCAATAAGGAGATCCCCGGACGGAAGTTTTTTGGTAGATTTGACATCACCAATAAATGAAGAAATCAATCTTTGAACTATGAAAGGTGAAACTTTATTAAATGTCTTTGGTGTGTGTAAGATTAGGAATCTAGTATCTTCTGTGATTGGTAAACGTGGCAAAGTGTCTGAAAAACCCATGCAAAAAGGGAAAAAAATTCAAGCCCCGACGGCACCGCCCACCATGGAGCCCAACAAGGGAAGGCAGCCACCGGCTCTGGTTGCCTCCAGCCTCAGCGCTTACCCTGATGCTAGCCAGAACTTATACGCTAAGGGCCACTTCCAGGAACGTCTACCACCCTTAACGCAGAGACCCAGAAGGTGACCCCTTCGCTTGATCCCCTTGAGCAGACCAGCCAAATGGCTTGGATACCAGCCGATTGATACACCGGGGACCAAAATGTACCACCCGTCAAGTGGGTCGCCACGCACGGCAAACACGTGGGGTTTTTGGCTGTCCATGAGAAGCAAGAAGCAAACAGAGCGGCAACAGCTTCTCATGGAGAGCTCCCTCGCTTGCCGTCGAGGGAAGGAAAGACATAGCAGAAAGCAGAAGGCGTAGAGGAGAGCGAACTGAAAGGGAGTAAAGATCCCTGGGTACCTCGGGATTGGGACACCCGTACTCACCTAAAGAAGGTCAGCCCCTGAGGGGTTTAAATCAGCCGAAGAGGGCGCTTTTCTAATGATATTTCATAGCCTCCTTTTAGAGATCAGCTGGTTTGCCTAGATTAAGTTAATTTTATGTAGCTTTATGACTTCATCAGAAATATAAACCTGAAAATCAAATTTAATAAACATGTTTATTATTTTAAAAGCCCGTTCCGTTCATTGTACCGCTTATATTCCAAATTTTCTGTCGTCTTACTTAAAATGTAAGCGTCGTTCTGCTTACTATCCTTCAAAATATTATGCCAAATTTGATAGGTATCGACCAAATTTGGTATAAATCAAATTTGATAGGTATAGAATTGTCTTTTAGAACACCAATATAGACACATATATACATTCTCTTTCATTAGTAACAGAGATTTTTAAACTGTCATAATATTTTCTATAACATATCAGAAAAAAATATTTGTAAAAACATGTATTTGTATAGACATTCAAACAAAAGCTTTGAGCTATAAATTATAGAATTAAATTGTGATTTTTTAATAGCTAAAAATAATTTTAAATTCAAGATACTTATTTAATTTAAATTCTAGCGAGGAGCAATTTCAAACTAACATTTAGTTTCAATTCAAAATACTTTATACTTTCCACTTTTTTATTTCCTCTTAAGTATAATAATCGTCAAAAAATTCGAATAGGAGATTTCGATGACATCTATAGTGCAAATGCCAGTCCAATTTTGAGCTAAATCCAACGAAAGGTTGGCCGTCTGTCTGTATGTTCTTTCAGAAAGATATAAACGCCATAATCCAAAAACGCAATCGCTTAAATATTTCAAATTTGCTACGGTATTTTGTGACTACAAATACAGTTTTGTGTTAAATTTTGGTCTCAATGAGTTGAGGAAAACATATCTAAAGCATAATTCGATTTTTGGATACTGTTAACGCATGCCAAGAATTTATCGCCAAATGACTCCTCAAGGATGTTTAGCGTTTTTTACGATAAATTCAGTAAAACGTAAATTTTGCGTTTTTACAATAAATTCTGTAAAAAAAAAAAAAAAAAAAAAAAAAAAAAAAAAAAAAAAAAAAACTAAATTCACGCAAAAAAAATATTTCGTAACAATTGTACGCCAATGCTATGTAAGGGATTCTCTATCATGACAAGTTTATTAGAGAGTATGCGAGAAAATTTGGGGGAGGCTCTGGTTTTGTATCCTATTTTGAAAGTACCGTATGTATAACATCTTTTTCTAGAAAGTGAAACTTCTCATATCCTTGGGTGAAAATTAAACTACGAGTTTATTCAATTCTGAAACTAACATTTATCCCATGTTTGGGAACGCTAATGCGAAGTGAAACTATTTTTGACCATAATAAAAATTGAAGCTATTAGAAAAATCCTTTTGTACGAAAATTTCTTTTACTATGTATTTACCTAAACTTCAATTATTGCCCGATAATTGAGTTCTTATGTTGGGCCCATTGTTTCGTTTTAACAAGAAAACTAATCCTAATAATTGTACACGCAATCAAGAATTGCATTCGGTCATTTTTGTCAAAAGCAACTTCAATTTACTTAAGAGTTTTTTAAACTTAAATTACAACAATATTTAAACAACGAAAGGTTTTGTGAATATAACTTGCTCACGTTTTTTTTTTTTTTTTTTTTTTTTTTGTCACGGTTTTATTTAGTAAGGTTTGAACATTCGGAACATTCTAATATTTGATTATTTCTCTTTAGTTTTTAAATTCAAATAAATTCTAACAACCAACAGAGTTTAAGATAAATAGATCTGTATAAATATATAGACATTTTATACTTAAAACATTAAATATAAAGTGGGATTTACGAATACGTTTTTAATATATCAAAAAAACTACCGTAAGTTTAATTTGAGTTTTTAAAAATTTGCTCACTTTACAATTTTAACCAGCGGGTGTGGTCCTCAAAAAACTTTCTCGCATACTTTCTAATAAAGGTGTTATACCAGAAAACGACTTCCATGGAATTGGCGTATAAAAGCTACGAAATATTAAACTTTGGCGTGAATGTGACATTTTTACTAATCCTTGGCGAGTTATTTGGAGATTAATCCCTGGCGATTAAAGTATCCAAGAATCAAATTTGTGTTTTAGGCGCGTTTTCCTCAACCGATTCAAACACAAATTTGACACAGAACTATAATTGTAGTCACAAAATCCCACACCAAGTTTGATATATTGAAGTCTTGACTTATTGAAATGTGTCTATACTATAGATATTAATTCTGTATATCTATCCAGCTCTCCTCATTATCGTGTTAAATATATTCGAACAGCCGGACAGGCAGACTTCCTCCGAGTGAAAGAAACAAAACAAAACAAAATGCTTTTTTATCTTGATGTCCAAAGATTATCGAAAAATCACTAGGGACCGATTGGAAACTAAAAAAGTATACTTTTCTTATTTTCTTTAGGAAATTTATCTGAGTCTATATCTCTTGAACAAAATGATGATACAGAACGATGTTTCGTGCGATAATCTAAGAAAAAAGATACGACCAGTAGAATCTGATTTCTTTGTGCATTCTTATTTTAAAAATGTGTAACTATATATTCCAATGCAATTTTATGTAAATTATTATATTGCTTGTTTTCATTGCAATTAATGTAATTATATAATTACATTAATCATTATTTAATTAAGTTATATGACGCTATATTTAAAGTCGATCATATCAAAAACAAGTTGCAAAATTGACGATTCCTAGAATAAATTATGGTAAAACTCTCTTCTCTTCCTTTTTTCACTTTCTCGTACACGTTCTTTATATTATACGTATAAAGAAAGTATAGTAATCGTCAAAAAAATTCTATGCCAAGATTTTGACGAATTTCCAAGTTTCAGATCGCCCTGAGTTCGAAATTTTTTGGAAAATGTACGCCTGTTTGACCATCTGTCACAAAGATAACTCAAACATGCTTTGATCTAGATGTATAAAATGTGGTAAACGATATTTACACCAAATTTGTAAATTTCTCTCAAATTTTGAGCAAACTCCAATTAGAGGAAGTCTGTCAAAAAATTCTGTGTCAAGATTTTGACGAATTTCCAAGTTTCAGATCGCCCTGAGTTCGAAATTTTTTTGGAAAATGCACGTCTGTTTGACCATCTGTCACAAAGATAACTCAAACATGCTTTGATCTAGATGACAAAATTTAGTAAACGATATTTACACCAAATTTGTAAATTTCTATCAAATTTTTAGCAAAATCCAATAAGAGGAAGTCTGTCTGTTCAGCTGTTTGAATATAAATAAATACGATGACTAGAAAACGAAAAGAGCAAGACGGATAATATTCGATACACAGAATAAACATCTATATTATCGACATCTTTCAGATTTTGTGCCAAATCCAATATGGGATTGACCGTTTGCCGTTCTGCACTTTGCAAAACATGAAAACGTGGCAACTCAAATACATAATAAGTAAGCTCAATAACTGAACAATGCAATGACTTAAATAAATCAATCTGATATGTGATTTTGTGACTTCAAGTGCAGTTTTGTGTTAAATTTTTATTTCAATAGAATGGAAAAAACGCGTCTAAAATATAAATTCTCTTTTTGGGAACTATTAACTGCATGCCAAGGATTGATTACCAAAGATTGATAGATTCAGTAAAATTCACGCCAAAGTTTAATATTTCGTGACTATTGTGCGCCAATCCCAAGCAAGGTGTTCTCTGGGATGACACCTTTATTAGAGAGTATGCGAGAAAGTTTTGAAGAGACCACACCCGCATATCATATCCAGTTTCTATAAGCAGCATTACGAACTATTTTGCTGAAATGCTTCGAATGCCATAAGTAGGTTTAAAAAAAAATTCTTTATTTATATGTGACTGAAAAACCACTTTTCAAAAAGAAAAAAAAATGTGGACGGTCCTTTTTTGCAATTACACAAATAATTGTACTAACTGTAATTCGCGTTAAATAAAACTGCATAAAATTAAATACAACACAAAATAGGAAAGCATGTCAATGTAGTTATTTACAAAAGAGAAATTGAGTTGGTCACGAAATTTTGAGTGACAAATATTCACAATTTTCTGATCCTATATTATGCTACTCAAAACTGTTTGAATATTAATGGATCGCGTGAACATTGTTTGCACTGTCATTTTAGAATACAGTCGTTGGGATACTTGTTTGCATAAATAAGAAGTAATTATTGTAAATGCAGCACTGAGTGTTGTAAGTTTAACTTATTCAAATGTCACTTACGAATCTTTTTTTTTTTAATTGTTACATTGTTTTTTATTATTGGAAACTGTTTTTTGAGAGGCATTTGTTAAAAATACAGTTCTATCCATTAGTATAATCAATAAATTTTTTGCTATAGTTGTGTATATATATATATATATCATTCGATAATGGTGTACTTTAAGAAATTTCTGATTTTCGGTCTTTAAATTATTTGTGCAATTTGATTTAGACTCCAAAGACTCAATAAAAAGAATCCAACAATTTTTTTACAAATAAAACAAAATCAAATCCATACATAAAAAAGAGAAAATAAAAGATTAGATTGAAATGATAAAAATACAATGCGTAAGATATAACCATGATCATGACTTTTTTTTGGAATGCTAATCGCTTGCACAAGTCTGCTTTTATCGGTATTCATACAATTTTAATGAAAAATCGACCGTTGCTACTTATTGAAGAAGTTTTAAAAGTATTTTTGTTTGAAAATGAAAAGATTCTATTTGGACACACCCTTTATGGGCAACTTAATTTTTAAAAAAACCTACAGTGAATAAATTTAAATCATTATAAATAAACTTGGGGTTTTTTTTATAGTAAAATGTGTTGCACACATTATTATACAATGTCTCCATGATACAAAGTTGCAATCATACGAATTACGTTTATGCATTCGAAGTGCCAAATTTCATCATAAACTCAATATGGTATTGTACAGGCAGTTAATCTAATCGATTAGTAGAAGGAAAAACAGAAATTTCAATTTACAATAGAAATTGATTTTTTTCTTTTTTTTATACTAATATATTTAATTTAATTATTTGACTTCTTAAATGTTTAAAAAAAATGAATAATTTGGGATATATGTTTACCGCTGAACGCAGTTGTTCATTGATGATTTGTTGAACTAGCAACTTTATGTGATCTTTTAAGGTGGCTGGATATCAATGCTTCCTTAATAAATCACATTTTTCATAATGGAAAATCACAAGGAGTAATATTCATTTTCAGTAAATCATCCCGTGACTCCAAGATCTTAAAGTTGGATTGGAGTTCGGCACAAGAAATGAGATCCAGAAACACGTTGAGTATCTGCAAAGAAAATATACATCTATTTATTCTTTCATTCGTTACCGCAGAACTTGTTGAACACATAACTCAATCTAAGGAGGTAAAATCTAATACAAAGCGGATGGTACATAAATCTGATTGAATGCAATCGTCTGTGCTGTTTCGTTTAAGGATCAACAAATTTTGAAACTATTGTTCGGTACCTCCGGGAAATACAAACAGTTCACGAGTTTCCTGGTATTAGTAGTCACTCAAGCAAATTTATTGAGATTTCAGTTCTTTTATCCAAAGGCCACTTCTTATTTTAGAGATACACTGGGGAAAAGGTTATCATTAATTTCGAAAATACAACCATAATCATCATCTGATTTGCTAAGATGATGGTGATTAATTTCTAATGGTGATTCTTCTTCTTAATTTCTAATGGTGATTCTTCTTCTTAATTTCTAATGGTGTTTAATTTCTTCTTCTATAATGGTGGTACATTTTTAATAATCGAATTTCTCAGAAAAACACGAATTAATTTTTCTTTTAATAAATATACTTAACCACAAGAGCTGTTTCTTTTTTTATCAATTCCTATTATTAGTTCACACTCTCCCTGTATATATTTATATATCTTGTACAAATTTTCAATCGTTAATAAAATACTTTTTATTCATCCACTCAAGTTCAAATATATATTTTTAAACTTGTAGTGGATGACACTTGATGTTTATACAGTTTTTTCACATATTAATTCAATAATTAAATTTAATTAATTTTTAATACTTTAAATAGAGTTTTAGCAGTTTGTAATGAAAATTGAAATCAACAGGCAGTAGCTCAATCGGTAAAATGCAAAGATTTCAGTACTTTTCACGTGAAGGTGAAGAATACGAGTTCAGTTTCTGCGAAAATCAATAATTTTTTGATACTTAATAATTTTTTTGATAATTATTTAATAAAAAGTAACTAAAATAAAATGTTTTTTGTTGACCCAAGTTGGAATTGAATTTAAAAAGAAAACTTTTATATTACTTGTTTTAAATAAAATTTCTGTAATCTTGTGATAGACAAGATTCAAACAACTATTCCTTTCTGTTCATTTCTGAAGCAAATGTTCAAAGATTCCATCAAAACATCAGGAATGTATGCTGTGTTAGAAAAGTTCTTCTCGTTCCGTTCATTTTTTTTCTTATTGGATCAGTTTTTTTTAGAATTAGATTCAGAAAGTTCAATTCTGGTTATATTACAATTTATATTTTGAGCATTTTAACATCAAAATTAATTCTTACACATTTTAGCAAAGAGAGCAACTCTCAAATATATAAAACAGCAATCTTATAAATAAGAAAAGGCCTTCTTTCTCTCAATGCAATTTTATAGAAACTCACAATGTTCTATGTTTATAGTCATAAAAAAACGCAATCAATTTTTTAATATTTTTTATAATCATTTAAAAATTTTGCATCCAAGAAATATTTTCACGGATGTTCTTTACAAAACTTATTATAGTTTTTTTTTCCTTGAAGTCAAATTAAAGAAATTCATATTCCACCTTCTCCTTATGAATTGAAATTGTATATCTAATTAAAGAGTTAATTAAATATACATTCTTTTAACTTTCTAGTATACGTAGTATAGAGAAAATATAATAATCGTAAAAAAAATTCGAAATCGAAATTTTAACGAATCTCCATGTTTTAGATCTCCCTGAGTTAGAAAAACACATTTTTGGAAAATGTCCGTCTCTCTGTCTGTGGCAAAGATAACTCAAAAACGCTTTGAACTACACGGAGGAAATTTGGTATATGGTATTTATACCAAATTTGAGCAAAATTCATTCATAGGCAATCTATCTGTCTGACTGTTCCAATATAAATTAACACGATAAGTACAAAACGAAGAAAGCTAGATAAATAAAATTCGGTTCACATATTTAACATCCATAGTGTAGGCACGAATCAAATTTTGAACCAAATCCAACTGTGTGTTGACCGTCTGTCGGTTTGTACACTCAGAAACATGCAAACGCGATAACTCAAAAACGCATTGACTTAAATATATCAAATTTGGTATGGGATTTTGTGACTTAGAGTACAGTTTTGTGTTAAATTTTGGTTTTAATCGGCCTGAATAAACGACTCAATAAAAGAAATTGTGATTTTCTCAGACTCAAAATAAGCACTCGAAACCATACATAACGGTAAAACAACAATAACGCTAGAAATTAATACCCTCCTCCATTTACTAAATATACCTTGCACTCTCCAGTGGATCCCAGCTCATGTTGGAATTGAGGGGCAAAGGAAGCACGAGACGAAGACCAACCTCGAGTAGTCACCTGTGCAAATGCGAATGCTGCCGCTAGGCGAAGGATCTACAACCAGCATCTTAGCAAGGCACCAATCCCCGATCTGAACTGCCCAAGAAATTTTTCCTCTACAATAGCCAGGCTACGTACTGGACATTTCAAAGGCATGAAGATCTCACGAACCAATATAAAGTCCTATCCCATCTTCAAGTACTGTCCCCATTCGCAACTAACTCCAGATCATGTTTTTGACTGCCAGGCCATTATCGGTTCCCTTTTTCAGCTTGGAGCACCGCCAATCGAAATCCTCCATAGCCATCGGGCTCCAGAACTTGCAGATCTTGTCACCAAGGCTTTTGGAGGACTCTAGTCTTTTGCACTAGCACTGTATGCATAGACACGACAACAACAACAACAATCGGCCGGAAAAAAAGAATTTAAAACACAAATTCGTTTTTCGGTTACTTTTAACTGCATGGCAGAAATTAATCGCCAAATAATTCGCCAAGAATGCCGTGATAGATTCAGTACAAAAGCTAAATCCACGCCAAAAGTTAATATTTCGTAACTATTGCTTGCGAATAATATGCAAGGTGGTTTCTGGGATGATATTTTTATCAGAGAATATGCGAGAAAGCTTTAAGGGGATCACTCCCGCTGTTTTTTTTTTTTTTCTTTTTTCTTTCCCACCTCTGCATACAACTTCAAGGGTTTAGGCTTCTATGAAGGTATTCAACGTCACTATTTATGTCTGATATCACTCTTAGAGTCTCAGGAGCTCCGAGTTGCGTTTATTTTTCCCGTAAATTTTGAATAACTTCTTCCTTCTGTAGAAATTTTTATTAGTCAAATCTTATAACAAAAATTCACGCACAAAACTTCGGTTAACACACCTTTTTCAAAATGCTATTTTATATGCTCATCTACAGCTTTATAATTATTTCCAAAAAGTAGTGCGGAGTTTGGTGGAATGTTCTGATTCATTGTCTAAAGATTATATTAAATGCTAGCCTCCTTTGCTGACCAGCTGGTTTATATTTTCTTTTGAATTAAATTTTGTCATCATTAATCTATACTACTATTATAAATGTGAAAGTTTGGATGGATGGATGTGTGTTAGTCAACCACGCCAGAACGGCTGCACAGAATTGGATGAAATTTAGCTGAGAGATAGATTATAGTCTGGAATAGGACATAGGCTTCTATTTATTCCGTTTAATTGAGTGGTTAATTGTTTATTAATTAAAAACTAACTTTCCCGCCAAAAATCGCCAAATGAGTAAAGCTTCAGGGTTATTTTTTTCCCACGCCAATGAGATTAGGCTTAACATGATTTTGACTATTATTTCAAACGATTCTGTTTATTTTCTTAGTGTTCGATACATTTAAAACTAAACATTGTCAATTAATCGATCTTTTGGATTCATTCTGAAGTACTTTTGAATTTAAATAAAACAGAATAAAGGGAATTAAAAATTTATAATCTATATTGTTACCCCAACTGGCGTAGAAAGTTCATACATTTGTGTTGCCCCAATTGACGTTGAAAATTCACGCATACGCAGGAGTAAGAAAAGATAAAGCCATTGATGCTATAAATTCCAATCTATTTCCACGCGTACGAAGTCGCGGGTAAAAGCTAGTAGTAGAATAATTTTAATTCAGCTCAAATTTCTGAAGCTATCTCTTTACTCTTGTTTTCAGACTCATAAACTTATTTAAAAAATCTTCCACTCTAAATACTTTTTTTTTGAATATTTCCTCAATGCATTTAGCTTTTTGTTTTCATTCTTTGTATCAATCCTTATCACAAGCCTCTAATCTGAATCATTTATTAATTATTTTCGAATTTGTAATCCTACGCTCTTTATTATTCACATCTATTTTCAATTTCAAATAATCATCAATTTTGTTAGTAGAAAAAATAATCCTGTTCGTATTCTAACATTTTTAATATCATCCATTATCTAAGCATTTTTGACAATCAATAAATTAGTATTCTTGTTTGAACAACAACAACAAAAAAAACTATTCTAGGTTTATGTTTTATGCAAAAACGATTGGTAATTTATTTTATCTTTTTTTCCATCTAACTATTGAGCATAAAGAAGTTAAATTTCTGTTAGAGGTAAAAGTAAAAGGCCATGTTAAAGATAAAGGTGTATTAAAATATTAATTTGTTTTACCTTTTTTTTTATCTAACTATTGAGCATAAAGAAGTTAAATTTGAATAATACGTTAAACGGCTCTAAATACATTCAAAGTCTCGACAATTTGTTAGAAAATTCGCAACTCATTCTGTAAAAAGAATAAAATGAGAATCGAAGTTGATAAAATACATCATAAAATTGCTCATACTTGAGCGTGGAAAAAAAAGTTTGTCTATAAAAGTTTTGAATACCAGATATAAATACTATCTGCTTTATATTCGAGTTCGTTGGAAGATAAATTTACATTTCCATCGCACTTTATATCAACACAAAACAATTGATAATGGTTAATGCCCATTTATTTGGAGCATCAATTCTAGATGATATAAAGCAATAGGATAATTCACGGAATATACTATTGTATTGTAACATACATTTCATTCTTATATGCGATTTTATTTAATGCCCATGCTATTTTATTTAAGGGGATGAAATTATAAAAAGAAGAAAACTTGCAATTCAAGGCTTAAGGTATGGTATATTTTCTCTATAGATTTAAATTCATTTTGTTTTATAATTAAAATGCAGGCTTCCGATGTTTGTTTAATTGTGACACTGTGGTGCAACGAAGAAGTAAAAACAAACTCACACGTAACTTAAAACATTTTATTTTTGAGCTTTGAAATTGTGTGAAAACTCAACTCTGCTTTGTTGATTGACTTGTGTTCTAAAGATTTGATAAACGCATTAGTGTTACCTCTGTTAATCTACGATCGTTATATTTGTATGTTTTAAATGTAAATTAAGTGTAAATATTAAATGCTTATGTCGTCTTACTTTGGATTTAATTATTTTAACAAGAACACACCTAATATATGACAGCATGACTTCTTCAGTTTCGCTTTAGTCGTCACAATGCCTTTTCGAGTACCAGAAAATTATTTCCACTATTCGGAAGTTACAAAATGCAATTTTCGAATTTAAAAAAATCATTAATTATAACTAAAAATAAGCTGATTAAAAGTAATTATTTAAAGAGTTTCATTTTTTAATGAAGATTATTTTATCATTTTTCGGTATTTCAGAAGTTTGTCATTTTTTATCTCAAAAGACGACCCTAAGAAATCCCAGATATTTTACTCACAAATCAAATTAGGGGTCACCGTCTAAGGTTAAATCTTCTGATATAGCTTAATAAATTTAATAAAGCAAATATAATTACATATATTATTATTAGTAGTAACTGTTCCTTATATTAAGAGGAATTTCTGAAAAATGTTAATCAAACATATAAAAAATAAACACATTTCTGTGTAAGTTATTAATTGTTATTCTCTTAAAAGCTATCATTAATTTCACATTAGTAGGGTTTAATCAGGATTTCTAAGGCTTGTATTTAAAAATTAACGACTAATGTTTTTAGATAATATTGTAAAATTCATTCAAAATGAAGTGCAGATTCTATTTAACGAAGACTTATCGTTCTACTGAAAATAATAGTATTGAAAAAAAAACCCTCATTAAATAAAAAAAAAATTAAAATCAGTTTTTAAAATAACTTGAAAAATCAAAAATTATAATATATTATAATCGAAAAAATCGATCGATTATAAAGAATGCCGAAAAAATCGAAATCGATTATAAAAAATAATAATCGAAACTAAATAATTTATAAATGCCGTTTAAAGCTTAGGTTCTATATAAGGTTTCGAGAATTATGGAGTTTTATTGAATGAAGACTATATTATATTTAGAATAATTAAAAAGTGGAATAGTTTTGAATCATTTGTACTTAATATCAAATGTTTTTCTATCTTCTGCCTTTATTATTTCAGAATGGCTTTCTTTTTAATATTCAGGATAAAAAAAATACACTATTTCAATAAAATAAAATTAACAATTTCTGTAAAATCCGGAAAAAATCATAAACAACTCATATAATTTTCATATTTTTAAAAAATAAATGTTTATAGCTAAAAAAAATTATCGTGACATCATATATTAAAAAATGATTGTATAAAATAATTTATTTCATGATTTAAGATGTTCCGTTAACATTCCTCAAAAAATTCCAAAATAATTTATTTGATTATTAAACATACTTTAAAAAAATTATCAATTTGATTTGGAGTAGTGCGTTTTTATTGTTATAATAAATGTATAGTAAAATTTATTTATTGCTGTGGGTTTTTTTAACTATTTACAATATTTTACTAACATCTTGTTTTATTTTATTTCTTCTCTTTTATAATTTTTTAATGACTTGATTTTCTATATAATATTCTAAAATTTTAAAAAGCAAATTGAAAAATTAAGGAAATGCTGTATTTATATCTTCGATTTAAATAGTTTGCTTGTACATTTTTACAGAGTTTAAAAGTAATTTTTAAAGATTCATAAGATATGAAATGGAAATTAAAAAAAATATATACAAGATTTATCTGAATATATTACAATTTTTAAATAAAAATTTTTGAGCGTAACCAATGTCAAAAAAATTTGATTTTAAAAAGAAGAGAAAAAAAATTTTTGTTAGAAAGAAAGAGGAAAATAAATTTAATCTTTACACAGGAAATTTAGTTTAAGAAACAATAACCAAGTAATAAAACAGAAAAATAAAATTTGAAATTTACTTTTGAAAACAGTTTTTTTTTTTTCTTAAGTAAATTTTTGTGACATTGGTTACTCTCACAAACTACAAAAAGCGCTTTCAATCCTAGAAAATGACCGTAGATGCATAACTAATTCTTTGACTGATTTCAATGTTTCAAATTTTAATATTTCAAGAAATTTATCTTAGTTACCAATTTTTAATATCAGGAGTCAGTTCTTGAGGAAATTATACTTCGAAATTAAATATGTATTAAACTGGACAGGAAATAATGATGTCACTTTCAGTAAAAAGTTGCATTAAATAATTATAATATTTTTTTTTAAATTTTTCTATTTTAAAAAATATTTTTTACTTCTATTTGACATTTTATTTTTAAAATGGCAAAAATTCGATTCCAATCATGCAGTAATTAATGGTAATGTAATTCTTTACAGAATACATTCATATACAAAGATAAAGAAAAATCTCAGATACTTCATATGCAATAAACATCTTCCTAATTACCCCTGGAAAACAAAATGCATCGGAAAAGAGCTGTTCACAGTTTCAATGAATTAAAAATATAATTTAAATATATATTCCAAAGATAAATGGCGATACCACCAGAATGATTAATTGAGATGAAATTCTGAGACAAGTTACAAAATAAGAATTGCATTCGTTATAAATATATCGATTCTAACAAATCAAAATGGAATTCCCAAAATACCTGAAAGTTGCCGCTGTAAATGTCTGGCCGTATTATATTTTCAAGGATCCTAACAACATCTCAGATTTCTCAGGAATTGAAGGAGAATTACTCAAACTTCTAGCTGAAAGGCTGAATTTCAAATATACGCTTCTCTTGCCAACAGATGGTCAGCAGTTTGGCTTCAAAGATTCTTCCGGAACCTGGACAGGTGTCAAAGGAATGGTCGCGAGGGGCGAAGTGGACTTGACTGTCTCTCATTTAGGCATTACCGAAGAAGTATTTAAAATAGCAGAGATGAGTGCACCTTATTTCGATGACCACAAGACGTTTGCTTCTGACTTACCACACTCTCTGCCCAAATACACAGTTCTAATTCGACCATTCTCGGCATATGTGTGGATAGCGATTGTCTTTTGTTTTGCTTTCATCCCTCTTATCTTTCATTATCTAACAATTCTCAAACAAATTAAATGTAAAGATATTGCTGAAAAAGTAGATGATGCAAGACCCGCCAAGCACAATTCGCTAATTAGAGCGACTGGAATCTTAGATGGATTCTTGTTGATTTCCAAAACGCTTCTCATATTTATATATACATCTGTTATTTTATCTGCCTTCACTGTGGAACGCAAAGGAAATGTGATTCGGACAGCTGAGGAACTAGCGCCTCTGTTGGAATCGAGAACATACAAGTGCATGTTGTTAAAAGGGACCGTTATCCCAAACATTCTAATGCGAAGTAATTTGAAGCATTTAAGAACCATCGGGTCTGTGATAAAAAATTACCACGATATTTACATTCCTGCAGAATATCAAATAAAACCATTTGAAGAAAAAAGAGTTGTCATTGGTTCGAAGCTGCTGTTACAAATAATGCACGGTTCGAGTAAATACATCTCACATGACTCTTTGGATGTTGCCAGCAAAGGTGTGATAATGAAGAAAGGTTTCTGTTGCATGGATCGCTTCAATACAGTCCTTCTTCGCATAGTGAGCGGAGGTTTTTATGAAAAATTTATACGTGATATAACCTCTCCGCAAGAAATAAGAATTTCCTCAATATTGCCCCGCACTAATACCGTTATCAAGCTGGATTTGAATGATCTGTCTAGTATATTCTTCGTTCTTATCATAGGTTATATTTCTTCTTTTGCGTTACTTTTATTAGAAATTGTGCATAACCAATGGCGAAGGAAAAAAGCTCTTAAATGAAAACTGTAACCATTTCATGCAAGAAATTTTATCCAAAATTACGAATGTGAAAATTAATAAATCCAGTGTACGGTGATCCAATCCAACAGGCTCAAAAGAGCGACATTTTATTCTACAACAAGACACGGGCACACAGGCAGCAAAACACAGCCGAAGCGTACCCAAGAACAGCACTTACAGTTTAAACAATAACACACAAAGAGCAAATCGGTAGTGAACAGCCGTAACAATACAAAGAGCTTGGAAAGAACAAGCTCAATTATTCATTTAAGCTGGCTACGCAGTACATTACTCAATGATGTCTCACTACTAGAATGACTCCAACTTTGTCTCCTGGTTCCAGTAATAGAGCAAGAAGGCTACAGAAAGATCAATATAGCTCGCATTCTTATGGCGATAAGTCCATTTTTATGGATCTATCACCAAAATTCCTTTAGATACTGGCAATTTTTTTTATTTTTATTTTCTCGCCAATTTGTCGCAAAAAAATCGGGGATTATTAATCTGACATCCGTTCAACATGTATCAGAGCTATCCGTAAAACTATCTTATATAACCAACTGCATCGGGAAGCATTATTACAAATTCCTAATTATATTTTCTAAATATATGATTATTTATATATGTGTTGGTATCCTTCTACAAGCAAACTTTGCCTTTCACTTGGTAAAAATTATTTACTTGAGTATTATCTTATATAATATGGAATTCTGTTTGTAGTAGGAATTTATATTAAGGTATCTACTTTTGTTACTAAGTCAAGTACTAAATCGAAGGACTATTATCTTATAAAGGAGCAGTGTCACCTTTTGACATTATAAATCTCTTAAAATAAAATTTAAACTCTTATAAAAGGCAATATGATCTTAATAATTTAATATAATATTTAATCAATATATAATTTAATGTTTCACTATCGTCCAATTATATGTTAATTGCGTGTGCGTGTTTGAACAGGCCAAACCATCTGACGTATA
Organism: Argiope bruennichi; assembly: GCF_947563725.1. Classification (NCBI taxonomy): domain Eukaryota; kingdom Metazoa; phylum Arthropoda; class Arachnida; order Araneae; family Araneidae; genus Argiope; species Argiope bruennichi. The sequence goes on from NC_079153.1 coordinate 95,102,927, forward strand.
ACATTCAAATTTGTATATCTGGGTGAAATTCGACCCCAGATTTACTGTACTAAGATATAGATATGTATAGAGAGAGTGATATTTGATTTGATTATATATGCCTAGTGCACGCCTATTAAAATTCGTCCAATCCTGACTGTTTGAGTATTTGAAAAATTTTGTCACTGCTCTAAATCTGGAAAATAAATAAAATGAAACGCTAACTAATTGTGACTGGAAACAAACTGATTTCAAAATAATTATTTAAAAAAATGAAAATATTTTGTCATGATGCTTTTGTTCATCATTTTCGAATCTGAAAGGAGAAGCTTTTTGAGAGAATTTGTAACAGCGTTTTATTCAATCATATTAAGATCGTTATCCACAATTAAGAACTCTTGATGTAGTATAATTATCTTTAAAATAGTTACGGTTGTATTATTATTTAGAAAAGTTATATTTACTGCTTAGTTTGTGATTCATATCTATGCTAAAGTTTGGTTTGGTTATATTAACGTCTCGCTTGAAGCAACACTAGGGTTATTTTGGGGCGGACCTCGTAATTTTGAACCGCAGTCAGATGACGAGGACGACACCTCAGCTGGCACCCCCCTCTCCACGCCACACCAGTGGGAGGACGTTTGGTCATGACCGATTTAACGTGCAACAGACCCCCTTAAACGACGGTTCTTCGGTGGAATCGGGTCACGAACCTGAAACCCTCCGGTTCCGAAGCCGAGACCTTACCACCAAGCCACCGCGACCCTCATCTATGTTGAAGATAAAAACTCAAGAAATAATCATATGGCAACCTTTTAAATATTTATTGAAAATATTATTCATATTGCTTCGTATTAGAACAGTTTAGAGGGGAATGAAAGATTAATTCAGAATATAATGTAAATAAAAATAAAAATTTAATAAAATCAGACTAATTAGTATTATTTATAATTTATTCGGGAAAAATTGAAAAATATATAAAAATTTTAGAAATTCATTACATAAAATTCTTAACGCATCAACAGAAGATAATATATTTTCTAAGTATTGTCTAAATATTTTAATTCTTTTTGTAAGAAAAATCATCTTATTAAAATAACCGAGTTATTTTAGGATAATTAGGTAAATTATCATTACTATCAATTATAGTAAGTTTTATTCATCATATTTCAACGACGATATCAACAGTAATATTCTATAAATTCCTTTCTGAAAACCTAGTCAATATACTCAATACACATTATACAAATCTATAAAATGTAACATTCATAAGTATTCCGAATTCAGAATATGAACAACAGTATTCAGAATATGAACAACAGTATTCAGAATATGAACAACAGTATTCAGAATATGAACAACAGTATTCAGAATTCAGAATATGAACAACAGTATTCAGAATTCAGAATATGAACAACAGTATTCAGAATATGAACAACAGTATTCAGAATTCAGAATATGAACAACAGTATTCAGAATATGAACAACAGTATTCAGAATTCAGAATATGAACAACAGTATTCAGAATTCAGAATATGAACAACAGTATTCAGAATTCAGAATATGAACAACATCGTGTTGATTGGGTATTATCGAAACGAGAAAACAGGAAATATAGCTTACCTGTTTGGTTCTTAAAAAAATGTCTCAAAACAAATTCGGACATTGATTTAAAAAAATTATTTTTATTAACAGATGCTAAAAAATAATTCAAATTGAAATAAAATTTGCAGTTTCCGATTAAATAACACTTTTTTGGTAAAATTAATTTCTTTGTCATTCGGTTATTCACATTTAATTGCAAGAAATTCTGTTATTCTCTTTAATACCAATCCAACTTTTTGAGTGCTTCTAATCTTTTACATTTTGATATTTCAGGAAATTTACCCAAATTAGTATCTGTTAACAGAAAATTTTTTAGCTTTTTGTGACATTCTATCAATATCTATAAATATTTGAAGACGGAAATTCTAATGAAACATATTTGCGGAATTAGGTATTTATTAAACTCAATATAAAAAGGAATAATATTTAAAATAAAAGATTATATTTAATAATTTAAACCCTTCTCTATGAATATCGTTTTTTCAAAGTATAACACATACATTTTAGAAATTTCTCCTTAATAAATTTTGTAAGTTTTCAATTAAAAACCCCTATTTCTATTCATCATTTTCAATTTCAAAAAGAAAAAAAAAAGAATAACAATTAAAATGATGCAGGCATTAATTGGTTTTTATTATTCTTTACAGAATAATTTATGCATGAAGGTTTTTTTTAAAAAAATGAAAATTTTAATAATAATTAACCTCATATTTAATAACCTTTCATGTTGCAAAAAAAATTGGAATTTTGAAGCAACTAAGAAAAAGTTTTCTGTTACATTTCTTTTATTGGAAATTGCACATAATCAACAGCGAATAAAATCAAAGAACTTAAAATAAAACAAATCAAAAGTTGTTGTTATTGTTATTGTTACTTTACATGTATTGATTTCTCTGTTAGCTTAAAAGTGAGTAAAGGATGTGATGATTAAACCATTTATGATTTGTATTATTTATACAAACAATCATTATCTAATTGTTTTGTCTAAAAACGTTTAACATTTTTAATTCTAGATTTGAGTTATTTCATTGTACTCACATTACCTATTTATTGATCCTTCTCTGAATATTAGCATGCACTTAAAAGATTTTTTAAAGCAATAATAAATCTTCATACCGCATTAAAAAAGATTTAAATTAAATTCAATTTTCCCTAAATGTCTAAATAAAGTTTCCTTTCTATTCAAAAGAAATCGATGTTGGTATTTTAAAACTTTCATCACAATACATTATTTAATGAAATTAAAAATTACATATTACTCTATAAGAAAAAAATATTCTGTGACGTAAGAATATTTCTTTAAAATAAACTTACTTTCATTTTTATTGTGTGATATAATGGAATTTCTGGTTTTTATTATTTTACTGGTTTTGAAATCACTGTTCATATGTTTTTATTCTTATAAAAACGTAAATCTTTAAATTGGAATAAAAATATATATCATTTATATAAATCTCGATTTATTTTCTCATTTGCCTCTGCACATTACATTTAGACGAAGCCAAGTAATTAGATCCAAGGTTATATATATATATATACGAAATGTCAAAATTTTTAAACTGCAGTTTGTTACACAGTGGACTATTAATAATGCAATCGTAAATTTTGGAATAAGATGTATCATTTTTTTTACAATACTCTGTTTAAACAGCTGTATCTCAAAATCAATACAAAAGTCCGTTTTTTTATTGCATAGCTTATCTTTGATTTGTTTAGTGTGAATGCAAGGTTCATTCCAAAAACAAACCGAACTTTCAAATAAGAACAAAAGATCGTAAACCTCTAAATCCTTTATAATTATGTTGTATTAAGCTAATTTAGCGTGTACTTGCATTTTTTGATAGGAGAAATTTTTTTTCCATTGCTTTATGAAGAGTAGTGTGAACTGGGCAATTTCCCGCATTTCGAAAATAGCTGTTTAAACAATGAGTTTGATGGAAATTTCACAAAAACTACAACATTTTAGATGGCCCAACAAGCCAATGGAATTGTTTTGGCTAGTGACAAATTTATAAATAATACCAACGTCTGAAATCGATTAGAATATTCGCAAAATAAGATCCTTAAACTTTATTTGATATTTCAACTTGTATTCTTCAATTAAGGAAAAACACAATTTTATTTGTGAAAATCATCATTTAAATATCATAACATTGAGAATTTGCAGCAAAGACGTATTTGACATAAATTTCATCGCGCTGCAGTAAATTAAGCAGCTTGTGTTTCTCTTAGCTAGTAAACAAAGCATAAATATCGTTATAGCTAATTAGAAAGTACTAATTCGTACAAGATAAATAAATGCTTTTTAAAAGTTAAGTGTTTACCCAATTTGGCTCTGTAAACTTTCTATTTTTTTCCTAAAGTTCAAATAAATCTTGTAAAGTCGAAGATTTGAAAAACAATAGCAAGTCAAAGACGGAAACTCACTGCGAGATTTGCGTTAATAAGAAACGAATTCCAACAATAGGAAACATGTTAGAATTCCTATATGAATAAAGGAAGAGAATGTCTTTGCAAGATTAAAGAGGGAAATAAGTAGAAAAAGAGGCAAATCTCAGCTTGTCAGATATTGTTGGATCCTTCATATGAGGGTTGAAACTTTCCAAAAATTTTGTAGTTCTGCCAGTTGAATACTATGAACTTTCTTTTGTTTTCAAAATTGAAAGTCTGCGATATAAAATAATAGATGAGAGAGAAATAATTTGAGAATAAAAATATAATATAATTTTGAACGAATAGATTTCATTAAAAAATTATTTACTTTAACCACATAAGTAAGATTATAAAGCTGAATGCAAAATTTAACATCTTAACCAATCAGTGTCTTTAGAATGGTTCGAATAATTTTTTTCATTATAATAATTAGAAGCGATTATATTTATTTCAAAATCACATGCAAGATTTATTTTTACACGTGTAATGAAAAAAAATCCTTCATTAGTATAAACAAGTTTATAAAATGAATTACATATGCCTTGCTTTATGTGATACTCATGAAAATTTGAAAATAAAACTTTATAATGAATTTTTCCCTCGCATCTTGATGTTTATTTACAAATTATGTCCAATTTTAAATTCTTGATGAAAATTACCTACTTAAAAATTTTTTAGAATTTAATTATCAGTTATTACAATTAATAATTATTTTTTAATTCATAACAAGGCACCACCTGGTATTAAATTTGAAAAAAAAAATGATTTCCAAATTCCACTATTTTGCACAACACTGCGAATAAATTAAGCAGACCGCAGTGATCTAGTAGTAAAATCTTGATCTCAAAGTCAGACAGTTTCATTTTTCGAAACTCAATTTCGCTAAAGATCCATCTTTATATGGTCCTAGTATATGCTAAATCTAACGTCGTGAATTAAACATTTTCCCGTTTGTATGATTCAGAAGTTTGGAGAGGAGATGTCTGCTCGACTGTAGCGCTACTCATCTAAGCTGGCTTCATTGCAAGTTTTGTTCCCAAAAAAGTCCTAGCGTTGCTTTCAAACAGATTGTAAATATAACTAAACAAAACTAAGGCGTTTAAGCTAAAGAATAACAGCTTGAACTGCTGTGTACAGAAATTACTACATGGTGAATACATTTATATATAAATGTATACAATTGCGTATATTCAAAAAAAAACATAACATGCGAATATGCCTATGATGTAGCTTCCCCAGTTCTTTTTTAAATAAATGTTTTTAATATGAACAAAGAAAATAAGAAATAGAATTTTATTGCTCAAGAAATTTTATTATTAATCATTTTAGTTGGTGGCTAAATCATGCGCCTGATTTAATCTATTGGATCTCTGGGTTTCAGTTGGGGATCGTTAGGCCTAAAAAAGGATGTTTTCATAATCTCTACATTCCCAAATTCAGGAGAAGTGAGCTCGTAGTCTTCACCAAAAGTCCATCCGTAGTCCCAGGACGTGCAGATGGGGAAAAAATATTTGTCTTCAGGATCTTCTAGATAACGTTCTTTCAGGTACTTCTGTCGACCTTCGCCTTCTTTGCTGAAGCCTAAAATAAAAAATGTCATTCGAAATAATGTATGCTCTTCAGATACCTGTCAAATTTGCCATTTTAACTCTGAAGTTAGCTCTTTACGTTTCAGAGCGGAAAGGAAGGTGGTGTTAGAGCACAGCGTAAGACCAAGTGCAGTTAGATAGATAATTTATGCGATTATGTTTGTCATGTGACTATGACCATTACAGATACGAATGATAATTGTTTTCAAGAAAAACGTAATTAAATTAATGATTTCTATGGCTTTATTTTGAAAAAAAAATTGCTTTCTAGCAATGGTTTCTTTTTGTGCTAGCGTTTATAAAACTGGTGTATAAAGAAATCTACAAAATGATTATAAATACAACATAGTTTATATATAGTTAAATATTCATGGAAATTGTATTTCATAGAAATTTGTAGCTCAAGTAATGGCATTATGCAACTAGCAATGGCACATTTCTTTTTTACTTCAAACGATTCCACGTCAAAGAATCGGATCATTGTGGCAGTGGAGAAGTGCAGGAACCACTTCATTATGCCATTAGCTGCCTTCTCACCACATCTTTCATGATAGCAAAGATCATCTACGACTTCGAACGAATATGGTGGATCAACATGATGGCAACTAAAATGTCCAAAATCAAAACTAGAAATCTGGTGCTGTTTCTGCAAGATAACAAAGATTTGATTTCCCAATTCCAGAATAAACACTGGCAGATAGATGTAATTATACAATAAAATAGGGTTAGCCCTTCAAAGAGGAAAACGTGTTTTTATAAACTGTGCTTCGATAAATTTTTGAAAAACGATTAAAATTATAGAAATTTTTTTACAGAAACGAAATTTATGTTACTTGAAAAGTCAAGTTTTTAAATTTTTTAATGATGTAAAAATAACTTTGTTACAATATATTCCGAAGTTATGGTCGAAAAACATAAATTCATTCTACACCTACTTCCCACTTTTTTGGGGGGTTGTCTAGCAAACTGTTTAATAAACCAGTTTGGCTGAAATGCTAAGAAACATGTAAACCAAATATCGCTTAAATCCATCCACCCATATGTGGAATTTTATAAGATTTAAACAGACAAACGGATATTCTGTTTTACTAATGTGATGAAAAAATATCTGTAATTCTTCATTTAAATTATATACATTGTAGATATCGTCTGCAATCTTTTATAAAACATTTATACAGCTTATATAAACAATTTTTCAACAATCAAAAATTTATTTTATTTTATCGTTTGGAAATAAATTGGTTTTTAATGATATAAGAATTTTCACCTCTATTGACTGTTAAAAAAAGGTGATGATTATTGATTAAACATACAAAAGACTTTTAAATACGACAGTTCATCAAAAACAGCAGTATTTGACTGATTTGAAAAGTTTAAAGCTGGTTATGATTTGAAAAGTTAAAAGTTTAAAATACATCGTAAATTATCAGCGATCTTCGGTTAATATTTAAGATATTGATATAGTCAAGCAATAGATGTTTGTTAGTCATCGTTTGATATTATTAAAAAGTTTCTATATCATATGATCCTGTCAAGCAATTTTTAAAATTTTAATTTATTTAGGATTGCGCAGAGTCGCTAATTTATTCCAAAAAGAAAAATGTGCTCATTTGGTCTAAGAAATGCTTTCTCAAGACGATTCCTCTTTAAAATGCATTATTATTAGTGATGAAATTTGGTTCTATGCATTTGATATAGAAACATCTCAACAATCAAATGAAAGATGAAAAAAAGACTGAAAGTTCAAGTCAAAGTGGCTCGGAAATTAAAGAAATGTTAATTGTTTTCTTTGACTGTCGTGATGTTGAGTATTATGAATTTCTACCACTTGATAATACGAAGCAAACAACCAAGCTCTGATTTTTCTAAACATCGATTACTGGATTTTTCTACTAGTTGCGTTTTTTGACTCGTTACAATATGCCGACAATTTCCTGAATTAACGTGTAGCATATCTAGATGCACAATGGATCTTTAATGAAATACAAAATCCAATTATTCCTGGATCAGCAGCAGAGCCTGACTAAGGCAGATTCATAAGGGATAGTTGCCCCGGGGCCCCGGTTAGGCAAAGTCAGGCCCTGATTAGCACGAACATATTTAAATCAAAATTCATAAATAAATTATATCTTGCTAGTTATCGAATTAAATTAAAATCACTTAGCAAATGAACAGATTGATCTTTCCAATACATTTTATATAAAATATTGTTCTAAAAAGATTTTATATTTCAATAGATAATAAATGTTGACCTACCTTAAATAGAGATAGTTCTAATAAATAAATTGTCAAAGAAAAAAATTATTCCAAAAATATCATTTTAAAAAACTTTTACCTTTGTACAGAAGTTTCTTGATGTCTGTCGGTACTGGTTTCATTACCTTCAGTCCTTCTATTTTTATCATCTTTCCTGCGTCTTCTTCTTCTGGATATTCTTCCTCTTTTTTCCAGGAAAGGAAAAGTTCCTTTTCAGGTCGTTCTGGTTCAATGGAAGTATCTGTATCAGGTGGAACGAAATCATCATCATCGTCATCAGGATCATCGTCAAATTTACATGCATCTGGTGCTGCTCTCTTCAGCCGTGGACCATGTTCCAAATGCCATTGGACACGAACCTAAGTGGAATCAGAGTCTGGATTAGTTTTAATTGGTCACTGAGTTTAGGTTTTCATAATAAATCTTAGCATTGCGTCAATGTAAATATAGTGGATCCTCATAAATTCTGAAAATAATTCGTATTTACTTCTGTTCGGATTATACTAAACATATAAAATACTGAATACAGTAGAATGTTATTGTTATTTGACTATTAAATTCTATTTGTATGTCAGATGCTTGTATTTGTGTGCGCACGAGCAATGGTTTAGATTGTATTTGACGAGAAATTGAAACGGCCACTCCAGTAGATGCTCGAGGGCCTTGTTGAAAATCCTTTCTGTGAGTCGCACAGTTTTTTAAATTTAGTAGAGAAATGGACCTTCAAATAAATTTTTTGCAATCCCAAACAAATTGGATTATTTATAACTTATTTAATGTCTTCCTTATGTGAATGCAAGCAGTGGCAATTCAAAGAAATAATTTTAAAGGTCCTTACTCGGGTTCCTTCAAAAATTTAAATTGATAGTCGATAACTTTTGGAGACTTAAAGGAGGTTTGGTTGATTTCCTTGCTCAATTCCATTCCGCTAAAAGAATCAGAGACTTGAAGATCGCTTTCCGATTCTTTATTTTTCAGTTTTGCTTCAGAAGTTTTTCTAGTCTTTTGATCAGTTTCCGAACTCTCTTTAATTTTCCATTTGTTGTATGAAACTGTTTGGAAAAGTTCTTTTTCTTCTCATTTGTTTGTTCATTTTTAGGAGATCATTTATGAGTATTAAGTAAATCTTACAAGTCTGACAGTTTAACAGTACTTGTTTATTCGTTTTCTATTATATTGATAGAAAGCTTTGGAATTTTAGTTTCTTTTGGGCCGGAATGTCCAGTTTCATTTGATTTAGCATGTGTATCGGGAAAGTTTGTTTTCAAAACTGCTGTGTATGGATTGTCAGGTTTAAGGTTTCTATCTAGTACAATCTTCCTAGTTTCTTGGATAGATATCTTTCTGACAGTTCTACGGTTTGAATTTCTTTTTCTAACTTCCATTCGGAACAAGACTTTAAATAAGAAGAATGATTTTGTTTGCAATTGACACATTTTCTGGATTTTGTACAGCCGGTTTTTTCATGTTCCGGTTCAGAACAACGGGAGCAGAACATTGAAGATCCACGAGAAACTAGTTTAGTGTACCCAGATCACTGGCATTTAAAGCAATGAATCGGGTTTGGAATGTTAGCTGATGTAATCTGTCGTTATTTTCTTTGGTAGTACTGGTGAATTAAATGTTAATATTACGTGACTAGTTGGGATAATATTTCCGATTCTTTTCAAAGTAATACGACGAGCTGCAATAACTTTTTGAGATTCAAGTTCAGAAACAAATTCTACATCGCTTACCATCAAGAATTCATCACTTGACATCATGCCCCTTGTATAATCAAGTGATGTGTGAGCTGTGACCTTAATTGAAATTTTATCAAAAATTGTTTTCAAAAGTTGCCTCGCCTGTTCCTGTGGTGATGACTTAACAAGTAAATATCCCGATCACAATTTTTTTTTAGTGTACTTGATTATGTATGTATTTTTGATTTAAGAAAGGTGACATGTTTTATAAACTTCCATCTTCATATGAATAACAAGGAATTTCAACAAACTTTTAGATAATTCATTTGATTTCATGATCAGTGTCATCATGACATGAGCAGAACGGTTGAAAATTGAACAGAAGCGGTTTGTTTGGTATCTGACAAGTGACAGTGAATTGATCCCATTGGAGTCAATGTGTTTAACAAAAGAATACATGCAATAAAGAATACGAACTCGATCCACGGCGGCACTGTCTGCCAAGGAACCCAACAAGAGAAGGCAGTTGCTGACTCTGAACAACTCCAGTCTTAGTACTCGCCTTGTAAACTAGCCAGGACATATACGCCAGGACCTACGCTAGGTCACTTCCGGTAACGTCTACCACTCTTAACGAAGAGCCCCAAATGATCACTGTCTCTTGATTCCCTTGAACAGACAGACCAGATGGTTGAGATACCGGTCGATTGATACACCAGGGACCGAAATGTACCATACGTCACGCGCGGCCAACACGTGGGGGTAAAGTGCTGTTCAGAAGAAGCTAACAGCAAAAAGAATGGCAACAGCTTCTAATGGAGAGCTCATTCGTCTGCCCTCGAGAGAAGAAAGTAAAAAGAAAAACTTAAAACGCGGGAAAATTTGAAAGAACAGATACTAGGGTATCTAGGGATCTTGGAGGCCGTTACATCTGTAGAATATGTGCCCCTGAGGACAACCAAAATTGTTGCATTCTCGTGTTTAACCTGGCGATTTTCAGATTACATCATAATACCCAAGATTCATTTTACATAAGACGCCAAGATTTCGCCAAGAAGGATGCATTCCTAGATTTACCAGCCTGGGTTACTAAATCAGATTGCGTTAGATACTTCGGTTGGCAAAGAAGTGCTTTTTGTTGGGTAAAACAAGTATCGAAATCGAAATTCTGAAATGTGTAAAAGGAAAGGAGCTAAAAAAGTAATATTTAAACCAATAATTAACTAATTATTTTTAATTTTAGTTTACCTTACAGGTTCTTGTACACTGACCACAAGCTAGCCATTAATCGCCAAAGGTCACACATTAATAATATCTTTCGCAACTAATTTTTGCCAATGGCACGGGGTTAATACGTAAATACTCTCTTAAAATTCACGCCTTAATGTCAACAAAAAAAATTAATCAACAATCCAGTCGTGAGGTTGTAAATATAGTTCATTTCATTGTTGGTTTGCTATATTAGTCAAAAATTAAATGATATCTTAAAATAGTCTCAACTAGTAACTTAACGTAGGCAAAATTGAATCGATTAAAAATGTAACGTTGCCTTCAACTTACCTTATTTTCTTTATTAATGGTCTCAGTGAAAGCCTTCTGAAAAGCAGGATCCAGCACTTTTTCCCGGGCCATGGTTATTAATGAAAAACTATTAACAATGATTTATTAAGAATAATAAATTAGTCGAAAAAAAAGAAAAAAAACGAGGGCATTACGTCTATCCTTTGTGTAATAAAACACAAACGAAATGACTATTATTATTAGTTATTTGGACAAAATTTTAAATAGATGTAAGACATTGTTTCTTTGGTTTTGGATGAATATTGTTTACAGTAAAAATCATAGGAGTTTAATTGTTTTTTAAAGGGCGAATACAATATGCAACTTAAGAATGCTTTTACCAAAGCAAACCAAACTATTGAAAATAAAAATTTGTAAAGGTATGGTTCATGTTTTTATATAAGAAAAAAAAATATGAAAAAGTCTATTGATTTTATTAGTAGAAAATAAATGAACGTTTCCAAACAGGATCGAAAACTATCCCAAAACACGATACAGGGTGAACAAATTTTTTTTTATCATGAAACGTTATTATCAAACAAACCCGAATTGATCTAAAGAGTTACATTTTATTTCCTATTTAAGATAAAATGAGTTATTAAGAAAATTTTCTTTGCTAAAGAATTAAATAATCCTTCCGAAGCTTGGGTCTAGTTTAGAATAAACTATCAAACAATAATTCATCTTCATCTTTTTATTTCAGCAAAATTTCTTTCATTCCAACGAATTCTTTGTCAACTTTTTTTTTTTTTTTTTTTGCTGAATTATTAAATTTAATTATGAAAACTATTAATTAAATTGTACTAATTGCAACTATTAATTACTATTAAATTATTAAAACATCTCCACTTAGCAATGGAGCACAAGAATTGAACAGTAGATGACTGGATAAAGGCCATTTATTCCAATGAATCACGTTCTCAACTACACCGTACAGATGACAGCATACAAATGTGGGGAAAACAACACTAAAACTTGGTCCAAATTGCATTGACACAACATTTCAAGTTAGTGAGTGAAAAATTATGATTTGGAGAATGTTTTCTTGGTACCGTGTTGGTCCTTTGATTACTGCAGAACAATGTCTGAATACCTAAGGGTATATAAATTTTATCGCAAATTATGTACTGTTCGCCAACGGATTCTGAGGCGATCACATTTCGGCAACTCCATCTCATTAAGGAGTGAGACGCGGAACGATGGGTGCATTTCCAGTATTCCCTTTGACCTCGGATTTCCCCTATTAGATACTAGTAAATGTAAACATCTCCTCCTTTCATCTTTCTTTTCACCCTAATTTGACGAACTAAACTCATCCTAACGCATGCGCAAAAGCGCGGAGGGTTTTACAATCCATTGCTGAACAGTACATCTTGTTATAATAATACCCTGTCGGGAAGGATACTTCCAGCAGCGCAACGCTCCCTGTTATAAAACTAGCATTGTCCACAGATGATTTCGAAAAGCATGATAGAAACTACCTGGCTTAGGTGGCCTGCACAATCACCATATATCAATCCAATTAAGAATATGTGATATGAAAGCAAATGAGGTATCAGGCAGCTGGATCTAGTGTTATCACTTCTGAAGGAATTGGAGAATGCAATTCATCGGGTATGGTTTCAAAATTCCTCATACCGTCTACGAACATCTCATAGAAACCACGTCGAGAAGAATCCATGCAGTATGGGCGAAAGGGAATTGTATTGAAGAGGTGATCATAATAATTTAGCCACCATATAAAACTTTAAAGTGGCACAGAAATCGCTCTTCTTACCAATTAGCAACAGTTCAAATGTAAACAATAACTATACAAACATTTCAGGCAATTCGTAGTGGTTTTCGAGCAGGTCGGTGGCTTCCATCGCATATATAGTGTAATATGTAGTAAACAATTAGTTCAGAGATCTTTGCAGTTGCTCTTTAAGATTCCCCGCAATTTGACGTACTGTAGTTATTATGTTGGAACTGGACAATTCTAGCAAGTCTCTTTTCGGAACGAACATTCAGTAGTCTGTGACGACCACAAACCTGACGTTGAGATCGGGTTTTCTGCTTAACAGCACACTCTCTGTAAACATTAACAGCTACTGCTCTCAAATACTTCACAATTATAGTCGTTTCGAAAATATTAATTCCGGCGCTTCGAGGGACAGCAATCATCCCATGTTCAAACTAAATTTAAATTACTTTTTTTTTTTTCAATTCCTACTATTAGTTCACACTCACCCTATATATATTTATATATCTTGTTCAAATTTCCAATCTTTAATAAAATACTTTTTATTGATCCACTCAAGTTCAAATACCTTTTTTTAAACTTGTAGCGGATGAAACTTGATGTTAATACAGTTTTTTTAAATATTAATTCATTAATTAACTTTAGTTTTATATGGGAACCAATATCAGTGTAATTCCCCACCAAACGCAGCTATGGTACTGCAGAACGAAAAATGCTACCATTAATACTACCATGGGCATCAACAGTACATAAGATGCAAGGAGCACTGTAGATTATGCAATAATATACTAGAACGAAAACTCTTCGCAGCAGATCACGCATATGTCGCCTTGAGTCGTGTGCAATAATTAGATGGACTATTAATTGAAGAACTAGACTTCTCGAAACTCACTGGAAAGGTTCCTTGCAATAATGAAGCATTACAAGAGTTTAGTTTAGTTTAGTTATATTAACGTCCCGTTTGAAGCAACACTAGGGCTATTTTGGGACGGACATCGTAATTTTGAACCGCGGTCAGATGACGAGAACGACACCTGAGCTGGCACTCCCCTCTCCACACCACACCACACCAACGGGAGGACGTTTGTTCAGGACGGATTTAACGTGCAATAGACCCCCTTACACGACGGTTCTTCTGTGGAATCGGGTCTCGAACCTGAAACTCTCCGGTTTCGAAGCCGAGACCTTACCACCAGGCCACCGCGGCCACAAGCATTACAAGAGATGGATAGAATGAGAAATTACAGACCACCATCAGCTTCATAAATTTGAAAAGGAAATAAATAGAAAGCGAATAAATAGTAACAAACAAAAATAATAATTCAATACCATATATAGAAAGGAAAATAGACAATTGCAAGGAAATTCGCTTTCTCTTTTGCCACTTAATATTGTGATTCTGTCATATGTATTTACATATTTATATTAATTGCAATTATTTAATAAAAAGTAACTAAAATAAAAAAATTCCTTTGTTGACCTAAGTAAGAATTAACTTAAGATTCTTTTTATATATATTTTTTTATTTTTTTTTTATTTATTTATTTTATTTTTTTGCCAATTTCTTTGCAATTAAAACGATGCAATTGATACTTCGTTTGTCATGCATTCCCTTTTTACAACTATATTTACAACATGAAGCTATGACTGATATGCGTATAAGTACCAGGTGGTCATAATAATTTGACCACTCAGTATATATATAGATTGTAGCAGATAATGGATATTATTACACAATAATAAAAATGAAGAACTATTATTGACGAGAATTAATACCATGACTCATTTTGTTTTACTGTAATAAATTTCATATATTGAAATTCATTACTTTATATTCATAAATTTCAAAGCATAAATAAATTTACATCCGTGTCATTTATTCATTCTTATTTAACAACATGGCTGAAAATCCACATTGATCAAGATATGATGAATTGAAAGACACTAACATTTCGAGCACTTTATAGAAATATACTTACACTCATCTCTTCTTTTTAACTAAAAATTGAATTAACTCAAATCATCTTTTTTAAACTGAATAAGATTTCGTTAACATGCAATATTTAAAAACTGATTTATCTCTTAAATAGAAACACCAGAGGAGAGGGATAGAGTATCTGCCAACATCCCTAAACGAAACCCTTTTAATTGCTGCAGTAGTTATAATATCACACTTGGTGCTATGAATCATTTTAATTTCACATATCAGTTTCCATGACATTATGTGGGAAAAAAATATGCTTTACATCACCAAATGTAAATTTTTATAATTTCAATGCATGTTTGACACCCCATTTATAGCTGCAAACTTAATTTCTTTTAATATTTTATAGCCCCAATAATGCGACTTATGAATTAGCAGTTAAATTTAGCCTGAACGTAGCATGTTTATATCAATTGGTTATTTTATTGAAATGAGTAAAATGAAGGATAAGACACATATCTAACCCTATATCTCCAGCAATAAAACTATATTCTGTATATAAATTTTACAAGATCTTATTTTCCCGATACTTTTGTTTTGGAATTGTGTAATAAAGAAAATTATAATATTTTGCATTTTAATATAGAAATTATAGCAAATTATAAATATTTTTTCTCTACTAATTTAAATAAATTTACAGTAATGTCTCTAATCTTTTCCTTATGTACTCTAAATTTTTAACATTTTAATCATTAATATAAGGAACAAAATAATAATATTTTTATCAATTTATTAGTTACTGAAATCTGATTTATCTGCAACCAATGATACAAAATTTAAATTGAAAAAGTTTTGTTAATTTTGCTAATAAGAGACTGTTTAATGTGTGTGTTTTTTTTTTTAACAAATGTCATCTAAAAAACTGAACAGAGTTTCTCCTACAGAACATTTGCATAAGCTGTGTAAATTATCACAAAAGAAACGATCAGCAAAATGGCATTTCCAACAAAACATTTCAAAACTAGTCTTGAAAGGAACATAATGTAATTGTGCAAGTTACATGATGCAAATATACATCTTTCATCTGATTTAATAAGTTGAATGATTTTTTTTTTCGACCAGCTAAAGAAAAGAATTATTTACAAAGAGACATATTATATAAAACATTAAAAAAATTGAGAGCTAAGAGGATTATACAGAAAACTTCAAAATATTCTTTATTAGGAAAAATTAAATTTTATCTTTTCTCAAGAAATGACCACTCTTTGTCATTGATCAAAAGAATATTATAGGAAAGCTGTATCCATTGAATATTATAAATAGAATTAGTAATGTGCAAGTATATCTTTCATTTGATTTGTAATTATAAAAATATAACTTTAGGTAAAATAAATGCTTTTACATGTACTAAAAATACATAAATAATACACTATCTTTTTCCAAATATTTTTGAAAATAAAACTTTAACTTTAAAAAACCATATTCTATCCCACCCTCATATAAAAAGAGAGGCTTTTTTTGCTATTTTAATTAAATTATGAAACTAATATTATAATAATTACTAGATCATTTATATTCTTAAGTATGTTAAAACATTTCAAAATGTTATCCTGGACTGTAAATATAATACCAGTTGAAAATAGTTTGTAATAAATATTTTTGTTAAAAATGTCCTATCCCACCTCCTTCCATCTCCCACAGAAAGTGGGTGTTATATCTATCTGTCTTTTACATTCACCAGATTTTTTTCACATATACCACAGTTTGTAAAGCCATGCTCCAAAATATACGACATGTAATAATACTTCCTAATTAGCTAATTTTTGATAAGCAATTAAAGTATTATGAAATTTGGTAATTAAAATGATAGCACCTATCTTAACACTGATCACCACAGAAAGCCAAAAGATTGCTATACTATACAATTATAGTATGACAACATTTAGGCATTTTAAAAAAATCAAAATATGATACTAAAGAATGAAAGGAAACCTAAAAAATGTTATATGAATAAAACCTTACATCTGATAGAAATTTTGAAGTAACTTTCTAAAAAACAAATTATTTTTGAAATGAAAACACTAGCAAATTGTAGAATACAAAAATCTTCTTTATTTACATTACATTTGCAGATGAGTTTGGCATGAAAAAAAATCAAGCTGCTTCAAAAAGTTATGAATGACAAGAAAAGTAAAACACAAACTATGAATGAAAATGCCCCCAAACAAATTTAAAATACTAATTATTCTAATAATGAAATAAAGTTAAGAAATTATGAGTTATTTTAATTGGGGGAGAAGCTTAGCATAAAAATAAAATCTATCTTATAATTTAAGAAGATTCTGTATCATTTACAACTGACTGTCCCAGCAATATCAGATTTTTGATTTTTTCGAGCAATGCTTCATCCGTGACAATGGCAGATATATTGTGAGACTCCGAGTTCAGGTTAACATCAACAGAGAATTCACTTTCAGTAAAAATCTTTTCCACAGCTGAAAGAGCATCATCTGTAATTAGAATATTATCAGGAAGTTGACAACAAATGGCAAAAGGTGGAGGTATGCAGTGTTCTGGAAGTAAATGACACAATTCTCCAACAGGAACCGTTTCACCCGAATCTACAAGATGTAACTGAATTTCACCATCAGTTGATGTAGCTTTTCCTCTGTGCCATGCATCTTTATATAAAATTGCATAAACTCCCGCTTCCACAGCAGAAACCTTTCCTGTATTCAAAGGATAAGAACTCTTCATGGAATTTTTAAGGCTTTGTAAACTGTCCAGCTGTTCCACCAAATTGAGATATAACTGAATTATCCCAGAACTGATATTAATATAGGATGTCTTTGCACTATACTTTCCAGGTTTTAAATCTGAATTGGAGATTGTCTGACTGACAAGATTCTGTGAAAGCAGACCAAATAAGACATTTTGGCCTGTCAAATATAGATTGACTTGTTTAGGCTTTCCCTTTTCAACAACTTCAATAGACACATCTTTGCCAGTATCTTGCACTCTTGACAAAAGATCTAATATGAAGTTTTTAGCATCTTCTGCTTTTTCAGGAGAACAATATACACCAGCTAATTTGCATTCTACAGCATAAGGTGGAATCTTTTTATGTTCAGGCTCAAGATCGACAACTGAAGATTTATCTACTGTTTTAGTTATGCCAAAATCAATTAGTAATATTGTCAATTCATCTTCATGGATTTCCATTATCTTTCCTCTACACCAAATACCATCCAAATGCACAGCACAAAGATCTGAAACTGAGCATTGTGAGAAACCAAGTTCTTTCTTAGAATAAATGCTCTGAAGGGATTCTCCTAAGGTGGACATAAGCTTTACATGAAGATCATAAGGTATCACAGATAACATCACAGATCCATTGGAAATAACAATATCTGATACATATATATCAACTTTCCCTACCATTTGGTCTTCAGAAACATCAGTAAACACATCTGGAGATGATTCCTCTATTAAATTGAATGATTCTGAAGATGGATTAATACAGAAATCTCCAAGTGCATTTACAACTGAGAGGTCAGCTTCAATTTCATTTGATGCCAAATCAATTTGTGACTCAAATACTGTCTCAGTATTTTGATGTTCAATAAAACTTGCATGATTGTTTAAATTTTTAACACCATCTGCATCAAATAATTCATCAGATCCTTGATCCTGATGTTCAGGCATCTGTTTTATGTCACATTCTGGCCTCTCATCCCATTCACTTTCCTCGACAGAATTATTTTTTGTCAAATTATCAAGCTCATCTGATTCCGCTCTGTGATTTTCAACCTTGTCATCCAGTAAAGCTCCACCTACATCTTCAGTAGAAAGGTTATTGCCTACAGGTATTTCATTTGATTCGATAAATGGCTTTTCTGCTTCTGTATCTTGAAGAGTAGTTGAAGCTTTTGCTACAAAATCCGATTCAGCTGAATCTGACAAATCAATGTCATTTGGCAACTTACAATTATTTACATCCAAATTTGAAGCCTTTTCTGGAGAACTAGAATTTGATAGTACAATGCTTTCTGGAGCACTTTCAGAGTCTAATAATTCACATTCAGGATAGGACACAATATTGTCAACAGAATCAACATCTGAAAATGCCATACTACTTGACAATTTACTTTCATCAGGATCAATTTTTGAAGCTTTCTCAGGGGAACTAGAATTTGACAATGCAGTACTATCAGATGCACTTTCAGCATCTAAAAATTCACATTCTGGAACAGACAGAATCTTTTCAGCAGAACCAACATCTGACGGAGCAGTACTACTTGAAACATTTTCAGCATCAGAAAATTTGTCAAATTCACATTCTGGAACATAGGCAATTTTACTCATAGAATCAAGATCTCCTAATGTTTCATCATCTCCTTGATTAAAATTATCAGTGTTATACTGGTCATGATTAGATTCTTGTAAGGATTCTGGCTGTTTTTCATTTGAATCTGCAACACATGTTTCTATATCACTGCACAGTTCATTATCCATATTTGTATCTGATTCAATATTTTCAACATGTGGAATTTGATCTAACTCTTTATTGTCCAAACACTCTTCCACTTCACTCCTTTCAATGTCTGCCTTTTCTTCTGATTTTGCTATCTCTTCATTTCCAAGGGTGTTCCCAGACGACAAAATGTCATCTGTGCCTCTGTCAATTTCACTCAAAGTAGAATTCTCATGATTTTTCTCTGTATTTTTCTCTGTATCTTTCTCAAACAAATGTATTTCAATAGGATATTTTACAGGATAGGATTTTTTCATCTCGCACACAAAGATACGTCCAGAAACTTCTTTTACATCTTTTGTTTTTATGTTGCTAGGGGAATTAATAATTTTACATTCATGTAACAATAAAGGTAGATGCCACAAATCCTTTGGCAACATATAGAAATTTGTAATTTCAATTTCAGTTTCAATTCCAAAATCAATACATTTTACATAAGCACATTTAGCAGAATCATCAATGCTTAAAATAGATATACGGGACCAGTTGTTGTCTATTTTAACAGCATATAAACTTTTAGGATCAATTTCATGAAATGAAATGCTTTCATTACAATGTTCCTGCAAACACTTTTGAAGATTATCTCTTTCATGAGCAAACTGAACAGGAAGTAAATAAAATATATCTCCAATAATATTTTCAATTGTTGCCTCAAATTTATTGTCAAGGCGATTATTAACAATATATTGAGGAGAAACAAGGCTATTGGCTAAAAGCATATCTACAAGATCCACTTCTCCATATAAAAGATTAGTAGCACATGCACTTGGCATACTGCATAAATGTTTACACAGTTTTATAATGACATTTTCACTATACACATATTCTTCCATTTTCTCTTGCAAGTTTTCACTTTGGTCATTCTCAACTCTAAATCCACTCAAGCAAAATTTAATAGAAAACTGAGGTTCCGAAAAGAACTCGGGTGGAAGTGCACTTATATATTCTGGTTCAACCACTTCAGTATTCCCATAGTCAATGAACTTAACTTTAATGTCATTTCCATCCACAGCTATAACTTGTGCTCTATACCAGCTTTCATCATCCAAGTATTTGGCAGCACAATAATCAAAGCAGTTGATATTGGATAGTCTTTCCTCATTTTCATTACAGAAAATTTGCAATCTCTCCTGAAAGCTAGAGAGCTCATTGTCTATTTCTGTTGGGACACCATATACTGCAATCATGCCATTTTCATTTTCCCAATACTTGACATTAATGGACAGTTCATCTTTATCAGCAAAGGAACGGAGTGGAATGATATTAGATTTGATACTTGTCACTTCAACAAATGTTGTCTGCAAATTTTCTGCTACATTTTCATTCAAATTATCAACAAGTAATTCCTTAAAAGTTTCAGGAGGTGGAATAATTTCATCAGCCAATCCTTTTTGACACAAAATTTCAGCCAAGTCGCCATCACCATGGTACAATCGAACTGCATAAGGCTCACTAAGCTGAAAAACTTCCATATTTAATTCTACTTCATCTATAAAATATTCTTCTAACTTAGCTGTTATTTCATATTCTTTTCCTTCTTTAGCTTGAATAGCATACAGTTTACATTCTATTGCAATGGGTGGTATTTTAATTAATTCAGGAGTGAGAGGTCTCAGATTTTTCAATGAAGAAACCTCAGAATTTCCATAATCTACAAAGAAAACATAAATATTTTCACCTTCAATATCAGTTATAACAGCTCTATACCATGCCCCATCTTCACTGTATTTAGCAACACAAGGCAAGGACACACATGGATCTTCAAGTACATCTGGAATAGATGACTTAGTTTTATCAGATTCACCTTCAGAAGAGTATAAAATTTCAAGTGTTTTCATCACGGTATCCAGTTCTGTGCTGAGCTCCAATGGCATAATATAAAATTTATCATACGAATCAACATAGCTAATTTTTACAGGCATTTTAGAAGAACTTAGCTTACGCTGTGGATAGCTCAAATCTGAAGGCAAAGAATGCAATTGGTCCTCCACTGTTGTTAAGTGATCATCTGCATAAGCCTCCTCAGTTTCAGGGCAAGAGTCAATGATAGCAAGTTCCATATCTATCAAGCTCTGGGCAACATCTTTATCTTCCTTAGATATATTAACAATGGCAGGTATATCCTTGCTGATGAAAGTTATTCCTAAAGGACAATCAAGGACCATATCTTGAAAAGCATCCACAGCTACATCAGACCACTGATCACTAGTAGAGGTTATTCCATTCAACTTGCACCTTATTGCATAGGGAGGAATACCTAATAGTTTTTCATCCATGGGTTTCAGGAGATTCTTATCAACAGAACTGGTATTTCCATAGTCCACAAAAAGAACATCAACAAAAGTTCCTAGAAATTAAAAAAAAAAAAAAAATGAATATATTTATCTTGACAAATATCATTCGTATACTACTAAAAAATACTATCCACTTTTGACATACAGATAATTTGCTGGAATTATTGCATATAAAAGTTTAAAAAAAACATTTATGTATTGTTTTGGTTTAATGATCTAATGATTCCCACTTGCAAAGTGGCAAAAAAAAATTGGTTCAGTTGTTGAGGTTCTGGGACTCAGTTTCATTCTAACTATACCTCTCAAAAAAGAAAGAGGGGATAGGTAGCAACATTGATAACATATCTAGACAGTTGAATTAGTATAGTGGTTGGAGTCGAGAGAAGTACTCCAATAGAATAAGGAGTTGTTCTTAATCTAATGAATCCTTCTCTAAAAAATGAAGGGTAGTAGGCCCAGGCAACTATTTATGACATAGCTAGGGATCATGAGCTTTCATATCACATTCAAATTAGTGAAATATTTTTTTAAAATCAAGTTATAACTGAAGGTTTTTATTTATTTATTTATTTATTTATTTATTTTGCCAGTTATTTTAATTATATGAATGCTAACTCATGACAGATTTTTTTGAAATTGATTTCAAGTTTTTATCAATTAGTATTTATAAAAAGATGATTTATTTTACCAATGACTATATCAGTAAATATCTCACTAATATTAATTACTTTTTATTAGTATTCAGTATTTATCTCCTTTTATACTACTAATAAAAATACAACTAATACTAATTTAACTACGCATCACATATTTCAGCTATAATTCCATTGAAAATAATAACATTGTACTATTTTATACACATTAATATTTATACAATATTAAACAATTGTTAAAAATATTATAAAAAGTTTAAATATGTAAAATACAATGCATTGTATTTACAGTTTCTACATAAAATAAATATTTTCAAAAATTGTTTTAAACAATAATCTCAACTTCAAACAGAGTAATTAATATTCCACGGATCAATACTAATAAAAAATATAAAATTTCTTCTTGTATTTATTTATTCAAAAGAAACACAAATACAATTTTATTCAAAAAAATTATAAAGAAAAAAAGTGCAGGAAGAAAAATTTTTTCCAAAACATTTTGCAAAAGTTTCAAAAAAAATATTAAAAATATTTTTAAAGTTCAGAGAAGTTATTTTCATCGAATAAAAATATGACAAAAACAGTCTCTAAGCAATATGCTGTTTTCACATCATTTATTCATTTTTCTTTTTAAACGAAGTTACATACTTTAAAAATATGCATTCATATGCTTGTAAGACATATGACTTAATATCACAAGCTACATTAAGGCTTTCATCCCCATTTTGTCTTAATAAAAGTAAACAACTAAAATGCCAGACAGCAGGGAGATACTATATATCTCTATCATGTGTTATATATCAAATATTTTATAATATATCAAAACTTCACAGTCAGAAAAAAATACATCTAAATTAAGTGATATATTTTCAGTTTTTATTTTTAATGAAAAAAAAAAAGGTTATAGTTTTCAATTCATTTTCTCGAAATGAATATATAATAACAAAAAAGGAATGGATAAGACTTGCTTCTTTAGCTAATAACAGAGTATCTAAACAGATATTTGTAAATTAAAAGATAGCTGCATGATTGTTGTAAAAAAAACAAAAATGCAAATTTTGACAAAAAAAATATATATATATATTTAATTTTTTTTACTCATATTCTATTAAAAAAATGACTATTTGAAAAACTTGAATAAATGTACTTAAAGAAATAAGTAAAGAAAATTTTAATATAGCATATTGATATACGACAACTTTATATTCATGAAAAGAAGATCAGAATCTTTTTTTCATTATTTATTTGCAAAACAATAGGTTCCTTCTAGTTTCAAATCAATTGGATTTATTTCTAACATTCTTGTTTTCTCAATATCATCTGGAAAAAAATCAAATTTACTAGTATTTAAATGTTCATACACTTTTTTAATCTATGTTGGGTTTTTTTAATGCGATTCATTTGTGAAACTATAGTTATAATTTGAATTCATTTCACAGCTACAAAATATGACACTAATTCACTCTGCCCATGAGTAACTTTTTCAGTGCGATCAAAAATTGAAATATTTCCTAAACGTGGCCAATTATGCACTTTGTAATAAGAATGTTTAAAATTTAAGAATATTTATATAAGAGAATTTAATAGAATTGAGAATTAATTTTGAGAATCTTCCTCTCTCTATCAATAACAAAAATAAAAGAAAATCATAAATTAAAACAATATTTCGAATTTTTTTAAAATTATATAAAGCAAAAAAAAAAAAAAAAAAATCAATGTTTAAATCTTTGTTTGTTTTTGAAAGAATAGAAAATGATTTAATGCAAATAAAACTGGGAAAAAATACAGAAAATCAAAAAAGGTGCTATTTTTTTTAATTATAAATAATCCAAAAAAAAATATATTGGCCAAATGTGATGTACAAAAGTAAACATATTGAAACAAATAAGAAAAGTAAAAAAATCCATGGAAGATAAATTCAAAAAAAAATTTATGAACTCCTTAACAAGTAATACATTTTGCATACATATGACCTATGTCTCATCCCATTAAAAAAAGATTTAGAGATTACTTACCTTGAATATTAATAACTTCAGCTCTATACCAACTATTATCCTCAGGAAACTGAGCACAACAAGCATAGCCAATGCAAGGATTTTGAATAATTGCTGCTGCATTATCAGACTCGCATTGTTTAGACAATTCAGTTGCTAATTCAAACAAAACATCTTCACTAGTTGCTAGTTGAATGAAGAAATCATGAGGTGTATTGACCACAGTGGCATAACCTTCTTGGTAGCCAAGAGGAACATCAGGAGGTAAAAATTTAGGTACTTCTGCAAAAAAAGGTATACATATTATATCTACCATATACAGAAGACGTCAAAAATTCAAATAATAAAAAATAAACCAAATTTAACTTTATCTTTAAACCAAAATCAAATCTAAAAATATTTAATAAAAAACATATTTATGGCTCTGAATAAAAGATGAAATATCAACTACTTTTTTAAAATTAGAAATTTTAAGAACAGCACTAAATTTACAGAATAACATTATTTTATAATTCTAAGTCTAATTAGGTTTTAAGATAAAAATAGCTTTATATAATATTTCTTACGATTTAATATTTCTTTTGCAAAATCAAAACATAAAATTTCTGTAACTGATAGATTCATTTTTTAAAGTTATATTAAATTGAATTAAATATATATACATATGTAATATTATTTGTTGTGAAGCATGATGCAGTTTGAAGACAATGAAGATACTTTTAATTTTGTGACGTCGTTTTATTTCATTTTGAAGAAGCAAGCATATGTACAGGTGATGAGCACACAGAGCGACACAGAAACGGAATGAGGAAAAAAGCTCTTGGACATTTTATCCCTGGTCTTATATAACCTATGATTTTGATAGGGAAAATACTTCTTTTCAGTGCTAATGTATTATGAGATTTCGACAGGGATTTTCGTTATACGGGTGGACAAGGTAGGGGAAACACAGGGAGATTTTAAAAAAGAATTTGCTTGATCAGCAGTATGTTATCTCTTCATGCGTAGTGTCGGAAAGTTAGATTTTAGCTGATTCAACAATTTAACAAAGCTTCTCTTGAATTAATTAAGTAGAGACAGTGGAATTGGATCACGAAATAAGAGAATATTTTAGAATGAAGTTACTATGGGCTAAATTAAGATAAAATCTTGAAAATTAATTAAATTGAAATTAGAGTTAAAATATCATTACATATATATTGCCAATTTTAAGTAGACATGAGATATATTTTCTGTGTGGACTTCAGAGCAAAGGATAATTCATCTTTAAACATTGAACAAGATAGCATAAAATATACTCTTATTGGTATTTAATGATTTGTTTTATTAGTTGAAAGCTTTAGTGAATACATAAATATACAAAAATGACAAAAAGCATAAATGCAAAAATATGGAAAGTCCCAATATTCTTGCTCAAAACAATCAACTCTATACACAAAATATTATACTTTTTTTTGTTATTCACACATTTTTTAATTGTTATGAAAAGTAATTAAGTAACTATGGAATGGTAAAATATAACTAAGTAACACATTTTGTTGAGAATATATGTAGAACTAGCATAATTTTACGTTGAAAATAAAACGGGGAAAAAAGACGAGCTCTTTAGAGTTAAAACATCTAAAAAAGTTTAAAGAACAAAATAAATAAAGAATCCCCATGTGAAGAAAGCAAAAATATTTTAAGTGTTCCTTTAAGGTATATAATTACTACAGTTAAAATCTATTGAGCAAGCAAAAAGAAAAAAAAAAAAAAACCCTATTTGAAAAGGTATAAAAAAAAGAAAATTACTTCTAAGTAAATCATATCTTTATAAAATGTAACATAAGGAAACATCCAAATATATTATCCAAAACAAATAACTGAATACCATAATAATATTGCATTCACTAACTAATGTTTTGTACAATAAAAATGATAAAAAAAAAGAGCAGTTATTTTCTAAAAAACTAATTATACTAATTTTTGATGAGCATTAAAACTTTCAAATACATGAAAATATTGCAAAAGAACATTCAGTACACAAAACATCAGAAGTTCACATATTTCTAAAATTTGTACCATGAATCAAAAATATATGTATCATCATAAAATTCATTTTCCAATTATGAATTAATGTACTTTAAATAAAGTTATTAATAAAAAAATAAAACATTTTGAAAATTTTTTTTATTATATTTTAAGGAACTTTTACATCATAAATATACATTGTAATAATTAGCCTTTGGCGACCAACCGGTTCGCCACTCTTAATGCTCGTTAAAATTTTAATAATTAAATATTTTATTTAACTCCTATTTTAATAGCTTCTTCATAGTATATAATTTATTCATAATATTATAAAGGCCTTCAGCCATAACGTAATATGTGTATCTCTAATTTTCTGTTAGTTCCAGTAGAATTTATGCTTTAAATTAAAGTGGATATGGTTAAACTGCAATCAATATAAGAACATTTTTTACTGAAATGAAGCATTTTTTTAAATATGAGGTCTGAAAACAGAGTTGCTGAATATTTAAACCTTATGGACACTAAAGAATATCTTTCTTAATTTATGTAATATCTCAAGAAGTTTTCAATAAAATTTTCTCAGATTCATCATGAACAGATCAATCAATTAATAATTTTTAGTTATAAATGTATCAAACACTAAGAAAATAAACAGAATTGTTTGAAATAATCGGTTGGAAACGTGTTAAGCCTTCAAAACCAAGTCCGTATAAGTTCAAAATAGAGTTGTGAACAATCAGAAAACAATGTGGATGTGTGAATTTTCAACGCCAATTATGGTAACGCAAATGCGTGAATATTTTTACGCCAGTTGGGGTAACGCTATGCATATTAGAAATTTTTAATTTCCTTTATTCTGTTTTGTTTTAATTCAAAAGTAGTTCAGAATGAATCTGAAAGATCGATTAATTAACAATGTTTAATTTTAAATGCAACAAACATTAAGAAAATAAGTAGAATCGTTTGAAATAATCGGTCAAAAATATGTTAAGCCTATTCTCTTTAGTGCGGAAAAAAAAAAATTGAAGCCTTACTCATTTGGGGTGGGGAAATGAAAAGATTTTTTGGTGGGAAAGTTAGTTTTTATTTAATAATTAAAATTTTAATTACAAATTCAAAAAAAGGGGCCCCTGGTGCACATTCCCGATCTCCAAGGTATGCATGTGCCAAATTTGGTAGCTGTAGGTCGAACGGTCTGGGCTGTAGAGCGCCAACACACACACACATTGAGCTTTATTATAAGTATAGATTAATACTATGGTAGAATAAAATTTTTAAAAGATCCAATGCATTAAAAAATCAATAATATATATATTCATCAATAATATATTTGCATTCATTTCTTTTTCTTAATAAAATTGTATAATTAAAATGCTTGTTCATGATATTTCTGTCACACGAAATATCTAAAAATTGATTTCTTTCTTGAGATTATTGAACACAATACCTTATCAAATATCCAGTGTGTGATTAATATCCATAATGGAGTAGAAAAAGTAGAATATACAATTCTGAATTGTAAATAGTTAAAAATGGTAAAAAAGGGTATTATTTTATACTTAAATTTTTCCCCTACAACCAAATTATATCATCAAAAATAATGTACTATTTAGTGATTTATGAGTGTACCATAAGTCATCATATGCACACTAAATGATTTTTTTACTTTTAAATTATAAATGACTAAACGCAAATAAACAAGAATTGTACCCAAGAAATATAATTTTAAAAATTACTTTTGAATTTTAATTTAAAATTTACTTGTTTAATTAAAAATAGAAGAGAATATTTTTTTAAAAAAAGAAAATATTTATAGAAACAATGAAATGATTTAAGTTTCCATATAATAATGAATGCACAGTTGCAAATTATGCATAAAAGTATTTTTTCAAATTTGTTAAAATTCAGGAAATAATTGTACAACAGCTAAAAGATAAATGATGCTGTAACTTTTTTCCCCCTATAGTAATGCTTTTGAAAGTTAAAGCAGAAATACATGATAGGATTTTTAATTCAGTTTCAAAAAGTCACATAGAGATGCATATCTTCACCGTCAAAACTACATTCGTACCAATTTTATAGTTGTATGTCCAGCAATTTACCAAGTAGAATGTAAATATACAACATTAAACATGCACTTTTATTACTGATAAACACTGAAGGAAGAAATTGAGAAGTTTTCTGATTAGTACGATTAATATTATTACAAGAACTCAAAAATATGCTAAGTTTAAGTCACTTATGTCAAATAAAACATTTTTTTTTTTTTACCAGCAGATAAAGAAGTAGAAGTATCCTCATGAAAACCAAAGAGAAGATCACTAAGATTCACTTCTTCTCCATCTTTTTCAAAAAGCAGAGTCATAATGTAAGTGTCATTTATAACACCTTCTACTTTAGCAGTTATTTCTTCAGCTTCTTCTACAGCTGCCTGGAACTCTTCCGTTTTATTGCTATCACAGTTGGGAGGAGCTCTTGAAAGTCGACATTCAAAACATAAAGGAGGAATTGTAAGAAACTCTGGAAGAATTGCAGCTAACTAAAATTAAATAAAAAATTGGGTAAAATAAGGATAAAATTAAGCTCTTTTGCAAAAAACAATTTGATACCAAGTCATTTTCAATAATTTAACATTATCAGTTTTTATTTAAAATTAAAAACACCCCATTACATTATATTTATGTTTTCACATTATATTTAATATAAAATTATTTAAAATATGAACTGACTCAAGAATAAAGTTCATATAAATCAAATAATATTTTTATAATCCATCCTAATCATCTCAATCCCTGCAAGGGAAGATTCTGCATTTCCTTCCCTCTTCAATGAATCTTTAGTAATAATTCATTATTTACAATAATAAATCTAAGATGCAAGTAAATAGAATTTTAAACAGTGCAAAATTTTAATATTCTGTCTAATAATAAACGAGAATGCATGTGAGTGTCTGTTGTTCTACAGGGCAGATTATTTTACATAAAGCTATCAAATTTGACATGAATATATTTTAGAGGTTGGGAATTTGAATCCCCAAATTATTTTTTTTAATTTTAATTATAAATTAAGCAAGAATAGAAATCACTACACAAAAGTATTTTAATGCCATTCTAAAATTCATAAAATTATTCTTTTAAGGCCAATAATTTTTCACTTGTTTTAATATTTTTAAGCAAAACATAACTTTTTAATAACATCCATTTAACACATAAAAAAATTGTATTACTATAAAAATTCAAAATATTTTCTTTTAAAAGATACAAATTTAATTAATGTACCATTCCCCCCCCCCACACACACACACAAGTTTTGATTTCTCATTTAATAAAAAAACATTTTTTGCATAATTTTTTTCATTAAAATGTCATCCTATATTTTGTATTAAAAATTAAGAAATGAATATTATACATTTTTTCTGGCACAGTTT
Source organism: Argiope bruennichi (assembly GCF_947563725.1). Lineage (NCBI taxonomy): Eukaryota > Metazoa > Arthropoda > Arachnida > Araneae > Araneidae > Argiope > Argiope bruennichi. Next base: position 95,132,608 of record NC_079153.1, read on the forward strand.
GCTTTCACATTTTACTTCATTCAATGCATTGCATGATTTTTTTAGCTGATTTTACTAAGATAATAACACTGAAACTACCAAAAAAGGACAAAACGACAGTTCCAATTTATCGGTGAAATGTCAGCAAATTTAGTATTAAGACAAAATTGATTTGCTGAATAAAAACACTGTTTTTTTTAACATTTATTTTTAATTTTTCATTAACAAATATTTGGCAAAAAAAATCCTATGTCTGATTGTACTAACTGATGCATTTTAAATCCTGCTTAGCTAAAAGAAAAAGAATTCTGAATATTAGCAATTTGCCTTGACAATCTATAAGTACATTCTAATGAATTAGTAAAACAAATAGCATAATGTGAAACAGCAATATATAGAAATTTAATTTAGCTGAACAATTTATAAAAAGCATACTAAGCATATCTAACAAATGTATTTATATAAACATAAGAATATACCTGATTTAATGAAGTTTCTTCTGAATTCCCATAATCTATAAAGAAGACTTCATACTTCTCCAACTCGCAGGATTTTATTTGGGCTCTGTACCATGATTCATCATCTGAATATTTTGCCATACAGTAAGCCCCAGGTGTCAAGGCAGCTGCATTAATAGGATGAGCTCCATTATTCATGTACTGACTTTCAATATCAGACATCAATTTTTCTAGAAGTTCAGATTCATCCACAAGTTGGCACCAAAATTTGAAAGGGCTCTCAGCAAAAGAGACAGTAACCGATAACAACTGTCCAGAAACAAAAGTCATCTCTCGTTTCAAAAGTAATGCCATAGGCTGTGATTTTATAGCTTTTACTGTCTGGGGTAAAATTTGCTGCTCTTTTAAAGGGACATCAAGGGCAGCAAGGCCATCATTGGCAAGCTTTTGAGCAACATTTTCTTTATTGCAAGTCATATCAACCAGATAAGAATCTTCCAATTTAGAAATAAATCTACACTGTACATCTCCTTCAAAGTATTGGCCCAGTTTATCATTCACAGCCCATGCTTTTCCAGGAGGTTTAATTCCTTTTAAACGACATTTGATAGCCTGAATTGGCAACAGTGTGAAATCCTGAGTAATAGAACGGATTTTTTTCCTATCAACAATTTCCTTATTACCATAATCTACATACAATATATCCAATGAGTTCTTTTCTACTTTTTTAATTTCACCTCTATACCATACAGAATCTAAAGAAAACTGGCAAACACATATCATTCCAGGGTGAGGTCTATCAATCATTGCTTCTGCAATCGAAACTTTTTCATAATATTCCTGCATTTTAAACATCATTTTTTTAAAATCCTCTTCAGAAGATTTCAGTTGGCAAAATACCTCTCCAGGATTTAGACCAAAGGTAACAGTCACATTTTCAAGTGAGCCAAGGTTAACAACGGGTACAGGAAAAGTTAAATTGCTTGATACAGTGTGAGAATTCATAACAATTATTTTACTTGCATCTTCTAAACGTCCATGACCTAAAGACACAAATTCTTTGTTGAGAACATCATCTTGTAATTTACCAATACTTACTAAATTTACAGCATAAGTACCATTTTCATCTGATTCCACAAACTGGGCAACAAATGATTTTTCAAGGGTCATCTCTCTAAAAGTTTCAATGTCTTCATCACTCCAACTACCACTTTTTGGAGATACATTATATGATTTGCAACGTATGGCTTGAGGGGGGAGGTTGAAAAATTCTCTTTGTAATTCCTTTATCTTTGAAATAGGTACAGTATCGGTATTTCCATAATCAATAAAATAAACATTACAAGTTTCTGGACCAATTTCTTTAATCTGTGCCCGATACCAGGATTCATCTTCTTGAAACATTGCACAACATGGAGAATCAACAGCAAGGTCATGCACTTTCATTTCATTGTCATTCAAATTGCAGTATGTATCCTCAATACTTTTCATCATAATTTGAAGTTTAGTACTTTCTTCTTCTACCTGGCAATAAAATTCACTAGGACTTACTACATGAGAAACATAAACATTTCTATATGCTTTGGGAGGAATAGATGTAACATCAAATGCCTTTCCGTATGATCGAGTCTCTTTTCTGTCCTCTTTGACAGGAGAAGAAAATGACCTTTCACTCTTATCAAAAGGCTGTTTATTTCTTGGTGGTCTTACTGAATCAAATTTTGCAGAGTTCTGATTGGCACTTCGAGATTGCCTGGATTCATTATTTACAGGAATAGCTTCTTTCTTCGTAACGTGTTCTTGAAATCCTCTGAGACCAGCACCTACAAAAAATAAATGTTTATAATAATAATAATGGTATAGAATAATATAATATAAATAAAACACTAATTTTCAAACAAACAAATTTAATTGCATTGTAATTTTAAACAAATTTAAAGCAAAATTAAAATAATTTTATAATACATCACAACAATATAAGACTAAGAAGAAATTTAAATACTAAAAAAAATTTACAACACATACTTTTTAGAAAAAATAAAGAAAAGCAAGGAATATACAAAACAGAATTCTTAATTCAAGCTGCAAAACTCAGTGTAAAGGTTTAATCATTATTCCTGTTCACTGATATCTGAAACTGAAATACTTTACATACTTTTCACAAAAATATCAAATATTCATCAAAATTTTCAAAATGACTCTTGATATTCATATTTGTAATCAATATTACTGAAGATATGTCTAGTTTTAAAAATTCTCTAATTAAAAAATAAAGGTAATAAAATATATAAGAACCTAATCAAATACACTTAAAAAATGCTACTATTATCCTAATATTTTATTATTCATAAAATTTATATTTTTATAAATATATTTATTTGGCAACTAGGAAATAAAGTCTCAACTCAGCTGCTTACAGTTCCTTTCTCAGACAAGCAGCCATAGGCAGCTGCCTAACTGACAATCTGCCATCACTTATAGCTACCAAATTTACATAAATATAGATAAAAATATATACTTCAGAGTGAATTTTTTAAAATTTTAATAAAGAATGAAACAAAATTTTGACACTCTTTTGTCAATTTCTATAAATTTTATCCCATAAAAATGATTTTCACATCTCTTGAAATTTAAAAAAATGTCTTTTTAAGTAACTCAAGTAATTGTCTTTTTTAAGTTAAGTGACCTAATTTTCTCTCTATTTTTAATGAAATTTTTAAAACAATTTATGCATAATTTACTTTTCATCATTGTAATGAAATTTAAATTTCTATCGCTTACACAAATATTTAACATTCAACAAAGGAAGATAAAAACAAAATTAAAATCATACCCAATGATTTTACTTTCATTCTTTTATCAATTTTTCTATGAAATTTCTTAATCAAGTTTTCTAAAATAAGAAATATATCCAATACACCTAAAGATTAAAATTATAGCATGATGAAGATTTACAGAATCTTTAATTCTTTTTAATGTTGCTGGACGAAAAATGCATCATAATCTTTTAATATTATGTTTATATTAATGACATTTAATTAAACAATAAAAAGTCAGTTTGTTAAATAACTAAAAAAAATGCATGGATTAAATATTTTACCAGTTTAAAGATTAAAATATGTTTGTTAAGTTAAGACAGGAATATTATTAAGAATTTCAATTAAAATTATATAAAATCACTATCTTTAGAAAAGAAGTTGATTACCAAAGGCAGCTATTAATAAATACAATTAAAATAATAATTTTAAAATGCTAAAAGCATCTGAAATTTTTCTGTAATATTATTACATTATTTAAATGTTATCTTTACATAAACACCCCAAACCTATCTTTATGCACAAGGACAACATAAATCTTTTTTAAAAAATAGAAAACCCTTCTTGATTTTCTTAACTTAAAAAAAAAAAAAAAAAAAAAAAATGCATTTTTCAAGGGGGGGGAAAAAGCTGACAAACACAATGATCTATGAAATATTCAATTAAATTTAGAAAATAAGAGGAAGATGAAATGATTATCATATTTTTAAACATGGGTCTTACTTGTATTATTGAAGACTTTCATTAAATGCTTGGAAAATTCATTCCCAATAACAGTAGATTTATATTTGTGCCAGTTTTAAATGGTATTTGCATGATTATCTTACTTTTTTTTTCAATCTTATTTTAGTTCACTTCTAGGTCAATGGACCTGTATTGAGCAAAATAGTTTGTCTTTTCAGATATTCATTTCTAGCACATTAATTACAGTTTATGCTATATTTAAAAGTAAGAAACATAAATCATTAACACAGCCAATTTATTAAATAAGTTACTTAAAATAAAAACTGACAAGTATATTTCTTGGAAATTTTTGAAATAGACCTTTTAAATAATAAACTTTATATTTAATTGTTCATATTCAAGAAAATTAACCACATAAAATAAATAACATTTTTACTTGTGCTAGAATTTTAATACAGGAAAGAAAGAATTATTTGAAAAGTTTATGCCTAATCTTTCACATTCAATACAGATATTTACTATCAAAACCTTAATCATGTAGAACTTTCTTTTTTTTTATCTCAAACATTATTTTAAAAGCAATTCAAATAGTCCACTGAAAAAATATATCAAATCTAACATAACCATCTCCAAAATCAGTCTAACTAAATTAATTTACTTCTTTTTTTCATTAAAGCACCTACCTTACTTGGAAATCCCTACTTTATATTTTCACCATCATCTTTAATAATAGAGTTAACATAACTTATAAATTCATTTTGCTATTTCACTGGGAAAACAATAAACAAACAGTATAGTTAATTTAAAATAAAGTTTGATATGTTTAGCAAATAAAAATAATTAGTATTATTTTATACTAATATTATATTAATTAATATTATATTATTATTATAATTATAAAAGTAAAATTTTGTTAGAACAAAATTTCAAACATCAAAAAGAAAATTACCATGTATGGAGCGTGGAACAACTGTCTCATGCTGTCGTAATAGTTCTAAAATAGCAACATTTCCATTGAAATCTTCAGTGAGAGTTATCAACCACTTCCTATTTTCTTCTCTGACCATCTTTGCTTGAATAGAGTTTTCTACCATAAGACTTTGTAACTTTTCAATAGGTGTTGCAGGTGGGTATGAAACCAATCCACATTCAACGCCAAACTGAGGATAACTTATAAATTTCTTTTCCATGGGATGAATATCAGAAAGTGGAATAGTTTCCTTATTTCCATAATCAACAAAAGCCACATCACAGCTATTACCAGCCGCTTTTTCAACCCTGGCTCGATAGAAGCCATTGTCCATGCTAAATTTCGCACAAACAAAATCCCCAGCTTTTGGTTTGAAAGAAGTATTTCGAGCATTTGCATAGAGTTCATTTATTTCAATTTGCATTTCTTCCAATTTTTTTAAGCTCAGTTTTTCAAACTGAGCAAAAAATGAAGAGGGGGAACTGAAATAAGTAATATAAAGTTGTTCAACATCAGAAACAGGTACAGAAGGGATAGTTGACAATTTTGGCATAAGTTTTTCATTGACTGAAGTAGATGAATTTTTATCTTTGAGAGTCAAGGCATAACTTTGATCATCTGTAATTGAATGGACATGTGCTACCAAATTTTCACCAGCAGTTAATTCCTCAAACATGTCAAACATGCTATCTTTCTGGCTAGAATCTGAAGGTAATTCAACACCATATAAACAACACTTATAAGCCTGGATGGGAAGCTTCATTAAATCAGGCTTCATCCTACGAACATCTCTTAAAGATGCATTGTCGTAATTACCATAATCAACAAAAAATACTTCAATATCGTTCTCATGACTCACTTTCACAATCTGTGCTCGATACCAGGCAAGATCTTCCGAGAACTTTACACAAACAGGTAAATTAGGGACACAATCAACAAGCGATAAAGGCTCGAGTTCACATCCAGAATTAAGAACATTTGACAAATTATCTAACTGATCTTTAAATTGAAGAAGCTGACAGTAAAATTCAGTTATATCATTAGTATAGCTTACTGTGACATCATATGTAGTATTGACATTCAGTTTTTGACGTTGATAACTCAATACCTGAGGCATTGTAGGAGGGAAATGCCTTTGCATCAAGGACTGCTGTGCATGTGGTGCCAAACGAACAATATGAACCATGTTAGTTGTTGAACCACTGTGGCCTACAACATGACACTCAAGAAGTCCACAATTAATAATGCGACGAAATTCTTCCACACTAATATCATCTTTAGGTAAAGAACAACAAATTGCTTGGGCAGGAAGAGCAAGATAACGATTTGGTATTGCTCTCAATTCTTTATAAAGCTTTGGTTCACAATATCCGTAATCAACAAAGAACACAGAATACTGGTTATGAGTAATTGATTTAATTGTGGCTCGGCAGAACATATGGCTACCAGAAAATACAGCTAGACAAGGAGTTTCAAGCTGTGGTGAATTAACAGGAACAAAACTTTCTGTAGAAGTATATGCTCTGATTTCATCCATCAATTTATTTAATTCCACTTCAGCTGCTGCAAGCTGCACATAGAATTTATATGGATTATCTGAACATGCAACTTTAACAAGATGAGTAGTATTCCGATCTAAAATGTTCATTTTGTAATTAAAAACAGGACGTATAGGTTGCTGAGGGGGTACTTCTGGCTTGATATATGCAAGCCCACTGTTTATAAGCCTTTGAACAAATGGTTCTTTTTCACCTTTTTTTGCAATTCTCACAATTGGTACTTCCCCATAATTAGAAACAACAAAACAAGAAACAGTTTGATAAAGTAACTGTGATTCACAAAATCTAACAGCATCGAGAGACCATTCTTCAAAAGCCGGTCGAACGTCAGCTAATATACATTCGATAGCTTGTCCTTTATTTTGACATAAATTAGCATCCAGCTTTCTCAATTCCTCAATAGATACTCTTTCTTCATTTCCATAATCTATCAATTGCACTGTAAGTTCAGAGAAATTGATAACATTTAGAACACGAGCACGTACCCATGCCCGTCTGCCTTTGGAAAATACAGCACATACAGCACCAACAGGAACTTGGTTACAATTCAGAAATCCTGATGAATTCGCCAAATCACTGCCCGTTTTACTTAAATGGTTTTCGAGGGCTTTTAAAGTATCAACAGCAGTGACAGGCAAAGCCCAAAATTTTAGAAATGCGCCATCACCTTTCACGAAAGTGATAATAGCATCTTTTGGTGTCGATTGTCTAATCAGGGCCATGATTCCCGAATATTAACTTTAACAAAAATTATAGCAATATAATTTGCAGAAGATAATCACATGTCACACATAATAAAAATATTAAGGGCAACCACACGACACACACAAAAAAAACCGATAAGTTTCTATTCAACAGATAACAGTCACAGTTATAAGAACAGAAATGATTTAAAAAAAAAAAAAACTCTCAAAAGTCATAAAAATTCAAAAGCATTGGTTCAAAATTTATTCAAAAAAATGAATGTATTACGACGTAAAATTTTAACAATGCACAAATTTTTCATAGCTTTTAATCATTTAAGAAAATTAATTAATCATAGCGACGTCACAACCTTTATACTAAAAATATTTTGAGCCCTGAAATAAATAAAGCATTGTTATGTCTGATATCGTTTCTTTCAATATATTTATGAAATAAAGTAGTTTCCTATTATTTAAGAGAAGAATTACGATCCCCATTGTAGGGGAGTTAATAAAATCTTGATTCTGTGCGTAAGCTCCTTGCATTGTTTACACCAATGGGACGGATCGCGGTAAAAGTGATATTTTGTGAGGGAATCATATATCATACAATCATTCAATTTTTTTTTGTCGGTAGTGAAAAATTTATTAAGCTTTATAAACTGTAGGAAACTGCCTCAGAAACATAAAGAGTATATTCTTATTTAATCTTATAATTTAAAAACATTGCTTCCCATTTATTTCGTAGAGTATGCATTTATGGACAGCAACAGAATCGAAAATACGATGCACCGCTAATTTATAGAAAATTTTGTACTTCCATATTACAATTAAACTAATGTCATTATAATTTTTTAAATTTTGTTTGAAAATAGAAGAAAAGAAATTTAATTTTTTGTTTGAGAGACAAAAAAAAAAAAAAAGCTCTCACATGAATTTTCATGTAAAGAATCCAATCGAATTGTATTTTTCCCTGAAAAACAAATACATAGTAGCAATAAGAATTAGAGGACCGAAATAAAAAGTACTATTTTAAAAATGTTTTCTGCGATTTCAAATCGTTTCATTATGGTTGAATTAAAAAAAAAAAAAAAAGATGAAAATTAAATTTGAAGTTATCATCTTGTCCTAATTAACCAGTTTTAAAATAGGATCCCCCCCCCTTGAATTCTGAATGATAAGCATATAAACATTTTTCGACACCTCTGTGAGTTTCAGCAAAATTGAATTTTTTTTAAAACTGGATAATGCTAATAGTAATATGAAATTTTTACCAGAAATTCCCTTCTATATATTACGTAATTCAGTGGAAATCCAGAAATTTCATGCAAATCATAAATAAACTCAATACTTGACTCAAATAGCTACACTTAAATAAAAATAAAAAATATTTTTCCAACTGTGCATTTTTTTAAATTTATTCCACATTTAATTAAATATTACCATTATATTTTAATGCTTACGAATTTTTAATTTAAATTTTCCACTAATATTTATATCTTTTTATAAACGCAAAAAACCAATTTTAAAAATTTCACCCTTCCTTTTACCTTTATCATGTAATATATCTGGATGCAGACGTAGACATCTATTTTGGTATTTGGATAGAAAACAACAATTTAATAGCCAAATAGATAAAATTTGATACAGATATTCAATATCAAAAGTGTAGATATCTAAAAAATTTGAAACGAAAGCTGTTCAAAGAATTAGCGTCTTTCAGAATGGAGTTTTACAAGCATGTAAATGTGATAATTCAAAAATGCAATTTTTGAAATATGAAATTTAATTTAGGATCTTGTAACTACCATTGTAGTTCTTTTTCAAATTTCAGTTGCAATCAATTAAAAAAAAACACGAGAATATCTAAACTTCAATTCTCGGATACTAATAATCACATGTCAGGAATTAATCACCAAGGATTTTATGACAGATTCAGTAAAAGTGCTAAATTCATGACAAATGTCAATATTTTTTAACTATTGTGAGCCAGTACTATACAAGGCATTCGTGACCTAACCCAAAGTGCATAATTTTATGAAAGGGAAGACACTTTTTCTAGAAAGTATACGTGAAAGTTTTTGGGAGACCACCCCAGCAGATTTATTAACCTTTTGTTTTCGAGAAAGTAATTCGATGCTAATTATTCAGTTAATATAAGTACATGTTTATTGCTCCCAAAAATAATATATATATAATTGTTTTTAGTAGAATTTCTTCAAAATTCCATCTACATCTTCTGACCATTCTATAGGTATATTTAGCAATAAAAATTTAAAAATGAACAAATAAAATGCAAAAATAATGCACCATCTTGAATGGTACCTGAGAGGAGCCATTCGTGTGTAAAAGGTTGACTGGCAATCTTTCGATTAACACTAGGTACAAAATAATTTTTTTAATACATTTAGGGTAGTAAAAAAATTAAATACGTTTTTTAGATATTTATAATCATAAAAACAAAGAAAAAATAAAAATTATTAAATAAAATAAAACTATAATAAAACGATGCATCATAATAATTTAGATTTGTGAAAAACAATTGAAATATTCAATTCCCAACATATATTTTATGTTAGTATACATTATCAGGGACATATTAAACATAACATATAGAAGATAAGATTGTTTTATAATGAAATTTGAAAACAGGAACAAATAATTTCCTGTTATCCTATATATCATTCCAGTTATCAGCATCCCCTTTTCTCAACTAATACAAAGCCCAAAATTATGAATAAGACATCAACAGATAAAATTTTTTAGGAATGTTTGACATAGCTCAAGTTAAAGAACATTGCTTCAAGTATAAGATAAATGAAAATATCGTAACCAAACCATCATTATAAATGAAGTGAAATATACTGCAACCAAATTTTTGCTATTCTGTATATAGGCTTTGTTAAGAAATTAATTTCTATGAACCAACAAAAGAAATCATTGGGGAAGGAGGGACATTAAATTTACAAAAGTTTTACAATTCTTTACTGGCTACTTTATAAATGCGCTTTCCACAAACTATTCAATTCAAAAGTAAGAAATAAGATAGAATTGATAAGAATGTACAATCAACCCTTTAAGTTTCCGAAACAAAAGGATGGGAATTCCAAGACACAAATGCATAGATTATCCATGGTGTACTTGTGCCTACAAAATATTTTGTAGTTAAGCTTTATTCTGTTGATGTAATATGGATTTTGAGAAGGGTATTGCTCAAATTTGCCATATCACACTATAGTCCTTGTTTAGCATTGAATTAGACCCTGACAAATTTGGCAGTTGTGTCAATTTATATGTAAACAAATGTTAATTATACACAAATTAAATGCCAGTTCTTAATGAAAAGTAAAGTTCACATTGTTTCTCTGAAGAGATAGATTCTTATTTAAAGTTACATGGTGATTATTACAGATGGGACTTAACATTTATAACCATCTTCTCGATCAGAAACAAGAATCTAAAAATTTACCATCAAATTAACTATTTCTATTTTTTAGACCACAATACCTTGAGGGGGTCAACTATTTCTCAATGAATTATCCATTTTTAGAGTGAACTATTATTCATTTGTTTTCTACAAAAATTATTTACTAAATGAAATTTCAAATTGTCATATCTTTAATTCATTTCTAATACTTAAAACAAGTGGCAGCTTGAAAGATTAAAATTAAATATGTAATCATATGGACACCATGAGAAAAGATAACAGATTATAAAACAACTTTCTTTATTTCAATAACTTAACATAAAAAACAAAAAGTTGTATAAATAGTTCATATGATCTGATCTATGTACAAAACCTACAGATGATGTGGACAAGTGTCAGATGAATGTACAAGTCCATGACTGAAAGGTGAAGAATCGAGTCCTTTTACAAGTCCATATTTCAAAAACTATTAAATTAAAAAATTAGTTCTTATAATTCATCCTTAAGGTCTTCATCATCCGACTGTGGAGGTGGTGGTGCACCACCATCACCGTATAGCTTAGAAACGATGGGAGTAACAATTTCTTCAACCTCTTTCTTCTGCGACTTGTATTCTTCTGCATCAGCATCTGGATTGCTTTCCATCCATTTGATTTTTTCTTCCAAGGCCTCTTCAATCTTTTCCTTATCAGCATCGCTCAACTTTCCACCCATTTTCTCCTTGTCACCAAGCTGATTCTTTAATGAGTAGACATACGATTCTAATTCATTCTTGGCCTCAACCTTTTCTTTGATTTTCTTGTCATCCTCAGCAAACTGTTCAGCATCTTTGATCATTTTTTCAATCTGTTCAGGACTCAACCTATTGTGATCATTAGTAATGGTGATCTTTTCCTTGTTCCCAGTTCCTTTATCTTCTGCTGAAACCTTCAGGATGCCATTAACATCAATTTCAAAGGTCACTTCAATCTGAGGGACACCTCGTGGTGCTGGAGGAATACCAGTTAAATCAAAGGAACCAAGGAGATGGTTATCCTTAGTCATAGGACGTTCTCCTTCATAGACCTAAGGAGAATAAATTTGTTATAATAAAACTTAAATGTTCAAAAATTGCTATAATTTCCTTTATATTTTTAAACTTTACTATAGAAGATGCTAATGGGAAAATTTAAATTCAGGTTTACTTCACAAAACCAAGCTACATTAAATGAATTTCGGGTTACTGAGCATAACTTTTACAAGATCAACAAGAGAATGAAGAAAAATATGCATCTTACACAAAAATTTCTAAACTTTTATACCAAGTCTTAAATGCATCATTGTATGTTCTTGTATTTATATTAAAAAAATTCTTAAATGTAATAAGAATGTTTTAAAAAATGATTTATAAATGATTTGAAAAGCTGTAGGGTAATTTTTAATTTAGGCTTCATATTCCACCTTTCTTTTAGAGCAGGAAAACAGGGTTTAAAAAGATAAAAAGTACCGATATTAGAGAAAAATTTAACAGCTAAAGAGGACTTACCTTAATGGTTACAGTATTTTGGTTGTCAGAAGCAGTCGAGAAAATTTGGGCTTTCTTGGTAGGAATGACAGAGTTCCTTGGGATCAATTTTGTCATTACTCCACCAACAGTTTCAATTCCAAGAGTCAAAGGGTTTACATCCAGAAGAACCAATTCACCTGTTAAAAAGAATTATTAACGAGATATAGATAAAAATACAGTTAAATATATAATGTTATTAATTAATTATATTTAAAAAATATGTATCAAAAGCTTTTAGAAGTTCAAGAAACCTAGTTTTACCTGTATCTTCATCACCACTTAATACACCAGCTTGAACAGCAGCACCATATGCAACAGCTTCATCAGGGTTGATGCCTCGAGTTGGCTCCTTGCCATTAAAGAATTCTTTGACCAGTTGCTGAATCTTGGGAATACGAGTAGAGCCACCAACAAGAACAATTTCATCAACATCCTTTTTCTGTAAATCACCATCTTCGAGTACTTTCTGAACTGGTTTCATGGTAGATCTGAATAAGTCCTGAAAAATAATGATTAATATTTTAATAAAGATATACTAGAATCTTTAGATAAATATTCCCTATTTAAGTTTAGCTTAAAATTGTGTAATTAACTTTCTAATAATATTGAAAGAAATCCCATACCATATTAAGTTCTTCGAATTTGGCTCTTGTTAACGTTTCACTGAAATCTTCTCCTTTGTAAAAAGATTCAATCTCAATTCTAGCTTGATGAGCAGTAGATAAAGTTCTCTTAGCCTTCTCAACTTCACGTCTTAGTTTCTGTACAGCTCGATTATCTCCTCTAATATCATGCCCAGTCTTCTTTTTGTATATCTTAATAAAATGTTCCATAACTCGCTGGTCAAAATCTTCACCACCTGTTGAAAATAAAAATATTTTCATTAAATATTAAATTCGTATGTTACAAAAGAAGTATTATTAAACTGTTATATTTTTATAGCAAACAATTTGATCAATTTGATAAAATAAGCATGCTTAAACTAGTTTTAATAGCTTAAGCTTCATTATAATACAAACAGTTTTAGATAGTAAAAATCTGACTAATTCAAATTTTTCCTTGATCTTTTAAATTTTTATACCAATAAAAGTCAAGACTTTATACTATATATTCTGAATTAAAAATAAATATACTTTTATTACCTTAATCAATTCAGAACTTTATTATCTTATAAAAAGATAATTTTTTAAAAGTTTAAACCTATTTATTTACAATACTGTTTATTAAAAATATTAATTTAAATTTAAATAAAATTTAAATATCAAATCTTTAAGATTAACCTTAAAGTCAACCTTGGTAAGTCTTGAGTTTAACCATAACAAGATTAAATAAATAAATAAAAAATGTTAAAGATTTCTATTTTCTCCAACTTATTCTAGCTAAAAAAAAAAAAAAAAAAAACACCCGAACAAGTTTATTATAACGCTTTTCATTTTAAATTCCATTGTATCAGCTAAAGGGCTCAATATAAACAGGTTTAATAGAAATTAAACGAAATATTACAGCTTAGTTTTTAAGTTTAAACTTTTCATCAATATAAAAACTAGATCCATTTAAATTCTTACCAAGATGAGTGTCTCCATTTGTAGCTACTACTTCAAAGACACCGTTATCAATGGTAAGCAAGGATACATCAAAAGTACCACCTCCCAAATCAAAAACCAAGATATTCTTTTCGCCTTCCTTTTTGTCGAGGCCATAAGCAATGGCAGCAGCAGTTGGCTCATTTATGATTCGGAGAACATTCAATCCAGCAATGACACCAGCATCTTTAGTAGCCTGTCGCTGGGCATCATTGAAATAAGCCGGGACAGTAACGACAGCATTCTTTATTTTCTTTCCCAAATAAGCTTCAGCCGTTTCCTTCATCTTTGATAACACCATGGCAGAAATTTCTTCAGGAGCAAAAGTCTTCTCGCCATCCTTGGTTTGTACCCTAATGTGTGGCTTGCTGTTTTTTTCAATAACCTATTGAAAAAAATTAAAATTATTTTCTTGTATTTTTATTAAATCAAAAATATTCATCAACAACAAGTGAAAAATTCATTTAAAAATAATTAGAGGTAGTAGCTAAGTAACACAAGATGTAAAGAAATTTATTAATATTGATGAATTTAAGGGAGATTTAATACCTAGTCTCTTGATTAAGAAATAGCACTTATTTTGTTAAGATTTCCCAATATATTGAAGTTATTAAGAGAAAGAATCAATTTTAACTTATCTATTCTTCAGGTTAATTCATAACATGATTAAATCTTGACTTTTAAGAAATAATATAATTGGGTACAAGTTTATATTTGAAAAGGAAGAGTTTACATTAACTGGATAATAAAGGAAACTATAGCTGTTATTGCTAATTAAATTTTATTTCTATAGATATACACGATGTAAAACCTAATATATTAAGAGTTATTTTAGGTGAACTGCAGTTTAACCTCCTTCGCCAAGTTGCAATAATGCATCAAAGCTGGAAACCTCCATTTTAGCTAGACTGGCAAATATATAATCTTTATTATGCGCTATGATTGAACATCTGCTCCCTCGCTTTCGAACATTTCGCAAAAAGCGACACAAGACCGTTGGTGGTGGTTTTTGAGAATTGCACCAAGCAGGGGGTTAAACTTCGGCTGTACCGTTATTTTTAACCAAGACATTGAAACAAATTTAGATCGCATTTCGTTTTGCTTATTAATATATCAAATATATACAGATATTTTTAATTTAGTAAATATATGTTATGATAAATTTTATATTTAATAATATGTATTATTGTAACTTGTTTTTAATTTGTTATTGTAATTTATTTAGCAGATTTAAGAGTAATGTACATTTAATAAAATTAATAGTTTTCTGAACCTTTCCAAGAACAAGACGAAACTTTCCCTGAATGAGAATTTTATTGATATAATTATTTTTTTTATAGAAAGTAAGTATTTCATAAATACCTTAAATGGGAAGTATTTAATATCTTTTTGGACAGTCGGATCTGACCATTCTCTTCCAATAAGACGCTTAGCATCAAAAACTGTGTTTTCAGGATTAGAGGTCAGTTGATTCTTAGCAGCATCTCCAATTAATCGTTCTCCTTCAGCAGTAAAGGCAACATAAGAAGGTGTAATTCGATTACCCTGATCATTAGCAATGATTTCTACACGACCATTTTTAAAGACACCAACGCTATAAAGAGAAATAATCATGAATTTTATAAATAATTTTAATCTACCAACTAGAACTTTCTTTAAATACCTATTCATTAGATATACTTTAATGACGGATATTTTAAGAAGTTGGTATTGAAATAAAGATATTCTGTATGGAATTGCAACTTTTAAGTATAGATTTCAGTAAGTTTCATTAAACAAATTAAGAAACTCAAATGTAGAATTAAAAATAGGATTTAAAAGGAAGAAAAAACTAGTCATTAGAAGTATTGTATTAATAAAATGTCGTTTCATAAGTCCTGTACACGACTATAAAAGGCGTTAGTTTAAAGTTTTTTAAAAGTCTGAATCATTTTTAATTAGCTTCGAGAGTAGTTCGAAATAGTTGCCTGCTTTGACAAGAACCCAATTCTCTCATCTCAATAACGATATAAATTTGTTTTTTTAAAGAAACTCTGAACATTTGGATACTTATAAACTATTAAGAATTTATTAATGTTATAATAACAAATGTTTTTATAATTTTGCATGTAAACATTAAAGGATGATTTATCATTTGTGTTCCCATCTCAAGTTGTTAATACAGAATAAAAAGCTAGTCATACATTTTTAACTTTTGTCATTGTCAAGAAATTTAATGAAAAACTGTTGAAAAATTTTCTAATTTTTTTTATCTAATAAAAATCATTTTTTAAAGATTAGATTAATATATAAAACTATAAACGTTTCTAATCCAATATAGTTTAATTTACACATTAAAAACAAAATTACGAGCCATTAATCAAGTTTAAATATTCCAATAGCTAAAGATGTTCTATTTCGAAAGAAGTATAAATCAGCTATTCTAAAAAAATTCTGCCAAGTAAGGAATGAAAATGAATTTCTAAAATAAAAATTTAAATGGTCATTTAAACAACAAGATAATAACTCCAATATTATAAAGCGATTAAATAAACTAAATTCCTGCTAGCTTTAAAATTACAAGAAAATGTTCAATTAGATATATTTATTAAAGTAAATTAATATCAGTCTAATGCTATATAATAAGAACCAATATATTAATAGTTCAAATCAGTTATATTATTTAGATTGTAAAGAAAAAGCCATCTTAAAAATGAGAAAGTTAATGATGGTTCCATTGCACAACAGCATTTTAATTATGGTATATTTATTCATTCAATTCTTCAAACGATAAAAAAAAAGAAAAATTCTTCTACATATATACTGGAGCAAGTTCTTAAAAATCTTTCAGACAGTGATACATTTAATTATTTAGTGTACATGGAAGAGTTAGAAAAATTTACTCTTCTTCCCAAAAGGAAGGATTCGACTTATCGATTCGACTCGCCTGAAAAATATGAAGTCAAGAATGGGATGACATACCATGAGTAAGTGGTTCCAAGATCAATTCCTATAACCGTACCCAAACTTTCTTTATCTTCACTTTTGGAAGAAACCAATGTTATCACAAGCAGCAATAATGCTGCTAACCTCGTAACGATCTTCATATCTGGTTGCTATGAAAAGAAAAAATCATTTAGAAATATAGTTCTTATGATTTTAAATATTATTATAAGTATAGTTTTCTTATAATTTTAAATTACTATAAAATAAGAAGTTTCGAGAAGTTACACAAGAAAACAGAAGTCACATTAATTCTACATACACGAGAGACAACACGAATTTCATTAAAATCGAAGATCAGCCATTAATGGTCTGCTAGTAATAGTCACTTTAAAGTATAGAAGACGAGAATAGAATAATTACTTATCAAATTCTTTTATATTTAGTGAGTGCAATTCAAGGCAGAAAACATTAAACAAGACAATTTTCACCAAAAAAGGGCAAAAAAATTTTGAGCACTTACTTTATAATTCTCACTTTCAGGGAAAAAGACTCAATCGAAAAGAATCAATGGAAAGCACACGTATATCAAAAGAGCACGAGAAACTTGTACCACAAATCTATCTGTATTTTCTCACGTTTGTCACAAAACTACTTCAATGCCGGTGGAAAAAGGTTTATTAAAACGGCTGAAACGGCGTGGCGAAAGTTGATTGGTGGAGGTCAACAAATTCGTCCTACGTCTATTGGTTGGATTACGTAGAGAGTTCCCGAAGCTTGTAGAGCTGACGTGTATTTCTGCTCTTGAGCTTCTTCTCGCCAAACAGGGAGAGTGAGAGATAAGGAGCCCTAGAAAATGAATTTAATCTCTAATTTGGCATTTTTAAAATTCTTTTCCCTTTATTTATCACGCGCGAAATCTGAAGTTTAATTTTTAATTTAATGTCGTCTACTTAATTTATTCACTGAAGAAAATTATGTAATTTATAAATATGTCATTAATAGAATAAATCAATTGAACTAATATGCAGTTAATTTAAATATATAGTTTTGTTTATTTTCTTAGTATTACAAATGAATTTTTAAAAGAAACTTTGTTGTTTGTCTGCTTTGTTGTGAAATTCGCATGAAAATTAATAGCTAATGAATAAACAAGATTTTCAAATGGGAATATTGGAAATGTGTTAAACTGAAAGAAAAAATGAAATATATAAAAAAAAGTTTTTCTCTATTTTCTCAATAATTTAAATGAAACGGATAACGGTATTTCATTATCCTTTAAGATAAATAAATCTTTTTTTTTTCAATCTATTATGATTGGTTTCTGGAAGATACATTAGAAATATACTTTTGGGGAAAGTGCTTTTTCACTTTACTTACATTAATTAATGTTCTGCAAAACTACAAATAAAATTTTGGATTGAAATGTGTAATTACAACCAGATTTAAAAATTTTAATCTCTACAATAAAAAGCTCTAAACTTCATACACATACCTTTAATTTCATATTGACAGACAATAACTTAAAGAATTTCATGACCTTAAAGAAAAAAAAAAAAAAAGAAAAAAACCTAAAATCCTAGAAATTTAAGGAAACAATGCATAGTTTGATTCATTGACGAAAAAACTGTTATTTGTTCTTAAGGTTGAGATTTTTTCTCCTTCTTTTCCATCTTTTGTCATATTTGTTTCGTTAAACTGAAAAAAAATGCAAAATTATTTTATAAAAAAAAAAAAATTATAGTCCCTTTCTTCCACCTTCTATAAAAGCAGCAAAATATTTTGAGACATATGCAATAAATGTTTTGTCATGTCCCCATGCTCCTTTAAAAAAACTTATAATATAAATATATATTTAATGCTGAGTAAATAATCGAATTCTCAGAACAAACTCAGTTCTGAAATATTTTTAAAAATTACGAACAATTTCTAAAAGATGTAGAGAATTATAGAATTGTCAGCTAATTTCTTAAAAACGCCTTTTAAAAAAAAAAATATTGTAATATGTGAAATATGCAAAGATAAAGTATTATAAACATGAAAGAATTCAAACTCAAGATTTTGACATGTTAACTGACGAGTTTTAAACTTCCCTTAGTATTCATTCATTCATTTTGGAATTATGTTTGTACATCTTTCTGTGAACACGATAGCTTCAAAATACTTTGAGCAACATAGGTGAAGAAAAATCTACAAATTTTATACCAAATTTGTAGATTAAAAAGAAAAAATGTTGAAAGAAAACCATTTAAAGGAAGTATGCCTGTCAGACTGTCCGAAAATGCAAAATTACATAATAAAAATAATTAGTTTGTTAAATAATTTAAACAGCTAGATGGATGAAACTTGGTGCAATGGTGTAGTGTCTAAAATGTAATTTCGTAATAAATTTCGAACTAAATCTACCAAGGGCTTTGATCGTCTATCTGTTTGTATTATCGCATGCCTATAAAAGCTATAACCCACACATGGAAATTTAGTATATAATTTCATTTTAAATGAAATTTAATGTATATTCTTTTGACTACAATTGTAATTCTGAGTGAAATTTTGGTTTCAATCGGTTGATGAAAGAGGCGTCAAACTGTAAATTTGATTTTTGACACTTGAGTAAACCACAGACCAGAGATGAATCACCAAAGACAACACTCTATATTCATTAAAAATCTCAGATTCCTGTCGATTCCTCAGATTCCTCTATATTCAGTAGATAAGAAAGTTTTAGAGGAACCATTCCTGCTGGTTATTGTCTGAATTTTGAAAAATTGTTTGGTAAAATTACCTGAGTTATGCCATTCATTTCTGTAGAAAGATGTGGGCTGTGGGTTTTATATTCATTGTTCAAAAACTGGTAGATCGATGTGCTCTTTATAAGAAAATTGTTAACTACTGGAAATTTCTCTATTTTAGTTCTCAGGGAAATACAAATTGTTGGCAAGTTTCCTCTAATACAAAGTCAGACGTTCATCTCATTTGATTGATCATTTTAGCCAATCGAAATGGTAACGTTTCACCTTTATCATAAATCTATGTTGATAAGTTACTTTAAGCTAATTGTGGTTAGTTAAGCACAATAATATTCCTGATAATTTTTGAATTTATAAGTAAGGGAATTCTGATTTCCATAAGATTGAGGCAATGTATTCGAGCTTTTTGCACATTATATATCGCTAAAAAAACTTATGGAGTATGCGATTTTTAAAAAGTTAATTAACGATTTTCTTCATTTCAAGCTAGTATACTTCAGCTTGATCACTCAAATGGTAGAATGATAAACAATGTATAAATCAGTGTGGGCTATAAAATCTAACAATGGATTGACTATCTGTCGACGTTTATATTTCAGAAAAATATAAACGTTATAATTTAAAACCTAGTGACTTAAATATATCAAATTTAGTATGAGATTTTATGACTACAAGAGCAGTTTTGTGTCAAATTTTTGTTTCAATCGTTTCAGAAAAATGTGCCTAAAACAAAAATTCGATTTTTGAATACTATTAAAACATGTTAGAGGTTAATCGCCAAATCACTCGCCAAGAGTGACGCGAAAGATTCAATAAAAATTCGGAATTCACGCAAAAAAGCTGATATTTTGTAGCTATTGTAGTATGCCAGAAAATTTTGCGGAGACCACACCCGGTGGTTTCTGAATATTCTGACTTGTTACTTAAACATCATACCGACGATATATTTTTAAATCCTAAAATATTTAATGTATTCATGAGTGTAATTTCTATTGAAAAGTAGGAATTAGAAACTCTTCCACATTATATTAATTGGAAATTGAAATTAACACAGAGTAAATGCATGCAACTGAAAGCAAATTAAATCTGTGATTTATAATTCAATCTGCCTATTACGAAATATACGGCCATGTGTTATGTAAAATTTGGTCACGTGGCGTCTGCCTGATGCTATGCAATGAATTAATTTTGAGTTATATTGCTCTGCTTAATGTATTATTTGTTTCATTTCTTTCCTAACGTAGCAGATGGCTTCTAAGAAGTTTCTTTAACAGCTGTTGCAGGAAAAAAAAAAAAAAGAGTACGATTTTTTTTTTTTTTTTTTGCAAATGATCGATTAAAAAATAATGTAGAAAGCATAAAAGAATCCATCGAAATGAAAAAGCAGATGTTGCTAACTCGTCTGTTACAAAAGTAATTCATAACAATAAATGAACTTGTTGCTAAAAGTAATAAATTATTAAGTAGAAACAAAATGAGCAAACTTGTTATTTTAACTGTCAATATGTAACGAAATTTGATTGATGAAAAAAATAAATAAAAAAAGCAATGCTTTATGTGGTAATTTTATATATATATATATATATATATATATATATATATATATATATATATATTCTTTCCTTTTGACCTTGGAAAGTTTGATGCTCTTTCTTTACATTTTGCCTAATTTTCCCTTTATTTAAAGAAATAAAATCAATAAAAGGTTTATGTATATTAGAAGATCGGAATCAAAATTCTTAGGACTTTTTTAATTTAAAGAATAAAAGCTATTTAATTTTTCATTTTTAAACTTTGGATTCTAAAACCCTCCTTGCTTTTGCGCATTCATTAGAATCGATTTAATTCGTCAAAATAGGGGTGAGAGGAAAGGAGGTGATGTTTACATTTAACGATAAAGTAAATTCCGGAAATGGCACACATCATTACGTGTGTCACCCCTAAGTACGCCGAAAAGTGGTTGTTTCAGAATACTGAAACGAAATGTGTATGTATTGGCACTGCACAGGACAAACCGTTTTACTTAATGCAACAAAATTTGGCGCAGATGTACTTTGGTGGGTAGGAATATGCACCTTGGAGCAAATTTTAATTATTTAAGCGAAATTTTGGAATTTTTAGCGATAACTTTCGAAAAATTCAATACTATAATTATTTTTACATCATCATGAAATTGAAAAATAAAAAATATTTACAATGATAATAATTTTTTTTAATATATAAATTAGTT
This sequence comes from Argiope bruennichi, assembly GCF_947563725.1. Lineage (NCBI taxonomy): Eukaryota > Metazoa > Arthropoda > Arachnida > Araneae > Araneidae > Argiope > Argiope bruennichi. The sequence goes on from NC_079153.1 coordinate 95,154,212, forward strand.
ATTTCCTTTTTAGTCACTTTTAAAAACATTTTAAGTTTATTTTCCAACAATTGTTTTCACAAAAAATAAAAATAAAATTTAATTAAATCAAGAGTATTTCACTAGTAAAATAAAGTCAAGTCAAGAATATTCCACTAAATTTGATTCCTTGGGATCAAAGGACTATATAAAATTTAAACACATATTTTTTTCAGAATTTCATTTATTGATTGAAACAAAATAAAATATTATTATTTATATCATTTAGTCCTTTTAAAAGAAAAATTAAAAATTGAAAAGAAATTTTTATTGAATAAATCTTTAAAATATTGCAGAAGCTATTAAAAAAATATTCCGTAGAATACATAGGACTTCAATGCTAAACGATTCTGTTATATGTATTCATATTTTTAAAAAAGCAAAAAGTTTTTGTTTTATTTAAAGTCTTATCACTTTCGCTTCAATTTAAAGTTCAAATTTTAAGAAAGTTGATGCACAATACAACAATTAACATGGCTTCAATAATAGTATGAGTTATATGACAAACAATATAAAAAAATTTGAAGCTAAAAAAATATTTTTCTGACGAAACTATTAAGCGGCCGAATTACATGAAATATTTAATTGAAAATTTTAAGAAATATTGATCTTGGTAATCCAACTGTTCACCAAAGGCGACTAGTTCAAAACAAAGTAAATCAGTCCATTATAGGAACGAGAAAGAACCTTGAGAAATCTTCGAAAAAAATTAATATTATTATTATTGTTACATAAAAATTATTTAACGAATGCATTGATTGCTGAAATGGTTGCTGTTTTGTGTAGTTTTAATTTTTTTTTTTTTTTTTTTTTTACTTTGAAAATGCATACTTGAAGAAATCAATTATTTTAAATAGATAGAAATAGAATAGAAATGAATAGAATAGAATGAATAGAAATGAAGTGTTACAAAATTTATACTTTCGCAATCCGAGTCTGATGTAGAAAACATTTTTGACGATTTCATGGAATGAAATGGTGTGAGAAATGCTATTCTGATATTTAATAATATACACTCAAACAGCTACAAAATGACTCAGGACTTAAAAACAATGAAATTTAAAATTCTTAGAAATGTTCATTTAATGCAATCAAAGCTTATTTTTAAAAAAAAAATTTTTTTTAACAAAACGAATATGCAGAGAAATTCGTATTCAGAATATTTTAGTGAAAGGTACTATTCGTTTTATCATCGTCATTTTAGCAAGGTTTAATAAAATTTTATTTGTTATTTTACTAGTTGTGTGTGATTACACGGAAGTACAAATTATTTAATTATCGAATGATCAAAATTAAATATGAAAATATTACGAAAAAATTCGTACATATGAGTTTACTAACCGCCACTAGCAACCAGCTGACTTTGTGGGGATATTGGCTGTGTTTAATATTTAATTAAATCTTTTATGCATAAGTTAGTGCTAATAGTTGATCCAACAAATGGTTTTAAACATTAAATTTCGGGAGACATTTAAACAATGTTACTTTAATAAGCTTACACATATTCTGGACAGTATCTTTCTTAATGTTCAATAACATGAATCGTTATGCCATTTAAAACTTAAACTGATGAATAACAATTCAGGAAAATACATTAACATCATAAAAATATTTATTTAAGAATTAAGAAAGCGAAGAATCCAAATTTTCTTATTCATCTTAAAAATGATTTTTTTTTTTTATAAATCGTCCATTAAAAAAATTATAGGGATTATTCAACAATCCATTTAGCTTATTCTACAACTCCTCTTTCTTTTTTTTAAATTCCGAAAGTTTAGATATTTGAATAACGTAGAACTTCGAATAATGTCTAATAAACTAAACTTTCTTAAAAAAAAAAAGTAAATGAAAAAAATCGAACATACATCTCTTTACCTCGGAAACAAATTTATAACTCTATATAGAAATTTAAAGCCATTTTTAAATAAGTATTCTTATATGGATAATCAGAATTTACAATAATTTCTTTTTCTTCTCATTTCTTCGTACTTACACCACATGCGCTCTTTACATAACAAAAAAACTGCAAACGATTCAGAATTCACGAAACATCTACTTAACAAGCAAAGCTGATTACACTAAGTCTGACTTTAATTATCTCTCCGCTAGCGGAATGTGGGAGAAAAATATGTTGCTTTAAACCACGGTGTGCATTTTCTAGAAGAAAAGAAAATGTATTGGTTTATTTTTATTCTTCAAAAAATAATAAAATTTAGTTAGTTACGATCCTCATGAATTTATGTTATTTTCCATAAAAGATATTTTTAATACAAATTCTGAAGAATTATTTTGATAATATTTTAAGTGTATTTCAAAATTTTCAAGGTGTTTTCCGGCGTGACAAGTTTATTAGAAAATATGCGAGAATGTTTTGGGAAAACCACTTTCTCTCGTTAGACTGAAATATTTATATAAAAGTGAGAATTCTCCTGTTTATATAGCTATTTAGAATGAGAATTCTCCTATTTAAATCTCCTGTTAGAATTTATAAAAATTTAAAAATATATATTTATTTACATATTTCTATATAAAATATATTTATTTCACATAGTTCTAATAATCTACTTTAAAGAAACTTGCGAAGAAGTCGAATGACAGCATGTATATATCCGCTCAGAATACAAATTAAATAAAGTTTCCATTCCTACTCTCTTACTAGCTGTTGGTGTGGAGTAAAAATTTGGGCAGGAGATGTCGGCTGTGCAACTCTGATCTTTAATAAGCGATGTGAATGAAGTCAATGTATTTAGAACTTATACATAATATGAGCTCTGATAGATTGACAGATGTTCAACATTAATAAAAGTTTTAATTAACATTTATACAGAATCAGAACAACTTGTGAAGTTAACTGCATCACACAACATTTTTAAATACTGTGATTACGCTTTTTATATAATATGAAGTCGAAGAGTAATGAAACCATTTTTATATTTTATTTAGTGTAGTAAAATTTTCGACAGCTGTAATAAAAAAATCAATTTCTATGAAATTCTTTTTTTCCCAAGGGATTTTTATTTTAATGTTATTTAGTCTATTTTCATCATATCCTCGTTTATTTCTCCAAAAATGCGATGTATTTCTTAAAATTCTTTATTTAGCATTACCCATATATTGAAGTATTGAAGTTTTAACATTGGTGCCCTTTTCTCAGAATAATTTTCATAACTGCACTGGGATTTCGACTTTCAGATATAAAATTAAAAATTTTAATGTGTATTTCAACTATATGGCTGATATATCATTTCATAGTATTGAATTCTATTGCTTTCAGTAGACCAGAGTATTTAAGCTTCATGTAAAAAATATTTATAACTTTAAAGCTATCCAAAAAGTCATAAAAATACTACACGATGAACAAACTGTGTTTTCGTATAAAATACTACACTAGCTGAGAAACGAAACGGAATTCTGAAAATAGCATCCTTTTCAGATAATTTTTTTCAAAGTAATTTTTTTATTATTATTATTCAGAGCTAATGGATGATTACACTTCTTCTTTCTGTATCTTTCTTTCTTTTTCTTTTTTTTCCCAGACTAAAAATTTGAAAAAAGAAAATTTCCGATGTGACTGCAAACAGCTGAAAATGTTCCATTTCAGTTCTCTGACAGTTTGGCGAACCTGTTTGGCGCCGAAATTGTGGCAACCTCCAATTCTCCTATCGCTGTTACGTCATGCTTCGAACGTTGTCCTACTTTACTCGTGAGTGCAAAAAAGATAATTTGTATTGCAAAACTACGCATGCGCATATTGCTATATTTTTTTAAATTAACCAGCAATTTGTGTTTTATATTCAATAGATTAATATTTTTTAACTAAAAATACTTATTTCCTATGATTTTAGATGGCTATTATTTCAATATTTTAAATTTTAAAAATATTAAAATTTCCAGAACGCCTGCGCTGTTATGCAATAAATTCTGTACCAAAATAATTGTGATGCACTCTGGAATTCTGCTTCATATCCGCATGGCAGCTCCATTCCCCAATCTGATGCAAGGTGGTGCGACCTTGTTGTCATGCACCTTTTGTTTACAATTTGTGAACCGGTGAATTTGACAGTTTGGGTACCATGATCTTTATTTTCATTTGAACACGAATCTTTAAGTAACTGGCTACTCTTATATGATGATGAAAGAATATATGATTCATCGGTGCTTTGGAAGTGGAATCATTAAAATTTTGAGTTTGAAGAAAGTGTTCAATCTTTTCTCATTTACAATTTGATGATCTCTCATTTTCAATCATTTTGTGCATACAACCTTCTGAAATTGAAAGTATAAATCTATTAGAAGAAGAAATGAAATGGTACATAAATGCTTCTGTGATTTACTGAACATTTTTCTTATTGTTTCTTACTATTGGCGTATCATTTTGTTGTGATATTAATGAACTATTGCAAAAAACTATTTATGCTAAAATTATTTAAAAAATAGGCTAAACAGCTGTGCCCAAATCATGTACCTTAATTTGGATTTAGAAAATATATTTTTTGCAATTAAACATTTCGAATCTTTTTTTCTGTAATAAATTCAGTAGGATACCGCTAAAAAAAGCTATATAATTATTAATACATTATATATAAGAATATATAATTTATATATTTATAATAGAATATAGAGATTATATAATTATTAATAGAAAGAAAATGCATGTTTTTTAACACAAAATCAACATTATTTTATAATATGAAATCTCAAGGAAAAAAAGCATGAGCACTTTATAATTTTTATGGTGCTTTTTAATTTTTACTAAGAAAAGATTCTAAAAAAAATTTATGTGGAGGAAAGGGCGGGGAGGGGGCAGAAAAAGCTAAAATTATTTGTATTAATTTTGTATAGAGGAACTTTATATAATATACAACCATATATTGTTTTTTAAAACTGTCTTGAAAATTTTATGAAATTAATATTTTATTTTTATAATTCGATATTCTATTTTTATAAACATTTAATTAAGCATAGAGAAAAACAAGAAACATTTTAAAGCACAAAAAAAAAATTCCCCTGTAAATATTTTCCAACCCTCCCCCCCCCCAAAAAAAAAAAAAAAACTAAAGCAGAAGAAAAATGAGATTAAAGAATTGCAAGTTTATTACTAATATTTAAAAATCTTACTTGCAATAAAAATATACGATTAGCATATATCTTTTTCACGAAAAGCAAAATCTGGTTTCTTTATTCAAATATATGCAAAATTTTTAAAAACTTTTCCATGATTAAAACTGTTATATACAAATCTTAGTTTCTTACATCCTTTGAAGCTGCAATTTATTTTATTAGATACTCATTACTAGATAGATATTTTTTTACAAAGTATCAAATAATTTAATAAATTTTGAATTTATTCTTATGAATGTGCATGAAAATTTGCTAAATTATGAATTATACACAACAGTTATTCTTTATTTAATATATTTTTTAAAATTTTATTTCTATTGTCTTCACAATATCAGTTGGAGCATTTTGTAATTCCGACGACTACAATGAATCCTTTGTAGAATCAGAGTTCGAACTGACAGCCTTATAATCAAGCCATCTTGTCTTTCTAATATTAACAAGAAATATTTATTTAGAAAGTTATTCTGACTTAAAAAAAATTTTTTTAGAAAAGTTTTGGAGCTAATGATATCCAGTTATATTTATTTTTATCCAATTATATTTGTGAAGACCAGCTTGAATTTAGCAATAGCTATTGAATTTCATTGCAAATAATATATGTATATTCATAATTCATTTTTATGCTTCCCATAACAAAGTATTTCCCAACTTTAAATTGGGATGCATTCTTTAGAACTGTCATTACTGTAGCCTTGCACATGTTGTGTTCGTGTACTTGAACATCCCTAATGGCACTAAAAAACGTCATATAATTGCTCCCGTCTTTTAAGATCTGAACAAGGAGAACAGGAACTGTATCTTCTTGTTCATCATACAAGGTATGCAGTTGATGCCAAAATTTAAATAGTACAGTATATTTTACAATCAATATAATATGTCAACTGTATCAAAAGATGCCGATAAAAAATGAAAGAAAAGCAAGTACAATAACTCATCATGCTGGTTTTATTTTCTAGTATATATTTAATATTTTAATGGATTTTGTTTATACGCTACATAAAAAAAATTAATGAAATAAAATTACAAAGCAAAAAATGAACTAGGATATTGTCAATGAATAAACAAATACAAACAGTATTGCCATTACTTGGCTTATAATAATAAAGAAAAAATTTGCAGTTACATTTTAAAGAAGCAATAGAAAAGGTTTAAATATCGTAACAATAAAAAGTTTATCTGCAAATTTTGACAAAAATAAAATGCAATTTTATAATATTTAAATAATGTCAAAATTATGCAAAAATTGATTGTACTACGATTAAACTAATATGACATACATTAGTTAATTGAATCTCTAATTGTAAGTGCAAAAAGATTTTTTTTTTTTTTTTTTTGGTTGCACATTTCCAGCTTCCAAAGCACATTTGTGCAAAATTTGATAACAGAGTGGCAAAAGATACTAAACACTCACACACATTTTTCTATTTTATTAGTAAGGATTAAGGCTTTATTTGATTATTTTATTTTTTCAAATAGATAAATATTAAGAGGTGCGAATTTTTATTTGTCTCAAAATTTTCCTCGTCTTCAGTAAATCAGCGAGAGTGTCCTCTTCAAATTATTAAGTCTGTGCTATCCGCCTCCCCTACATGAAATTGAGTTAGGCAAGGGATTTCAGTTTTTTGTTTATAGAATGAATGAGAAATGCATGTTTTTGTAGTATAGCGAAGAAGCCCACTCTTTTATATTAATTGAATAGCATTAGCTTGCAATAGTTATAAAATATCAATTTTTAGCGTGAATTTAACATTATTATTGAATCTAGCACGTGATCTTTGCCGATTGGTGTGCAGTTAATACACAAGTACAAGAAAACTGAATATGTATTCTGGACGCCTTTCTTTCGGTCATTTGAAACCAATCTTTAACATACAACTACAACTGTAATCACAAGATCAAAAATTAAGTTTCATTTATTTAATTTTTTTTTTTTTTTTTTTTGCATTTTTTAGTTAATGCACTTAAATGCATTTGACGGCGGGCGGTCAACTCTTTGACAGATTTGATTCAAAATTTGATGCATATCTTCACTTTAGATGTTAAGTCTATGTACCAAATTCTACCCATCTAGCTTTTGTGATTTGTAGTTATTATATTTATTTGTACTCGGACAGATGGACAGACAATCAGTTTCATTTAAAATTCGATAGAAATCAACAAATTTGGTATATACTAAGTTTCGTAAGTCTAGATCAAAATAATTTTGAGTTACTGTGTTCACAAATAGGTTGATATAATTCCAAAAATGTATGTTGGACTCAGAAGGGGTTGATTCTTTTTTTTTTTTTTTACCATTTTAATATCTTTTCTTTTTTCTGTCTGTATACGAGAAAATAATAATAATAAATAACAGATATGCAAGTCAAAAAAGTTTAAGAATATATAGGTTTCTGATCTTCGAATTCTACATCTTTGGACAGATTGTAGAAGATTACATTCCTAACATTTTTATTTTCTGACATTTTTTTAAAACATAATTTTTCAGCTCCGTGCGCATACTTTTGTCTGAAAAAATATTGCTTCCGCCTTATAATTGGTAAATAAACAGGAAAATGCGGCATTAATGGATGGTAAATAAAATGAAATTGTATTCAAGATGGTTATTCAGCAATTTCGAATGTAATATTATAAATCAAAATGCTTTTGGAAATACTTTTCTCGCTCGTATGCAAAGTATAAAAAGAGAAAGTGTTTCAATAATTAAAAAATTCGATCTCAAGACTTTGATGAATCACCATAGACAAATCATTGCCGAGTTCGAGAAAAAAAAAAAAAAAAAAAAAAAGGATAATGTCTATTTATTCTGTCTGTTAATCGATCTATCAATATGATAATTCAGAATTCAATCAACTACAGGTTCGATGAAGTACACGATTCAATGAATTACAGGTATGAAAAATGTATGTGGCGATTATACTAAAACTGTAGAATCTGTTTATTTGTTTATGGAAGTCCATGAGAATAAGATAGTGACAAAATTCATTTAACCAGATGGATAAAATTGCTTACAGTTTTATCATTTGAATTGTAGACATATATGAAATTTTGAACCAAATGTCTCAATGGATTGATTGTCAATTGATATATTTATTTCTTTATGAGAGCAAAAATCGAAAACGCAAAGACTTAGAGTAACAAAATTTGGTATCAGATCTTGTTATCAAAATTGTAAAATTATACCTAAATTTGTTTTCAAGCTGTAGAAAGGTAGGTCTGCAAATTCCAATACAGTTTTCTTCATTCATATAGAGCATGGCACACTATATTTTATTAGTAGATGAAAAAGTTGTGGTGAAGACATTCTCTCTGGTTGGCTATAAATATTGAAGAAATTAGAAGAAATCTTGAAAGCTTTCGCGGCAACAGATAAAAGTAAATATAATCGTCCACTCCTTCTGTAACGCTAGGACGAATTTGAAAATACTCTCATTCTTTTGGACAGCACTGATTTTTTTAATGTTTAAAATGACTAATTTGTCAATGTGCGAATAAAGTTAATCATAAATAAAAACTAGTAACGGATCGTAAAATTCACATTTTATTTATATTATTTTAAGCTGAATTGTAACAAAAGCCAATTAATTGAGGTCTGCAATATTATTTTAAATTTATGCTGATTCATTATATTTTTTCTTCGCAGTAGTGTTGGAATTTTTATTATTATTTTCTTTCAGCATTTTTAAAAAATTTTCATATTTGGCATAGCAATTTTTTTTCTGTTAAAGAAATACGATAATTATATCTGTCTGTTTTTAATTATTAATTTTTATTTGAGTGTTCGCGAAGTTTCTTAATTCACAGAATTCCAGTATTTGATTGCTTACTTTTAATATTATTATATATTCCCATCTAAAGTGCTCTCCAAATTCTTCTTCTTTTTTTAATTTCTTAAATACTCTGTCAATGTGCATGAGATTTTCTACGTCTTTTATTAATTATTCTGTGACAATTAAAATAGAGATATTATTAACAGGATAACAGCGCCTATAGATGGCCACATCTTCTAATGTTCTCTATAGTACCAAACAGTATAAAAACACACATCTCAAAAAGTCACAGTTTAGATTAGTATTTTTTTAAGTGTGTTTGAGGGAGAGAAACCAGCATTCGAGTAGTGATAAAAAGAGAATATTATTACAAAGCGTATTTAATGTCAGTTAATTATACAAACGTCTACTTGATGAAGATTAGACTTTCCGTTTTAGGAATGACGAATATTTTCAAAGCGGTTATTACGTAAACAATATCAAAAAGTCACAAATACAAGTGATCAATACTTTTCAAAGAGGGGTGAGATTCAAATCCTTCATACGATCTTACTGATGATATTTCGATTACAAGTTTTGGATCACGATAGAAACTAACAATCGATACGATATCACTGAAATTTGCCGGAGCGGTGACTTTACTGGAAAGTAACAATCGATACGATCTGTCCAATGGAAGCTCTCGAAAGAAATCTGTGATTGGATTGAAAAGTGAACGGACCGGTTATTGGAATTATCGTATCGTATCATTGAATTGCATATCACTGAAATTTATCGCAGCGGTGATTTCACCGGAAAGTGCGAGGCTTCACTGGAAAGTGCGAAGTCACCGATATTCGTATTTGATGATGCACTATTCCATACAGATCATTTTTTATTGCTCGTGACATGATTGACTTTGATTACATGTACTGTGTTTACTGCTGGCGCCATCTATTGGTAGAATATAGGACTAAAGTAAACATTTTAAAGAAATGACATATATTTTTAACTCATCTTTTCCAGAAAATGGTTCACTCTAATAAATAAATTAAATAAATAGTTTTGAGAAAAAAAAATTTAAGAAGTAAGCTGAAATAGATAAATTAATTCAATCACACGTTAATTAAATTAGTAAATTAAGTATTAATTTCAATTAATGCATTTTATATTTAATATTAAGTAATAATTTTTAATTAATAATATGATTGAAATAACAGATATTTGGAACGCATATTTAAAAATAACAATAGCAATATTATTTGTTATTCAAAAAATCGTGGATTATGCATCTCTATTCCGTTTCACTGCATATATCCGATGATATCAAAATTCATTGCAGTTATTGGCCTTGACCAAAATTTTAAAGAAAAAATAAGTTCGAGGAAAAAATCTGAAGACACAAATTCTTCGAATTCAGTACAAACGACTGGTTACATAACGAACATAATTTATTTCCAGATCATATTCATGAAAATCGTTGAGCGAAATAATTTTTTCCGTAAGAATCCGCCTAAAATAATACAATACGTTCCATTCCGAAAAAATACTGAGGTCGCAGTGACCTGGTGGTAAAGTCTCAGCTTCGGAAACGGAGGGTATGAGGTTTGAGATCAGATTCCTCCTATAGAACAGTTGTGTAAGCCGGTCTGGTGTACCTTAAATCCATCGGGGCCAAACGTCCTCCTCCTGGTATGATGTGGAAGCTTGGAGGGGAAGGTGGTAGCTCAAGTGTTGTCCTGATCATCTGACCGTGATTCAAAATTACGAGATCCGTCTCAAAATAACCCTAATGTTGCTTTAAAACGGGACGCTAATGTAACTAAACTAAACTAAACCGAAAAAATTCTAATAACATAATTTTTTGAAGTAAAGTCTATGTCAGCGAAACGCTAATTTTTTAAGATGGTATAAAATAATATTTGTGTGACGATGTGTTTCAAAAAGAAAAGTAAAACCATTCTACTCATATTTCAACCCATTTAGGAAGACACAGAAGTTTTTCATTGTGCAATTAATCCTTATAGGTGCTAAGGAACATGTGCCGGAATTTTTTCATTTTTGTCATGGGACCTATAACTGTACAAGGTTCAGAAAAATAAATTTAGTGTGCTCAATTTTGCATATACATATAATTATTTAAAAATTGTAATTAGCTTAGCTTAGTTATATTAACCTCCAGGAATCGGTGATGTCGGGTTCTGCAGCCGAGACCTTACCATCACCGCGGGCCTGATTTTTTCCATAAGAATCCGTCTAAAATAATACAATACATTCCATTCAGAAAAAAAATACTCAGATAAATTATAATAATGTAATGTACAGAAGTAGAATTTATGTCACCGAAAAGTTAATTTTTAAAATGTTTAAGATGGAATGAAATAATATTTGAGCTACGATATATTTTAAAGAGAAACATACAATCATTATACCCATATTTCATCCCCTTTAGGAAGCCACAGAAGTTTTTAATGGCAAAGGATTTTATGCATAATATTATCATTTTTTTTACTTTGAGTTTATTAACTCATATAAGAATTTCATCAAACTCTTAAACTAATCTTTTTTCTTTTACTTGTATACTCATTTGTATCTAAACATCTTTTGTTTTTGTTTTTGTAATTTTTATTTTTAACGGTATTTTACACCAAATGTGATTGAAAATCTGTATTCCTAAAGTTAGATCAGTATGTTCATTTTCTTTTCGATATTAGAATAACATTATTAGTTTGCTGTACTTCGTATGCGAGATACTGCGTGTTAATTTTATTTCAATAAGTTACAAAGATGTTCAATTTATAAACGCACCACGGCACTTTTTGTTAGAGAAAGAAAGAAAAGAACAGAAAAGGGAAAAAAAAACACCTCTTAAACTACTCTTTTGGGATATTGCAAAGATATTCAATTTATAAACGCATCACACCACTTTTTGTTAGAGGGATATGGGGGGGGGGGGGAGAAGGAAAGAAAAAAGAAAAGAAAACTGCTCTTTTGTGAAATTACAAAGATATTCAATTTATAAACGCATCACACCACTTTTTGTTATAGGGAAAAGAAAAGAAAGATAGAAAAGAAAAGAAAAATAATCCTTAAAGTACTCTTTTGTGAAACTGCAAAATCCATTGTGTGAGTAAAATCTCCGAGCAGATAGTTTCCCAATAACAGGAGTAGTACAATTGACGCTACTTAGAACCAAAAGACCTTTCTATTTTACATGGTCCAATTAACAAAACAAAACAACAAAAGCGGAAGAGATTTTTAAACTAGCATACTTAGACTATCGAAGCATTACAGTTGAGCCCTACAAAGGAAGAAACTATTTTTGTAGAAGAAGATGTAATTTTTTCCATCATACCGCGAATAATTGCAGCATTAGGCTCTGATGCCTGAAATGCGGTGAGAATCATGAAACTAATGCTTGCGAAATTAAAGAAAAAATCGGATCACCAGCATGCATAAACTGCGGCAAAACCGACCACATTGCTTCCGACCGGGGCTGCGAAGCGTTCCCCAAAATTCAATCTGCTAGAAGTAATAGAAATGACTACTTCAACAAAAACCAATCCCTAATCAAAAGCAACGTTAGTTTTGCCGGTATCTTTCAAACCACAAGTCAGCAAGAAATGGCACCACGGGACAACTTCACCCCACAAGCTGTCAAAAGATGGCGCCACGAGATAATGTCGTTTACGAACTAGACAAAACAACCAAAGTCATATAATAGGCAACGACTTTGCAGATGTATGCAGTAATGTCAGAATTGAAAAAAACTAACGAACGAGTACCTGTTACTCTTCACACAACAAATTTGAATAAAAAAATCTGATGTAATGAAGAAAAATTCATATTTAATTAAATTTATAAAATTGAATGGGTGCGATTTTTTTTAAATCGACTGTGAACATGTGATTTAATTTCTCACTTACATACATAAAATATCATTTAAAAATCATTATTTGTTGAATATATAGCTTTTGAATAAATTAAATAAATATATTCTACATATTTTAATGAAGAAAATAAATAATTAAATTACATGTATAAAAATGTTAATGGTTTATATAGATATATTGAAAATATAGTTATCTTTTGTCTCAATAGATGGCACTATGAAAGGAAAAGGATTTTTCTTTCTTTTTTTTTTTGGACGGTTAGATACTAACAAAGAATTATTAGCGAATTCACAGGAACTGAATATGTTGCATAGTTTTCATTTCCATTTAAATTGGAATTACTTTTTTTAAAGATACTTAATTATTAATAGTCTCCCATTATTTGGAATTTAAAATTTTCTTTAAAATGAAATTGCAATGAAATGAACTCCATTTTTTAATTAGTATAATCATTTGATCATAATAGAATAATAGTTTAATCTCATTTCTACACAAAAAAAGATCGATATATTATTTGCGTATTAATTAAAAGAAAAAGAAATCCATTGAAAAAATATCGTTGATTCGCTATAACTGTGATCGTACTATAGTTTAATTCCCCCAAGTAAACAAAACCCCGTGTACGCTGTACAAATAAAATCCAAAAACATGATTTCAAATGAAAAAGTATTAATATTGTTTGGAACTCAAACTGGAAATTCTGAAGATGTTGCTGATCGAATTTTGAGGTATCTTAAACGGATGCACATTAAAGCTCAAGTTGTAGATATTAATGAGTACACGGTGACTAATTTGGTTAATGAATCGTTGGTGATTTTCGTATGTTCAACTACAGGAAATGGAGAGTTCCCAGATAATATGAAATCATTCTGGAAATTTTTACTGAGAAAAAATCTTCCTAGCAATTCTCTCTGTCAATTGAATTTTTGTGTGTTTGGTTTAGGAGATTCATCTTATGAGAAATTCAATGTAGTTTCTAAAAAATTGAACAAACGGTTGATTCAGCTGGGTGCTACAGAAATTATACCATTGACTCTCGGTGACGATCAGCACGAATTGGGATACGATGCTGCCTTGGATCCTTGGCTACTTAATCTGAAAAATACAATACTATCTTTTTTTACAGTATCAGACCCACCAATTCCTGAAGATGTACCTTTACCACCGAGATATAAAGTTAAATTTTGCAATGAACTTTTGACAACTGATGAGTTTCAATCTACTACTTACAACAGAAATAAATCTTTTCCTTTAGCTACTTTAAAGAAAAATGAAAGAGTTACAGCAGTTGATCATTTTCAGGCTGTCCACCATCTAGAATTTGAGATTGATTCAACTGTTCATTATGATCCTGGTGATGTTGCAGTTGTTTGGCCCGAAAATCCACCAGAAGAAGTTGAGGATTTCTTATCTTTGTTAAATGTTCCTTTAGATACGAATTTCATTCTTATTCCATCTGATGTTAATACTCCTTTACCAAAGATAAATCCATATCCTTGTACTGTTCGACAGTGTGCAGTATCCTATTTCGATATTTTGAGTGTTCCACGTAGATCTTTTTTTGAAGTTTTCCATCATTTTAGCCAAGATGAGTTGGAAAAAGAAAAATTGGTAGAATTTACTACTGCTGCTGGCCAAGAAGAATTGTACGATTATTGTAATAGACCAAGACGCACAATTCTGGAAGTTCTGAAGGACTTTCCTCATACTACTCCACATGTACCTTTTGATTATCTTTTTGACATGATTCCATCCATTAGACCACGATCATTTTCTATAGCATCTGCATTAAAAACTCATCCTCAAGAATTTCATTTGCTAGTTGCTGTTGTTCAGTATAAAACTCGACTGATGAAATCACGTCAGGGATTATGTTCTAACTGGCTTGCCAAACTGAAGCTTGGTACAATCATTCCATATTATATTAAGAGAGGTTCTATAGTTTTACCAGAAACTAATGTACCAATCATAATGGTTGGTCCTGGGACTGGTTGTGCACCATTTAGAGCATTTACAGAAGAGCGAGCTAGTGCTGGAGTTGGTGATAACTACTTATTTTTTGGTTGTAGATACAAAACCAAAGATTTTCTATTTTCGGAAGTATGGTTAGAACTTTGTGAAAAGAAGATGCTAACTATTTTTACTGCCTTTTCTCGTGACCAAGATGAAAAAATATATGTCCAGCACAGGATTGCAGAAAATGGTCCTCTTATATGGGATTTGATTCAGAACAAGAAAGGTGTTATATATATTGCTGGAAATGCAAAACAAATGCCAGAAGGTGTAAAAGATGCATTTATGGAAATAATTAAAAAGCAAGGAAACTTAAATGAAGATGAAAGTGTAAAATATTTACAAACTTTAGAACATATGAAAAGATATCAGATTGAAACATGGGCCTAGTGGAAGAATATATTAGAAAATTAATTACAGCATTCTCAGAAATAAAATGCTTCTGTTAGTGCTTATTTATGTTTCCTTTTAAATTCAATGAGATTTCAAATAATTTTTATGTGATTATTATGGAAAGTTAGTGACTGCTGCAATTAAAAATAAAACTGAAGTAAATACTTAAAAATTAAGTGCAGTTTAACTTAATCAAAGATATTTGAGCTTACAAATTATTTCATGATCTGAATGTTTTTAGTTTTTAATTGATAGTGGCATAAAACTCGTAAATTAGAAACTGCTTATAAACGAGTTACAAAATTATTAAATAAAATTTTTTATAGTTGTTGTAATTTGTAAATTAATTTACATGCATTTGCATAGTTTGATTATATGTGAACAAAAGTTTCATTTGCACTTTAGAAATGATATTAAATTATATTTTGTGCAAATATCAAAATTGAATTCATTTTAGAAAAATAATACATTATTTTCATACTTAAAGATAAACTTATTAAAAAATTTATTATTAAAAATTATTATTAAAAAATTTAGAATTAAGTTTTAAGAAATATTATATTAAGTTAAGTTAATATTAAGTTTTTAAGAAATATAAATATACAAGATAGAATCAAAATAATATCAGCTTAGATTACACTGTATTTGGTTATACTATTTGTCTTTTCATATTTTGTTCAAACCAGCATTTCTTAAATCACACATTATAGATGTGTTATAAAAAGAAAATCCAACATATATTCTTTATGTCTCAAAATGTGAGAAAAGATAATTTAACATCCATTGTCTTTTTTACTTCTAAAATTATTAAGGTTAATGCCATATTGATGAAAATGTGTGGAAAAGAATGCAATTACTCAGAGTTTTCTAAACTTCTAAGAAATTACAGTTATATATAAAAAAAAAAATCTTTTGTTATATATATTATTTGTATGATGAACTGACACTTCAATTAATTTGAATTATCTTAAAGAGTAATGTAAGTTGTAGGAAATTAAAATTTCAACTATCTGCCCTTCAATTGGATGATCCATCTAAAAAATTTGGCAGTAACTTTTACTCAATGTATAATATATTCCTCACTTGTTCTATTCTAATCCAAATTACTATAGTTATCATTTTTGCAAAGCATGGTAAAAATATATGAGAGTTTTTAATTCTGGGGAACATAATCAGCAAAACTGTGCAAAATAAATATTTTAATAATAATAAAATAGTATATAATTTACTGACAGATATTTATTGTTTTTATGTTAGTAATGTTTTTTTGTGTTAATAGTGACTGTCTGTTTAACTAAGGTGACCATTCGTACTGATTTTACCAGTACAGTACTGGTTTTCAGGGCATAAGTCCTGGTTAGTCATTAAAAAAAACCAGTACACGAAAAGTACTGGTTTTAGATTAGAAAACATTAAAACAAAAAAAGTAATAAAATAAAAATAATAAAATTAGAACTGGCAACCCTGATAATTCCATGTGATATCGTCAGGTGTCGCATGAGCAGGGCCGCCACGACGTCATACAAGCCAGTGGTGGTCTGATGTACGAACTACTGTGATGTACCTACCTTATTATTATCATGGCGGCAATTCATTCATTCCTCAGAAAAATATAAAAAAAACAAACTAAATTAAATAACATCTTATGTTTTATTATGTTATTATATTAGGTATGGCTTATCATGTTATGTTATGTTTATTATGTTTTATTTTTATATTGTAAAATCACATTTTAGTTTTAACATTTCTAGTGTTTAAATAAACGCAACATTTTTTGATATCTAAAATTTTTTTATTTACTTAGGTATAGAGGTTGGCCGTTGGGTGAATTTTTGATAAAAATTTATAAAATTTGGGCGTGGCTGGTCAAAATTCATGTTGTCCTGGTTTCAGGTTAAAAAAAAATGGTCACCTTAGTTTAACAAAAATTTCTGTTTCAGTAAGAATCATTCAAACACTTTTTTCTTGCATAATTTATATTTTTTTATCAATGAAATCAATAGTCATTTTTTGGCTATAATAAATATATTATTTAAAACTAATATATTTGTTTGATATATGGAAATTTCATTTATAGTTGTTTCTCTATTGAAGGTCTAAGATTCATTAGAAAATATAGGGAAATTCAATATACGCGGGTTTTACTGAAGCCACATACCTAATCAATTTTTATCAGTACGGAATATACATCCTAATCAAGAAGTTTTACAGAATATACATCCTATTGATTGTAATAGGGAAAAATTTGAAGAGAGAACATTTATGCTAAGTTAATGTAAGAAATATTTACTAAATTTTATCCACCTAGGCTATTTTTTTTTTTTTTTTACTTAGCATGCTCATATAGAGAAACAGATACATTAACCCTTTTTAGGGCTGTGGGAAGTATGCTTCCCACCAAATTTATCAATCTTTGTATGAATTTATGTAGGTTTGCATAAGTTCTGACAAATTTTTTTAGAAAGACAGAAACTTAGATGCTTCAGTTCTTTATCTTACATAAAATGATGTGTCTTGATTTGTTACTTAATTATTAATTAACCAAATGAATTAATTAATCAAATTAAATTTATCTAATAAGTTAAATGAATTCCTTTCCTTATTCTAATTTCAAGCCTAAAAATATTTTAACATAATATGACTAGAAAAAAATGGCCCTTTAAAGGTTTAAAATAATTCTACTAATGGGATTTTTGAATGCAGAGAGGTCTAAAATGGAGAAATATACTGCATTTTTCAGCAAATTCATTATATTCATTATGTATTCTTTGTATAATACAAGAAATATCTCATTGTTTTTATAGAATATTAACATTTTCCCACTCTAACAATTTTCCTCTCTGAAGTTCAGTCATATTATGCAACTTAATACACCATTTCATAATGATTGCTTCAAATTCGATGACAAAGACAGTTAGCTTTTGTTTTAATTTAATATTATTCACCTTTTACAATCAATTGGTTTCCAGGGATTGATTGTTTTTGATTTCAATTAAAACTCTTATGTATTACTTATTGGTCATGTTTTTCAGAACAAAACAGCAATAGATAAAGATAATTATTTAAATAGCTTTACACATGTTCTGTTATTTTCTTCATGAACCTTCCAAATACAATTGAATCTCATGGTGTCATAGGGCCATTAAAAACATAGGTGTTTGGGTAATTTTTTCAAATTGCATATTATCTTTCGAGGTAATGTAATTTCACCTTCTGATTCTTCATGCAAACTGCACTACTGATAAAAAAAACTCTCATCCTTAGTTTTCAATATTAAAAGAAAATCACTCTATTAAATATTTAATGAAACAATGAAAACAAATTTCATTGCAACAATAAAATGCATTGTTCAAAATTTTATAAAAAATATTTTGAAAAAAATTATCAAAATCTAAGGGAAAATTGCACAGAAATTAAGTTGGTATTATTGAAAAGATAATTATTTAAGATTTAAAAGTGTAAAAATAAGTTTTATGTAATTTTATTTTTGGGAGTTATCACAGAAAAATAATAATTAAAATTTAATTTAGTAATTAATAAAATATTGATTAATTTTTATTAATTAAAATTTGAAAAAAATACTCAGCGACATGCACATTTCTACCATCCAAAAGATGTCTACACCAAATTGAATAACTCTTGATCAAAAAGTCAGACCTTTAGAAAACCAAAACATATAAAAACATATTCTTTACTATTGGTAGAGATTACCATTATTAAGGAAGTAAGGTACTGTTTAATATCTATATATAATTTATAAGTTGATAAAAAAGGGAATTTGCAATGCCTGGAAATTAAAAATCGAGATTATAAAGGTCAATTTTGTTTTTAATACTGCTATATCTCATGGAATTGGTCTCTATTAAGAAAGTTCATGGACACTATGAACAGAACATATGTAAGATTATTAAAATAACATTGTTTTAATGTCTGACAATTTGACTGAATCATGGGCATAGAGTTATATCTAAATTTAATTTAATTTAATTGAAATTAAATATGACCAATTTTCTCAATGTCACCAAGCTATTGGTACTCACATAAATGTCAGTGGAAAGCTTTGGTCTGTTTACAGATGATAGTGTAATTTTGTTTGGGGGAAATTATCATAATAATGTTCATTTGCTTCCATCAAGGAACCATCGAATCTCATTTGCACTTTGTTCACGAATAGACAGACCAACAAATGGTCAATCTGCTGATGAAATTTGAAGCCATACTCCAAATTTTATCCATTTAGTTAGTACTATTTCTGAGTTATTTTATTCATGTGCCAGAATGATAGACAACACAGACGATTTTAGATCGAAGACTAATTGCATTGAAATTGACAGGAATCTGAAGTTTAAGTGTTAAGATTGCATACTAAATTTCTCCGACTAACTTGTTTCATTTTTAAGTTACCATGCTCTTAATGAGATTGACTCCACATTAAGATTTCAGCCTGGCTTAATCCAAGTTCAGGCTAGAATAATTTCAAAAATGTTTTCAAAATGTAGGATTCGTCAATCTTTTTGAGAAATTATCCAGTACTTTCATTTTGTATATTTCTCGTACCCGAACCGTTGGGAGTATTCTCTGAAGTTTCCCAAGCATTTTTTTTTTTTTTTTTTTAAAATTAAGATGTCCTTCCTTTTTCTTTTCTCAGCTTAAAATTGTGGATTTTGAATAGCAAAGAATGCCATGAGTACTCAGATTTTTATATTCAAAGTCCTGCACATGAGAATTTTGTGCTTCGTTGCGTCGAAAAGAAAACTGAATATGCATCTTAGATTCTTTTTGATACTTTGTCGTTAGCCGGGCGCAAGCGAAAAAATCGCCAAATAATGTAGAATTCCGCCAAATTTCTTATGCCAAATTCGCGTGTGGTTCATGGCGAGATTTGCGCCCGGCTAACGGGGAAAAAAAAAAAAATCTTCTTTTTTATCGAGCGATTCAAACCAAAATTTTACGCAAAAATATCATTTTAATAACAAGATCACAAACCAAAATTTATTTACTTAAGCCACTGCGTGTTAGAGTTACAGGCGTGCAAAAGTAAATACTGACAAATGGTCAACACTTTAACAGATTTGGCTCAAACTTTGATAAAAATATGCACTTTAGATGCCAAAACACACGACAAACAAAATGTGAACAAATTGCATTTATCTAAATCGTCGCTGCATTGCATGTTTATATGCACGCAAAAGAACAAACCTACTATTGGTCAGTCCCTTGAAGGACTTGGTTTAAAATTAATACACATTTTAAATGCTAAATCTATGTTTCAAATCTTATCCTTCTAATTCTTTACATATTGTAGTCATCGTGATGATGATGATGTCGTGTCCACGTTACCACGGAAAGGGGGTGCAGTAGCTTCTGAGGGTAAAGACCCCTGAGCACCGGAGGGCAGAAGTCTGACTTCTAGCTCATATGACGATGACACACACACACACACACATTCGCTTGCACAAGCCCTTTTTACAAGGGGGCAACTTCACACACCTCACAGATAGAACACAGATGAAGAACAACCATGCCCGAACCGGGATTCGAACCCGGGACCCCAGATCACGGGGAAGATGCGCTGCCCCTATGCCAGTACGCCGGCTGTAGGGCTTACTTGCATTTGCCAGCCTGATAGATTTAATCTGGTTTGATTTTTTTCTTCAAAAATTTTGATAGAAATCTATAAATTCGATTATAAGACTACACACCAAATTTTATCCGTCTAGCTCAAAGGTTTTTTTTTTTAGTTATCATATTCTCAAATTTGCAGACATAGTTCCAAAAATACGTTTTTTTTCCCCTGATTCCGAAAGAGTTCTGACACTTGGAGATTCTACAAAACCTCGTGCTTGAATTTTTTTGGCGATTACAATACTTTCACTTTACAAAGAAAAAGTATTATTTCGTATGCTAACAAGTAAAAAGGAATTGTTTTATTTTTAATAGTATTTTGAGGATTACTTTGTTATAACACATTATTTTCCTAACAATTAAAAGGACTATTATTGACATTTGTGGTAAACAATTCATTCTATTTTCGATTATAATTATTATGCATTAAATTTTATTAAAACAATAGCGAACATTAATGTTTCCCGAATCAGCATCTTTCGGAAATGAAGACATGCCTTTTATATATATTACTAGAATTTTTCTCCTTTCATAACCACATTTCTTCAACGTTTGCTCAATACCCGAAGGTAAAGTTTTGATTTGCTTGATTGCATTATTTTGTTTACACTTTATTGATATTTATACAAGTTTCGATCTAAATGTAGAAATTTTAAATTGTGTAAGGCCGAATCTAAGGCTTTTAAATCGAATTCAAAATCATTTTTCCTTTTGAAATTTAAATGCATTTTATTTGGTGAAATGTTTTCATTTGATAAGAATTAAGTGCATAAATTGTTCCCAAAATAAACAGGTTTAACTTGATCAATTCTTGAAGGACCCAAATGCCAGTTCAGCGAAATTAAGTAGGGTGCTTAAGACGTCTTTACATTATTGCTCCTTTCCTTTAAGTATAATTAATTGAATATCCGAGCTGCACGCTTTGGTCGTTAGATACGCTCGGACAGATAGTTTCGAGAACTCTCAAAAGATGTCCATGCTTACTTTTGCTTAAGATAAGCTAGATCTTTTTTTTTTTCTTTTCTACATCAAGTCCTTAAGAATACGAGCTTTCATTGTTGTTTTTGAGGGAAAAGACTCTAGAAAGAGAAATGCGATCATTCCTGCATTCTGAAGTACCTGGGTTTCAATGATGCTAGGAAAAAGAGGAATAATTTTCTTTTTTCATAAATTGTTAAAAGTGTATATTATAATATAAAGTAAGATATTACCTTGCTTTTACGAACCCATCTTCCCGCCATGTTCACAATAAACTAAAACCTTTAAATTTATATTTATGAAATTTCAAACTTCATGTCGTTTTCATACTACCATGCAGTTTCAGTATGAAAGAATCGAATTAAAACTGCATCATTATAACCAGAAACCCTTCCAGCAACCATGGCCTTATCCGTGAAAGAAAATGAATACAATTTCGAAAATCTTGAGGAACTTGAAAAACTAATAGAGAGGGAGAGAGAAAGGAATAAAAATTTATGAAAGCAGTAATAGATTTTTTTTATTTGAAACAACTGTTTTGTTCATATAATACTATTTATAAAATTTTAAATTTTCTTTCAGTGTACAGGTATTTATTTCAGCTTTAGTAATCCCATGTCCAAATTACGAAAGATAACTGAATTAAAGAAGCATTTTGAATAAATTTTTTTTCTAGCCATTGGATAATAAAATTACAAAAGCAGAGTAGTATCAGTAATTTGTTTACTTGTGACTTTAAAATAAATGCTAAGAATAAGATAGAAATATTCCGCAAGTGCAATTGTGAAATGTTTATCTATTTTCTTGAGAATTTTTACAAATGTAAGGGTTTTTTTCGTGATATTAATTTTCTCGCTATTTATACCACTATTCTTTGATCCTTTGAAAAAAGAAAAGTAAAAGTGGAATAATAGTGTATTTCATTTTAATATTTTTGCTAACAATATATGCAAATTCTGGTAACCTTAATCATAGCAACGAATTAATTTCATTATTATTACTACTTGTTTTTCCCAAACCTTTGTCATGCTGTTTTAAAATTATCAATTTAATTTCTGCTAATTTATCATATTACTATACTGGATCATCTGGGATATGGCTTATTGATACAGTTTCATTTTTACTTTTAAGCTTTTTCGACTTGAATCGTAATATTAAAGACAGAATTTTAATGTAAGATCCAAATATTCATATGCCAATGATGTATGGGAATTGTTTCGGAGAGTAAAGTGTCGTCGTAGGTCATCTGACTATGCTACAAAACTGTATATTTGTCTTCATAAATTCTCGTATAGTTTTAGATTTTATTTTTTACAATATAAAGTATACAAAGATAAAATTCTGTGAACATCAAAAAATTCCATCTCGGGCTTTTGATGAGCCTTTACGTTTCAGAAACGCTGTTTTAAAATTATCAATTTAATTTCTGCTAATTTATCATATTACTATACTGGATCATCTGGGATATGGCTTATTGATACAGTTTCATTTTTACTTTTAAGCTTTTTCGACTTGAATCGTAATATTAAAGACAGACTTTTAATGTAAGATCCAAATATTCATATGCCAATGATGTATGGGAATTGTTTCGGAGAGTGAAGTGTCGTCGTAGGTCATCTGACTATGCTACAAAACTGTATATCTGTCTTCATAAATTCTCGTATAGTTTTAGATTTTATTTTTTACAATATAAAGTATACAAAGATAAAATTCTGTAAACATCAAAAAATTCCATCTCGGGCTTTTGATGAGCCTTTACATTTCAGAAATCTCAGAATTCGACAAATGCATTCTTTTGGAGTTTCATTTTAGAATTATGTTTCATATACATATTTCTAACTACTATGCAAAATAAGAGAAAAAAATCACATTTCCTTAAATTTTAAGTATTTTAATAAAATAAATTACATATTGCCATCTAATTTATACTTTATATAAATCTTATCAATTATTTATTTTAATATAAGTACAATAAAGGAAAAAGTCAATTTTACCCATGGTAAATTTGTAGATTAGATGTAAAAATTAGTTGATGCTCAGCATCAAAGTAGGAAGTTTATTTTCAGTATCGATTATTAAATTTTTTAAATTCTGCAATTTAAATCTATTGTTGGTTATTCTTTATGAATTTCTTAATTAGTATGCATAATCGCCCCAATGCCATTTATAGCCCTCAATGAAATTGAAAATATGCCACTTTTTGGTCTGCTTCATTAACAGATACGAAATCTCAATCTCTGTTTTGGCGTCTAGCAACTGAGATAATTTTTTTAAATGTTAAAATTGATTGATTTATCAGTGCGCGAATAAAACTAAGTATGAATAAAAATTGTTTATAAGATCATAAACTTCACATTTTAATTGCATTTTTTTGTTGGATTGTAGCAAAAGTTAACGAGCCGAGATCTGCAATTTTTATTATTTTGTATTGATGCAAATATTTTATTTCAGCATTATTTTTATTCTGCATTTTACGTTACTTTTTTTTTCAATTTTCCTTTCAATTCCAGTTTATTTATAATTCATTTTTTCAACTGAATTATAATTTGTTTCAAATTGATTTTAGCGAATAATTTTAGTTTGAGTATTTGTGAACATTATGGATAGAGAAGATTCCACTACAAGGAAACATAATGTTACTATATATATACATGTAAAGTGTTCTACAAATGATATATACATATATATATCATTTGGAAATATATATATATATATATATATATATATATATATATATATATATATATATATATATATATATATATATATATATATATATATATATATATATATATATATGTGTGTGTGTAATAATTTCGAATCCTGTCGGCGGTTTAATATGTAACATTATTTGTTGTGAAGCATGATGCAGTTTGAAGACAGTGAAGAAACTTTTTATCTTTTTAAATTCTTTTTAATCCAACGGGAAAGCATAATTATTTACAAGCAGAGACGCGGACAAGACGTCCGCCACAGCGCAGTACAAAAGCCGAAGTGGGGAAAAAGGGGCGAAATAAATTATCCCTTGCCTTATATAACCTTAGATTTTGATAGGGAAAATATTTCTTCACAGTGCCAATATATTAATAAGATTCTGATAGGGATTTCTGACACATGTCAATCACATGTAAGGGAAACACAGGGATCTTTTAAGAAAGAATGTGCTTACTGGACATTTTTACCCCTTCACGCCGAGTGTGTGAAGCTTATGTATCGGCGTTTAGCTGACTAAGCAATTTTATAAAGCTTCTCTTGAATTAATTAAGTAGAGAAGTGGAACTGGATCACGAAATAAGAGAATATTTTAGAATGAAGTTACTATGGGCTAAATTAAGATAAAATCTTGGAAATTAATTAAATTGAAATTCAGAGTTTAAAATATCATTACACACACACACACACACACACACACACACACACACACACACACACACACACACACACACACACACACACACACACACACACACACACACATATATAATTTCTTAAAAGCTCTGCTAATGTGCACGCGATTTTGTAGTACAGTTTTCGTTAATTAATTGCTGCAATCGCATCGAGATATTATTAACCAGATCTCTTCTGTACGATACCTTTTCTTGTTAAAAAATATTCATAGGGATCCTAATAAATGGTAAACAAAATTTTTGAATTAAATGTTGCTCAAAAAAGGGAATTATAATTGTTGCCAATGTAACATTATTAGATATGGACGATTAATTTTTGTTATGTTAGATGAATAAATCTCAAATTTTTGCACTCATAAGCTAAAACAGACTAAATCATAGTTAATCATAACATCTTATCTTTATTATCCAAACAGGACTTATTCCCAGGCATAGAGTCTGAAAAAGACGATGAAATTCCTTATTGGGAGTATGAACCAATTTATGAAGAATTCCATAAATTTTCTCGAAACAAACCAGCAAACTTGCCCTCTAAATCAGATACCAGATTTGCTGAACCAATCCCAAAAGCAGCAAAAATATCTGCTCGTATCAGTAAACCTAACATACCTCATGAGGAGAGATTTCATGAAGAAAGAATTTCAGCGTCTCAAAAGAAAGTGCATCCCAGTGAACGTGGTGAAAGCAATCCACATTATCAATTGTATCGAAATATAAAACACCCTACAAGCATCGAAAACGATGATGAAGACCATCTGCCCAACATGAATCATAATGATTATTATTACGAAGAAGAATATCCTACATCTTCGCACGATAGAAATAATGATAATAGGCAAGGAATGAAGAAACACAAACAAGCGAAATTCTACGACAATTATATGCAAGATAGTTCACAGCAGAATTATGTTAAAGAGCCACTCAGTTATTTTGAAAAGAAAGAAAAAATGCGACCATCGAAAAGGTTAATACATGAAATAAAAGTGGTTGAAATAGCTAATGATATGAAAGATGATGGCAAGTCATTACATATTCCCAAGAGAGGGGTCGAAAACGGTGCTGAGGGCAATTTGGAAGACGAATCACAAGATCTATCATTGAAAGTTAGAGATTTAAAAGAAAACTTCTCTCCACAACTTTCGGTTTCGGAAACTGAAGATATCAACCATAATTCCCCAACAAAAAGGATGTTACGCTTGCCAAATGATGATAAAAGTATTCATACTCGGCTAATTGAAGTCTTTCAGGAGCCATTGTACAAATCAGAAAATGACGGAACAGGTAGGAAAAGAGGATTGAATAATCCAGCTGGAAAAAGTAAGAATTTAGAAAATCTTTTGAATCTTCTAACAGGTGGCATAGATGATGATAAGGACAACTTGAAACCTGCTAATGAAGAAACGGAAATCAATATTGTTGTGCGAAGGACTGTGCGGCAAAAAGATTTCAAAGCTGGAAAAAATAGCTCAGCTTATTATGGAGCTGTGACACACTGGAAGGAAGATATGGATAAGCAAGAGAAAATATCACAACTAAGTGGAAATGGCTCATTTGATGTAACAAACAATTTCGTACCTGCAGACTCCTCGGGGGAATCTGAAGAACTACGTAAAAAAAGAAATAAAAGTTCCAGACAATTACATTCGCTATTCTTAGTAGGTCCAAAGGGATGGAAGACATTTTCAAAAGTAAGTAAAAGATCTCATACTGAAACCCCACGAAGTTTGAAACTAACCACTAGAGCAGGAAACAAAAGCTTTGACTATGAAGAAGAAATTTCTGAGGAAATAAAAGATTTTATTCATCGACATTCTCAGAATATTTCGAATAACGAAAGAGTAAATATCGATTCGAACGTGTCGAAGGTTATAGAAGTGAATGAGGAGACCTTGCCAGAAACAAATCTGTCGAGTATCAACAAAAAAGAGAACATTATCCGTCTTGAAGAGAAAACATTCCATTCCCTTGGTAGACCAGAATCTTACAAAAGTCTTTTATCAGATGAAATAGAAACACCAGAGAAAAATATAGCATCAAGCACTGTATTAAAAGGACCACCTGATAAAAGCAAAAACGCCGCTATCGACAATCTTATTAGTAACCTTATAAATGAACAAATAATAAGTTCAGAATTGCAACTGTTATTAAATGCTCTGAATCTACACATGGGAAAAAGTACAGCACCAAGTAATATCCTGACAACAGAAAATAAAATGATTACACATGGTGGAACAACTATTTCAACCACTGGTAAACCTCTGCAAATGAACCTAACATCAGATTCCTTAAGTACAGAAGCAACTGTGACTCCAAAGAGTGGCTTAGGTTGGGATTTATCAAAAATTGGAAACTTTCTACTTCAGAGTATTGGGCTTGGTACACAAACAACACAAAGCCCAGTTTATCATGAAGAAAACAAGAGTATGCCGATAATCATCTCAAAATCAAACATTTCTAGCTTTAAAGTCTCTCAAAAAGTGAAAACAAAGAATAGAACAAGCCTTCAAAAATCTCGCAAACCTAAACCTAAACTGAAAATTACGAAGCGGCCACCCAAACTTTCTAAGGTTGGCACTAAAGCTAAAAAAAAGAAACTTTTACCTGCTAAAAAACAACCAAACACAACCTCTTCAGGTTTTCAGAAGAATAAAAAGGGGAGAATTACAAGCAAAATTCCAAAACTAAGTGAGGGATGTAAATATTGTTCAAAAGAAATAAAAATTATTGACACTTCTGTTGAGATCTACAGAAGTTCTACTGCCGTGCCAGTGACGTACAAAGTTTTTATAGAAAATAATTTAGAATTGGTTACTTCACCTGCCAAGAGTGTGCCATTCGAAACAGAGAATGGAGAAATGAAGACCTATTTAATTACTTCCTCTCCGAAATTATTTAAATTAACTACCGAGGATTTTTCTAAAAAAGCTGATATAGTTTTCAATAAAATTGTCGAAAGGAATCCACAATCTTTATCAATAAATCATTTGGATTTTCCTAGCAAAACAGATGTTACTTCTGAAAACGCATCAAAACCATTTCAGAATGAATTTTCTACTGATGGCGATAAATCCACAATCCTAGAAGACAGTAGTTCAGAACCGTATCAACCAACAAATGAATCAGTTGAATTCAATAAAAGAAATTTAGACTCGGCCAAAACTAAGGCGAAGAATTTAGCTTCAATAAGATACCTTCGCCAGCCAAAGAATTTTTCTGAAAGTGGGAAACTCACAGTTAACGAAAAGATTAGTAGAAACGTAATTCTGACTGATTTATTGTCTTTATTGAGTAAGAAAGATGATTTAAAGAAAGATCGTGATGACCGTAGCACAAATCAAAACAATCATCCAAAGTTCTTTGATTTATCTGGAAAGCATCCATATCTTGCTGGATTTATATTGGGAGTAGGACTTGTAATTATTTTTTTAATATTCAGTATTATGTTGTACTGGATGGGTTTCAAGAAAGGGCAATATGATTATTACTCAAAGGAAACTGAAAAAGTTCCTGAAACTACAGTGCATTTACTTCCAAAAGATGAGAGGAGGGGTAAGAATTTTTTTTATTATCAGTAATTTTAACTCCTTTACTCCTTTGTATGAATTAATTAAAAGCTCAGAAAAAAGACAAATAATAATTGCGTTTGTTATAGATAGATTACACAAGTGAATTTGAAACAATTAAACTGATTATATTATGTTTAGAGCTTTAATGGTGGGAACAATGGTGTATATCTAACTGAGAAGATTAGGTATTTAGGCTGCAAGACTAAGACTAGGGACACTAGCAAGTCGATTAAAAAATGTTTATTTTCCTAATTGCAAATAAGTAAGCTTGTAGCAGGTCGATTAAAAAAATGTTTATTTTTCTAATTGCAAATAAGTAAGCTTGTAGCAGGTCGATTAAAAAATGTTTATTTTCCTAATTGCAAATAAGTAAGCTTGTAAAAAATGCAAATTATATATCTACAATAATAGGAGGATATTGACACTTTATCAAGTATAGTTGATCAGGTTCCTATTAGTCACTTAGGACGTATTTGTCATTTTTATTATTTATTATCATTATGAGTCGGCTTCCTGGCATAGGGGTAGCGTATTTTCCTCGTGATCTGGGCGTCCCGGGTTCGTGTCCCGGTATGGGCATGGTTGTTCTATCTGTGAGTTGTGTGAATGTGCCCTCCTGTAAAAAGGGGTTGTGCAAGCGAATGAGTGATGCGTGAGTAGGCAAGTCGTACTCTTGGCCCAAGTTGGCTCTCCCCTTAGGCTTAAATCGGCTGTCTTTGAACAGCGGGCTTGTCCGTGGCAAGTGCTATAAGAAACAATAACATTATTATTATATTCATTTAATTTTTGGATTATTTATAAAGCTGAACATCTGTTTCAATAATATTGTGTATAAACATGGATGGTGGATAATCTAGTGTCTTGATAGAAAAATAAAAAACAAATACATATTCACAAAGTCAATGAAAGTAAAGAAATATTAAGCAAAAATAAATAATTAGAGTATTGAAAATGTGCTGAAATTGAAGACTATTTTGGCCATCTTAATAAAAGAGGGGCCTCACAATGTGTAAAGTCTAGGACCGTAAATTTCATAAAACCGTCACTGAAGTCAACTGTATTATTATATTCAATGAAATACAAGTATATACTATGTAATCTTTCGATACAATCAACAACATTTTCTAGAAATTATTTTCCTGGGATGTTAAATTAGTAAAATACCTGAATCAGTACTAATTCTCCAGATGCTTTTGATGAAACGATCGATTGATTTAAGAATATGTGGAGAAATGTGACATCAATACGTGGCAGGGTTTTTTTACTTGCTGGATTTGGTCTATTTAATTTTGAGCCCATATGACTATTATTTGATTCAGAGAAGAAGGAAATACTTCCTAGTATTTTTAACAAATTACTCCAGAGATTCTTAAATCAATAGATAATTCCATCCGAAACATTAGCAGAACTGGTACTGATTCAGATATTCCACTAATGCCATGTTGCTAGAAATAAGTAATACAGCATGCTGATGCCTCTTAAGATCTTAGATCTAGTAATTCTTATATTGTTTTGAAATAAAAATGTAATATTATAAAATAGAAATGTTCTAATGTCATATTTTTACAGCAACAATAGCCGATAATGGCAATGTCTTCTACGCAATTAATGGTGATGAATCGACCGATATGAAAACTTTGAAACATTTAGTGGCAAAAGCTAGTATTATGAATACAAGTGATCCTGTTAAAGAAGATGTAAAGCTTTTGAAAAAGAGAGTTATAAATAACGAAAATGAAATAATTCCTATACAGCGGAGCAGTTCAAAGATTTTTCGTCGCCAATCTTCCAGAAGCAGGCAAAGATCTCAGTTAGAAAGTGAAAAATTTGAGCCAAAGCTTAACAGCGTTTCTAACGACGGCTCAGACGAAGAAAGCTGGAATGGAGTTTTTGATACAAACAGGAAACCGAGTTTGGAAATACTTGATGATGAATCATCTGTCCAG
This sequence comes from Argiope bruennichi, assembly GCF_947563725.1. Classification (NCBI taxonomy): domain Eukaryota; kingdom Metazoa; phylum Arthropoda; class Arachnida; order Araneae; family Araneidae; genus Argiope; species Argiope bruennichi. The sequence goes on from NC_079153.1 coordinate 95,184,918, forward strand.
AAGTTAAAGAATCCTAGCATAAGTAAAAGCAGTTCCCGCAAATTCAGTTTCTTTAAATAAAATATCCTGTATAGAAAACTGTGTTGATGAGCAAAAATTTATACACAAATTTTAGTATTTCTTGATATATACGGCCCTTGGCTTATTCTCCAATTTTCAGATTATGCCAAGCTTCATTTTATATAGGATGTCAAGATGGTTGCATTTTAATTTCATTTGCGATTTGTTGCGAGAGATTTCATTTGGCGATGTTTTAGATTTTCTAGTGATTTATCGCTGGCAGCGTAATATCAACAAGATCCAAACTTTCCTACAAACCGTTCACTAGATATTACCCTAAAAATATGTTTCAAATATGATTCGTTATAGGATAGTTATGAATTCTCTTGAAAATATCATACATTTCTACATTAAATTTTAAAAATGCCCATTCTGGTTCTATAATATTTGATATGAGCACATTTCGTTTCTTGTTTTTATTAAAAAACTATTTGAGGTATAAAATGCATCCATTTTAATATAAATCTTTCTTTCATCATTAATATTAGCCAAAACAAGTTATCTGAAAATGTAATAAAATGTTCATAATTTTATACTATATATCAATTAATGCACAATAATCCATGCAGTTTTTATTTTTGAACTTGAAAAAAAATTGATAAAATTAAAGAAACTATAAGTTAATTTAAAAATGTTAATAATACACAATATTCAAATGAAAATCTTGCCAACAAACTTTTTTTTTCCAAAGCAGAACAAGTGGCAAGCGAATGAATAATGCAATTTACGTGTAAAATCTAGGCTTATTGCATGCGCCTGACAATTTCGGAGGGAAACCCATTATTTTGAGGGAGTCTAAAATTTTCCTTGTATATTAATAAATTTGAATGACCTAAGATTTTTTTTTGAGGGAAGGATACAAATTTGTAGCAAACAAACAAACAAAAAATCCAAAGTAAATTTAAATTCAGGTAAACTCTTAAATTAAAAAATGGCTAGCAGTTAAAAATCATAGGAAATCAAAATGATAGTTTTAGTTGAAACTTAAAAAAAAAAAAAAATGAAATGAAATCTACGATTGCAAATTTCAAGTTATCATGTGATAACATTATTATTTTTTAAATCATTATTTGTCTTAATTAATTTAAGTCATTAACCAGTTTAAACCGGTTTGAAACAATCACGAGATTTCTCTATCGGTCTCTATCCCTCTCTCTCTATATATAATGATAATTTTTTTAAACTTTCATTTTCAATATTTCAAGCTGACAAACAAAGTTTCGGAGCTCGACCGATTTTGAGATGAAATAACAGCTATGATGCCATAGTTCTACGTCAACCTTTTAAAAACTCACCTGCTGTCAAAGAAGCATACGTAACAATAACAAAGCAATACTGGTAAAAGCAGGTCAAACTTTTAAAAACACATTTGCTTTCAAAGAAGCATACATAATAATAATGCAATACTGTAAAAGAAGGTAAAAAAAAAATATATGCAATTAAAAGATGATGATGAAAATTGCCATTTATCCTTTATTCATTGCCTACGCGATTTCGAGCTTCAATATTCATTGCTTAACGCAATTTTGAGCTTCAAAACCCCCTAACCAAACCCTCCAAGTCATCATGTTCTCACATGATAAAAAAAAGAGAATATTTTAAAACAAGTCAGAAGCTAGAGGCACTTTTGAAATAAAATATAAATGATAATATTAGTTTGTTATAAATTTTACTAAAGTGCTAAAAATTTAAGATTAATTAATTAAATAAATTTTATAATTAATTTTCTAAAGCGCATTGTAGTCCAACTTAAGGAGCCTGAACAGACCAATTAAAGATATTTGTTTTCCTATTTGTCAAAAAATAAAAATTCTGATTTATAAAATATTAAGATAATATTAATACTTTTTCATTATAATTTGTCTGTTCTTATATGTTTCATTACGTTTGCTTTGTGATTAGAATATTCATAAGCATAGAAAAATCTATATCAATTATTTTGAGTACAAACTTGGGTGCCAGGCAGCCAGCTTGGAGTCATAATCTTTATTGATAATAAAGATGAATGTGTGTATGTATTGGCGTTCTACAGTGCAAATCGTTTGATCTATAGTTATCAAATTTGGCACATATATACCTTGGAGAATGGGAATGTGTACTTCGGAGCGATTAATTTGAAATTTTAATTAATTAAAATTAAGCTGAATTTTGCCGCTTTATCGTGATGAAATATTATTTCACAAAAATATATTTTACAAAGTTCCAAATATTAAAGAAAAAACTTATTTTTAATGATATTAATTTAATAATCCTTTAAATTTTTCCAAAATTTTAGTAATTGTTCAAAAATATTTTGTTGCTTAAATTACATTGTTACACTAAAATTCAAACCATTTTCATTGTTTCATTAAATATTTATTTGAGTTGAATACTTACTTATTCTTCCAATTTCGGAAGCCGAAATAGGAGGATCCTATTTTACATTTATGAAGTTGACGAGTAATTAATCCAAAACTTTCTCGCATAATCTTTAATAAACTTGCCATGCTAGAGAACAGCTTGCATGTCATTGGCGTACAATAGTTACGAAATATAAATTTAATATAATGAATTGCGGGAATTTAGTATTTTTACTGAATCTAGCATGTCGACCTTGGCAAATGTTTTGGCGATAATTTGGCGATTTTTGATAGTATCCGAAAATCGTATTTGTATTTCAGATACGTTTTTCTCAAAAGATTGAAACACAAAACTGCTCTTGTAGTCACAAAATCTCATAAAAAATTTGTATTGAATTGTATTTTGAATAATCGAGTTTACATATTTCTGAAAGTGCAGATTTATAAGCAATTAAACCTTTGTTGCATTTGGCTCAAAATTTGACAGATGTCTACTTTATAGATGTTAAATCTGTGTATTGAATTTTATCCATATAGCTCTCTTTTTTTTGTAAGAAATTTGAAAGAAATATGCAAATTTGGTGTAAGGATCGCATATCCAAAAAAGTCGTTACAATGCCTCAAAATTTAAAAATAGATGAATCACACATTTACGTTATTAACAGTACCTGGTTGCATGGCACAGATCTCCATTAATAATGTTCATGTACTTTGTAAACTGAACTTAAGTATGGCAATTAAATAACGCGACTTTATTGCTGAGAGTTTAACAGAATCATGAACATGAAAATATATAAAAAAGATTTGACTGAAGTTAGATATAACCAATATCCCCGACAAGCCAGTAGTCTAAAAAGGGGTCCAGTCGATGAATAAAAACTACATTTTCACAAAATAAGTAAAGCAAAGATATATTATATAAAATAAAACATTATCACGTTGAAAAACTGTGTTGGAATACGAAACTAATTTGACCAGCATTTTAAAAGAAAGGACCTAAATCCACAATTGGGTCTAACAATCTGTTTTGAGAACGCAGGCTTTGGTAGATATTTCAAATCTGCACTGCAAACTGAATTTGAAGGTAGCTATTACATTCTTATTCTAATAACCTATTCTTAAAGATATCCGTGACGCTTGTTTCCTCTCTAGCTATTATCAAACCCATATTTTCTGTTCTCTTTGTTCCTCTTCTTTAGAAAAGATGGCAGCTGTTGCTACAGAAAACAGTTGTGCAGCTGTAAACACTGAAGCTACTGCAACTCATTGTTTGTTTGAACAACTTAAATTGCGGTACGTCGGTGGAACTTTCTAGGAATCTAATGGTAATTTTAATTCTTAAAAGACGTGTCGTAAGTTTTTATTGGAATAGAAAGTTATTTTTTCTTAAGCATATGTTTTTTTTGACATTATTTCATAAAGGTGGATGTCAGTATAATGTGAAGGAACTGTAAATCATCTTTCAGCTGTCAGCTATCTTTTTCCAATTAAAAAAGCAAGTTGAATTTATTGTTTTGCTTTAAAGATGACTTCCTTTATCTTTTTCAAGTAGTCATGTTTTTTCAATTCCTACTATTAGTTCATACTCTCTCTATATATATCTTGTTAAAATTTTCAATAAAATACTTTTGATTCATCCACTCAAGTTTGAATACATTTTTTTAAACTTGTAGTGGATGACACTTGATGTTCATGCAGTTTTTTAAAACATTAATTAATTAATTAAATTTGTCCAGTGATTTCTATTTGGTCGTCAAAGTCGCCAAATCCGTCACCATGTCGCCAAATGGTCGCCAAGTTTGTCGCCAAGCTCTATTTTACCACTTAATACTGTAATTCTGTCGTATGTATACATATATTTATATTAATTTTAATTATTTAATAAAAAGTAACTAAAATAATTTTTTTTGTTCATCTAAGGAGGAATTGACTTCATTTTTTTATATATTACTTGCTTGATTGAGCTTAATGTGTGAGAAAAGATATGAGCACTATGTGGAGATAGAAAAATGATCAAATGTGCAGAGTATGCATTATAAAATTTGCTTAATCACAGCGAGATTGTTGTAATTCAAATCTTCAACACTGCATGCCATTGATATCTGTATAACTTAAGTAAGACATATTTACTTTTTCGTATAGGCAGTACAGTGAAAGTATAGTAATCGTCAAAAAATTAGAATTTTAGATTTTGACGAATCTCCGCGTTTTAGACCCCCCTGAGTTCGAAAAACACATTTGTGGAAAAAGTTCATCTGTCTGTGACAAAGATAACTCAGAAACGCTTTGAGCTAGACGGATGAAATTTGGTATACCATCTTTACACTTAATTTGTAGATTTCTATCAAATTTTAAACACAATCCGTTCAGAGGAAATCTGTCTGTCCGGCAGTTCGAACATAAGTTAATATAATAACTACAAGACAAAGAGAGCTAGATGGATAAAATTCGGTATATACATTTAGGTTCTATTATGCAGACACCCACCAAACTTTGAACGAGATCCATTGTGGGGTTGACTGTTTGTCGATCTGTACTTTCATAAACATATAAACCAATAACTCAAAAACTCAGTGAATTAAATATATTAAATTTTGTATGGGATTTTGTGACTACAAGTGTAGTTTTTTTGTCCAATTTTTATTGAAATCGGTAGTGAAAAACGCATCTAAAACACAGATTCGATTTTTGGATAATATTAATTGTATTCCATGGCTTAATCGTCAAATAACTCGCCAAGAATGACACAATAGATTTGATAAAAATTTTTAATTCACACCAAAGGTTAATATAATATTTCGTAACTATTGTATGGCAATGCCAATACAATAGTTACGAAATGCCAATACAATGGTAAGGTGTTTTCTTATATAACACCTTTATTAAAGAATATTCGAGAAAGCTATGGCGAAACAACACCCGCTAGTTTAATTACTTTTGAATAGTTTAGAATTAATTAATACATAATTATTATTAGATATTTGATTTGTTGAAGTTTATTTTTAAAAAAGAAGTATTAATTAAAAATCACAAATTTTTAATTAACATTTAATAATTCATTTTTATATAAATTTTTATAAATAATTTAATATAAATTTTATCAATTAGTTGCATTATTTCCGCTTTTAAGAATTTAAACAATTGCGACTAAACATTGAAAAAATATTGAAAGTTTTAAATTGAAAATGTTAGGATGAAAATAAATATTATTGACCAGCCACCTTTGGTGGACAGCTGATTCGTCGAAATGAATGTTCGCTCAAATTTTGTCGACTTTGGTAACCTGGTCTTAATAACTTTCTTAAAATATTTTTAAGCTTCAAATTTTGATAATCATATAACTAATAGTATTTTAGAAGCCTTAACAGTTCTATTCATTGTCCTGTGTATTTCCCTAATTTTCTGACATTTTCCCACTTCTAATCTAAACTTTAACTTGAAACGAAAACGAAAAATTTCAAACAATAACTAAATTGCATTCTCAGAAACTAAAAATGTCTTTTAAAAATATGAGTGCAGAAAGTAGAATCACTCAGTATTGAAATCTTATGTGTACATCAGAATATTTTTTTTAAAATAATTTTTGCAATATCTTTGAAGATAATTCAATGAAAATTTCTTCGATTTTACATCAGTTTACTACAGTAAAAAATTATTTATTAAATACAGATTCTAGTACCGATAGTCTGTTTAAAAATTTAAAATTCGTAACTCATCAGAACATTTATATTACTCAACTATATAAAATAATTTCAAGTATCTAATAAATTCATTTCTTCATTTAGATCATATTTCCTATGCTTATTGCTAAGATTTTTGAAATTAATTGTTGGGACCCATTTATAGAATAGATAGCCTAATTATAAACTACATTTACCTTGAATAATGCAGATTTATTGAGTTGATATTATAGATTTTTTAAATGTCTCAGAAAATCGTTTCTTGCATTTATTTTTCCAGAAAATATCATGTTTCATTTTTATTTTATTTCATACACACACGTGCTAAAAATTGCACGTTAAATCTTGGTTTATTTGTAACAAAAGTTAATGTAATCTTTTAAACTGAATTCTTTTGTCAATGTGATGGAGACCTGCTAATTTTATCTCGCCAATTCGGTTCTTGATTTGTCACGTTTACTTACACACGACCAGATAAAATTTGCACATTCGTTTTTTTTATGAGGCCAAAAAATGCCTTCCCTCTTTTTCAGTGATTATATTTCGTACCTATTCTCTATTATTAGTTAAATATAGGATTCAATATTTTTCCAAAACATTTGAAAGCAGTTTTTAAAAGCTAAAAACGAAAAAGAAAAGTTTTTGTTCCAATAATTTTCGTATCTCGTAATGATAATTATTTATTATTCTTCGTAGATGATAATTAGTTATTAATAAAAATGAGTAATTAAAATAATATTCAAATTGCAAATAATATTTATTAGAAAACAATTTCATTTTTTGTGTGTGTGTGTGAAAGAGAGAGAGAGAGAGAGTTTGGTTTGGTTATACTAACTTCCCGTTTGAAGCAACACTAGGGCTATTTTGGGACGGACCTCGTACTTTTGAACCACTGTCAGATGACGAGGACGACACCTGAGCTCGCACCCCCCTCTCCACACCACACCACACCAGCGGGAGGACGTTTGGTCATGACGGATTTAACGTGCAACAGAGAGAGAGAAAGAGAGAGAGAGAGAGTAAGAGTGATGGATAAAAACTATATTGTTCACTTATGAACGTCTAATTGTAAAATCAGCCCTGTCAACAATTTTGATTTACATGAGTTTTTACTTACTCATATACATAGTACAGAGAAAGTATAATAATCGGCAAAAAATATGAACTCGAGATTGTGACAAATCTCAATGTTTTAGACCTCTCTGAATTCGAGAAACACATTTTTGGAAAATGTCCCTCTCTCTTTTAGTGGCAAAGATAATTCAAAAATGTTTTGATCTAGACGAATGAAATTTGGTATACAAATTTGTAGTTTTCTATCAAATTATCAGCAAAATCAGTTCAGAGAAAGTCTATCTGTCCGGCTGTTCGAATATAATTTAGCCCGATAATTACGAAGAGAGTTAGGTAGATAGATTTCGGCACACAGAATTAACATCTATTGACTAGACACCTATCAAAGAACCAAATCCAACTAGGGATTGACCGTCTGTCGGTCAGTATTTTTAGAAAAAGCCGTAACTCAAAAATGCAATAACTTAAATATATCAAATATGGCATGTGATTTTGTGACTGCATGTGCAGTTTTGTGTCAAATTTTTATTACAATCCGTTGGGAAAATGCATCTAAAATACAAATTTGATTTTTGTACACTATTAACCGCAAACCAGGGATTAATCACCAAAAAATTTTCCTATTATCACATGATACACGATCAGTAAAAATACTAAATTCAAGCCAAAGATTAATATTTCGTATTGTACGAAAGGTGTGTGCAAGGCGTTCCCTGGGAGAGAACCTTTATTAGAGAGTATGCGAGAAAGTTTTTGGGAGACCACCCCACTGTTTTATAATGAGCAGTAACATAAAATTTATTAAGCAACACATCAGATGCTAAACTCTAAATTCCTGGATGCCAAATATTTATAAAGAAATTGAAACCATTTTTAGTGATTAAAATTTAAAAAAATTAGAATTAATCATTAAAATTAAATCATCGCAATTTTCAAGTTATCATGTGAGAACATTATTATTTTTTAAGTCATTATTTGTCTTAATTAATTTAAGTCATTAACCAGTTCAAACCTGTTTGAAACAATCACGAGACTTCTCTCTCTCTCTCTCTAATAATAATAATAATAATACTTTATTCAAACTCATTTTAAATTTTTCTTGCTGGCAAACAAAGTTTTAGAGCTCGATTTTGAAATGAAATAACAGCTATGATGTCATAGTTGTTATTTCAACCTTTTAAAACCTTTTACAACGCATCTGCTGTCAAAGAAGCATACGTAATAATAATGCAATACTGGTAAAAGCAGGTAAAAAAATTATGCGATTAAAAGATGATTATGGAAATTGCCGTTTATGCTTTATTCATTGCCTACGCGATGTCGAGCTTCAAAACCCTCTAACAAAAACAAATCATGTTCTCACATGATAAAAAATGTTTTGGTCATTCACACATGAATCGAGTTGTAATCTTTGCATTCCGATTTATTTTTGTAAAAATGTTTTATTGAGGAAGATTACCATATTTAGATTATCTAAATATTTTTAATGCACTGTAATAAAAAAGTAAGACTTAAAAAAATACTTTTATATATATTTTAAAGGAATGAAATTAATTTTCATTAAATACACTTAATAGTGGAAAAATAGCTTATTAAAATTTTGTGATATCTGCAATTAATAACGGTATTTTTCTGAAATCGAACTATCAATTGTTTCAAGTTCAATTAAAGCAAATGCCTTTTTTGATTACCACAAAATGTCATGCTTTGCACACTAATTTCTTTTTACTTTCTCTTATACAAAGTATAAAAAAAAAGTATTGTAATCGTCAAAAATTCGAACTCTACGATTTAGATCTCCATGAGTTTGAAAAATGTATTTTTGGCATTATGCCTGCCTGCGTGTCTGTATGTGAGCACAATAAGTTAAAAATACTGTGAGCTAGACGAATGAAATTTGGTATATGGAACAATGGCCAAATTTATAGATTTCTATCAAATTTTTAATCCATTTAGAAGACATCTGACTGTCCTGCTGTTCGATTACAAATAAACTTGATAATTCCCAAATGCAAAGAACTAGGGAGATGAAATTTGATACACATACACAGGTTTAGAATCCGAAATATTCTCTCAAAGGATTGATCGTCTGTCTGTCTGTACTTTTGCATGTTTGTAAGCGCAATAACTCATAAGCGTAATGAAAACGAAATTCAGTATGTTATCTTGTGACTATAATTATAGTTCCATGTCAAACTTTGGTTTCATTCTCTCAGTAAAAATGTGTCCAAAGCACATAATTGCACGGCAGATCCAGCGAAATTGGATGCACGCCAAAGATCGATATTTCGTAACTATCGTTTGCTGATGCTATGCAAGGCATTTCAGGCCTTATGCGAAGGATGGGGGGAAAGGGAGTGCGCAAGAAAATTTCAGCATTCCGTTTTTTTTCTGTATTTCCTCACATGTGGCGCTAGCTTCATAAACCAGTTAACAAGATCTGGACAATGGTGATCACTTTTGTCTAGTGGTTATGTTACGCGTCTACGAAGCCTAACGACGTAAGTTCGACCCTCGCTTATAGATATCGGCCACATTTATTAATTAATGCTTTCCCATAATAATTTTGGAGCATATTATTACATATAAATTATATTTTTTTCTCAATATATTAAAATTTAAAAGAATAAGCTTTTCAATTCTATTAATTTCGTCTTTTTTTATAATTTTAATAATTTTTTAAGAATATTTTTAATTATCATTTATAACAATGCTTTTCATTGTTTCAGTGACTTTACTTATCCTCACTTGTGTTGCAATCACATTAAATACTACTTTTTTAAGTGTACATTATCATTGCTATATAATTAAGAAAAAAATTTGAAAATAAAATAGACGTATCAAGCGTAAAACATTACCACTGTGACGATGTTTCAACTAGAGGTTCGAAACTCGTTTAATCTCCTTTTTATTTCATGAAAGCATTTATTAAATTTGAATATTCTTATTAATGTTCATTTAAAAAAGATAATAAGGAAATCATTTTGGACATAATTTACTGCTTTTATTCGATTCAAAAATATGTTTGCACCACACGAAAATTTCATACACACTTGAGAACATTCTAAAGCAGTTATGAAATTCAAATTTATGGAATTGCTCCATCACAAAATTATGCGTTCTGTCTTCTCACGAACAAGCCATTTATTTTCTGTGCATTCAAGGTAACGTGAAAAAAAAATGATGGATAAAACACCCTTCCTAATACTATTTTACCCTTCTGACAAGAGCATATGATACCGATAAAAAAAAACAAGAAAAATAAATCTTTTGTTTTACCATTCACGCCAAACTTGGCATTCTTCTGCGTGAGTAATCTGTGATAATGCATTTTGCGATTTCCTGTGACAAAACACACGTGAGAGTCGAGAGTTTCACAAAACGGCGTTTTTCGATTGAACGCGAATCTTCTAGCCATGACTTCACACAGCGGTAAGTCTGAAATGTTTACTTTACAATAAATTTCATTTCTGCTTTAATACTGATCGTTATTTTATTTTCAAAGATGCAGACGATTCTAGTTTAATGATTTTAAATTGTTTCTGTTTAAAAATTTATATTATTTCTGCATTATTTTTGATAATTCACTCATATTTGTATTGTTTATAGTTCGAATGATAACTTGGATATCATTTCTGATAAATTTAATTTTACTATTTTCGATAAATGTATAATTTAAGGGAGGAATTTTATAGTTTTGTTTCATGAAATAACCTGCTATCTGATAAATATAGTAATAAACAAAACCATTACAATTGTCAATTTGAGTAGTTTGTACATAAAATAACTTGATAAAATAATAATTTATTATATAATAATTGGTTGTTTAGAAATAAAACCACTATCATTACAGATTCTATTTAACACAAATGTAATATTGTATATGTATAAACCACTATCATTACAGATTTTATTTAACACAAATGTAATATTGTATATGATAAAAGACAATGTTACAAACGAAATAATGCAGTATTATATGTTACTATTCAGTCAAGTACAGCATTCTAAATATTGTACAAGATTATTTGTTTTTGCGTATTATTTTCGATTTTATAATTGAAAATACATCTTTGTCTTTTATTATTTTTAAGTAATAATTAGTCCTTGATCCAAATGTACATTATTGTTGAATTTGAATTTTGTACAATTTATACGTCAATAATCTATACGTTATTAAATTAAATTTACAACCTCTCTATCGTTTTTTTCCTTTGATTTATTTTCTTATATTAAAAAAAATGGGAAATTTTAAATTAAAAAATTTCTTTATTCGTAAAATTTATTTTAAGAAAAAAGGTAAAGCTTATTACAGATTCGAAATTTTTAAAAAGTCAGAACTTCTCGACTGAAGATATAAACTATATGATAGTACAGTATTCAAAATATCATATGCAATATTATATTAAAGTTGAATGAATTCAGTTCAGATTCCTTAGTAAGAAAATTAGAAAACCTTATGAATCCTTATTCCCTTATGAACTAGAAATTCATTGTTACGGAAGAAATTAAATATTGTTAAAAAGGTTGAAAATGAATTTCATATTTTTCGGAAACATATATTTACTTTTCATAATTCAGCTTATTCAAAATATCATATGCAATATTATATTAAAGTTAAATGAATTCAGTTCAAATTCCTTAGTAAGAAAATTAGAAAACCTTATGAATCCTTATTCCCTTATGAACTAGAAATTCGTTGTTACGGAAGAAATTAAATATTGTTAAAAAGGTTGAAAATGAATTTCATATTTTTCGGAAACATATATTTACTTTTCATAATTCAGCTTATTTTTTCTTAATTTTATCACTTTTCTATATATTCCCAACTTTAGTAAAATAAATAAATATTTTTTATCTTAAATTTGTAATTAACAATTCCAAGTAAAAAAAATCTATAAACTTCATCATAAGATAAATGCATGCTGAAGATTTGCCATTTTAATGGTCCACAAGTTAATAATAAGTTTTTAAATTAACGCCTGAAGTCTGCAAAATTCAAAAATATGTATACATTCTTTTAAATGTATATATTATAGCTAAAAGGCGGAAATTGGGTATTGCATAGATTTTATGGTCAGATTAATTAAGTTGAACTGTGAAGCCTGTCATTCACAATCATATATTCCTAGAATATAATTCTGCTATCTGTATTTACCTCCCTTTGACTTTACGCAATATCAAAGCAACGTGACTGCAAAACTGAATTTGTCGATCAGTTTTAATATGTAAACTATCTTTTCCTTTTTTCTGCACTTTGATATTATTTTTTATGCACAATTCCACCTTAATTATTATTTCCAAGGTACTCTATACGTATCAGGGGTTTGAATGACTGTCATTGATCTCAACATTGTAAAGTTATGGAGGTTAAGAACCTTTGAGTTCAAATACTCTGTTTACCCTCCAGCATATTCGCATTGAGGATTAACAATTTGAAATATTTTACTGTGTCTATCATATAGGCAAATTCTTATTTTGTAAATCATCCTGCATTTTAGCCAAATATATCAGTGACTTTCCAGTTACCTAGATAATATGCATATTAAAGGTTTTCGAGCTTTCATGTAAGTATAAACGTGAAGCAAAATACTTAAAATTACACACTATTCACTTTAAAATTATACACGGTTCACTTAAAGTTACAAATTTTCAAAGTAAATATAATGGAAAATTACCGAAATTTGGTTTTAGTTTTATCATGAAACTGAAGGAGGAATCTTCCAGAAACTTTTTCACATATTCTCTAATAAATTATTAATAGTATGTCATTGGCGAACAATAGTTACGAAACAGCTTACTTTTTGCGATTAACCCTTTGCACTTCAAAAATTAATGAGAGGCATTATTTTTCATATGTGAGTATAAGGATTCCCTTTAGTACTTAGAATATCAGAAATAGTTATAAATTTGTTATAATTCCTAAAAATTAATTTGAAAGTTTTTGCTTTTATACGGGTTTTGTAATGATCATTATCTAATAAGAAAAGGAAACAGATGCATCCTGTACAATGGCCAGTCAGATTGGGCATAGGGAAATGCAACGGGCTATCTCTAGAATACGGTTAATAGAAAAGTACCAGAAAACAGAATGTTCACTTTGATGGCCGATTGAAACTAAAATTTCGTTCTCCCGCTGGTGTGGTGTGATGTGAAGAGGGGGTGCCAGCTGAGGTGTCGTCCTCGTCATCTGATAGCGATTCAAAATTACGAGGCCCACCCCAAAATAGCCCTAGTGTTGCTTTAAAATGGGACGTTAATATAACTAAACAGAAACTAAGATTTTGTGTTGAATTATAATTATATTCAAGCGATCATATTCTAAATTTCGTGAATTTATTTATTTAAGTTATTGCGTTTTTAAGTCATTGAGATGGCATGTTTACAAAAGTACCAATCGACCATTGACGGATTTGGTTTCACATTTATAAGATTTATATTTTAGATGCTAAATCTATGTTTCAAATGTTACCTATTTGGTTATTTGTTTTGTAATCGTCGTGTATACGTGCACTCGGACAACCAATCAGATAAACTTTCTCTGAATAGATTTTATTTAAAATTTGATAGAAATCTGCAAATTTGATGTTAAGTCCACATACCGAATTTCATCCATCTAGCTCAAAGCGTTTCTGAGTGACAGCCTGGATTTTTTTTTTTGTGGAATCTGTAAATAAATTATTAAATAAATCCAGAAAGCTAAGAGACGTGTTGAGATATTAAATGTATTAGGAAATATATGCGGTAAGCTGAATAAATATAGCAGTGACTTTTTATGAGAAATAAGAAATGGAAATTACCTCATTTAGATAGCGCGCAATTAGATGACACGAAAAGTTACGTTTGTGACGTCATTTGGCTTTATTAAGGAAATTCATGCGCATGATAAACAGATCATGTGTAAGGAAGGTTGCTGAAATATCGTGGCTTAATCCCTTCATTTACGATGACTCGTCCGACACGCATCGAATTATTGAATGTTTAGTATTTAAATAAGCAATAGTAGGTGACTATGTTAAAAAGTCGTTTTCTTTTTTCCTTCAAAAATATCAAATATTCTTTGATTCGGTATTTTTAATTCCTTATCAATCTTCGTAATATAACCGTTTGAATTTTGTTTTTAAGTTCATGCTGTGGTAATTTAGATTGATTTTTATATTTGCATTATACATGTTTTAGTGCTATTTTACATCTACCTTTAATACATTTCATTTTTCATATATTTAATCTAAACATTAAACATTAGAATTTTCTAAAATTCTAATCTTTAGTAGTATTTTCTTGCAAAAAATCTCATGAATTAAAATCTAATGCCTTTATATATATATTTTCAAATTTGGTATAATCGTTTCTTTATATGTTCTGCATTTTCTTAATAAAACATTAAAAAATATCAATATAAACGGGACGTTATATTGAGAACGGATAATCAATAACGGGACGTTATATTGATAAGGACGTTATATTGACTAAACTGAAGATTTTGTGTAGAATTATAATTATATTCAAGAGATCATATTCTAATTTTCGTAAAAAATATTTTATAATTGTTATTTTATTCATTAAAAAATATTTTATAATTGTTTTTAGTGCTTCACTGTGGGGATTTTTTTTAAAAATTTCATGTTATTTATCAGTCGCATTCTAATATTCAAATAGTTGATAGGACAGCTTCCTTTTTAGTTGAGAAACTATGTTTACTGAGCTATCTCGAAGATTTTGAGCAAATTATTTGATAAACGTTTAAACTAGAAAAGAGATAGAATCTCTTCATATCTCTTTAACTTTCCTCAAAAAAAAAAAAAAAAAAAAAATTAACATTTAACTGGTCTGATTAACATTAACTGATTTTGTTTTTATTGATGTTCTTCAATCAATTTCATTCAGAAATTCCAAAATATTACAATTTTACAGCGCTTTTCGAAAAATTCATCTTAAACATAATCATAGTATTAAGTAATTTAGAATATAAAAATCCTTTGGAGATGCTTCAATATCTCATGTACCCTTTATAATATTATAGAGATTAAAATAACAATAGTTGTCCGAAACAGAATCTATAAGCTAATTAGGAAATAAGGAATTTATAATAATATAAATAGAATATAGAAATAAGGAATAAAATTAGGGATAATTAGAAAAATTCGTAATTCAAGGGGTTGAATGCTTATACAATTTGACATTTAAAAGTATTTTGCTCAACGAACTGTGAATATCAAGATTTTCAATTGAAGTTAAATTCTTCTAATATTCCTAAGGAACTAGCTGGAATAGCAGACGACTAAAAGAGTTTATAAAAAAAATGTTGAAAAATTATCAAGTATTGTGGTTATGTAACAACAATATCTCTGCACTTCTTATGAAACGGAAAATTATTTTTTTGAGATAATAGCGACGGATGTCCAAATGATACAAAAACATGAAAAATATGAAAGGCAAAAAAAAAAAAAAAATATGAATTTATTAGTAACATTTTAGAATGAATGTATCAATAAAATTTTCAGTCCTTTGGAAACTTTTGCGAAAATATTTTTTTATAGAATAATAATTTGTTTATTGCATTTTCCATTGCAGTATTTAAATATTTATTATATTACACTCTTTAATTATTTTTGGAAAAAGTTTTTTTTTCGTTTTTTTCTAAACGGTACAGATTTCTAGCAAAAAAAAGATTATTTTTTGTAAAAGCATTTCGAAATTTTGATATAGCTTATCTAAATTTTATCATTATTTATTCAATGAAATTATGTTCGACTAACTGTCTTCGCAAATTAATCATCTCAAACAATTTTGACGAGCTGCATCTTATCCCAACAAAAGTTTTTTTTAAATGTATACTTGCAAAATGAGCGCAGGGAGTTTTAAATTAGACATTTATATTTACAAACCGGCGAAATTTATTTGAGAATAAAATTTGGTAAAACACTAGTCATTGAAATTGGATTTCTGACAAAGTTTTATTTTCAGCTGTCTTTCGAAAATATAAGGAGTAAGGGCAGATGACTATTGATAACATGAATAGGGATAATGAG
This sequence comes from Argiope bruennichi, assembly GCF_947563725.1. NCBI lineage: Eukaryota > Metazoa > Arthropoda > Arachnida > Araneae > Araneidae > Argiope > Argiope bruennichi. The sequence goes on from NC_079153.1 coordinate 95,201,103, forward strand.
TTTGCATCGTTATATAAAATGAAACCCTTGTCTAAGTTAAATATATCCTCACCTTTTTCGATTGCGTAGTTATCAGATGTGAAATTCCAACTTGTATTTTGGTGTTTCGCAGCTGAGTCAAGCTTTTTTATGTTTAAAATGACCTATCTATTAATGTGTGAATAAAGGTAAACATGAATATAAATAAGTTATATTCATTTATGATTCAAATTGGAAATTATTGCTAATATTTCCTTGCAGCATTTCATTTTTTTTCTGTTACTGTCTGTTCTGTTTTATCTGGATCACTATTTGTTATAATCTGATTTTAGTGAATACTTTTGATTTGAGTGTTAGTAAAGGTTAGTTAGGGTTAGAGAAGATGCCATTAAAAATTTTCTGGTGCTATTGTACCTGAAAAATGAGCCTAATAGCTTAATTGTAATACATTAGAAACAGACAAAAATTTTTGATTGGGAAAAATGCTTTAAATGACAGGGAAAATTATACTTTCTGTTCTTTGAATTAATAAAAAAAATTCTCGGAAAAATCCAAAATGTAGCTTTTTATGCAGTCACTCTGTCCCATATATCACATTTAGTAAAATATTTTTTCCACTGTAGCATTTTAACCCTTTCTAAGGCCGTGGGAAATATGCTTCCCACCAAATTTATCAATCTTGGTATGAAATTATGTAGGTTGGCATAAGTTCAGAAACATTTTAGAAAGACAAACTTAAATGCTTCAGTTCTTTATCTCACACAAAATGTGTCTTGATTTGTTACTTAATTATTAATTAACCAAATTAATTAATTAATCAAATTAAATTTATCTAATAAACCAAATGAACCCCTTTTCTTATTCTAATTTTAAGCCTAAAATTTTTTTTAACATAATATGACTAGAAAAAAATGGCCCTTTAAAGGGTTAAATAAAAAAATTTAACAATCTGCGATTAAATCTAATCGGGTTATGGAACAAAGAAATTCTCTATTTTAGACGACGACGGTTCGAGAGTGATCTTCAGGAATCATCTGCAAATCGAAATTTTATGCATCGTTGATATGCTTTTTCGAATTGTTCCTTTAAATAAATTTGTACGCGATCCCTGTTTAAGAATTTTATGAAACGATCGGATTTTTTTGTATCATGGGTTTTAGAATATCGACAATTTCTTCCGAAATATAATTCACAGGACCGAGGGACCGTATAAGAGGTTAGAATTTGTAACTTTTTCAGAAATGTATTTATTGATTCAAACAACATAAAATATAATTTTCCCTGCGATTTAAAGCATTTTTCCAGCCTGTTTCGAAATTCGTTATTGGATCATGATAAGAGTGTACACCTTGTATATTTACATCTAAAAATGTATAGCAAATGCTTTTTTTTTTAAATTTCTAAACCTCTTTGCCAATGTGTATGATATTTTCTACTATAACTTTCATGAGTTAATCCGTGACAATCGAATTTGAGATATTGATAAAAGGAATAACCTGTCTAGACGAGCTCGTTTTCTACCCTATTGACACAAGATACTGTCAGATATTCCCATGATGCTCTGCAATATTCTGAATACTGGATAATATTTTGAGGATATCGTAATAATGTTGTAAGGCATTTTGAGCTAAGAGTAGTATGAGACAGAAAATAACAGATTTTATCACGGTTTTCTTTATGCAGAATGTAATGTATTTTTGAATTATCTATTCGAATATAGAGTAGAAGGCAGACGATGACATATTTAGGGACCGGAAATTTTCATATGAAACAAAATGTTTCGAAATTGGTACAATAGTCGTAGCTTGAGGAACCCTGCCAAAATTTTCCAAGAACGTGCAGTGAAGTAATGGTTTTGAGATTTGCTTCGAAAAGGGAAGTACATTGGAGGGAAGAGATTATTAATATCTAGAAATCATTACCCATCATATATAAAAGAAAACTTGGGAAGATCAGAAAAGTGCTTTGGTTTCGGGGCTAATGTTTTGGTTTAGTTAATTATTTCAACTATATAAAGATGCTTTTATATTTCTTGAGGCTTTAAATTGTTTGTAGAATTTTAGGCAATTTATTTTCTTAAAAACTAAGTTCACTGGTTCAAATAATATTGTCTCGTAGGTACTTTAGTGTGGAACTCAATGACACACACAAGAAGTAGAGCTAAACCAATTTATTAACTCAACTCTGAACTGAGAACACGGTGGCTGGCAAATCTTCTGCTTTTATACTAGCAGGGAAAGTTCCAGAATACTTTTCTGGAGACAGTAAGAAAAGTCCAGAACACTTGTCTGGTAAACTAAAGAAAGGTCCAGAATCTTCTGGAACATGACATAAAGAAAAATATAAAATCAAGGAATTAAATATTTACATATACTATGAATCGCATTGTCTCTAGCGGGATTCGAACTGACAATCTCTTGATTATGAGATCAGTGCTATGACCATTCGGCCGTGGAGAGTCGACTGTCTCTTTTTAATGCGGCAATATAAAAGATAAATATCGAATGTATTAACTTCCTCAAGTATTAAGAAACATTTTTAGATAATGGCCGTAGTGTAGCTGAATTTTTTTTTTTTTGAAAACTGATAAAATATTACAGAAAATATAGATTTTGCATTTTTACAGACTTGAAGGAATAATATGAGTAACTTTTCTGTTGTCATCTAACCTTCTATCAGGCAAAATGGATCAAATCGACATTTCACTTCATCATCATGAAGATTCAGTTTATCAGTAAATTCTTCGGAAAGCCTATGGAACAACTTCGGAAATATGTTTGCTATCGCATTACTTGCTAATCAACTTTTTACCAATAACCATTTTTTCTTTGTATTACAAAGTAATGAAATCCGGTTTGTTTAGATATTTATTAAATTTCTCTGTCAGATAATGATAAAGATTACGTCATTGTAAACAATTAAAATGACTGTCATGTGCTTGTCAATGTTACACTCCGGGTAATTAAGCAATTTTTAAGATAAAATTGATGGCGCGAAATCTTTTGATTTGTTAGGTAGATAATCTACACATTTATGGAAACACTTGTTGATAGTAAGTCAGATTAAAAAAATGAGTTCGTACTAATAAAAGCTGGATATATGCGTGTTTTAAGTTCGCCAACATCATCTGGTTTAGATGATTCCTTCTATTTGTTGTAATTCCAGAAAAAAATTATTATAATTATGCATGCACATGCCTTTCAGAACGTCACATCACACAAGCAGAAAAAAATGAGTTGAGTTACCACAGAGCCACGACATCCTTCATGTTTCTTGAGGGGGGGGGGCTCACATTGAACATTTATAAATGTGTTGAATTTAAACTTTTAATTATTTTTTTTATTTCCTGCACAGTAAAGCGGTTTTCTTTTCTTTTAATAGTCCTACAAAAGTTGCATATTAATCTCTGATTATAATTTTTTTTAAAACAAAATTTTAATGGACACGTAACTTGTACTATTTATGAAATTTAACATTATGCATCTCTTTAATTTCCTCTAATCTCACTTAACTTAAATTTAGCAAGGTTTAGTTTTAGTTTAGTTATATTAACGCCCCGTTGCAAAGCAACACTAGGGCTATTTTGGGACGGACATCGTAATTTTGAACCGCGGTCAGATGACGAGGACGACACCTGAGCTGGCACCCCCCTCACCACACCGGCGGGAGGACGTTTTGCATGACGGATTTAACGTGCAACATACCCCCTTACACGACGGTTCTTGGTGGAAGCGGGTCTCGAACCTGAAATTCTACTGCTCACCAGCCGAGACCTTACCACCAGGCCACCACGGCCCCAAATTTAGCAAGGAACTTATATTACTTCTGAATTTAAACTTTAATTAGATGCATAACAAAATTTCAGAAGTTTTAACAGCACAGAACAGACAGACATAAAACAGAAATTTACTTAATGTGGGAAAAACAGAACTTACCTTTATCAATAACACAGAAAAAGAAATCCGGGAATGAAATATATGTAACAACAATGAAAATGAGTTGAATTTATAATAATGTTAAAACTCGTATACTGTTGAACACAAAATACCTAAAATATTTGAAAATAATTAATTCTCAAATTACTTTATTCCGCAATTTTCGCAGGTTGAAAGTGTGTCTATTTTCTGCCGCATTCCGCTATTTTCCTAAGTTAATGTGTTTGTTTTTACTTATACAGATTAAATTATACAATGCTATTATAAGGTGGAATATAACAACAATTCGTTTAAAAAAATATTTTCTCTTGTTTGTAAACATTGCATACAAATTGTATGTTTTTTTTTTCAAAAAAAAAAAAAAATCAGCAATCAAAGTTAACAAAACACACACAAAAAAATGCTAAAACTAAATTATAGTTTCTGAAATGATAAATATTTCGAATTTTAAGAACATAAAAAATATTTTTGTGTTATAACATTTTCAACGGAACGTTAAAAAAAAAATTAATTAAAATTTTAAAATTAATGTTTCGAGGGGCCATTTCTATCTTTCAATTGTATTTGAGTTTAAACGTATATACACATCTTTATTATTAATAGATATAAATGGACTTTGATTTTATCCTGTCAGATATAAAATTTTATACTAAATTATAAAAGCTTTATATGCAAAGCTCAGCTATAAACTGGCGACTTTCCGAACAAAGTGGGAAGAAATTTGATCGCCAAGCAAGAAAGAGGGGGGGGGGAGGTGAAGGAGTAAGGCGCAAACGTAAGAGTCGGAGAGTGGACAGTAAAGCAAGTGTTTATACTTTCACTCCGATAATAGTTAAGTAAACTAGTAAACCAGAGATAAACGATAATAAATTATTAAATTTATTTGTTTTTGCTCAGCAGGAACTACGGTTTTATGTCAGGTAATTTCTAAAAGTATTTCACTATGTTTTTAGTGTTCCATTACAAATATTTTTGATATAATGTCATTTTAAACAATGGAAAGTATTATATATATATTTTTGAATTTTTTTTTAATCATTCTCTTCATAATTTTCTTTATGAATTACCAGTTATGATTTTAAAAGTAACGGAATATATCGATAAATAACTTACATTCGACGCAAAGCTTCATTTGGCACCCGAATGCACTTATTCTTTTTCTTTATTATATAACTAGCCGCCTTTGGCGACCAGCCGGTTCGTCAATCTTAATGCTCGTTAAAATTTTAATAATTAAATATTTTATGTAATTCCTACTTTAATAGCTTCTTCATCAAATATTTTAAAGCTTCAAATTTTGATAGTCATGTAATTCACTCATAATAATATAAAGTCCTTCAGCCATAACATAATATGTATCTCTCTCATTTTCTGTTAGTTCCGGTAGAATTTATGCTTAAAATTAAAATGAAAATGACTAAACTGCAATTAATATCATAATATTTTTTACTGAAACAAAGCATTTTTTTAATATGATTACTGATAATAGAGTCACTGAGCGTTTAAACTTTATGGGCACTAAGGAATATCTTTCTTAAGTTATGTAATATCTCAAGAATTTGTCAACACAATTTTCTCAGATTCATCATGAACAGATCGATTCATTAACAATGTTTAATTTTAAATGCATCAAACTTTAAGAAAATAAAATGAATCGTTTAAAATAATCGGTCGAAAACAGGTTTAAAAAACTACTTAAAAAACGATGTACTTAAAACTATAAGCATATACAAAAAAATATATACCTGACATAAATACAATTTAATTACAAAAGCATGCAACTAACCTAAAAATAATTTATATAATTGAAAACAGGTTAAAAAAATCTACTTAAAAAACGATGTAAAAACTATAAGCATATACAAAAAATATATAACTAACATAAATACAATTTACTTAAAAAAGCATGCAACTAACCTAAAAATAATTTAAATCATCCGTTGGTTGCCATGTCAACAGTCAGAAAACAATGCGCATGCTTGAATTTTCTTCGCCCGTTACGTTAACGCAAGTGCGTGAATTTTCCTACGTCAGTTGGGGTAACGCTATGCAGATTATACATTTTTAATTTCCTTTATTCTGTGTTATTTTAATTCAAAAGTACTTCAGAATGAATGTGAAACATGGATTAATTAACAATGTTTAATTTTAAATGCATAAAACATTAAGAAAATAAACAGAATCGTTTGAAATAATCCGCCGAAAAATGTTAACCCTAGCCTCAATTCTGTTGGGAGAAAAAATAACTGAAAGTTGGCGGTGGGGAAAATGGAAGATTTTTTTGGCGGAAAAGTTGGCGGTGGGGAAAATTGAAGATTTTTGGCGGGAAAGTTAGTTTTTAACTAATAATTAAAATTCTAATTAAAATTTCAAAAAATGGGACCCCAGGTGCACATTCCCGACCTCTAAGGTATACATGTACCAAATTTGATAGCTGTATGTCAAATGACCTGACCTGTAGAGCGCCAACACACACACACACACACACACACACACACACACACACACACACACACACACACACACACACACATTGAGCTTTATTATAAGTATAGATTAGTCATTCGTGTTAAAAATCGGAAAAAACTACCGTTCATGTTTAATACAACTATCTTTGGTGACCAGCTTGTTCGCTGAGTTCATATTCACCTTAGTAAAGTATTTTTATGTATCGAAATGATAGAAATCAGGCTCACATTTAAAAAAAAGTCTAATACATATTCTAATTATTATGTACATGGATCTTTTTATTTTCTCTTATACGAACAATACAAAGAGAAAGTATAATTGATAAAAGGTTTGATTATCTAAAAAGGGAAGCCTAAACCATGGAGATCTTGACAAATCTCTATATTTTAGACTTTCCTGTGTTTCTGAAAAACACACTTTTGAAATTATGTTTGTCTGTAAACACGATTACACAAAACCACTTTCAGCTAGATAGATGAAATTTGATATTAACACTAGATTTATAGATTTGTTTTTATCAAATTTCAAATGAATCCATTCAATGGAAGCCTGTTTATCCAGCTGACAGAGTACAAGTCAACATGAAAATTGCGCCAAGAGCTTGTTAAATAAAATTTAATACGCGCACTCGTATCAAATTTTGAGCCAAATCTGACAAAGGGTTGACCTTGACCGTTTATCTTTATCTATGTATATTTTCAAGTATGCAGAAGCGATAATCCAAAAGCATAGCAATTTAGGTCAATGAAATTTCTTTCACAGCTTTAGCATCTAAAATATAGATTTTTTTTAAAAAAAATCTAATTCTGAAAATTTGTCAAAGGATTGAATTATCTGTCGATCTGTTCTTTCGTTTGCATGTAAATGAAACAACTTAAATAAATGAAATTTGGTATAGGATGTGACTACAGTTTTAGCTCTATATCAACTTTTATTTTCAGTTGGTCGAAAAAAAAAATTCGATTTTTGATAGTTGTGTATTAACCGCACACCAGGGATTAATCATTAGGAGCCAAATCACGTTTTAAAACACAAATTCGATTTTTGGATACTCTTAACTGCATGCCAAGGATTAATAGCCAAAAAATTCGCCAAGGATTATATGATAGATTCAGTAAAAATGCTATATTCGTGCCAAATGTTAATATTTCGTAATTATTGTACGCCAGTGCCATGCTAGGCGTTTTCTAGGATAAGATCTTTATTGGACCGTATGCGATAAAGTTTCGGAGAGACCACACCTTACTGGTTTTTAAAAAATGTGACCCAGAAGTATATACACATATATAGGATTCAACAAGATTAATTTTTGTAACTACCGCGTGCAAGCTTTTATTGTGCATAGCAAAAAACGCATACTTTTCCTTCGCTGCGAAACTGCGAAGATTTTCTTAAACCTTTGAGGCCTAATTACAAAAGCTTGCAAATATAAAATAAATTGTGTATTCTTTTTCAAATATTTGTGAAATACATACCAGTAGTGCAGCGTGGATATTTCAAGTAAGAATGAAAGCATTGCAAGATAACAAAGTAAGGTGGCCTTTCAGAGCAAGCATGGGAGAAAAAAGACAAAGCTGAATATTGTAGTTTTTATATGTTTAAGAAAAAGTTAATTTTTTTTTTTCGTTTATTCCTCAAATTAAATTTTTAGAACCATTTTGTTTTAAAGAAGTGAACGCTGGACATGCAGTTTTTGATAACCTGGAACCTTGAGACTACAGTTTTAATCAGTATTGGAATTTCTTTAAATGTATGAAATTTTTGTTCATTTATACAGAAAATATCCTCACATCTTTCACTTAACAGCTCAGTCAGTTTTCATCTAACAGTTACATGACTGAGCAGTAAAAAAAATATTAATTTGATAATAGTTATGAGTTGGCATGTATTATCTTCAATTTACGGCATGCATGCATGCAAAAAAATCGTTCAAAGCGACCAGCTTGAAGAAGTTTGATTATATTTTCAATTAAAAATTAATCAAAAATTCAAAGCTCGGAGTATGCCACTTTAAAATAAAATAAAATAAACTTTATAGTAGTGCTAATATTTTTTCGTAAAATATTTTCAATAATTTAAATAAATTAAATATTTTGAAGTATCTTTTAAAAATCACTTTTTATTGATTTACTGGTTTTAAAATTCCATACGTTGTAATTAATACATACTTAATATTACGTTGAGGTAATATTAAATAATTTATGTGCATATTATTGCTGCTGTGTAATAAGGAGCCCATTTTAAAAATATAATAAATCAAACCTAAAACTCAGAATGATATTTTGAGCAAAAGGTTCGATTTTTTTTTTAAGTTCGTGTTTTCTAAAGTAGAATAATTAAGAATGTTTACTTTCTTGTATATGTTGTAATTGTCAAAAGATTCGAACTAAAGATTTTGATATTTTTCTGTCCAAAAAACGCATTTTTGGAATTATGTCTGTCTGTGAACACAATACTACTAAAAAACTTCGAATTATACAGATAAAATTATATATTTGCTCTATGTACTAATACTGCAGATTTTGATTACCAGTATTGAACGAAATTACTATAATAATATAATATTAATATAAATTAACATAACTAAAAAGCAAAGAAAGTTAGATAAAATTTCTAACATCTAAAATGTAGATATCTTTCAAATTTGGAATCGTATATTTTATAGGATTTATCGTCTATTGATCTGTGTTTTTGGTGCATCTTGATTTCCATGGCAACCGCTATTAAAACGACGCCTAGCTAGAATTACTCAAATTTAGTTAATTGAATGTGTGTATGGTTGCTCTTAATCTGACTGTTTTTGGCTGTTTTTTTTTTTTTGTTTTTTTTTTTTACATGATTTGATGGTGTATCGCGGTCGCCGTGAAAATCAAGTTGTATCGTGTTTTCACAAGCATGCAACTCCGATAGCTTAAAAACACAATGATTTAAATATATGGATATCGACATGTGATTGCAGTTCTATGGCTTCAATCAATCGGCAAAAAGGCATCAGAATACATCGTATGGTAGATTCAATACAAATGCTAGATTCATGCCAAAGATTGAGTGCTAATAGACTCTTCATTGGTTTCCTATATTGCTGTTCTCTAACAATTGTTCGCTATTCACATGCCATTAATAAATACCTTTATTAGAGAAATGCGAGAAAATTCTAGAGAGACCACTTCCGTTGGTTTTAGAAAGATTTTCTTCCCTGTATTTCCGTAAGTGGTAATCAGTTGCTCTATATCTCCGAAAAAATTTAAATATTAATGAGTGTCTATGATATTTTCAAAACATTTTTAAGCAGATAATAACAATTCAACTTCCTTGTTTCCTACCCAATTATCGAAAAATAATAGATATCTTTCTAGAAAATGCTGACTAGCGTGTGGCGTCTTAAAATTGATACAATAAAAGATAAAATACTGATTGATAAAACTGACAATGGCCGTAGGGTGTGACGATAATATATCAATCTTTTTTTTTTTTTATTATTTCTATTACGGAAATTTATTCACGGAAGTAGCTATTTTTAATCAATATAAAAATATGACATTTTCTATTAATAAACTGCACTATTTTTTTACCCATTTTGAAAGTCACTTTTTTTTTATTGTTCCAAAAAAGTTAAATTTGAAGAAACTATAATTTTTTTTTTTTGTTTAGAGATAATCATAACAATAAAGCGATTAAGCTCGAAGTTTGTGATTTTTACCCTGTCGGTTTGTTACATAACAGGCTGAATGCTTGAACGTATTTTAGATAGATTTAAACATCGAAGTAAAAATATTACATACCTTGAACTCAAATGAATTAAATTTTAATTATTAATTTTCTAAAGTATGTTTTCAATTATATGTCCATCTCTAACTATTTAGAAATTAACTATTGAGATACGTCACCTTTTTTTTTATATATTTAAGACCGTTATTTGAATATAATATAATATAATATAATATAATATAATATAATAACGCATAGCACTGAAATCGAGCTTATAACTAATTGTCGAATTTCAGACAGCAGTCATTGAACATTTTTACAGGTGTACTGAATCAAATGCTTCGCTTAGCTAATTAATGGAGCTTCAAACTATTATTAAAATTGTTCTGAAGATATTTTGCCATGTCGTCAAAGAGGACATTCAGTTAGAGGAAGGAAGATATTAAAGAAAGAAAAAAAAAAAAAAAAAAAAGATAAAAGTGAATTTTAGTGTGCCTCCTGCTGCGCCAACAATGCCAAGTCGCCAATAAAGATGGCAGACAAAATAAATACTTCCGCGGAACAGTTACGGTTACCATTTCCCGCCATATAATTAGGACTTTTTACTGATAAGTAGTTTTTTTTTTTTTGGCATCTGTAGAAGGCACCGGGCAGAATTTTTTAACTTAAAAAAAAAACATTCTACGGCTTTGCTAGCAGCGGGAGCGGGTGCCTAGTAGCTTCGCTAGCACATTGAACATAAGGACTGAGTGGATAACAGGAACAGTACATAACCAAAAGAAAAGAAGGAACGGAAGAAGAAGCAATTGAAACATTCTCCATACAAAATTTCAAACAAACATCCTTTTCCCAACTTCATCAACTCGTAAAAAAATATATTTCACTCACCCTTCATCCATTCTGCAGGTTCGAAATACTGTCTTCCATTCTATTTACCCTACATCCATTCTTGCATAATTGCCGACATAACAAATTATGAAGGGAATCAACCGTTAGAACACCAAAAGAATTGCGAGAACTGCGAATTCCATTGCAGCTGTCTTTTAAAGTGAGAATGCAGACGATTTCGTAAATTAAGAATTCAGACGATTTTTTAAAGCGCATACTGACAATTAAAAATTGCAAATGAATAAATATTTTCTGTTCGTATTCAAATAAAAAAAAGAAAGAAGAAAATAACTTTTAATTATAAGCTTAACTTTCTTTAGTTAATAAATTTTTAATTATAATAAAGAAGAAAATTAAAATCTTTAATCGATATAGTTTTTTAATATTTTTTAATTTAACATTTTTCATAATATAGTTGAAATTCATGCACAACTCAACCATTGCAAAAAGTAGTAAACAAAACAGTATTAGGGTTGCTAGAAGAGCGTTACGATGGGTTGCCATATTGGCGACAAACTCGGGGGCACACTATTCTTCACTTCATCCAAATGTTCTAAATGGTAATAGCGGGATGGAAAGAAGAGAGGAAGAAATTTAACTGGAACAATCGATGGGCTTTGAAATATGCCACGTTTATTACAAATATATTACAATTTAGCGCAAGTGCGCAACATATTATAAACATAAATTACGGTCATTAGCCTCACCTGCTAGGTTAAATTGTATATATTTGTTTGATAACTAATACTATAAAATATTTAATATTGTTAGATCTAATCATGTCCATGCTAAGGAAGTATCCCTCTGGGTGTCAAGACTCTTTTTCAAAAAAGAAAATTAGCAGAAAAGTAAAAAAGAAAAAGCTGAATTTGAAAAAGTCACTAGTAGATCTGTTTTCTTGTCTACGAAGTACTTCTTGCAATGAAATTGCTTCGACTTTCAAACTGAAGTTCAAGCTTCAGTTGGCGAAGAAAGTTCTGCACAAACAACACTGTCTTGCAATCTAGTTTGCAACTGTGAAACTCTTTGAAGGATCGTATGTTTATATTAGTATGATTGAATCAGAAAATAACGACGAAAATGCAATAACAAATGAGATCAGGTGCATATAAGTGATTCATGTTTATGAGCAAGCACTATATCTGACAAGTTTATAACGTTTTGTGTTAGAAACAGACTGGTACAACACAAAGAAGTTTTTGCTAAGAATTCAGATAGGTAGATCATTTTTCACTACATATTACTTTTTTTAAAAAAATGCGCCAAATGGTGAAATGCAGTATCGCAGCTGGTTGTTCAGAAACGCAAGACTTGGTAGTTTGTTTTTGCTGTACATTATTTTCCAGAGGAAATGAAAACTCTACATGATTTATAGGTGTTTATAATAATTGGAGACAGTTGTCAACTGTAATTCTTCATGGGCGTTCTACATGTCATTTAATTCACTTATTGCTTGAAAAGAATTACTGAAATGGCTAAAATTTATATTCGACTATTGGTAAAACAAATCAAGTTAACCCTTTGAGTACATTCGACGTATCAGAACGTTCCGTATTTGTTTCCGTTTTTCTTCTTCTTTTTTTTTGTAATTCTAATTAGCTTAAGTCATCTCAATATCATGTAGCAGTATATTGTTACAAAATTTTTCTATACAGCAAAATACCGTCGATCAATCGTAATGCATTTAATCTCTAATAGTTTAGCAACTTGCTTGCTTGCTAATCCTCTAGTCTTTTTACTCGTCGGCGACTCCGACCACTTTCACACACACAACTTTTGACGATACATACGACGACTTACGATTCAGATTGCCTGTCTTTTATAGTTCCGGGGGGCGGGGCTGGAATCTTCAGACCAATCAGGGCGTACCTGGCTGTATCTCGGGTCTTACTGGATGGATCGTGAAGCTTCTCGAACTTTCCGGTATTATTCATTTAGTCGCCAAACTCACCAAATTCGTCGCCAAGCTCAGCGCGCACAGTACAGATCTTACAAAGATTTTAATGGTTTTTCCAGGATGACACTATTTATGCCGGGTAGCAAAATTACAGATTTGTAACAATATACTCTGAATAATAAGAAATCAAAGAATTCTAATTTAAAAGTTACTGCCTTCACATGTTCAAAAAATTAAATGCGCTTCAAATATAAAAGTAGTTTCAAATAAATGTGTAATCATAGGGTTAATATAAGCAATGAAACGGATCGACTTAAGCTACTTTTTTTAAAGAAGTGTTGATGGGATTCTATTTTTAGCATGTAATAATCTTCCAATTCAAGGAAACCATGAAATAATAGGAACACCTAAAAATAGAAATTTTTTAAGTTTAATCGAATTATTAAGTAAATACCATTTTGTGCTTATGAGTCATATAAGCAGAAATAAATTCCAAAAATAGAATTGGGCATGATTTAGCATATACATATCAAGAACAAATTATTATTGCGTAAGAAAATGAAGTTCTTAACAAATTTAAAGGCGATACAAAAGCAGCCACGTATTACAGTATTCAAATGGTTCTACTTCTAATATTTTCTATAAAAACGAACTTCAGTTTTTATTAGGTATGTAAATTTTGAAGAGAAAAAATTAAGTATAAATGAGTCATTTATAAGGTTTATTGAAATGACTGATGTGACTGGAGAAGGACTAGTAAAATCCCCATTGGAAATATTACATGAGCTTGGTTTAGACATTACGGATTATAATGTAACGACAACGGTAGCATGAAACAACATAAAACGGAATTATAAAGGTCTACAATCTAGGATAATTGCTCAAAACCCTCATGCAATTTATGTTTTACTGTTTTAATTTATTAATTTATAATGTCGTTTCCAACAGCATATATTGTAATTTTTTTTGGATATTGCAATGTTTATATTGCTTATTTTCTGCATCTAAAAAAAACATGGGAAATTCTACAAACACATTTAAACGTCATTCTTGAACCATTATACGACACTCGTTAGGAAGCGAAATTAGATACGGTTAAAGCAGTGTATTTACAGTTTGAACAAACTTGTAAGGCCCTAGAAGAATTTATTGATGCAAATAACGATAATACAGTGGTATCCGAAGAAAGTCTATTGAATTCAATACAAGAAATGACATTTATTTTATATTTAATAGTATGGTTTACAATATTGTACGAAATTAGCACTATCAAAATATTTCAAGTAAAAACAGTTGTTCTCAACTGGGCTGTTAATTTAGTCAATAAAATTAAAGCTGAAATCAAAAATTTAAGAACAAAATTTAACTCATTTTTAGACGAAGCAAAAGTGACAGCACGATGCTGTTATTGTACAGATAGAAAATAGATTTAAAAGTATTTCAAATTTATAACTGATATAAAAGCTTTAGAAAAACAGGAATTATAAAAAAGTTCCAAAAACTTTGTAGCGTTTCATAATAACGATGTAGATGAAAACCTAATCCTAATAATTGTTTTGCTACGGGATCCGATTTTGAATGAAAGGGATGCAAATAACGCTCAACACATATTGCAATACATACTAATTAATAATTACAATAATTTATTTCTAAATGTATTAACTGTGTTAAAAGTTTCCTTTACATTGCCAGTTACTACAGCAAGTGCTGAGCGCTCTTTCAGTAAATTAAAATTAAAATTGATAAAGAATTACCTTTGGTCATGCATGTGCGCATAACGTTTAAATGCATTTTCTATACTAAGAATCGAAAAAGAAATTGCAAAACATTGTAATTTTCCAGAAATAATTAATAGCAAAAACAAAATCACGCATCAAATAAACATGCAATAGTAATATGTGTTCGTGTTTATCATTTTTTTTTTTTACTTTGCAAAAAATTTAGGGTCCCAAATAGTTTTTTGCACCTGGGCCCCTTCTTAGAGAAGGCCGGCTCTGTCTGCAGTCCTGGGTGTAATACTAAAAATGTTAACAAACAGTTTTTAAAATTGCAGTACATAATTGTCACGATTATATTTGGAGAGAAATCGTTCCAAAATGTTTCAATTTTGGTGTCGTATATTAATTTTAAGTCTAGCTTTAGTCGTTATGACTTGCCTATGGAAATTGATACTCATATCTTCCAAAACAATTATCTTAAAAAAAGTTTTATGTATTATCTTAAGATACAAAAAGAGGCCTTTTTAGAGACATATATTTCATTTTCGTACAATTTTTCATTTAACCTCAATATTATTTTTAATTAAATTTGATACACCATTTGAAACAATGTTTTAAAATCATATCATGAAATTCAAACTCTAAACCTTCAATCATGTACTTTTACCAATGATTAAATCCATAGTAAGATTTTTATTTCGTAATATAGATATACTTTGTAAATTGTTTTAATTGAATTCATGTATTTTAGACTTTTCAAATTATAAGGTGAAATGTTTTTTTAAAGAAATACATCCTGTATTAACAATTTAACAATCTAAAAAAAATCATTCTAGGCGGACTAACTGGTCGCCAGAGGTGGCTAATATCTTAAATAATATTACAGCAGCAAAGCGATTTTGTTTTTCTGATTTCAGCTGAAATCATTTGTAATTTCTGTTAAAACTGAAGTTGTCAGATTGTTTTAAAATTTCCATGCTTACTTTAACACCATTGCATGCCCCTGCGCCTAGAATCGTGAAGATTCCCCATTCAGTGGGGATGGTCAAACGTGCGAGGAAAATGAAATGGTGACTTTTTGAGAAAAGATGAGATGAGAGATCGACATTTGTCTTGTCTTTTTGAAAAAGTGGAAAATAGATTTGCAATCAGAGACAATAACGGTAAGGCCAAAGGCGTACCTACATAAAATGGCGCCCAGGGTAAATATCAAAACATCGCCCCCTAGAATGTTATTATTTCGCATCTTTATGAAATTTATATTCGTCTTGGAATTTGATTAGATTCAGCATATATAGAGAAGTTGTTCAATTAATGTCGAATATTATTAAATGTCGAATATTATGTATTAATTAAATGATTATTGCTTTAAGAATTCAAACTGAACGAGCATAACAGAGTTGTACCCCAATTAAGAATTCGTTTTCAAGCAAATCTGGTGTATAATTGAGGGGAGATCAAGGTTTCTTTGTGCTTGCCGTGATTCCAACACAAAGAAATAAATTCTTTCCAGCCTCAGAAAGTGGGGAAACACCGGATGGATAGGTCATTATTCTATGCATGCCATCCTTCATCATATAAATATATTTTTTTTCATGTAATATCTGAATTTAGAGCTTTTATTACCCAATAGTAGATCTTAGCAATTTATTATCTACCACAAAGTACTAATTGTGTTTTTTTGCTGATTGATAGAAATATTCAGCGAATAGAAATTTGATTTTCTAAACCTTAAAACCGATTCCATGATAAATCTTGTTTTATTAAATACTACTCGCATGATTCATTTATATTATTATGATATATCGGCCCTTAACTTTTAATAAAAAAAATATTTTCAAACTTGCAAGCCTCGATTATCCCTGTCGTAATGTTTACATACGAAACTGAATAATGATTTGAATTTAGGAATTTTAATATATTGAGATAATTCAATATATAATATTATTAAATTAAACAAAGGAATCTTCATTTTGAACTAAATTAAACGAAGGAATCTTCATTTTCAATTAAATTCTACGAAAGAATTTAGTTCAAAACTGTGAGAATCTGTATTTTAGAAAATAAACCTATGTTTCAATTCTACCTAGATTTTTGCATTTCATAGTTATCGCGTTAACTTATAACAGAGCAGCCAGACGGACAGACAGAATGGATTGAAAGAAATCCACCAATTTTGTGTAGAATCTATGTATTAATTTCATTCTGGTTCAAAGTATTTTTGATCTATCGTTTTCACAGACAGTCAAACTGACTGACCGACAAGCATGATACTAAAAATGTGTTTTTCGAATCCAGGAAGATTTGATTGATGGAGATTCATCACCATTTCGAGTTCGATTACAATATTTCCTCTATACTTCGTGTACGAGAAAGTAAAACAGAAGAGTTTATCACAAAAAAGTCAGTTCCGGAAAGAGTCATTGAATCTCTAGGGCAATCTGATCAGGCGATATTTTAGGATTTATTTTTATTGAAGGCAGTTGTCCAGAGATGGACGTTGTTATCATGTTTGTCGGCATCAGATGTTGGGTTTCCTATGGATAATTCCTCATGTTTATAAATAAATCTGGGAACCATGTCCTGATGCAAACATAACCTCATATATGTGTCTTGTGTTGCCATTAAGGCCTTATCAGACGGGCAAATACCGTCTGACCTTTCGTGGACAGTTTTTCGTTTATACCCTCAGGCAATCGATGACCTGAGGGGAGGTCAAGCAAGATTTTCGTCATCGTGGACTGTTTTCAACCGGCTTGAAAGTGTTGACGATAGTGCCGGAAAGATTGTTTGCAAATGAAATTCAACCAATCGTGCTTGGCTTTGGTAGTGACGTAATTGCCAAGAATGGCGCGATTGACGCCTATATGAAACTAATTTGTAAACACATTTCCGAATCACTCCTTCTCTGTAAAAAGACGGTAAAAAATGTTGTATGGTAGTGTGATAAAAAATGGCTTTTGATTGACTTTATTCATGAAAAGCCGGCTATTTGGAATCCACTGAATATTCATTATTAAAAAAAATGTTATACGAAGAAATTCGTACAAAAATTATCAGAAGATGAGGAGATATTGACACCAGTAGATAGTCATCAAAACCAAGAATATTTATTTTCAGAATTTAAAAAAAAATTATCAATGTTTATGTGAACTGTCTTCTTTTTGTGAACTGTATTTGATCAGATTAAATCTTTAATGTTTTTTTATAAATAATAGTAGAATTTTTCAATTTTTAAAATATGTAATTGACATCTTCCATACAGTTAAAAAATTATTTAATTCCTATGCTTTAGTGAAAGTTAATAAGGATCAATTCATTTTCTTACCTCTGAAATATTGTTCAGCACATTATGTAATATACATTTGAGGGAATTGCTGAATATGAATGATTCTGTTATTGTTTAATGTTTTAATGAATGAATGAATATTAGTGAAGTTTTTATTTTTAAATTAATTGCACATCCAACCACAAAATCGCTTTTTTAGCATATTTCTGTGTTAAATTTGATTTTTACAATTTAATCTATAAAATACCAATACAGACACATTATGCAATTATTAGATTTTTTTTTGTACGTAAACCTGTCATTATTACTGAAAAAATTAACAAAATGGATGGGACAGCAATATATCCCAGGATTAATAACAAAAACAAAACTGTTACTAAAAATAAGTATAGCAAGTAGGAAAACTAAAAATAGCAATAAAAATCCAATATAATGTACGGAATGCATGAACAGGAATTCCACTAACGAAATGAGTAAATGAGTAAACTACAGATATTCACAAAACAGAAAAAGCGAATAAAGAGCGATAAATTAGCCATAAAGTGCACCTGTGTTTTTAGGTTTACCATACCTCAAATCCCCACGTGACGTCACTACATACGTTTTTCCATGCGCGTTTGTCCACGAAAGTGTAAACGGAATTTGGCCATCTGATAAAACCTTTAGACAAACTTTGGAAAAGAGAAAATGGGTTTTCCCCCTCTTCCTTTGACATATGAATCCCATTCCCGTGGCCACTCATTAACAGAAAATTGTATTAGTTCTTCTCTTAAACTGAGGTTTCAAGCTTTTGCAAAAGTTTGTTTACCTGAACTGTCAAGTTTTATTTCCTTGATGGCCAACACGTGCTTTTATCCATCCAAGGTGATTTATTTTTATTTTTTTTTTAGTAAAATTTGATTTGTGGGAGCTTGTTGGGTTAGAAGTCTTTCTTCAGATTGATGAGAATGTATTGAACTATTTTCAATATTTCTGAAAATAGATTTTTTTAAACAATGAATTTTAAATATGGCATCATAAAAGGAGATTTCAAAAGTTCTCAGAATCCTATTAACTGAATAAAATAACAAAATCTTTCGGTGCATTTGTTTTGTTGATCATACAGTATTGCAAGTAGTGCATCATATAAAATATCTTTTATCAAATTTATGCGAGTGGTATTGAAAATTGTGTTACACAGTTTCTTAAGCTAATTTTCTTCCGACTAATTAAATGATTACTTCATCATTTAATTACTATTAAACACCTGTTCAGTGGAACCATTTTGCTACCTATCATTACTTTACCAATGCATCATTCTATTTTAAGTAAACAATATAATCATTTATTCATATTTATGATATGTGGATAAATTATAGCACATGGACTATTTTGATCATCCCTTTCATTGGAAAATACTTTCACTTCCATTAAAAAACTCGTAAAGTTCTAATTAATAACTCATTCAAGTTCTAATATCATTAAGATTCTAAAAGTAGATACATTACTTTCTCCTTTTTTGACACACGCGTTTCGAATCTATGGAATTATAGCAAAAGTGAACAGAGTTTAAAAGAATGAAAATTCAAATTCTTCACTAGTAAATTTTCTGTATCGTAACCATGACTATAGTCATGATGCTTGAGAAACAATATCAGGAGTAACGATCTGAAAATCGATAAAAGTGAAGACTGCATCCGGAAGCTGTCAAGGAGCATCTTGAACTAGATCAAAAAAGGTTCATATAAACAAGAACCACTTTTTTTTTTTTGATAAAGTTTGTTTTCGGTGTGAGATTGTGGCAACAGGAAATGAGATGCAAAAATAAAGATAGTGTTCTGTTAAGAATTTGTTTTTACTTAAAATAAATTAAAAGTAAATACCTAGAAAATATCTACTAAATATCGTTTCGTAGCTAAATAATTTGGGTAAAACTATTAGAAGTACGAAACACAATTAATAGTTGTCAAATATTCTATACAGAAAATAAAAACACACGGTAGCGCAATGAATTTTTGCAGTTTACCAACGAAAATGATTTCTTACTGCAACGTGCATTTAGACTCACTAAGGATTAAGAAGGAATTTTAAAGAGAAAGGAGATGATTTCACATCCCCCAATGTTTACACAGCAGTGTTGGTCACAAAGTCAGAAGTGACGTAATTGTTAGGAAAAGACCTTGTCTCAATTTTGACGCACGTGTAGTAAATAACTAAAATGACGCATGTGTAGTAATGGCAGCTTTCAGCGCAGGAAAGGAACTACTTAGCAAATGAGTAGAAATAAGTGCTGAATTAGAATGAAAGGCAAACATGCATACTAATTTGTAGCTATCAAATAGTACCTTTCCCCAGATCACTTTTAAGACAAAACCAATTGTTTTGTGAAAATCTATTATTGCAACCACAACATTAGAAATGAATTGAATCAGTTTTTACTAAACATAATTCTAAGCGACTTCTGCTGTCCTATACTATATAATACTTTTCAGCTATATTTTCACTAGGTCCCAATTTAAACTCGGGTTATGTAAAAAGAACACTAATATTGGAGCCAGAAGCGGATTTTCGATTGTTGAGATGAGGATATAGGCATGGGAAAATCAAAGATATATTGTTTGCTTAGTTGTCAAATAAATAAATTAAAAATACTGTCTATAAGTTTTATGAATCATTAAATACTAGTATAATTTTGACAAATATAATTGATGGGGCTCTGTTTCATTTTGCGTTCACTCATTTATAATAGCAGATATAAACAACAATCTCTGCTTATATAAATATATGCTTGTGCAAACGTTGATTCCGAGCAACATTGTGTCAATAAATCTGTATACTCGAATGATAAAAAAAAAGTGTGTATTTGTGTATATCGTTGATATACAGAGCATACTATCTGCCCATATAGTATTTTGTACAAAAGAGCAGTGTTCTTTGGAGAAGCAGTGTTCTTTAAAAAAAGAGCAGTGTTCTTTAAACTAATACTAGCACAGCGGAGGAGGAAAAAGATTAAGAAAATAAAGATGAATGAAAATGAATATTAAGTTTTAGAATTACTGAGGGATTATGGGATGACAGAAGAATCGTCTGCCATCCATTCAGTTTTTCTTTTAAATTAGAGTTAGTTATTTGAGTATTTATTTCGTGTTCATGATAATATTTTGTAATAAAACGCTACACTTTACTGTAGAACGATTCTAATTATGAATATACTTTGATTCAGCAAGTATTTTATAGGCTTAATGTTTAAAATTATTAAATTCTCTGTTTAAATTTTAGGTGAAATGACGGAAGTTATTGAAGCGTATAACGTAATGAATATAAATGTTTAAGTATTCAAAATTAATGCGAGTCACATACGTATCAAATTTGAAGACATAGAAGACAAATTTGAAGACTTTAACACATTGAATCCATGGGGTTCACTGGTTATCTACACTAAGTTATGGTGTCGCCAAGATTTCTAGAAATGCATAATTTGAAAAAGTGTCAAATATTTACATAATTTTTATTATTATCGTCGTTACTACAGTGGTATGAAAAAATTAATGCGATATAAAAATTATAAAATAATTTTATTTATACATAAAATTTATTATTCTCAGACTATACGATATGCTCTATAAAAGTATTCCAAAGAAAAAGCGAACCATTACAGTCTTTACAAGAAGTCACGATTTTTTAGTATAGATTTTTGCAGTTGTCCGCCTTTGTTGTTTTGGATTTTTTGATAGTACATTTTGCAAAAGCATGGCATAATTCTAGCCTTTCTGGCACTGCTTTTATTGAGGAAATCATTACTAAGTTGCATCTAAAAGATTTAATTAGAAATTTTCTCAGCTAATAATCCTTGCGAAGCAGCTGATCGCCAAAGTAGGTTAGTTAATACAAGAAATTATATACATTTTCACAAAATTAATAAGATAAATATAAGTTAGTGCAAAATAAATAAAAAGCATGTTCATTGATTTTAAACGTTATCGTAATTTGAAACTAAATTGATCAGTTTATTAAAAAAAAAAAAAAAAGAGCCTAGTGAACTAATCGGGGTGCAAAATGCGTAAAAAAAGTTTACTGACTGGATACATTAGCCTACAAATTGCTTAGATTTGTTTATTGACTGGCGTTTCAAAGAAATATCTATTCCAAGCAATAATTTGATATTATCTTTCTACAAAAGTGATTTTTTTAAATATAGGTTCATCTAAATATGAAGGACATCATGTTGACATTATTATTTTCATTATCGGTGTTTTTTAATTCCCGTGTTTGAAAATAGTTGAATTCTTTGTATATTAATTAGGTAGAATACAGAAATGATTTGCATCGTTTTACAATCGAATGTTCTAATATATTTTTAAAAATTCTTTAAGAAAATAGTTGGCACGCAGTTTCTTGGACTTCAGTTCTGAAGAGACAATTCTAATCTCTGTAGCTGATTTTAGTGACATTAATTTTTCATTACAAGCATAAATATTATTTGCATTGAATTTGAGCTTTCTGATCTAGCCCGTAGATATCCATACAGCAGTATTATCACGAATATGGAATATTACTACTTTGCGCATCTGGTAGCATGGAAGGAAATGAGAAATTTATAAATCTTTAATGGATGCTGAATGGAAGTAATGTCAATGATTCAGCTTTGGGAACAACCCTTTACCTGTTTGGTGGGGAAAAAAAAAACAAAGGCTTTAGAAAATACAAGAATTATGGCGATATCGCCGTTATAAGCCAAACTTCTTGAAAATTTTCCAGAAAATTCTATGCGGTGTTGAGAAACTGTAAAAGGCAAAGCGGTCATACGAAGAGTCAGTTAAGTGGATTCTCTCTTTGGCTTTTTGATAGCGAAACGAGTTTTGTTGCTGCACTCTAAGCATTATTGCTGCTTTCGTCTGCTTGAGTCATTTTTGTGCACTCTTTTTGCAATGTTTTTGAGTGGAATAAAGCGTTGTTTCCGTTGTCTAGTGCATCAAACTTCGTCTCATCAGAAACCAATCTGACAGATTTCCTAAATTGTCCGCTTTGAATGAAATCGGAACATTTTCAAAACGAGAAACATGTGGATTTTGAAGAAAGAACCAGTATTTTAAAATTTACAGTTTGATTCAAATACCAAAAGAACAAAAGGCTTATTAGTAAAATATTCGAAACCATTATTTAAAAAAATTATTACAATAGAATCGACTATTATTACATTTGAATAGTCGATCTAGTTGAATATTAAGTTTATATAGATATTAAATAAAATGCATATCTCATATTATTTATAAAAATTTCTCTTTCTTGATTGCATTTCAAACTAGCCAAAATCAGTAGGGATTGCCGATGTTGGTTAAGTGAAATTGTTGGATAATAGAAAAATAATGTAAGAGCCCCCTTTTTTTATGTAGAAATACCCTGTATTAATATCTTTCACAATATATTGTATTTCGAAACAAAAAACTAAAATTTTATGATTAACAAACCAATAATCAAGATATATCTTAATAATAGATAAAATTCAGGCGTTTTAAAAAGATTTCAAAGAACATGATTTTTCCTATATCATGTTCTTTGCTACTTTACATAACCATCTCAAGGAAGGCACTGGAAGCAGCAGTTAGCGATTCTTATGCTTCATTTCATTGTTCACTGATTTCATTGTTTCCCAAACTCTTCTTTCTCATTATTTACATGTTGGATTATTTCATCTTTCGCTTTGCACACTATCCATCAACAGTAATTCGTCATTTATAAACATCTTCCAGTGATTCAGAAGTGAGTATAAAAAATTAACAATGACATTTACTATCATAATTGTTTAATTGACATGGAATTGCCAGAAGCACTAATGTTTTGCTGTGTTCACTTCAGTAAATTTTCCGATTTATTGTTAGATACTATAACAAAGTAAATTGTTAGATAATTGATGTGTGATTTTAAAGAAAATGATTAGATAATTGCTAATTGTTGTGTTTTTGAAGCAAATTGTTAGATAATTGTTAATTAATGTGTTTTTGAAGCAAATTGTTAGATAGTTGCTAATTGTTGTGTTTTTGAAGCAAATTGTTAGATAATTGCTAATTGTTGCATACTGTTAGATAATTTAACAGTATGAGCCTCAACTGTAAATCTAAGTTATATTTCTGTTGTCGCGGGGCTATAAAAGACTTAAGAACTTCCCGACAACTTCTCCCAATCTTGTCTTGATCTTAAACATGATACATCATTTAATATTGGAAATGATATATATCGTTATAATAAATTCCCTCTCTATGTCAATGTTGTGTGTAAGGTAAATAGTATCTGAATAAATTTAAGATTCATGTTTAATCAGTCTTCATTCAGCACAGTTGCGTCTTGGCGTTCCCACACGTGCTCTTCTAAATTTGACCCGTTCCCACATGTGCTCTTAAGACAGGAAACCGCGAAAGGGCAGCTGCAAAATTATGAATATGATTCGATTTCCTTCCGTTTGTTTTGCGAGATAAATGCTCGTTTGATCTCTAATCACGAGAGCCCGCAGACATTCGAAAATTTCATCCTTGACCAAATGGAAAATAACTTACTTTCCCAAAGTTAAATCATCTGAGTAAACTCTTGCTCTGGGTGCTAGTATAACTTAAGCATCCATGTTACTGAGATGATTATGTGATAATTCCAACATGCATACCCCGGCATCTTTCTTAAAATTTTTTTATTCATGAAGCAAATTTCTATTTTTTCGCCTTCCTGTATTGCGCTGGTTAACAATCTTCCGCTCCTCTTATAAATTAAACTAACTCAAAAGAGTATAATTACATTGCCGCTACATTAGTTACTTTGGCGATCAGGTGGTTCGACAAGAATATAAATTGTGTTTAAATTCGTTTAAATCTTTTATGTATAATTTGATGTTCATAATTACCTGTATGAAGCATTGTTACGCATTCGTTTATAAATAAATATTGATTGTATAAATATGACTCCGTCTTTTTTTAAGTTAAAACCAATGGGAGGGGTCTTCCCAAAACGTTCTCGCTTACACTCTAATAAATATGGTATACCAGAAAATGCCTTGCCTGGCAATGGCATACAATAGTTTCAAAGCATAACCTTTGGCGTAAATTCAGTACTTTTATCGAATTTGTCGTGTCAATTTTGGCGATTAATCCCGGAATGCGGATAATATTATCCAAAAATCAAATTTGTGTTTTAGTCGCGTTTTTCCCAACCAAATAAAACCAAAATTTGACAAAAAAAAAAAAAAAAACCTACATTTGTAGTTGCAACCCCCTCCTCCCCAATATTGATTGCCTAGCTCAAATCTCGACATATATTTTAAAATTAAAATATGTTTTGAAAATGCAAAATAGAGGCCACACGCTAATTTTTAAAGGTTGTTGTCAAACTTTTCAAATACAATTCTCTTGATTTATTTACAATGAGGTAGTACTATAACGCCTTCTTTAAAAAATTGAATAATATTTAGGCACCTAATAAATACTCTTAAACTCGGATTACTTAAATAGGATGTTAAGATTCTAAAAAGATGGACAAGAAGAGAACTACCCCAGTGCGTCGAATGTCGTTGACCAGCCCAGTCCCACTGGACAGATTTACGGATTGAAGAAAATATTTTACAAACATTTCTCTTCATACGGGCAATATTTAATAAATTACATTTATTATATTCTCTTTATTACATTTGTAATTAGATGTTCGACTGATGTGAATGGGGAGCAAATTAAACAGTGTATGAGATCTTACGACTGCTTAACTCACTTTAGGAAGCAAGGATATGCACACAGATGTCTCATCAGTGGCTGAATTAATAAAAATTCATTAATAAAACTAATAAGTCACGACGGGCCGTGAAGGGGAAGTGAGCTCACCACAAATAATTGCGACTAAAGCTCATAATTTTTATAATTCACTGACGCATTGTCAATCATTGACTTTTGATGTATGTTAAAGTCATGCTATTTTAACAGATATATATTTTTTCTGCTCATTGTATACGGAGTTACCACTTTGATTAAAGAGTATGCCTGCGTCCTGGCATAGGAGTTCGCATCTTCCCCGTGATCTGGGCGTCCTGGGATCGAGGCATGGCTGTTCTTCTGTGTTCTATCTGTGAGGTGTGTGAATGTGCCCTCCCCCCGTAAAAAGGGGTTGTGCAAGCGAATGTGACGCATGAAATAGCTAAGTCGTACTCTTGGCCCTAGTTGGCGCTACTGAAAAATAAACAAGAGACTGTTGCTCAGCTTAAATCGCTGACAGATAATGTCAGCGGGCATGTAAAAAGTGCTCTTAATGTGTGCTGTGTTGCCATAAGTCACAACACAGCACACATTAAAGAGTATGAGAGAAAGTTTTTGGGAAATCTTCCCACTCGCTTTTTCGAAGTATTTGTTTGGTAAATCTTGCATCCGAATTTTGTCAGTGAAATATCGTAAATTTTATAAATGTCGATCGAATTCAGTACTTCTTTCTTATACGAAATTATTGAAGGCCCCATTAAACGTTTACAGGATGAATCTTAATTTCGAAAAATGTTTTCTTTTACTTGCGTCTGAAATGAGTAGTATTGATAAAATTTTGAAACATTTGCTCTAGATTGTTTCAATAAATTGGATAAGATGTTTTATCTTGAAAGAGAGTGGATCAGGTGTCAAATATCGAAAGTACAGTCAAACCTCACTTAACGAGATCTCTCACCATGAGCAAAAGAAAATGTAAGAAAAAGGGACTCACTTGACGAACGATGTTTCGCCAAACTAATGAAGAGGAAACAACATGATTTCATATGCAGGGTCCTGCCTGTATGTATATATTTGTTATCACTCAGTATTTAGGGCTTGTTTATTGATGTTTTATTTAGTTATTTGTAAAATTAGAATATATATAATATGTTGGACAGCTTTGGTAAGCGGCATGATTTCACACCGCGATATGACAGAAAAGAATTTCAATAACATGCGAGCGCAAATAACAAGTATAGCCAGGAACTGTATTCTGTGACATAACAAGAAGTTGTAGAAGAGATTTCATCCAGGACAGGAAAGATAACAGCCTCAATATAGTATCAACCCTCCAGTGAAAAAAAGGAAGAAGCTGAAAACTGTTGCAACATACATTGAAAAGCACCGGCATTATGAGACATTAGCTACATTCATTTAAGAACAATGGTGCGTCTAATTTTCGCTAAAGTTGAAGTGTAAGCAAAAACCAATGTCTTTGGACAATTTCTTATAGAAAAATGCATTATAATAAATTACTTCATTAATTTCGTTTGAGTATTTTTTTAAGAATGAAATGCTTCATAATATATATTTTTTATTTTATTAATTCTATGGAAAAAAAAAGTTTCTTTTAACGAATGTTTTATATAACGAATTTATGGCCATTAGGCGAGGGTTTTATGTTTATAGTGGTTGAGTAACCTATTTAGATAGTTATGTTTTTAATGACCCCATAATGTCATGGATTTTGACTCTATTAGGAAGGTTCATGCATTAAAATAGGTAAAGTAGACAATTGTTTAGGGGTCCTACAGCTTTCGGGTGTCCTGAGCTCTCACTTTTTTTTGTGGTATTTTATTATAAAGACCGTGACATCGAACTTAATCAAATTTAAATCAAGGATTGTTAAAATCAATTTTGGAGCAAGATTTTAATGGATCTCCTAATTAGTTACTAATTGCAAGTTATCTGTCATATTATTTTATATTTCTAAAAAAAAAAAGTGATGCTTTGTAATTCAAAAAAAGTTTCAATCCCATTAGTAAAAATTTAGATTATGATAAATATTATTTTTTTTAATAACTTCTAAATTTTAGTTGTATATTTTCCCCCGATATTCTGAACTAACTTTTTAGAAAAAGATCAGCTAAGGATTTTTTTTTTTTCCTATTTAGTTTGTTTTAATTTGCTTCTTAAAATTACTTATCTAAAAATTAAGTTAAAATCGTTAAAAAATATTTAGTTTTAAAAATTTGGAGGGAAAAGAGCGCTCCGATTTGTGTTTTAGATACGTTTTCCTCAATCAATTGAAACCAAAATTTGGCACAGCACTGCAATTGCTGCCACAAAATCATACTAAATTTTGTATATTTAAATCATTGCGTTTTTAAGTAATTGCATTTACATGTTTCTGAATTCGAAGAACAGATTGACTGACGATCAATCTCTTGTCGAATTTGGATCATAATTTGATATGTGCCCACGCTATAGATGTAATAGATTCTTAATGGAATTTGTTCAAAATGTGAAGACTCGTCAACATCCTGAGTTCTTTTATTTTGATGATTACATAACTTTATCTCTATTTGGTACACGAGAAAGTAAAAATGATAAAACTTATTAGCTTTTTGTGTTTCGAGTGAAGGGAAAAAACACAGGGAAAAACGTTCAGTTGGGGAAAATTTCAGAATGCTTCGCTCTCTAACTTGCTCTGAGCGGCTGATTTCGACTGAACAGTCAAGGTCACGTTTTGATTAGATGACATGTCATTTTTGAAAAGAAGGTTCTGGAAATGATTTTTAAACAACGGATTTAATGTCAATAAAAGGAAAAATTACATGAAATGGAGAATACAAATGTTCATAGACGTGTTAAAGATAATTCAGGTATGGATATGAAAATGATGTTAATTTTCAAAAAGTTTTTCAAAAGCGTTTTAAATCCTTTTATGGGAGTTTCTTGTAATGCTTTATTTTTTCAGCTATGGATGGCGCCACGGTCGGAAATATCTTTTAAATTTCTTTCAAATACTTTTTTAAAAATTTTTTATCTGTAGATCAGATTTTATCGCCAAATATTTATAGCTTCATAAGAGCAATATTCTATGCTTTGAATATTTAGAATAAAATAATTCATATCTATTTTTTACGAAAGAAATTTTAATGCTTAAACGTGATTATTACTGTTATGATTGTTTATTTCAAAAAATCAAAACACGTATATGGAAACTTACGAAGGTATTTCATCTTTAAATATCATGGTTGTGAAATAAATAAAATAAATTTGTTGCTAAATTCTTTAATAAAAGAAATATTTTTAGTAATCTGAGCCACTTTTGAAATTGCATTTTGATAAAAAAATATTCTAATTGAATTGGAATTTTAATTATATTTGTGATATAATGTAACTTTCAATGAATATCCAGGATTTTTTTTTTATTACATCGTGTCGTAATTTTTTTGATATTAATTTCTTGATTTTTACTTAAAAAATGTTTCCTACTTTTCATTACATTAATAAAACGATATTTAAAACATTTTTATAGTTTATTTCTTAGTCTTTCATATACATCATAATTCATGATTAAAAATATTATGGAATTTAAAAATTAGTATTTCTCAAAATAATTTCTATATGCCATTTCGCGAAATCAATGTTTAGATAATTTCATACATTAATCGATAATTGGGTGTTGAAGTTATTAAAATTTTATTGCCATTGGAAATCCATAGCCAAAAAATTTTCCAGAGCTTCAGTACATGAAATAGAATAAAAAATTCCTTCTTTGCAAACATGAAACATGCAAAATAAGTGAAAGTGTTTAACATTTAACAATTAAAAATATTTGGTAAATATAATTAACATTAAAAAAACATATTAAAGTTAAGAAAAGATTATTCTGAAATAAAACTGATATCACGGAAAAATGCATTTTTAGAATTTTAAAATGATGCAAAAATTTTGTGTTAAAGGAAGCAATTGTTAATGCAATGAAGTAATTACTTTTTGTTAAAATGAAACAATTTTTGTGCACTCGTATGTTTCGAAGGAGCAACATTTTGGTTAACCTTTAAATTAAAAATCTAATAAAATGTTTGGAAAACACGTTCTTTTGGTGCAGCTTTTATCCAACCCAATTGCATGCCAAATTTGATATCTCTGGTCCAATATTTTTTTTTTTTAGACATTTCACACACAGCGACTTTAAGCAATTTATATATATGCAGCGTATAAAAAGTAATCTATTTAAAGTGTTACTGCTTTCTTGGATTTTCATTTGTTACTTCTTAAACAATTTTTTTCCTCTTTCTTTCAGGAGTGTACCGTTTCTCTTCAGATAGTATGAAAGAAGGTAAAATTTTATTTGTTTTTAACAAAACTTTGCAAACTTAATTGCTTATTCATTTGCCGGATTTTCGACCATTGATGACTTATTTAGAAGCCCTAAATAAATCATTAATGGAAATCTGCTTTTCACCTCGTCATTTTCAAGAGAAATCTCAAAAACACTTTTTCACTGTATATTCTTTACAGAAAGAGGAAAAGGGGAAAAACAACAACAACAACAACAACAAAAAAAAAAAACAAAAAAAAAAACACCATGACAGAATTCCACAGCCTCAAGAGCTGTACCAATTTCGACAATTTCTATATTTGTATTTCATATGAAATTCACGATCACTAGACACCATCAATTATTGTTTGTCACCCGCCGCCATTTTACTTCAAGCGATAATTTTTGTGCATAGTAAAACTTTGGCGGAGCCCCCAACCTCAACAATGAGAGCGATTTCGCCAATTAATTTCGTCGTTGTGTAAACATACTTAATCAGTCGGAATGCTCAATATTCATTGTGCAAGTATAATTTCAAATTTTTTGTTGTTGTGATAAGCTGCAATTCTCAAAGTTGATTGCCAATTAATATGGTGGATGTCTAACTGGTTCACGAAGGCGATTTGCTATGTATGTATTGGAGTTTTAAAAACTGAGTTGCGAAACTTTAATTAAAATTTTTTGTTACATATAGTTATATTTGCTAGATACAAAGATATTAGTATGAGTTACGAGTTTTACGCCCTTGCTGTAAGCCTTTTGAATGAGTGAATAGGTGGGTATGGGCTGATATATAAATGTATCAATGTATGTGTAGGTAAATCCAAATTTGTGCCGGAAAGTCAATCATAATAGAGTTAACTGTTGATAGACCTCAATTTTTTTTGAATTTGTTTTTTAATAAAGTGTTTCATCATAAATCTTCTGGTTTAGATGAGAAAAAAAGCTCCCGTGATGACCTGCATGGAAGTTTTTCAAAACCTCCGAGGCCACTGCCTGTCCAACAAGGTGGACGAGTCAAGGATATGGCGTTCTGGGTCGCAGTCATCTTATCTCAAGTGTTCGGTCTCCTCTGCATCGCCCTGGTGATTCGTTGGTGTCAAATGTACGAGGGCTTCGGTTGGGAAGACCCCAAACAGCAGTTTTACTATCATCCCCTGCTGATGGTACTGGGTTTAGTCTTTTGCTATGGAGATGGTAAGTTTCGTTTATGTTGCGCTCTTCAAATTTATCATTTGCGGAACTTGTTGAATGTATGCTGTTGGGTGATTTGCTGCCATGTGCAAAAACTTCTCTGAAGGGTAGACTACTGAAAGAGAAATGGAATTAATAGAAAGATGGAAGCGCCGTCTTAAGGAGCAAATGTGCTGAGAGAATGGTACGTGAAGAAGGGTATTGTTAAAGAGCATCATTAGTTGATTGAACGACCTAATAAAAGTGAGGGCCAACAAGCACCCACTCTGCACCAGATGGAATCTAGGGTTTAAATGAAAAAAAGGAGGAGGAGAGGAAATGGATTTCCAACGTGTTCTGAAAGTGTTCATATTAAGTCGTTTAGTTGTTAGTGATGGTTAAGTAATATCACTGACTCTCCGACCCGCCCGAAGGCACATGAATAAAGGAAAATGAATAACCGGACCACCGCAACAGCAACATTGGCGGAAACTTTAATTGAGTCCTAAGGGCCATCACTGGCCACGGTACAACCTTTCCCGAAGGAAGTATGTTCAATCATCGATGGGAGAAGTAAGTATCCCCCACCTATTTATGTACCCTCCAAGGTGGTGAGATTCAACCACCATACCAGAAGTATCTCATCCTCTATTCGAGGTGTCCCCCAACGGGGGGGGGGTGCTAGTGAAGGTTAAAGTTATTCTCGGTAAATGATATCATACATTCTTGCAAGCTAAATTTCTTAAATGTCATTATTTATGACCGGATTTTTTTTTAGCAATATTTCGGCATCAGGTCAAAAAATTGCATATGCTGGATTTGGAAAAATTAAATATTTTTGTTAGGAGATCCATACCACTAACTGGTCAATATCTTCACAAACACACCGATAATGAGAATATAAGCCTTGTCGATTCCTCCACAGATGCATTTTTTTCTTGCATTCTTTGGGGGTCGCGGTGGTCTGGTGGTAAGATCTTGGCTTCGAAACCGGAAGGTTTCGAGTTCGAGACCCGATTCCACCGAAGAACCGTCGTGTCTGGTGCACGTTAAATCCATTGAGGCCAAACGTCCTCTAGCTGGTGTTGTGTGGTGTGGAAGTTTGGAGAGGGGGTGCCAACTCAGGTGTTGTCCTCGTCATCTGACCGAGGTTGAAAATTACGAGGTCCGTCCTAAAATAGCCCTAGTGTTGCTTTGAAACGGGACGTTAATATAACTAAACTAAACTAAATCCAAATCTTTGGAAATATGAGGGAATCTCCCATGTCCTGATAAAAAGTGGATAGCATCTTATTTTTATTTCAGGGTTAGGAATAAAGTCATAAGTTATGCTTCCTTTTATGGACATATACCATCTGTCAAACCATTGTAGCGATATTTCTTCTCTTCATTCCCATTTTAATTCACTATTTGATTTGGGGACAATTGTATCAATACTTTTTTTCTGTGCTACCGCTAACTTTGCATATTGATCCACCTTTTCATTATCATATATTTCAATATGGACCTTAACTCAATTCAACTCTATCCACTTGTTAGTTTTTACAATTATTTATGGTGGTTTAGAGATTATTGGGCATTTAACAATCCCAGCAATAGTTTCCAAAACTCTGAAGTAGGTTAAAAAAAATTTTTCATTGCCTTTCAAAAAATCAATTTTAATCCTGAACGCCAATAGCATAACAATGTTTTAGACTTGATTCGTTTATCTTTAAATAACGTTTTACAATTTCTTTTAATTACAGCAACAATGGTTCGACCACAAAAGACGCGCTAATATCATAGCAATGAAGTCTTTCATTGCTGATCGCTGGATTCAGATTTTCATTTCCCAATTCCTTTTAAAAATATTATTGCAAGACATTACGATGGCGACTTCAGACAGCAGAAACTATGGTATCCATTATATATAATTTCCTAGATTAACTATTGACCGGCAATATAGATTCTTTTAATCACATTAAAGATTGATAAAAAGCAATTTGAGATTTTAAGTAATAAAATTAAATGCTCCCAAAAGGCATACACAGTTTGCGCACCTATAAAATAAAGGATAAATAACTCACTTAAATGTTCATAAATCGGATAAATTTCGCCCTCGTTCAACAGATCTCACCTTTATTGTTTTTTTTTTCTTTTTTGTGAGAGCAATTAAAATTATAAATTTCTAGATCAATACTGATTGAAATTGACCCATAGAGAGCAATTTATCAAAAGATCGCCAATGTATCTCCCATCGCCAACTATTTCAGTTCTATCGGTTCACACCATCAGCTATGCTTGTATAATAACGACTTATTAAAAAAATATGAATATTTTGGGGCATTATGTAAGTATAGCAATCATTAATCATAGAATAAATGAGGAGTTCGTTTTTCATCTTTAGCTATCATCATATACAGAGTCCTCAGTTTCATGCCAAAATGGATTCTGAAGATCATCCATGCCACGCTGCACATTTTTGCCATTCTTTGCTCGTCCATAGCGCTGGCTGCCATGCTCGAGAACCACAGACGAACAAATAAAGCTGATTTCTATTCTTTACACAGCTGGATAGGAATAGCTACTTTTGGCATGTTTGGTCTCCAAGTAAGTGGATTTTTATAGTTTATGCTGACTTTTATATCTTATTTTTTCACATTTCATTAACACTGTAAAGTTCTGAAGGACTAGACACTTTGGTGAGATGGCGACAGAAACTAAATTTAGTTGGTGTCGGGTGGCAACGTGGAAAAAGAAGCGTGGAGCGGAATGATGTGGTGTGCGCGAAAAAGGAACACCGGAAGAAATAGTTTATTAACATTTAAAATATTTCATGTTTAAATGTTAGTCTTTGTAAAGTTGTGTAATGAAGTGATCGTCCTTATGTGTCAAAAAAGAAATGAACCAATTCGGTTTAAAAATCGGCCTGTTTCTTTAGAATAATCCACGCTACCATATTACAACACATTATCCCAAATTTAGAACTTTTAATCATTATTTGAAAAGAATTTAGTTATCCCTTTCGAAGATTGCGCTGCAATATCGTTCGACGATCTTTTGGAAATCTAAACTTGCCCAACTATCTTTTATTATATACTAGCCACTTTTGGTGGCAAGCTGGTTCTTCGGGGATATTGGTTTTTATTTAATTCCACTTAAATTAGATAAATTTTCTTGTCCATGATTCCCCTCATATTTTCATGCCTTAAAGCTTCATATTATCAGGCTATGTAGTTATAAATGATGTCCTGCATGCGTTTTTTTTCATTGTGTAAATGAGCTTATGTAATCCCTTAACATCACAGTACCATTAAAAACGTAAATGTCTGGTTCATCTATCTTCTAAATTTCGTGGTATTTCAACTTTATTTCTTTTTGTTTGTTTTGTAAACTACACAGATATTAAATAGAATCATTTTACTGAAGTTTTCAATAATGGAAGAAAGTCACATGATTAAACAGTAGAGGAAACAATTGAAACAGTTGGAATTTCAGGGCAACGATGCAATTTGTTATTGGTAAAATAAACAATAAATAAATAAATACCAATTAAAAAAACACGATTATTAAATTGATATCATTAAAAACAATTTTTCTAATTTTAAAGTGGGGTAGAATTTATTTTGGTGCAATGATATTTTCGTAGGTTATCACTGAAAAACTGCAAGATTCAACTTAATTTTTAATTAAAATCTTAAAAAATGGCTCCGCAATGCGCATTTCTACCCTTAAAAGTATACATGCCTCATATTTGCTATCTGTAAGTGAAACGTGAGGCCTATAGAAAGCCAATCTACTCACATTTTTATTATTAGCAGAGATGAGTGTAAAACGTATAAGTTTATAGAATCGTATATAAATTGTCCCCACGGCGGTAGTCTAGGTGGGCGATATGATGACAAAACAATGATGCGTATATGCCAATTGTTGATTTAAAAAATATGAGGAAGTGAAAGAAAAATTTGGTACATAGTAGATCGAGCCCTCCTCGGGTTCGTTGGTCCTGATAGCTCTCTCTAGCCAGTCCACGATGAATTTTGGACGAAGCAAGTAGATACTCCAATGGCCCATCAAGACTTGTATATCCCGGGACCACCGGATCGTGTCGAAAGGAGTGGAAACAAGCTCAGTAACGACCTATTGTTGGAGCTGTTATTGAGTGGATCTGATGAAGGAAATTTCCAGTTACTTGGCATAGTTTCGTATCTGGCTTTGTGAAAAGCATCTCTTTTTATCAAAACTCATGGTTATGCCCACAATGAATATCTGACTACCACTTTCAAGACTCATTTAAGGAAGCAGACGAGTACCATATTCAACAGGTGTCATTTTTGCTTTATAAACTAACTACTGATTTCATCACATTAACTCACCGGGCCCATATCCATATTCTGTGGCGATGCTAAATGTGGTACTGAAAAGGGGGATTTGCATGGATACCCTCTAC
Organism: Argiope bruennichi; assembly: GCF_947563725.1. Lineage (NCBI taxonomy): Eukaryota > Metazoa > Arthropoda > Arachnida > Araneae > Araneidae > Argiope > Argiope bruennichi. The sequence goes on from NC_079153.1 coordinate 95,236,606, forward strand.
TTGAAGAAGAGAAATCACCTAAGACAATTACATACACATAAAAGGAAACAATAAACTTTCTATTAAATTAAACTTCTTGCTCTTGCTTGCTAAATTGCTTCTTGCTTGCTAAATTAAATTTGTTGCTTACAAGAAGTTAAAGCAATTTTTTTTAAAGATCTATATTTTGTACTAATGGGGAACAATTATACACACATATTCAATTTTTTAAAAACCCATTTAAATGAACAGAATGTTGAAAAGATATGCAGGACATCTCTAAATTATTCACCTGATAAAGATTTATTAAAAATAATTCAAATAAGAGATACAAAAAAGAGTGCCATTGAATTTTACTTAGCAATTCAAAAAAGTTATATTAATATACTTCAACATGAACATCAGTAGTTGCTCGAAGAATATTAAGCCTGATTCTCCTCCAGATATTGTTAAGCATTTGTAGAATTGTTGTGCCCGTTTTCACTTTTTTTTTTTTTCCTTCGACGTTACGAATCTTTGTGGCATAAACTCAATACATCAGGAATGCCGAGGAATGGAAGTCAAATGGTGTGATATGGAAGGGACTTGGAGGTCATGAAAATAGTCCATTTCTATGAACCTACTGATATGGCTTTGTTTTATCACGCACACGTTTTATGATGTACAAAATGTCCGATCGCTCGAAATCTTTTAAACCTTTTTGCAATTTATTGTTCCGGTAGTGGAGGAATACTAAATTCACGGCTGAATTGCCCTTGAAATATTTTCAGAAATTTTGTTTCCCATAACCAGAAGACGCACATTATTTTTCATCGCATGGTGTCGTTTTTTCGGTAAACAAATAAGCTTACTTGTTGCCATTCGTAAATAGATTTTTCAAAGAATTTTCTTTAAGAATAAATGAAGTTCTTTAAAGCTAATAACAAAAGAATTTCCTAATATTTTGCGACATTACGTTTTAATTTAAATTAGTTATCAAGTGAATAATTTATGAGCATCCTGTATATCTGACTTTCTATTTGTAAGTTGAAATGGGACACGAACATAAGTCAGGCAGATTCTATAATTGCTTTCTTTTTTCTTGCAGTATCTTGGCAGTTTTGTCACCTTCATGCTTCCCTGGGTACCTAATGTATGGCGAGCCAGGATAATGCCATTCCACACATTTTTTGGCGTAGGTTTGTTCGTTCTGGCTGTGGCAACGGCTGAAATGGGCCTTACCGAAAAATTGATTTGGACAGAGTAAGTATCACATTTTTATACAATTATCTATTCGATGGCATTATTTAGGAGCTAGGTCAATTATTACACCAGATTTATATACAAACCAGTTTGGTACGAGACGCTTATTGTATAGCACAAAGTAAACAAGGCATATTATTGATCATATTCTATGCATCCTTTTATGGCAGACATATTAATATTTGCATTAAATTATGTTGAAAGTCGTTTTTTTTTTTTTTTTTTTATAATTTTACAAAAGTTTTTATCTAACATTCTTAAATTTTTGAACAAGGTTCCCCCCCCCCTCTTTTTCATAAAACTGTTCGAATTTTGTTTCGAAGTTCACTCTTAGAAAGGCAACAATTGATTTTTATATTTGCATATGTTTTCTAACTGTTTTACATCTTTAAATGCATTTTTTCCCCCATTTTAAATTTTGATGGAATTTTCTAACGAAAAATCGATCATTATTATTATCCTTTCCGTCGGACGGAATCTAACCCATTCCTTTAACAACCTATAAGGAGGTAATACTAAAATAAATTCTCCACTATCTATCTAAAGTACTAAGAATTAGAGAAGTTCAAATCTTCTATCGTGTCGTAGGAAATTTGGCATTGTCCATATTTTATACTGCCATAACCCTTTTAGTATTTCTATATATGGTAGCGGCTGTTTGTGAAGATGTCATTAAGCATTACCTTAACATGTGTTGATACACCTGAATCTATCTTGCTCTGAATTCTTTAATTGGATTCCCTTTCCTGATACATCTGATAAACAAAGCTTTATGATTATACTTTCAATTTATCATATTCAATATCTGGAGGGGAAAAAAGTTTTCCATTTCTATAGAAAATTACTTTCTAAGTACCTTATTTTCTAAATTGAGCCTTTTTTTTAAAAAAAAAAATATGTTTTTCAAATTTAAGAGCCTTTTAGACTCATAAAATAAATGATACACTTTTCTAAATTAGCTATCTTTTAGTTCAGGAACTGAATAATATATCTCTTATGCAATATTTTGAGCAAATTATTTCATAAATTTCTAAATTGGAAGGTTTTTATTTTATATATCTTTTAGACTAATCCCCTGAAAACTTTTGATATTTTGGTACCTGAGATTTTCTTCAATCTATTAAATGCAAAAATATACCTAATTTATGGCGTTTGTCAAAAAATTAATTTTGAACAGTTGCATACCTTTAATATCAATCTAAAATTTTTATGCGTGACTTCTTAAACAATATTTTCAATTATGTTTATCAGAGTTAATCTTCTGCCGATTATAACCAATATTAATGCAACTTTCATAATCTTATGCGCACATATACATGTGCAATTTGAATATTTTTTTCCTGAAACATCATATAGTATGTGTTTACTTAAATAATTTTACTGCAAAATTATTGAATCTTTATTTTTTATGGATAAAAATCACTTATAATTAATGTTAATACTAGCAAAAGTAAGGAATAATAGACGTTGCAGAAATGAAACTTAAAAAATATGCTGCACAAAATTTTAATGCCTAAAATCATCTTGCAAAACAAAAATTATAATTTTAAGCTTCGTTACTTAAACTGATCAAACCTTCAAACTAATTTCTTTTTTTTTGTATTTGCACAGCAACTATACAACTAATAAATATGTTCCAAAAGCAGTTGTGGGGAATTCCTTAGGATTGTGCCTTGTTGTGTTTGCATTTTTGATAGTATTTATCACAACCCACGCAGCTTACAAGAGAAGGCCGCTTCCCGAAGAACTGCCAGCAATGTCTACAAATTAATAACTATGTAGAACATCAAATCAAAATGAACTTGGTGCACCACATATTTGTATTTTTTTAGAATTAAGAATGCTTATATTTTTTACATGAGCCTTTTGTATAGTTTTCAAACAGATAGTGATTGTTTCTGCTTGTTTTTTTAAATAAACAAAAAATTAACTTTTGGTTTTTTTCTTCTCTTTTCTAATTTAAAATAGAAACAGAAGCCTAATTCTTTGATGACACTAATTTTTCTATAACTTAAAATGCAACTTTAAGATTTATAATAAATACATACCAGTTTTATAGAAGATATTTATTTGAATTAAATTTGATAAAATAATCTTGGACCATTAGAGGCGTTTATAACAATATCATCATTTAGAATTTTTAGTTAGAAAAATTAGAGGAAGGTGAATATAATCACTTTTGATATAAATATTACAAATCCTTATAATCTGCACAGTATGAAATTTTAATTCGAATATACTGATGGAAATGGCAATACTTCAGATGGTTGTAACCTGTAAAGAAAAAAAAAATATTAATGGCATGTTCATATTAAAATTATTACAGTAATTTTTAATACAAATTCAATAACTTAAAAATTTTTTGAATAGAAATTGGATATATATACATGGTGTCTCAAAAATCTTGACCGCAGCTTTCATTCCTTAAATATTGACCATAGACATATACTGTAAATTACAAAGTTGCGTGAAAAAAGGTGCAAAATGTTACGAAATTGATTAAAATTTTCAGGGGATTAAACTTCTCTTTGCAAAATGTTGAGACTATCTGAATTTCATTCAGTCGTTTCTCCTCTAATAAGATTCAAAGATGTGGGTTTGTAATGTAAAATTCACTCTTGTTAATCTGACTCCATTTTATTCTCTCTTATTTACAAGATGTTGCCATACACAAAAAACAGTATATTGGTTTCAAACGCAATTAATTCTGACTTTAAGAGTCCTGAAAGTAAGTTATAGGTAAAATATGTTCAAAGTTAAATCTAGTTTTTAGCCAAAGGTGCTTGTAACATAGGGTGAACATCTGTGTAATGAAAATCTTTCAAGAGGTGCCCATTTTTTAGAAAATTACCAACTAGTTGAAATGTTTACCACTAGATTACTAAATTCTTAGATGAAAATAGAAAAATTACCAATTTTCTTTACTGTATTCTGTTTCCTTTTGCTCAACAATATGAAAAGTATAAATAGGTCTTGATTTGTCTGAAGTATTTTTTCCACTTTTGTGAATAACAGAGCCATGAATAACCACACAATCTCCTGTAATACAAGTATTAATTAAATATGAATAATAATTATAATAAGAAAGTTTAGTATCTATTAAAATAGCTGAAGTTGCACCTTTTTTTGGAAGTACAGGAACATATAAACTTTCATCAAATGAGGGAATTTCTCCTTTAAGTACTAATGATGGATTACCACTAGGATTTCTAACATACCTTTGATGAATGTTTTCTGTAATAAAGTAAATAAATGATTATTGAAAATCGTTCAGTTCCAGATTAAGAATATGTATATTTGAGGAAGAAGATATTGATAATTTTAATTCTTTCTCAAAGCTGATAGATATATAATTAGATTTCCAATACTATTGAAACAACATTTCAAATAAAATGTTTAAAATAATTCCTCTTAACTCTTATAATGTATATATTTACACATAAACATCTACGTTAGGTATAAGCAAGGATGTAGGAAAAGAAATGCAATAATCATGAAGAAAAAATTTTTGAAAACTAAAGTACAGAAAAGCAATAATGTCATGTTCACACTCAGGCTTCAAAGCTAGAGATTTTTTATTCAAAGGAATTAAAGTACATATTTAATTTATGTATCATACAGGATCTACAAGATTTTTTTAATCAGTAAAGAGCGATTATAGTAATGTTAATTACTGAAGCAAAGAATCCAACACATCCTAAAATCCCTGATGTGTATAATCATGTCAAATTGCTGTAAAACTTCAAAATTACATTATAAGAGTTTAAATTATAATTCTGAAGAGTGAAGTGAGTTGAATGGGTATTGAATGTTCTTTATTAACTTTTAAACAAATGAAAAAACTAATAAGACAATAAATGCATAGTGAAAATATGTTAAAGTGAAATGATAGTGCTGAATACTGAAAAAATAGATGACAGAAATCAAGAAAATATTAAAGTGAGAAATTATTGATAAAGGAACATTGAAATAATTGAGCCAAAACATCTGATAACACTGTTATGAAAATTTGTTTGAGCTTTTATCTTTATTTGTTATCAAGCTTTTGAACTTTTCACTGAACATATCATCTGATAAGTTCAAAAGCTCACTAACAAACTATAAAAATGATGTTCTATTCCACAAGAAAGCATGTAAACATAGGTAGCAAAAGACAACTGAACAGTAACCAAAACACTGTGCTTGCTGCAAATCATTTTTTAAACAGCTACAGCACAAAGCACTAAAAGAGAACTCGATGAAGAGAGAAATTATTCAAATACTTCTCTTGTGTACCCTTTCGTTTTTAATGCTCCTGTGACAGGGCATTGAAAGATTTAGAACTATCCTTTATCTTAATTCTTAACACTGCCAGAATTCTTGTATACTTGATAACATTTATTTTGTGCTCAAATTTGTTACTAAGGCCAAAGTCATTAACTCCGCATCCATTAGAAATATCTATAAAACTCTCATCCTTACTATGAAAATAATTAAGCAGAAAACCAATATTATAGATTTGTAACAATATTTTGGTGATTGAAACAATGTAGAATTGATCTTCCAACAGATGTGTAAATTTACTTTTAAGTCCTGGTAAGTTGGATGCAGATGAATTTGATATAATAATACTATGATGTTGTTGGAAACAATATTAATTAGGAATGAAAAATAATAAAATACAGTTATTTAATTCCGAAATAAAGCTAAGCTTCTATAAAAAGTGGTTTTTTTTTTTTTTTTTTAAATGCAGATTAAATGGATTTTTTTTTTATTTAGCCCATGTTGTACAATATTTCTATGATACACCTGTACTATTAACATTGTACAACAATTAGAATATTGAGCAAAATGTTGATTATATATATTTGTTCATAATATTCTGTAATCATATATCAATAAGAAAAAATATCAATTATTTAGAAAATGCTATCAGATTTTTCACATGACAAAAATGAGATAGTTTGTTTTGTTGTTTTCATGCAATCAGATTCAATAAAGTAATTTATGAATTTAAACAAACAGAACTAAAGTGAAAATTCTTCAAAGACTCATAAAAATATTTTTCCAAACAAATACCTTAAAATGTGATATCTGACAATGATGAAAAATTAACATGGCCTCCGAGATCGCTAACAATTAAAAGGAATACCTTTATGTGATCCTGGAATGAACCATAGGCAACCATTCTGAAGAGTGATATCAACAAGTGGAATCCAGAGTCCTACAGCACTTGGAGGCTCAGTGTACAAAAATGTAGAGTCCTGATGAGGTGTTACTTTTACAAAGAGTAATTAAAATAAAAATGCAATATTAAAAATAGTCCCAAGGAATTAATGGCACAATTTTTATGAAAAAGCAATTAGAATACATACCTAAACCACCAATCTCAGGATGCTGGGAAAAAAATCAACTTGTTTAAAAACTTTGAATAAAAGTGATTGAAATAAAAAACAATGAAATGAAAATATTAACCTTATTAATTTCACTTACTTTAAAAATAACCATACTCTGTACAACAACAGGGTCTTTGTATTGTAAGCTTTTTAACACATCCTAGATAGGAATGAAAAAGAAAATCGTCATTTTATGACCGAGTTTTTGTGACCAATTATTTTAAGAAATTTGTTCAGATTTAATATTTTTGTGTCAACACTAACCTTAACCTTCTCACTAAATGTCACTTTTTTAAAAGATGGATTCAACCAGTGTAAAGCTGGAATTTAAAAAACATTGTCAGAAATCAGTTTTAAGGGAAAGCAAAACAGCAATAAAATTAAAAGGTACAAAAGAAATGAAATTAAAATAAGAAATATATAAATTGATTAATATTATCATAAAGATTTACTTATGAAAAAGAATTATTGCATTCTATTTCAGTAGTATACGAGATTAATAAACTAACAAAGGAGGATATTAATAAATGAATTGATTTTAAAAGAAGATTCATTAACTCTGCAGGTGAAGAAAAAAAAAGGTTATATCCAAATATATAATTTTATTGCATTTAAAAACACTACAAAAATTTTAAAAAAACTTCTTATTAGTTAGTCAAATTGCACTCTTTTATATATGAGTTTTATCTAACTCATTTTTTCCCTCATTGATAAGATGAAATTTAGAAATAACTTTTTTACACTTTCATATGCTAGAGCAGAGCCTTTCAACACACAGTGTACATAGTTCTGGGTACATGCTACGGATAAGTAAGATTCAATAATGATATCTGAGTGATGGTGAACAAAAAAGGATTAAAATTAGGAAATAATCCTAAAATTTAGCTTCCCTGTGTATGTGGAAAGTATTGAAATTGTGCACATTCAAAAGTCTATTCATGTGATGAGAAAAAGTGAGGAGTAAATTAAGAAAGAGTAATTCAATGATAATTGTTTATCAGCAGCCAGTAATTATAAATAATTTATCATAATTCATATTACATAATCAATTATCATATAATAGCACATGTATTATATTTACTACAAATCATGTAAAAGCCAATCATGCCTTCTCCAGATATAGTTCTATTAATTTCACAGTGCTTTCTGTCCTTTTTCTTTTGTTCCTTTTGCTTACGATTAATGAGAAAAATCCTGGATCCTTTCTGAGATCCTTAGATTGATATTTTTATTTTTATTTAAAACAAGATTTTAATAACAACAAAAAATTCATGGTTACATTTTAAATAAAAATTCAATCAAATGATCAAAACTAAAGAATGCATTTTTTGCATAGCAAATATTTACAATTTCACTAGAAGAATTCTTAATAATTATTTGGATTAAGTGAAAAAAGAAATTCATTTTTTTGGAGTTGAGATGTAAAAAATGATTCATATAACATAATAAAAAGTATTAACTCTCCCACATCATCTTTGGCTGACATACAAAGTTAAACAAAAATTGCAGATGGAGATTTTATTTCCATTTGCTCAGATGAAGAATAAAATATTTTACATTATCAAACAGTGAATAAAAAACAAAACAGGCATAAATAGATATTAAAACAAAGTGTAATATTTATCTTTTATCATAAACTAAACAAAATTATTTCAATACAGTTTTAAATTGTTTTGACATTTAACAAATACTATGATAAAAATGAAATAGACAGCAAAATCAAAAATAAACCTTATGAATATTCTTAAGTTATACAAGTTATTTTTCAACTTGCCCCTAATACTATTAATAAAATCATCTTTGTGTGAAGAATGGTTTGAAAGATATATAATACTAAGAATATTCTAAAATAAAAAGTCCCATTAAAATACACAAGAATAAAGAAAATTTGAAAATACTAGTATTAGAGAATTGTATTTCTATATTTCATGACAATATGCTAGTTAATGTTCCCAGAACATTATTTTCAGTTATTTATTAATAAAATTAAATATTAATTTAGTATCGGATAACAGCCAATAATGAGAAAAAAACAACAGATTTTTTGATTAAAACATACATAAAAAATAATCAAAATGAAAAAAAAAAATAATCTGCCATTTAAACATAAATAAAAGTTAATGTATAAAAAACTTTTATATTTAAATCTGTTTGCAGTTACTTTTACTATTGTTGAAATCTAATTACTTGAAAATTCTAAAATGTTTAAATATTCTTTTTAAGGAAATAAAGTTTTTTATAATGATAGTGAGTTCAGAATAGTATTAAACCATTGAAAAACAATTTAGATATATTTTTTTTTTATTTGTAGATTAATACAATTTTAGTTTGTATAGAAGATCAGTGACTAACAAAGAAGACAATTCTTTAAAACTAATTGCACATCAAGTGGTTATAAAGCAGAATTTTCCCCCAAAGTGGTGATCGCTTTTATTATTAATTAATATTTTATTTCATCCTAAAAGACGTGCTCATCTAAACAGGTAGTTATATTGTTAATATCTTATTTATGCTTGTCCCAGATAAATTAATTAAAGTTCTAATAGAAAATCTTATGCACATTGGTGAATTGACTAAAAAATTAAAACTAGAAATAATATCACACAGTAAACATTATAGTAACAACAAAAATAAACAATAAAGGATTGGAATTTTATGAACTAAAAAAACTTTGAACATTAAAATCGACACTAATCACTAAAAACAAATCTAAATGAATAGTAATCCATTAACCGAAAAAGCATTGAATTACAAATTTTAAAGCATGATGAAACAAAACAATAGAAATAACTTCTGTCTCATGATGTAAGAATATAATGAACTAGTGCAATAAAAATTGCATATCTCAATTCACCTTTGCTACAATCCAACAACAAAAAAAAAATGTAAATAGCACACAAAATGCACAATCTCCTAATTTTTTTCGTGCTTAGCTTTATTCAGACACATTAAAAAAAAGGACAACTTCTGAATGGAAAAACAGAAGTTGGAATTTTTTTTCTAGGAGATATTTTTAAGCTCTGCCCAGCATTGCAAACAATGCTGGACAATTATATATGCTGATTAATACTAAGGGAGAATATAAATTATAAAATTATAATTACAAATTTCTTTGAGCAATAAGAATTCAAATGCCTTGCTTTCATTATGCGTGTTTTAAATTCATTTAATTGCATGTAATTGATAACAATACATAAAAGTTTGTTTTGATAAATATGCTGCAATTTTCATTTATATACAGATTTATCTTTCAATTCACAAGCATGTTTGAATAGGACAAAGAATGCCACCTGATGATGCTTTGGTAATTGCAAGATTTGCATTTGTCAAATCAGCATTTTATCTATAATCATTATATCAACTAACCTTGTAAATATTCTATTCACTTTTCCTCCCTTATTTGTAACTTGATATGTTGTGCAAATATACATTTTAGAACTTTCAATAATGGATATTAATAACGACATAAGGAAATTCAATATATTAGAAACATCTTAAAGCAGTGGGAGTGTTTTCCCAAAACTTTCTCACAGATTCTCTAATAATACTTGCTATCAGAGTCCAAAAGCCATGAAATAGTCTATTGCTGCCATTTTTGGGATCATATATATACCTAGGGCTTCACTGTTCCCAACTATGTAACTGAAAACTGCTATTAAATGTTGCAAAAACTTTAGTTGCTAAATAAAGATATTATAATAAAGTTTGTTACTCACCATGCCCTATTTTATTTAAAGATTTTTCTTTTTCCACCATAAGCTCACCTAAGGAAAAATAAAGTATGATTTAAAAAGACAAGAAATGATAAACTATTCTTCATTAATGAATAATATAAAAAACATTTTCAATTGAACATATAATAAATTATTTAGAAAAACCTAATGAGTAGTAATATATAAATGTATATTCATCAATAATAAAATGTATTTTAAACACAAAAATATGACACATTAATATTAAAAAATACTAAGTTATTTATAATTTGTAGCAGTCCATCCTAATAAGACAACCATTTAATTCAATAAGAGTTATGTACAAGTCCATTCTAATTGAAGTAAAAAAAATTATAAATATCATTTTTGTTTTTTAACTTTGCAAAAGAAATAATAGTATATAAAATTAAAATAATAAATTATTGAATTGAAAAAAATGTAATTAAAAAAATGTGCTTTTTTTTAAACATATGCCAATTTAGTCACATATTGTATAGATTTGTATCATAAATGCAGAAAGCAATTCATATGCCAATTTAGTCACATATTGTATAGATTTGTATCATAAATGCAGAAAGCAATTCATTGCCAAATCACACAGACATCTACCCATTTTCAAGTAGTTTTAGTTATAGAACTCAAGACCTTCAATCTCAGAATCAATTTTCTCAATCATGTCTTGCCTTAAACTATTAGGTCATCGATGATGTATAATAATGAGTTGATGTAATAAAATGAATTCTGCCCCAACAAGACTGTAATTGCATATGACTAGTTTTAACCAGTTTTTATTATCATTACATAATCAAAGTGATATTGCATATCTCTATTCTGCAGTGTCAACCATCAAAACACAGCTTAAACCAAATGAAAAAAAAAAAAAAAATGGATGGGGAAACTGTAAAGTCAGGTATAAAATAATCCAAATCAAATACAGATTTTGAATAATATTAAAAATACATTTATAAAATATATATATATATTAATATAGCAATATACAGAAAATTTACATTTCAAGATTATGCGAAACTCCATAAAAAAGTTCATATTTTCCTTATTCACATAATTATCCACTATTTCATATAGATATCAATTAAGTTATGCAGATTTAAGTTTCGCTTGCCTCTGGATTATGTACACATGGAACCAGACACTTAACATGAATTCTCATCACATCCTACTTTCTCAGGAAGTGGTTGACAAATTACAGACAGATGGATAACTCCAAAATGATAACCATATTTTAATAATCCCAAAAAAGGTTTTTAAGATAAGAAAAAATAATTATATAACACAGAGGAATATCTACATATATATATATATATATATTTACACAACAATAAATTATGTGTCCTAATAGTTCATAAAAGAATAAAAATTTTTATTTAGGACAATAAGACATAATAATTTGCACCAAGTATCAAAATTATTAAGGTAATTATCTTTAAATGGATATATATCAAAAGTGAAACTTGCTCTAAATTTATCAGTCAGGGAGGAACTGAACCATAGAATGGATAAAACTATATTCCAAAAAAGAAAATGATTTGCTGCTGAAAAATGCTTTGAGATATCACAAGGAAATGAGATCTACAAAAGAGCTGTGGAAAATTATATGAACAAGGAATATAGGACTCTATTCATGAGGTTTTACATAACCTTGAACTGTAAGTGTATTAATAATAAATGTTAAATGTGTTAATAATAATGTAAAATGTTTTGTGTATTAATAATATATATATATATTTCTTAAAATATGCTTTAAACATTATTCAGTTTGAATTTGGTTACTTTGTTAGGTTTTTTTTTATTAATTTTTTTTTTTTTTTTTGAGGTTTTTAGGTTTAGGCAACTTTGTGGGTATCATTCCGCTGACACGCACGAAAAAAAAAAACACACCTCTATGGAATAGAGAAAATTTTCTTTCTAGTTCAGAAAAACCGACATCTTAATGCAGTTAATATTTTGACTAACAATGCATCATATACTGGGTATCCACCCTAATTGTGGTTCAACAGTCAACTTCTAAATCTTTGGAAATAGGCACATACTTCAAGTTGATAAAATGCCTTAAATTATATAAAGATTTCTCTATTATATAGTTTGAGTCAATAAATGCATTTCTGAAAAACTTATGATGTCCACATTTTTATACAGGCATTCAATTTCATTAATCATACTTATGTTAGTTAAAATCTTTAAATTCCATATATTTTAAATGGGTGGGGAGGGGAGAAAACCTGATTCAATTCCTTTGTAACCAAAACTGAGCAAGTTATGAAGTTTTAATTTTCATTATTTTAGATCAATCAAAAGTCACTTTGAAGAAATACATGTGCTAATTCATATATTTCCAAGAAGGCATTGAAATGATTTAAAACCCTCTAAAATAATGATATTCAAATTTTCATAATTTGATCAATTTTGTTTGCACAGGAATGAAACTTTTCATGTTTAAAAAGTTAGTGTCACAGAAATTTTATATAAGAAATTTAGATGAATTTTTAAAAATATTTTAAACAGAATTTTGCAGCAATATTTGATTGCACATGCATTAGTAATGCATTAAATTTATATTTTCTTAACTTGTTCAACTTTTTCAAATTCCTATTTATGCAAAATTAACAATATTGTATATTTATTAACTACATGTAATGTTTATATTTATTTGAAATAAATAGTATTTCATTAAAATTTATTTCAATCTAAAGTTAGAAGGTATAAGTTTCATCTAACTTAAAAAAATAATAATAAAAATTATACTTTAATTATTATTATTATTTGATTTATCTACAAAAATATATATTCTGAAACAATCACAATTTTTTTTTTTAACTTAATGACATTTTGATATGAAAAAAACGTAACAACTCTTAAATGAAGATTTTTCTAGTTTAAGAAAATTACCGTTATCATTAACAGCATCCTTTTCAAAAAAGAAAGATATTTTGTCACCAGAAGTTATAAAATATTCATCTCGAGCCTGAAAAAAAAAAAAAATAGCAAAATGTAGGTAAGAAATAATTTTAGTAAATATATTTTAAATAAAATATGCATACTTAATTTTATGTGCTTTTCATGCTTAACAAATTTAAAATATTTTTCTGAAATCAAAATATTATTTAAAATTATTATGTGGACTGTATTCAGAACCATGTAATTATTTAAGATAATTAATTAATATTCGCACAAAATATTTTAATTTTTAATTCTAGATGTACCTTAGTTAATACATTTTAAATAAACAACACTAAATAACACTGTATTCATTTTATTATTTACAATGTATTAAAGTAATTTTTGAATCAAAATCATTTCTTTAAATGAATGAATAAGTCATATATATTAAACATTAAGGAGAACTTTTAAAGAATAATTTACATAGTGAAATTTTGTTTCAATTTATTGTGAATCACTGAATGGTTATGAAACAATTTTTAGATACAAATTTTATTTATAATACAATATATATATATATATAATCACATTAAGGTGTTAAAAATCAAAATATATATTTACGTACTAAATAAATATTAGAAATCAATTTTTTAAAAAGTTAAACTGAAAGTTAACTTTAGCAAAAGCCTTTATGTCAAAGGCTTAAAATTAAAAAGTTTACATTTTCGGTATCATGAATATCAATTAACAATGAAATAATTCAGAAATATTTTAAATTATTGTTATTTAGATTTTAGATGATTGTTAACTGATAAATATACAATGATAATGATTTTATAATAAAATTTTTTAAATGTACTGTCATGCATATTAAATTAATACTTAACCGCAAATTATTCAAGGAATAATCTTGTTACTATATTTCTGTTGAAATTAATGATGAATTCAAGAAATTAAACTTGAATTTGTTAGAAATATATTAATTATATGAAGAATTATGAAATTAATAAAAAGGTGTGATGAAAGGAATTTACATCCAAATATTACTTGATCTTTCCCAGTATGAAATACAGAACAGTGTTCTGGAAGTTCCATATTCTGAACAATTGTTGAACATTCTTGAAGAAGTTTATCCACTTCAGCTGAGCTTATAAAGTTTTCAATCAAAGCATATCCTTTATTGGAAAACTGTAGGAAATATAAATATTGTTCATGAGAGAAAAATAAATAAGGAAATAAAAAATAAGTTTATGAAATCTTTTTAATATTCTTTAAATATTACATAATTCAATGAGGCATTTCATGATATAATCACATCGTGCTTCAGAATTATTAACAACATTTTCCAATAATGCAACTTTTAAAAACAGAAAATTCTATTTAAATTTTAAAAAAACATCATGGTTTAAAAGTCAAAGTAATATAGAAATAATTTGATTTCTAATACAAACAGATAAAACAATTATTTCTAAAATAAAAAGGCAATTTTTTAAAAACATGTATGCCATTAAATTATATAATGCAGTGGTTTTTGTTGCATTATGTAATTAAAATGATATTGAAAGTAAATCAAAATAACTCACTTCTTCGAAGATATGTTCGGAATTCATATTTTTACTGTTTGCTTTGTAAAAACAGTTTGCTAAAAAAAAGGAATAAAAAATATTGGAAAGTTTAAAAAGTTCAAGAAATTGGTAGGCCCTTTTTAGCTGTTTTATCTTAAATGATCTGAAAAAAGAAATGTTATCAATAGCGTCCAAAATAGGAACTTCCGTCGCTTTGAAAAAACGGTTGCCGGTTTATCTTTGAATCGCATATTTGCTATTTTATTCCATGTGACAAGTCACGAGTTGCGTTTGTTTACAAATAGATTACTTTTAGTCACAGTTATAGCTAGTAAATCAAAACCTTTATTATTTTTCGTAAGACAAGAATAAATAAAATAAGTGGGTAAATAGTGAAAAATCTCAGCAGCTGATAAAATTTTCTAAATAGTACGGAGTTAATGGGCGAAATCTAGAATTTTATTTTCTATTCAGAAGTAGCTTGTGATGCGCGGGGATAGAACCTGAGACCTCGTGGTTCGCAGTCCTGTAACATGACCATGATATGAAAGCAATTGCTAGGGTAGCGTAGTTGTTAACTGACTTATATGCTATTCACTACAAGCTAACAGTTTAAAGAATTGATCCGATTATAGTGAAATAAAAGTAGTTATGCTGTTTTATTTCCCACTATTGTTCAATCCGATTAAGAGCTCAGAGTAAGCACAATGATTGTGAGCAAAACTGATGTAGCCTCATCAAGAATTACTTTTGATGAATAAATATTAACGGAATGAATATGTGGTGAACATTATAAGTCAGATAACAGTTACGAGATATGAGTATTACTTTTGTCTTGTGGTCTTGTTACTCGGCAGCGAATCCACAAGGTCCCAGGTTCCATCCTCGCTCATGCCAATCTTCCACATTGGTGACCTCGGACGATGAACCTTCAACCTTCGTAAAGCTATTATGGCGCCATCTACCCACAGCAGCTCAAAATCGTCAGACTCACTTGGCGCAACAAAAACCACTTACCCACACAACTTCGCCATAACGCTTGGCGCTTCTCAAATGCTCAAATGGGTACAGGTGCATTAGATTCAACAGCTAAATACATCACCATTCAACAGCCGTATCGTTCGTCTCATGATTTTGGGATTTGTATGCTTTTATGCCGGGTAAGTGGCGTCACCTAGGAGTGGCTGAATTTGAACTCCATATTCCGCACTATTTACAACAACAAATAATAAAGACTATTAAATAATTATATATATTTCTATCTTTTTGGACATTAGTAAAAATGTATTTATGAAAACTGTTTTTATTCAAATTTATTTCATTCAATAATTTTGCCAAAAATCAGAGATATTTGCTATCATGCATATACCTAAGTTATACTTATTCATGCGAACGTAGCTTAACGCCAAACTTGGCAATCTTAAAATTACTGCAACTCCTTTATGCGCCTTACCAGTCTAGTCTGTCAGATGTTCATTAGAACGCTGACCCGCATCGGCTCAAAAGCCCTCGCAGAAGCTGTGAACTAGAGATGCATAATCCACGATTTTTTGATTAACAAATAATTTTGCTATTGTTATTTTTAAATATTTGTTCCAAACATCTGTTATTTCAATCATATTATTAATTAAAAATTATTAATTAGTATTAAATATAAAATTTATTTATTAATTGTAATTAATGATTAATTTACTAATTTAAGTAACGTGTGATTGAATTAATTTATCTATTTCAGCTTACTTCTTAAATTTGATTTTTTAAAAAAACTATTTATTTAATTTCTTTATTGGAGTAAACCATTTTCTCAAACATTTGAATTAAATATATGTCACGTCCTTAAAATGTTTACTTTAGTTCTATATTCTACAAATAAATGGCACCAGTAATAAACAGAATATATGCAATCAAAGTCATGTCGCAAGCAATTAAAAAGGATCTTTATGGAATAGTGCATCGTCAGATACGAATATCGGAAAGTCAAGGTCACTCCCATGAAGTGGAGTGGCGACTTCACACTTTCCAGTGAAGTCATCGATCCTATAAATGTCAGTGATATGCAATTCAATGATACGATAATTCCAAGAATAATCGGTCCTTTCACTTTTTAACCCATTCACAGATTTCTCCTTTTCTGTTTTGTTCGAGAGCTTCCATTGGACAGATCGTATGGATTGTTACTTTCTATCGTGATACAAGACCTGTAATCAAAATATCACCAGTAAAATTGTATCAAGGATTTGAATCACCCCTTTTTCGAAAAATATTGATCACTGGTATTTGTGACTTTTTGATATTGGTTACGTAATAACTGCTCGTAAAATATTCGTCATCCCTACTGTACATCCCAAAGTCATTCCGCAGCAGCCATGTATTATACTAACTATTCATCGGAAAAGGATTTTATGAAGTTGTAAATAAAGAAGTTGATCAAGTATAGCCCATTGTTCACTTCGAACCACCAATACTTTTGTTGAACTATATGAATTACAAGTAAAAGAGATTGTTAACTTGATCACGTTTATATGGTTGATACTATTTCTGAACTACAATGGAACCTTGCTTAACGAGCATAATTCGTTCTCGAATATTACTCATAATTTGAATCACTCGCTAAGCAAAACATTATTTTTCATACAAATCGATGCATTGTTTGCAAACGGATTCCAAAACCCTCCACGCTTTTGTGCATGCTTTAGGATGGGTTTAATTCGTCAAAATAGGAATGAGAGGAAAGATGAAAGGAGGGGGATGTTTACATTTAACAATAAAATAAACTCGGATTACTCGTAGACTGAATTAAAATAATACGTTCAGAAACATCACGATATTCACATGCACGTGAAAATAAAAAAGGAACAAAAAATTATCTAATAGGGCGAAAATTAAGGCCAAGAATGACGAAGAATTCCAGAAATACGTTCATCTTTCCGCGTCTCTCCCCTTAATGAGTAGAATCGTCGAGAAGTGGTCGCCTCAGAATACTGAAACGAGCAGTAAAATAGAACAATGAGATCCATTTCAAAAACGAAATACTCAAATTCTTAATATTGTAATTTATTATTTATAATATAGAATTTTTTATAAGAAAATTATCTAAAGATATTTATTTTTGACTAATATGAGACAGCAAATTAGTCAAAATTTGACATATATGAGACAGCATTATCATTAAATGAGTTTATAATATGCATAGCTACTGCCTTATCAGTTTGATGTGCTTCTCAACAAAAAATGCAATCATTTCTCATGATGTCAGCATCTTCGTTATTTCACTGGAAGATTATTGCCCTTTTGTATCTATTATTTCTTCCTCTCCTGGCCAAATCTCCACCACAATTTTGCTATGATTCAGAATGCCGCTTCACAGTTTGGTAATTATGGCTATATTCTTCCATCAGCTCATCGAAGTCATCGCTATCCACCTCTAGTCCAAAAATCTTGGCGAAAGACAAAACTCTCTCGATTAAGACTCTACAGGTACTTGCTAAAACCCATCGGAATCACGTTTGACAGCACAATTCGGACAAAACTTTTTTTTATAAGTATAAGGGTTCTATTCAAACAAATGCTCAACATTCAGGTCAGTTGAGCATGTAACGTTACAATGTCTCTTCACTATCGTTAAGAGAGTCACTTTTTTGTATTTTATTTTGCCCGCTATGCGAGTTTCGATTGTATATGATATAGGATATTTCGCAAAAATCATACTAAATATCTTACAAGTCAGACATTGACCCCATAGATACCAAATCTGGTACAGTTAATTTTTTTATAGTAAGTGGTCATTAAAGATAACACATGCGAAAAATCCTGATATTCAATGACTTTTGTTTTTCTTTTGGTTTTGTATGAAACGCATGTAAATTACAATTATATAACTTTTTTAACTAAAGTTACTGTAATCTGTACTATAAATAAAGATGAATGTGTGTGTGCATGCGAGTACCTGTTGTAGCTGTACAGGACATACCGTTAGACCATAGATTGGACGCGAGAACCTTTCATCGAGTCAGAAGAACAATAGAGGCGTATGATTCAACATTATAAAAGAGAATATAATATTATAGTTGGAATGTTTTTTTTATGTTTGTTAACGAGACGGTGATTAGAAGAGGACATGAACTTCTACGTTAGACCCAGACCTATCAAATTTAGCACATATTTGCATTGCAAAGTAAAAATTGCATTTTAGAATATTTTTCAAATTTTAATTATAAATAAAATGAAATTTTGGCGTTCTCAAAACTACTGAAAATCACTTTAAAAAGAATAGAATCGTTGTTATTATAAATATTTCATTCAGGATTTTTCTTTCATTGTTGATGATGAAAATATGAAGATGGGTCTTATTTTTCTTCCAATTATCTTCGGCAACCAGCTGATTCGTCGGCGATATTGGTTATATTTCATTTCAATTATATTGTATATATGTAAATTCATAACCACGATTCCATCAATTTGTCAGTCATTAAAATTATGTTATTTTAATTGTCTTACATATGTTTTGTTCATTGAGTGCATGGACCTTTCTAATGAAGACCAATTTCGCTACAAGACAGTGTTATTAAAAATGTAATTGGCTTCTAAATTTCACGTAAAAAAAGTGAAATAGCAACTTTAGTTTTTTTAAAAAAAAATCATTTTATAAACTACACAGAGAGATTTTCCCTAAGCTTTCAACAAAGGAAGAAAATCATACTATTAAATATTAGAATGGAACAATGATCATGGTTTGAGTTTTAGGTAATGTAATGTTAGGAACATTGTAATTTAGTTTTTGAAATCAAGTAAACATTTTAAAAAATGCCCACATTCAAGAAAAATTTGGACGATTATTAAATTAATATGATTGAAAACACAATTTTTGAAGTTTTAAAATGGTATTAAATTCATTTTTGTGCAATTATATTTTCGGGAGTTATCGCAAAAAAAAAAAAAAAAAAAAAAAAAGTATGCTTTTAGTATGCTTCAAAAAACGTATGCTTTAAGTATGCTTCAAAAACGTATTCTAATTATCCTTTAATTAAACTGAAATAGTAAACAATGAAAAAAAAATATTTACCTATTTTTAAATAGCTTTTACAAGAAATTTTTTGAATAAGTCGCAGTTTAATATTTCTGTTTCAGATTAAAGTTTAAATTTCAGATAAACTGATAAAGAATTTGGAGATGCCCAACACAATAAACAGAACAATGCAAGGCTTGGTACATGTTATATGTTTATAAAAATTTAAAGTTTAGAAGTAATTTACTGAGCAATAATTAAAAGGAAGCAACATAAAATTTCTAATTAGAAATTTCAGCAATCATTAATTCCGGCCAACTAATTGGTCGTCGGAGATCGCTAGTCTATACTTATAATAAAGCTCAATGTGTGTGTGTGTGTGTTGGCGCTCTACAGGCCAGGTCATTTGACATACAGCTATCAAATTTGGTACATGTATACCTTAGAGGTCGGGAATGTGCACCTGGGGTCTCTTTTTTTGAAATTTTAATTAGAATTTTAATTATTAATTAAAAACTAACTTTCCCGCCAAAAACTTCCATTTTCCCCACCGCCAACTTTTCCGCCAAAAAAATCTTCCATTTTCGCCACC
This sequence comes from Argiope bruennichi, assembly GCF_947563725.1. Classification (NCBI taxonomy): domain Eukaryota; kingdom Metazoa; phylum Arthropoda; class Arachnida; order Araneae; family Araneidae; genus Argiope; species Argiope bruennichi. Next base: position 95,256,975 of record NC_079153.1, read on the forward strand.
GCCAAATGAGTAAAGCTTCCGGGTTTTTTTCTCCCAACAGTAATGAGGCTAGGGTTAGTATTTTTCGGCGGATTATTTCAAACGATTCTGTTTATTTTCTTAATGTTTGATGCATTTAAAATTAAACATTGTTAATGAATCGATCCTTCAAATTCATTCTGAAGTACTTTTGAATTAAAATAAAACATAATAAAGGAAATTAAAAATTTCTAATCCGCATAGCGTTACCCCAACTGGCGTAGAAAAAAAATCACGTATTTGCGTTGCGTAACTGGGGTTGAAAATTCACGCATGCGCTTTGTGTTCTGAATTCCGCATTGTGTTGACGAATTATTATCAACGGATGTGGACTGGATTTAAATTTTTTTTAGGTTCGTTGCATGCTTTTGTAATCAAAATGTAATTATGTTAGTTATATATTTTTTGTATATGCTTATAGTTTTAAGTGTATCGTTTTTTAAGTAGTTTTTTTAAAACCTGTTTTAAACCGTCTATTTTAAACGATTCGTTTCATGTTCTTAGTGTTTGATGCATTTAAAAGTAAACATTGTTAATTAATCGATCTGCTCATGATGAATCTAAGAAAATTTTATTGACAAATTCTTGAGATAATACGTAAATTGAAAAAGATATTCTTTAGTGCCCATAAAGTTTAAACGCTGAGTGACTTTATTTTCATTAATCAGATTATTAAAAAATTCTTTGTTTCAGTAAAAAATATTATTATATTAATTGCAGATTAATTCTTTCCACTTTAATTTAAAGCATAAATTCTACGGGTGCTAATAGAAAATTAGAGAGATACATATTACGTTATGACTGAAGGCCTTTATAATATTATGAGTGAATTATATGACTATCAAAATTTGAAGTTTTAAAATATTTTGATGAAGAAGCTATTAAAGTAGGAATTGCATAAAATATTTAAATATAAAAATTTTAACGGACATTAAGATTGGCGAACCGGCTGGTCGACAAATTCTTGAGATATTACATAAATTAAGAAACATATTTTTTAGTTCCCATAAGGTTTAAATGCTCAGTGACTCTGTTTTCGTTAATCATGTTATTAAAAAAATTAACATTTATTGACAAACACGAACACACTGATATTCACCGTTACTCTGATTAGATGTTATAAAATCTGAATAGATAAACATAAAGTGTAAACAGCTGTACGCCGGTTTCTATGGCAACACAGCTGGAAAGGGAAAAGAAGTTTCTAAGACAGAACATCTGCTTTACACAATTTTATAGAATAACTTTTCCCCTTTTTCGTTTCATTTTTTAAAAAAATTACTTATTTAATAAGAACACCTGCTTTACCCAATTTTTTAGAATAGTTTTTTCCCCCTCTTCGCTTACTTTAAAAAAAACATCTATACTTATATATAAAGTTCAATGTGTGTGTGTGTGTGTGTGTGTTGGCGCTCCACAGAAAAGACCATTTGACCTACCAAATTTGGCACATGTATACCTTAGAGGTCTGGAATGTGCACCTGGGGTCCCTTTTTTTGAAATTTTAATTAGAATTTTAATTATTAATTAAAAGCTAACTTTCTCGACAAAAAATTATTCATTTTCCCTACCACCAAATGAGTAAAAGTTCAGTTTTTTCCCCCCAACAGTAATGAGGCTAGGCTTAAGATTTTTCGGCTGATTATTTCAAAGGATTCTGTTTATTTTTGTAATGTTTGATGCATTTAAAATTAAACATTGTTAATTAATCAATCTTTCAGATTAATTCTGAAATACTTTTGAATTAAAATAAAACAGAATAGAGGAAATAAAAATTTCTAATCTGCATAGCGTTACCCCAACTGGCTTAGAAAAACTCACGCATTTGCGTTACCGTAACTAGCGTTGTAAATTCACGCATGCGCATTGTGTTCTGAATGTTGACATGACAACCAATATCAACGGACAATTTAAATTATTTTTAGATTAGTTGCATGCTTTTGTAATTAAAGTGTATTTATGTTAGTTATATATTTTTTGTGTATGCTTATAGTTTTAAGACCATCGTCTTTTAAGTAGTTTTTTTTTTAACCTGTTTTCAACCGATTATTTTAAACGATTCGTTTTTTTTTTTTTTTTTTTTTTTTTTTAGTGTTTGATTCATTTAAAATGAAACATTGTTAATTTATCAATCTGGTCATGATGAATCTGAGAAAATTTTGTTGACAAATTTTTGAAATATTACATAAATTAAGAAAGATATTCTTTAGTTCCCATAAAGTTTAAACACTCAGTGACTGTTTTCAATAATCATATTACAAAAAAAAATTTAAAAAAATACTTTGTTTCAGTAAAAAAATATTATTATATTAATTGCAGATTAATCCTTTCCACTTTAATTTAAAGTATGAATTCTATGGGAGCCAACAGAAAATGAGAGAGATACATATTACGTTATGACTGAAGGCGTTTATAATATTATGAGTGAATTATATGCCTATCAAAATTTGAAGTTTTAAAATATTTTGATGAAGAAGCTATTAAAGTAGGAATTGCATAAAATATTTAATTATGAAACTTTTAACGAACATTAAGATTGGCGAACCAGCTGGTCGCCAAAGGCGGCTAGTAATAAATAAAATAACATTATCAACACACTAGATTATCTTGCTGTAAAGGGAAAATCAAAACTAAAAATTAAAAATAACACTATCAATAAAAATAAAAATAATTTCAAAAAATGAAATCTACAATCGCCAATTTCAAGTCATCATGTAAGAACATTATTATTTTTAAGTCATTATTTGTCTTAATTAATTTAAGTCATTAACCAGTTTAAACAACCGGTTTGAAACCATCAGGAGACTTTTCTATATAATTTTTTTAAACTTTTATTTTCAATTTTTCTAGTTGGCAAACAAAGTTTTGGAGCTCAAACGATTTTAAAATGGGGGGGAAAAAACAACCCCATCGTTTTTTTAAATATCGACGCATTCGTAATCTAATAGTCTCGTGACTGTTTCAAACCGGTTTAAACTGATTAATGACTTAAATTAATTAAGACAATTCGTAAGAATTCAGAGAATGTATAATTTGGAAATAAATTTGTAACTTTAGTTGGCGATAAATCGACAAATGTGACAACCTTCTGCATTATTTTCTAATAACCCTAAAAGCAAAAAATTGATGTCTCAAAATCGATACATCGCCAATTTGTTGTCTACGCATTTTGAGGCTTTCAAAACCTTAAACCAAAACAACACCATGTTCTCACATGATAATAAAAATATAATTACCAAAATAACTGTATATTCAAAACGTAACATAATTTAAAGAAAAGACAAAAAGAAAAAAAAAATTAGGCATAAAAACATCAGTGAAGCAATAAAAATGAACTGCATATTATCAGAACAAAAGAAAGTTTTAAATTGCAGGAATTACAAATGGATTTTTTTAAATTCATGTTTTTAACGGACGAACAACACTACCGATTTGATAGAACAATAAAATTATTTTAACTTTCGTTACGATATTGCAAAACCTCTTTGAAAATTATGTATAAAATATTTCTAAAAAAAATTGCCAAAATTAAGAACAAATCAGAATGAGAACTAAACTAATATTATTTGAAATACTGATGAGAACTTAATGGATCTTGTTTGTAATAAGTCAAAAAGTTGTGGCCCTTGTACATCATGTATTAAAGATTTTATCATTAAACAAGCTTCATGTTAAAGTATGCAAGAACTTTATGAACTTTATAAAAGACGTCAGCTGTCAGTACATAGTGACATATTCAAATCTGAAGACAAATAAAATATAAATAGATAAGGAAATTAAAGGTATGAGGAGAACTTGAAACCAACCCTATGCATTGCTTTCAGTTGAAAGAAAATTAGATGATTTAGATGCAGAAATAATTAATGAGAGATTTGCACAACCATCAAGAGAATTTTACATGTTTGTTGACTTGCCCTTAAAGTAGTGAACCGTAAGTGATATATTTCTGTACTTTGGAGCTGTTAATTTTTGACAATAAGAAGTATTTATTAAAAAAGAAATTGAAATTGGTAGAGAGCTTGCTTTTCAGGTAAAAGTGAATTATAGTGTGCCCCCTTCTGCGCCAACAATGCCAAGTCGCCAATAAAGATAGCGGACAAAATAAGCAAATACTTCCACGGAACAGTTACGATTACCATTTCCCGCCGTATAATTAGGACTTTTTACTGATAAGTATTGTTTTTTTTTTCATACTGCCCGGTGCCTTCTACAGATGCCGAATATTTCTTGGGTTGAAAAATCGGATTCCCTCGGAAAAACGGAGTCGAACCCATACTTTAAATGGTTTGGAGTGAAGATATTATCACATTATCAGGAAGTATTGCTTCAAGGGATAATACTTAAGGGATATCTAATGGATATTTTCCCCTATTTTATCCTTTACTCCAAAGTTTAAAAATAAAAGAGAAGGTATAATAACAACATGTCTAACTACTCTGATTGTTATTACTCCAACTTTATTGAATAAATTTGGATTTTATGACAACTTCATTGTCACTCCTGAAACACAGAAGATGACATTGAATATATTCTTCTCTACTATTGACTTTGAACATATACTATTTGAAATACTGATCTCAAAGAATAACTCTTTGGAAAAAGACTGATCATCAATCAATATCGTCTGCCAAAGTTTCGTTTCAAAACACTGTTTTTAATAGGCATCATCTCCAATTTTTCCCTCGATCGTTGAAGTATTTTGACGTACATTAATTGCGATTTCCTGAAACTAGGGTATGATGGTCTTAGTTTGCTAAAGATCCCAATTACTATATTACATACTCGATGAGTAAGGATTCATACGCAAACAAAATATCAAGCCTGTTTCTGTATTGTGTTTGTAAAATCTAAAAACGTAATTTGAAGGAAAAACGAAATTGCTTACCTTTTATGTTTTTCGGGTTCTGTTTCATTGTGGTTGAAACTGCAGGAGTTGATTTCAACAAGATAATTCATCATATCCACATTTTTATTGTTGAAACCCGCAAATGTATTATTTATTTTCAGGTTATTTACAATCGCGTTAATTTTGTTTTCATATAGCAATCGTACCTTGTTGCATCGAATATCATTCGTTCATAGCAAGCACACCAAAGTAGGATGTGAAATTATTGACGTCACATCTGTGGGCATGCGCAAAAATCAGTTTTCCCTGTACCAATATTACTTGTATTACTTGTTTTTTTCCTTTTTGTTCATGAGGAAGTTATAATAATTTGTAATAATACCCAATTTTTTTTGGTAAATAAAATATTTCTAATTTGTTTTATCAAAATGTTGCAAATCTTTAAACGTTTTTGTTTTACATTTAACATTTTTCAAATTTCTTTATTTATGATTTTATGAATTTTTGAAACGTTCTTTAATAGCAGAATATACTTATTTTAAACAATGGATAAATATATTGAAACTGTTAATGAATTTGAAATTTTTCCTTTTAAGAATTCTTATGCAGTTGTATACTTTTTCCTATTCAAACAATTTCATTGAAAATAAAGGTTAAAGAACTGACTAATTAAAAAAAAAATTGAAACATATGCCTAAGAAAAAAAAAAAAAACTTGAGACAGCTTTTCTGGTTTTTCCATTCTTAATACTTGGTACATAAATTACATAGAGAGCATTTACTGTAATATTCAACGAATTCAATTTCGAATTTTTGCAGAATATACAAATTTTAAATTTCCGTGAATAATTTTTTTTAGAATTATGTCCATATGAATGTCAACACAATAAAACTGTCCATGCATTGTATATGTACACGATATCTCAAAATGTGTTCCTATACGCATCAATTCTAGATAAATGAAATTTGTATGTGACTGAATTGATTTGCACAAAAATTGTTGTTTTTCATCTAATTTTGGACAAAACTAGTCAGTGTAAAGGAAAATCATATAAGAAAGTAAAGATAAGATCATTCTCTTTTTATTTTGTAATATAAATTAAAAGTATTGAATATTTAGTATTAATCAATTACTTGGAAATTTTTTTATTGTTATTCTTTATTATTATTATTATTTGTGTAACGACAAATTTTCTGTGCTGCTTAGATGAGATTTCTATTTCATCCAACTTTTAAAACTGCACTTAAAAACACCTAATCAGTATTTAATTTTTTTATTTAATTGATATGACTAGAGGATTCTTTGGAAATATGACATTTAATTTGCTTATTAGACTTTCAATGGTTATCAAGAATATGAAAATATTTTTACGAAATTTATGCTACAACATTTGTATATTATTCTTTTAATGATATACAAATCAAAGTTGAAAATCATTAACTTGACTAGTTTCATAAAATGTTTATTTACTTCATGTTATACTATAGTTTTGAAATTTAATAATTTTTCTGGGAATTTCAGCAATGTAATAATTATTACAGCTGTAATAAATGTTTAACTAAATTTTTTAATCCTTTGGGGTCATATACGTATCTCTTCTCAGCGATCACAACAACGAATCTTTCTGATCTTATAGCATATTTAATCGAAAAGCTTTGGTAATGTGTGGAATTTGAGAACCAATACTTTACCAATTGCGTTTAAGTGTTTCATTTTTTATAATATATATATAAAAAAATAGCAGTTTAAAACAGCAAAAAGAAAATTACCGTAACAGGTGCTTTGTGATATCGAACGTAAAGATGAAGAATTTTTGATTCTTTGAACACTACAGAAAGTGCTAAGGGTTTGTTAAAAAATATTTATACTAATGCTGCTAATAGTATCGTTGTTCTAGTGACGAATGACTTCATTAGAAATGTCTAGTGACAGTGAAATAGAAGAAAATCAGAATTGTGAAAATCTATAAATACTATTCGCATGATATTTATATATAAACTAAATATGACCACATAGAATTAAAATTTCACCACTCGTTTTGAAGAAATAATGAAACAAGACTCAAGATATAATATTCTGTATTTGTTATCATACAAATCACCTTTAAAACTAATAATTACAAACTTGATGTAGAGCACAATATAAGTGTGCTATTTCTCAAGATCGTTATGCAAGGAAAAAAGTTAAATTGTTCTTTTCACCAGTCTTCAATCATAGTTGCAACACAGTTCACATATTCATTCTTTTTTTGACACAATAAAAACAATTTTCTAAAAGTATTACTTCGGAGGAATTAGTCACAGAATGATTTATATAACGACCTTTATACATAGTTGAAGAAAAAGCTGAGCATTCGTATCGATATTCCAAATTCATGGAAAATTAAAATGGCAATCGATTAATCATCGATTTAGAAAAATTATTCTTCCAATTTTTTTTCACACTTTTTTATTTTATGAAACTTATTTCCATATTGCAAATTCAAATAATTAAATTAAAATTTAAAAAAAATAAGAATACTTAATAGTAATACTTAATAATAGAAATAGAAAAATAAGAATAATTATTTAAGGTATATTTGAGATTGTTCCAGCATATGATACAGTAATATAAAAAGGTAATTCTAGATATAATACTTAAATAATTACACTTGCGTATTTGTCTCTTTGTGGAATGATTTCAATTGAATAATTGTAATTTGAATATTTTATTGGAGTTAAAATATCTGAAAACAATATGAAGAAAAATAGTGTTCCAAGAAATTCTAAGTCCATGCAAATTACCCCAATAATGTTTATTGTTTAAACTTAGAAACTTAATTACACGAAACTGAATCGTTCTTTCGATTAATGTATAATAAATCTATTTATGCAATCTGCAAACGAAATTTAAATTCGAAATAAAATGCAATCGTTTCAGATTTATGAAATATCTTTGAAAATCATCTGAAAATAGCCTATTTCTCTTAAAAATATAACCCAAGTTAAAAATTTTTCTCTAGAAATGGAATTTATGACTTTAATGTATTACAATTGGTAAGTAATTCTATTTTAAATCATTACTTTTAGATATTTGAACCAGGTTTTATATTATTCAAAGAGTACTTGAATCAAATATTTTTTTCTCGATTACTTCCTTTTCAAAAATAATTTATTAAATTATATCAGATATCACTCAATGTTTTGTTGTTATTGAGAGAGAAAAGTTTTTATTTTCTTTTTTATTTATGCTATTGTTTTTATGTTTTAAAATAAAGCTTAAACGCATTATAAAATTTCAGATACAGAAAGTGATATTTTAGCACATATCCAGTTAATCCACTAAACGTATTTAAGCATTCCATTTTGCAGATACAATTTTTAAATAAGTATATAAAAAAAATCAAAGAGCAGGAAAGTATTATAATTATATGATAATTATTTATCTTTGCTATGACAGATTAATGAATTTTCTAAATTGAAAAAGTGTTTTTATATTAAAATTCCTATTATATAAGAACCGAATGAATTTTTTTTCTACAAAAAGTAATATTTATAATTTCATAGCTAACTCGGTCGTTTTGACTTATTAATTACATAAAAGAATAAAAATAATACGAATACGAATTTAAAAGAATACGATATGAATTTATAAAAAATAAATTTACTATTGCGCTTAGCTGAAGAATAATTTATCACACAAATCCTTTAAAAAGAATTGAGAACAAAAATAACATACTATTTATTCTATTTCTATTGTTTTAAAAGTGTGATTTCAAATTTGTAATCTCTCTACGAATGCCCAGAGTAACTATCAGTTTGGTGTCTACCACAAATGATCTGCCAATCTTTAAAGCGATGAAATGAATGCATCTAAATACTGTCGATAAAAACTTCTTATTTTTGCTTATACACAATGTCTCATTCACACTTAATTTTCACCACTTTTCACTTTGAGGTTCGCATTTACCTAAGGACTGTTCTTTGAGCAAGAGAGCTTTTAACTTGGGCAATATTGCACAGTATAGATGAAATATGATTTCGCCGAAAGGGCTCACAGTAGAACAACTTGAAAATTGCTACAGGAACTCAAAGAAACACACGATTGAAAAGCTCCATTCTCTCACTTGTAAAATGTCGTTTGGCTCCATTCTGTAGAATTCAATATATTCTATTTCGTTTCAAAACAAAGAGAAAAAAATATCAGAAGTGCGTCATGAAAATTTATCTTTGGCATTTTTAATATAAAGTTCAAATACCATAACTGTTTGAAAATTTTGCCAAATAATTCTTAAAAAAAAATCAGTGTAGATAGTATCAAAGCAATGTTAATTATTCTATAAATGCATTATTGTAGATTTGAATAAACTAAATTCATATTCCAATCTTCTGTGATTTAATAAATATATCTAATTGTGGATAATTAATTTTTCAGAAGAATATTTATCTATAATTTCATTTAAATGCAACAATCAGCTGTTCTTGAAGGTGAAAACAATAATTGTTCATCAGATTAATGATATTTAATTGCAACAAAGTTTGACAGTTTGTCCTTGTTAAAAACTGAGACTGTTATTAAAGAATATTCGACTAATATTTATTTGAAAACAATGCTTTTTTCATCAGATTTTGTGTTCTTATTTTGATCCATATATTACTTTTAAGTAGTGTTCTGTCAAAAATAATTTCGTAGAAATGGATTTCATTCTTCTATTTCTCAAAATATATCCCAAACTTTAATTATTTTAACATTCTTGAATTACTTTTACAGGATCAGGATAATTTGAAATAATAATCAATATTTGTGTAATCATGTTGTCATTTGAATTAACATTAATTTTCTACATCAAAAATTTAATAAAAATTTCTATTAATTAAATAAACATCGAGTTAATGAATTTCTTCAAATTTTTAATTAAATAAACACTATTTTTTGTCAAATTTAGCATTGGCACATTAAATTTACAACTCTACTATAAGGAAGATTTAAACTGTTTTCATAAAATGGCCACCTTCTGCTATATCTCACACGAAAAAGAACACATAAATCCTTTTTAGATTATGAGCTAACCGCAGAATTTATACTTCGCTTTATCATTCAAATACTATTTTTATATTCAGTCCCTTTTTTTACTTTATCGTATGCGAAGTATAGAGATAATATTGTAATCATTCAAAAATCTGAACTCGAGATTTTGACGAACCTACACGTTTCAGACCTCCTATTGTTTGAAATGTTATGTTTGTCTGTTTATGACAAAGATAACTCAATTCTTTGAGCTGAAATTTGATGTATGAACTTTACACCAAATTTGAAAATTTACATCAAATTTTGATCAAAGTCTATTCAGAAGAAATCTGTTTGCTCCGCTATTCAAACATAAGTCAACACAATAATTAATTAGATGTACGAAATAGATGGTTAAACGGTAATTAGATGGATAAAATGAGGTGCGCAAATTTAACATCTATAATGTAGACAGCTATCAAATTTATAATTAGATTCAACAAGGGGTAGACCGTTCTGTTGGCCTGTATTTTTAGAAGCTTGTAAACGCTATAGCTAGAAACCCCAATGACTTAAATGTATCGAATTGACTCTGCGACTATAATTATAGTTTTCTGTCAAATTTTGGTTTCAGTCGGTTGAGGAAAATGTGTTTAAAGCACAAATTCGATTTTTGGATATTATTAACCACATACCAGGGACTAATCGCCAAATATCTCGCCAAGAATAGCACAATAGATTCACTAAAAGTATTAAATTCTTGCCAAAGGTTAATATTTCGTAACTATTGAACGCTAATACCCTGCAAGGTGCTCTCTGCCTTACTCAGAATGCATAATTTTTTCCGGGGGGGGGATTATGGAATCATTAGAGAATATGCAAGAAAGAGATGAGCCGACAACTCTCACTGATTTTGTAATAATAAAAGTCGTCAGCAATAGACAGAGTACATAAGACTTTTTTATACATAAGTTTATAAAGAACAACATTGTTTCTTTAAATTGACGATTGCATTCAGATATTGGATAAAAAGAACTATTTGAAATACATTCACGTCAATAAAATGTCTTTACTCTGTGTGTATGTATTTCTAAATATTTAATTCGAACAACAATAACAACATTTTTTTTCAAGAATAGGTGAAGATTGCATTTGGGAAAATTCTTTTCAAGGATTTATTGTTTACATTTTACTGTTAATGCATAGTTATTTCTTATTCTTATATCTATAAATTCTGCTTGTATATGAAAGTGTTTTAAGAAAACAAATGTTGTAAATCATGGGTTATAAATGTACCTTGTGCACTCTAATTTATGTAAAAACGTTTTTCTTTCTGTATCATTTTTATTTTTCAAAAAATTAACATTGCATTCCTATTAGCACCAGATATTTTACATCTCCACGATGTTTGAAATCCTGCAACCAGCCAATACGATGAAGCTATCGGTACATTATTATTGAGCAGTTTGTGTTAATATATAAGGCGTCTATGCAATGATTTATTGGTAACATTTCTGAAATTGCTCAAAGATAAACCAACATAAATGTTTCATTTGTTTTTGATTTTTTTTTCAGTTATAACGTACAGCACTTCTGTATTTTCTTCTCTTTTAAAAACATACGGACAAAATTTGGCACAACGTTTACTGAAACCAATTTACAAACAAACATTCAATATTTGGCAAAATGTTTTCAGATAAGAATGCTTCAAAGTTTAATGATAAAACACTAAAATTTGGCACATAAAGCTGAGATTTTGAAGAAAAAAAAATGCAATTCATAGGAAAACACACCTATTTATAAGATTTTTAATTTTCTACCGAAAGATTTCGTTATTAGATATAAATATTTTCAATAAACTTAAGATTTAAACTACAAACTAACACTATTAAAAATTTATTTCAATATCTATATGTAAGCTATTAAATTTATAAAGCACATGATCATATGTTGAAATAAATAAACAAATACTTCATTATTCTCAGACTTATAGAAAGGTTAAATCAAAATATTCCAATGGATTTTAGTATGAAAGTATTAATTAATGAAACTAAGATTATGCTGATTAGAAATTTCTGATGAATAAAAGCTAGATTTATTAAACAAATATGGCACATAAAATTTACCAATAAATTTTAAGAGAATATTCAATTTTTCTTAAATTTTCTAATATAACTTTAATTTTTTTTTCTTTTTAAGGTATATAATATTTTAAAACCTTTAATTTAATTTCAAATATTTTTCAATTAACAAAATTATTAGAATAAAATAAATAAATCATGAAATGAAAAAATTTCAATTTCTCAAATATTAATTTATTATTTACAAATATTTTTTTTAATATAATTCTTTTTAGGCAATATTTTAGACATTCACTAGCTTTTCAAAGTTTGTGATAGCCTGAAAAATTTTGCGATATTTTTATTTTATAAAAAATTATCAATGACTAAAGAAATTATAAAAATTCTATGAATAGAGCAAATTGTTTAACTGTTCTGAATAATATATTAACACTTTAAAACTTTTAATTTAATTTGAGATATTTTTTTAATTAATGAAATTATTAGCATAAAATAAATAAATTATCAAATGAAAAATTTTCCATTTCCAAAACATGAATCAGTTATTTACAGATAAATTTTCTTAAATATAATCCTTTCTAGGAAACATTTTAGACTTTCACCAGCTTTTCATAATTTGTGTTAGCCTGAAAAATCTATCAATATTTTTATTTCATAAAGAATTAATCATGACTAAAGAAATTATAAAATATTCTATGAATAGAACAAACTGTTCTATTCTGACAACAATTGTCACAACTATTCTAGATCGCATTTTCGTTTCAATAACCAGTTTTTGAATAGATTCCGGTACTCGACATCGATTGCGAATATCTAAATCAGAACGTCTAGATAATCGCTATTGTATAAAATACAAAATCAAGTTCTTTTTAATTTAAAGATTTCGCCCCATTATAAGCATATTAAGTTTCTTGATGCTAAGCACTTCATTTCTTCTTTATTTGCTATTTTAAAAGATCTAGAACAGCTGTAACTGAAGTTCCTGTAATGATTTCCAGATGGAACTGCAAACGCCATCGATGTAGTTCTGCTTCATATGTAATTAATGATGGTTGCCTACAATTATGAAAATGGGTTATCAACTCAAAAATGATGTCGTTGTAGAATAGCGATTTAAGTACAATCCATGCTGACTCCTTTTAGCTGCCTACTTGGAAGAGATTAGAGTAGCATGTATTTAGCAGTTTTTCTTTTAATAATAGGGTGTTCGAAAGTTCGTCTCTACAAAACGTCTCTAATAATTGTCTGTCATTCTCTATTAATTATATATATATATTTGCTTTGAAAAATGTTCTCGTTTTCTTGTACATGTCCATCTTGTAATTTTTTTTTCGACGAAGTCCTAAAAAAAGAATCCCAAAAAAAGTTTGGAATTATTCAAAGCTCGTAGCACCAAAGCATGTAATCGAATTACAGTTTTTTTTTACAATTGTAGGAGTTAGTACTAAGCAACTAGTTCAAGTGCACCATCATTTCCGTGCTTTTAACAGCAGAGTTCGGAAAAAACTATATACTTGAGTATCAATATAGTTTATATTTTTGTTATATATAATATCAAATCCTATATGGCGTGGAAAGGTTCCTTTTAACACAAAATTGTTCTTAAAAAACTGCAGCTTCAAAGTTCCTTTCCAATGTATAGATAATACTTTCTAAAATATGAATCTATGGATAACATGTTTTTACTTTAAGTATGCGATATAAAGTTCGAAGAATGTAGTGATAATTTTCCTTAAATTTCTTATTAAGTAAGTAAATGATAGTATTCCTTTTTGAATGCTCATAATATCATAGGATCCTTTTATGTCGTCTTCATTTAAATAATCAGAAGATTTAGAAGGAAAATCGTATTCTAATTCGTTTGCCTGAATTTTCATTGGTTGTAGCATTATCCGTTGAAACAAAAAAAAGTTGAAATATATTTGTTTTTATTTCTTCTTTTTTGGCATCATCCGATTACTTCGATGATTTTTGGCTTTGATTTACAGACTGTTTCAGGTTTTAAAATAGTAGACATCATATTATATGTCTGCATAATAGAAGAAATACTTCCTTTTTAAATTCAGGTTATTAGATGTATATATATAAATTTAACGTTAACATAGTTTGATTAATATTTATTTATTATATTCATATTTTAAGCTTCAATTAGAATTTATTTATCGTATTTTTTAAAGTTTTTTTTTATGTAATATACGAATCAAATTTTTTCTTCATCTAAGGAAATTCGTCGAAATATTTTATTTAAAACAGTTGTTATATTCGTTATCCTATAAGAAGATTATATCATGCTTTTCATTTTTCCTTGTTCTGATGTTTAACTTCATATCTTCTTTAGTTTAACTTCACATTGATAAATTTTTTTCCCTGTGATTATAATGATTTCTTAATTCTTCGCTCTAAATTATATTTTTAAAAACTAAATATTAAATAGTTTAATCTTCAGAATTTAAATTGATTATTATATTTCAGTTTCTTATGAGCAGATAAAGATAAATTGTAAGGGAAAGAATGATCCATGAATATCATTTCCGCTAAATCAATAATCTGTAAAACTTTAATTATCTGTATCTATATCTGTATGAATCATCTAATTATTTTCTATTTTCATCTGAGCGATTTCTTCGAGAGCAATTTAAACTATTAGTTGTTTAACAGACAATAGAAACATTTTGTTGTTTAAAACATGTTTCACTGAAAAAACGATTTTCCTCAGTTAAATTCTTTTTATGAGTAAAGGATCATTTGAACAAAGATTATTTTTTATTCTTCTTCTCCTGGCACTTCAATGGGCAGTGAATCAGCACTTGGTTACAGCTTGGTAATAGCTTATTCCTAAGTATAATCCTAGACATAACTATTATGTATATATCGAAACTACCACTCTCCAAAAAAAGCACTGAGGGCTTGTCTAACAGCAAGTCACCACACTAAAAAAGTCATTGGAAATTGCAGCAGGATGACAGGCCTCGGTACTGGCAGCAAATACACTGCGCATTCTTTAAAGGTTGCAGCCAATCATGGCCAGTTGGTTTCGTGAAAATGGCAGGCCTCGCCCGCTCTGGCCTGATGTCAGACGCTGTCGATGGACATAAAATTCATAGGCCCGAACTCTGGGGGATCGAAGGGAGGGCTTCGTTTCTGCCTTGGCTCGAAGGGTGGAGGGGGATGCTGATGATGGTGATGGTGGTGATGATGCCGCCGTCGTTTTCTTTTGCGATGACAGACGAGGCAGATGGTTAGGAAGATGGTGAAAGCGATGCCCATCGTCAGGCCTACGATCAGGTACACATTGACTGTCTCTATTTCTTCGCCTGAAACAAAGAAATGCTATTTGTAATGTCAAAACTAAACAGGTTGATTTAGAATTTTACTTAATGAAATGTGTGGCGGTTTTGATAATTACCGACATTAATTCAAGATATTATACGGTTCGATACACTGAACACAGTACAATACCATGAAGATATCGTAACAATATAGTATATAAACAATTGTGTCGTATCACATATAATAAAAGTAAGGTTAAAAACGCTAAATGGACTGATGATGAACTTAAAGCAATTGTTACGGCATTCTTCAGATGTTTAGTTTGTTTTAGATTTCTTATAGAGTAAATGCAAAATGAGAAATTAATAAAAAATATGGCCTTACTGCTTATTATTCCAAGAGCACTCTGATAAACAGATTGAAAAGCAGCAATGTTTTAAACCATAGTAAGGGAAGACTGGCAATTTTTATTGATGATGAGAAGGCATTGGCCGATAAAATTCACCATTAGTCAACCGTTTTATGGTGTAACCATCATACTATTGCGACATTTAGCTTTTAAATTGGCCAAAGATGGAAACCTCAAGTCCGATTCTAATGAAGAAACAAAAAGGGCAAGGGAAGACTGGGTGTCAGGATTTCTTAAAAGAAATCCTCAAATAAACTCTTAGAAAATCATAAGCAAGAAGCATCAGTAATGATTTCGGATGCAGCAAAGAACAAAATCTGTTTTTCTAAAATCTAAATAGGGTAAAGGACAAATTTAGTTCCCAGTTCAACAGAATATTTAATGCCCATGAAACCGGCATCTCTTGAATTAAAAAGCAAATTTACACTTTAAAATTCCAATTAGGTCAAAAGTTAATTGGAAGTGATATTAACTTGGAGAAGGATTGAAATATTACAGTTGTGTATCCTTTAAGCGCTTCCAGACTCTACGTCTCACCACTATACATCTTTCCAAGAATGAAGGTCTTCCTTCTTTCCTACCGAGAAAATAGCTAACTTGCAAGGGCACTCTCCTGTAATAATGTATGGTACAATGGTGAACTGCTTTCTTGATGGCTGAAACAGTCAGAAAAATTCACAGAGCCTACAGCAGATGATCCAGTTCTCCTATGGGATAACTCTGTAGTCATGCAGCACTGTTCGACTACTTCTGTCACTAGCACCATATTTATATATAATTTCTATACCACTAAGTCACATGAAATGTTATCACTTTCTGATATTTTTCGAACCACTTAAAAGTGTTTTTAACAGAGAATGCAACAAATTCAGGAAGTATATACAAGAAGACAATTCCACATGAATTGAAAAAGGAATACCTAATTTTAAAAGCATATGAGTATATCTTGAAAAATTCCATTATATTTAAAGATGAGCAGTGGTAACCGATACAAAGTTTAGAACTTCAAGTTATTGACGATGAATTGGTCTTCTGTCTTGAACAAAATGACGTAGATTCAAGCCCGACACCCAGAACAGAAAACTGTTCTAAAATGATATGCCTAAAGATCTGATCAAAGAGGAGTTCCCGGAATTTTGCTAAAATGTTCGATACCACATAATGAAAGTTTTAATGCAATGTTAAATAAAATACATCCAGTTCTAATTGCATCAACTAAACAAATAAAAATATATTTCCACCATACTAGCCATTTCTCAATTTGGACATATACGGTTATGAAAATTATTTTTGAAGAATCTAAAGCAAAATGGAAAGAAAAGGCAGTAAAAGAGGAACTGTGTACTAAAAAGAAAGCTAATTACTAAATTAATTTTTAAACTGTAATTACTAAAAGGACGTAGACCTCCACGATTGGACAGCTTAAGCATATTAAAGGTAAAGTGACAGGATTACATAGAATAAATTATGTTTATCAAAAGCAGAATTATTAAAAGATCTCTAGGAATTGATAGATTTAATGCATTAAAGCTAACTACAGGACTACATAGAATAAATGGCAGTTATTAAATGTAGAATTATTTTAAGATTTTCCAGGTATTAACAGATTCAACAAATAAAGGAAAAGTGAAGTAAAATGTAAAAGATTTGTATTTTGCGAAATTAAAAAACAATAACTCAACGATGCACTTTTAGATGGAAATATTTCATAAATAACATAAATAATAATAATTTAATACTATCCATTATCATACAGGGCTGAAAGGTGATAAATATTACTATATAATTTAATATATGTAAAATAGTGAGAACCACGAATATTATATTTACAGTCTTCTTCATCACTTCTGTCTGTCCAGCCGCAGTTGGGTTCTCTGTTGCATTTGAGCTCACTGGCGATGCAGTAGCCAGTTTCCCTACATTTAAACTGCTGGCAGTCATGGGCTGAAATATTTTTAAGAAAATAAATAAATAAATAAAAGAATCAAGTCATTTCAGTGTAAAATAGTTTTTTTTGTTGCTATTTCGAGAATTTAAATATTTGTACAGAATTAAATTAAAAATTTTGAATTTACAGTAAAACAGAAATAACTAAAGAAACTAATGCTGTCTTGAAGTCTATTTATGGTTGTCATATGATAAACATAATTGCACATCAAATTGCGCATTGTATTATGACGTCATGCTTTTTTATGGATCCGGTACGATGCGTAAACTCTGGAATACAAATGCGCGAAGCATTCTTCTCAACAATTATGTATTGTTTACAAAGTTTAATGTATATTTTAAAAGAGGGAAAAAGAACGTGAGCTGGCATAAATGAAATTCAATTCGCAATTGGATGCATACAAGGCAAAGTTTACCTTTTGATTTTAGGGAAAAGGAGACAGAATAGATACTATTTTTATTTCAAATCTGCTGATTTCATTATGATAGCAATAGAATTTTTTTATATGTGAGTTAATGAATATGACATTAATTCATATGATTTCAAATGAAAAAATATCGAGTAAATAATTACTTTAAAAATATCAGATCCATAAGCTACAAATATGAATATAAATTAAATAAACAATGAATAAAATATTATTACATTAATGATTTTTTTATTCAAAAGTTTTAAGGGGGAAATATTGCGAATACATGTAGCTCCATCTGGTAGTGAGTTTGCGAAATAGTTATTTACAAGAGTCCATAATAATTATAATTATGAAATGTATAAAATGTATTAGCGACATAAAAGGAGAATTAAAAAAAAAAATTAAAACGAAGCCCTTATTATCGTATTTGAATAGCTTTTATATCATTATACAATAAGAATGTGAAATGCACAATGAATACCATCTGAAAGTGAATATCTATTGAAAATCATATAAAAAAGAGCTTTGATTATTATCAATGTGATTATAATGTTTTTGAAAGTCAGTTTGTGCTTCTTTTATCTAAGAGAAATAAACGAAATCAAAGGATAATATAAAAATATATTCATCTTACTTTCAGTAACTTCCGTCCAAACAGCTTTAAATCCTTCAGCTCCTATTGCTTTCTCAGCAGTTGCAAACCTAATAGAAATAGAAAATAACAAGATGAAATTGACAGACTCGAAATTCTAGGTTATCATATGCCAAAAGGAATTTTGATTGACATTTAATTTTTTTGCATGAAGTAGATGACCTTAAGGTGGCCATTCATCAGACAATTTTAAATATCTATTAAAAAGGATAATAGAACGGGTAAACAGCGAAATGAAAATATTTTGAAACTTACATAGCCTTTTGTTTATGTTACTATCAAAGACCAAAATTAGAGAATGTCAGTATTTTCCGACGAATGTCGACGCTATTGTATATGAATATCAAATAATGATTAATATGTGAATGTTAACATTCACAAGAGAATATTTCTATCTAAGTATTCTATCTATATTTCTTAAAGATTTCTGCAGTTCAAACTTATCTATGCCTCGTTGTGTGGGTGCATGAAAAGTACCCAGTATCCTAAACCATCTTAATACATTTTTTTTCTTTGTTTTTGCTAATTCAAGGTAATTATTCTGTTGACTTTGTCACTTTAAACTTAAAATTTACATTCCATTTTAATGAAATATATAATTCGAAAAGTTAAATGTCTCCATTTCCAGAATGCAATTTTCTTAGAAATATTTAAAAATGAAAATATTTTTAATGGTATATCAGGGTTGAAAAAATTTATATGGATATTTATATTTTATTTGAATTTTTATGAAGTAAAAAGAATTAGACCAACGAGATGAAAACAAACTCACGTGAGTTTCAGAACGCTGTTGGTGGAAGTCATTTCCAGTGTGTCATTACTGGCTTCCATGCCACATATCTCAACAGGTGCTTGGCTTAAATTTTTCCACACTCGAACTACGGCACCAGGACATCCTCGTTCTATATCATAGAAAAATCGACGTAATCATTAATTCTTATTATTAAATTGATTCTTTCAATTCAGTATGGCAGGCACAATATATGTTACCACATTTGTACAGAAGAAGGCTCATATACTAGTATAAAATAAGCTTGTTTGAAATGGTGACATGAAATTATACTTTTTATCAAGTGATACAAATAAATGTTTATCTATGAGTACAAGGCAATTCTATGTGAAATAGTGGTGCAAATGTAAATAGAATGGAATGTATATAGAATGATGTATGTTACAAATGTAAATAGAATGGAATGTATATAGAATGATGTATGTTACATATGTAAATAGAATGGAATGTATATAGAATGATGTATGTTGCAAATGTAAATAGAATGGAATGTATATAGAATGATGTATGTTACATATGTAAATAGAATGGTATGTATATAGAATGATGTATGTTACATATGTAAATAGAATGGAATGTATATAGAATGATGTATGTTGCAAATGTAAATAGAATGGAATGTATATAGAATGATGTATGTTACAAATGTAAATAGAATGGAATGTATATAGAATGATGTATGTTACATATGTAAATAGAATGGAATGTATATAGAATGATGTATGTTGCAAATGTAAATAGAATGGAATGTATATAGAATGATGTATGTTACATATGTAAATAGAATGGTATGTATATAGAATGATGTATGTTACATATGTAAATAGAATGGAATGTATATAGAATGATGTATGTTGCAAATGTAAATAGAATGGAATGTATATAGAATGATGTATGTTACATATGTAAATAGAATGGAATGTATATAGAATGATGTATGTTGCAAATGTAAATAGAATGGAATGTATATAGAATGATGTATGTTACATATGTAAATAGAATGGTATGTATATAGAATGATGTATGTTACATATGTAAATAGAATGGAATGTATATAGAATGATGTATGTTGCAAATGTAAATAGAATGGAATGTATATAGAATGATGTATGTTACAAATGTAAATAGAATGGAATGTATATAGAATGATGTATGTTACATATGTAAATAGAATGGAATGTATATAGAATGATGTATGTTGCAAATGTAAATAGAATGGAATGTATATAGAATGATGTATGTTACATATGTAAATAGAATGGTATGTATATAGAATGATGTATGTTACATATGTAAATAGAATGGAATGTATATAGAATGATGTATGTTGCAAATGTAAATAGAATGGAATGTATATAGAATGATGTATGTTACAAATGTAAATAGAATGGAATGTATATAGAATGATGTATGTTACATATGTAAATAGAATGGAATGTATATAGAATGATGTATGTTGCAAATGTAAATAGAATGGAATGTATATAGAATGATGTATGTTACATATGTAAATAGAATGGTATGTATATAGAATGATGTATGTTACATATGTAAATAGAATGGAATGTATATAGAATGATGTATGTTGCAAATGTAAATAGAATGGAATGTATATAGAATGATGTATGTTGCAAATGTAAATAGAATGGAATGTATATAGAATGATGTATGTTACATATGTAAATAGAATGGTATGTATATAGAATGATGTATGTTACATATGTAAATAGAATGGAATGTATATAGAATGATGTATGTTGCAAATGTAAATAGAATGGAATGTATATAGAATGATGTATGTTACAAATGTAAATAGAATGGAATGTATATAGAATGATGTATGTTACATATGTAAATAGAATGGAATGTATATAGAATGATGTATGTTGCAAATGTAAATAGAATGGAATGTATATAGAATGATGTATGTTACATATGTAAATAGAATGGTATGTATATAGAATGATGTATGTTACAAATGTAAATAGAATGGAATGTATATAGAATGATGTATGTTGCAAATGTAAATAGAATGGAATGTATATAGAATGATGTATGTTACATATGAAAATAGAATGGAATGTATATAGAATGATGTATGTTGCAAATGTAAATAGAATGGTATGTATATAGAATGATGTATGTTACATATGTAAATAGAATGGAATGTATATAGAATGATGTATGTTGCAAATGTAAATAGAATGGAATGTATATAGAATGATGTATGTTGCAAATGTAAATAGAATGGAATGTATATAGAATGATGTATGTTACATATGTAAATAGAATGGTATGTATATAGAATGATGTATGTTACATATGTAAATAGAATGGAATGTATATAGAATGATGTATGTTGCAAATGTAAATAGAATGGAATGTATATAGAATGATGTATGTTACAAATGTAAATAGAATGGAATGTATATAGAATGATGTATGTTACATATGTAAATAGAATGGAATGTATATAGAATGATGTATGTTGCAAATGTAAATAGAATGGAATGTATATAGAATGATGTATGTTACATATGTAAATAGAATGGTATGTATATAGAATGATGTATGTTACATATGTAAATAGAATGGAATGTATATAGAATGATGTATGTTGCAAATGTAAATAGAATGGAATGTATATAGAATGATGTATGTTACAAATGTAAATAGAATGGAATGTATATAGAATGATGTATGTTACATATGTAAATAGAATGGAATGTATATAGAATGATGTATGTTGCAAATGTAAATAGAATGGAATGTATATAGAATGATGTATGTTGCAAATGTAAATAGAATGGAATGTATATAGAATGATGTATGTTACATATGTAAATAGAATGGTATGTATATAGAATGATGTATGTTACATATGTAAATAGAATGGAATGTATATAGAATGATGTATGTTGCAAATGTAAATAGAATGGAATGTATATAGAATGATGTATGTTACAAATGTAAATAGAATGGAATGTATATAGAATGATGTATGTTACATACATATGTAAATAGAATGGAATGTATATAGAATGATGTATGTAAATAGAAGAATGATGTATGAGTACCGTCAGATCAGGGTGGATGAAAGCTTATATATAGATACAAAGCAATCTTATGCAAAATGGTAGTATAAACTTATTCCTTATACTGCTCAAGAAATGGCATAACTAACATGATAAAGAGGATAGATTATGTAATGGTGCTGCAGAATTCATGCCATTCTAAAAATGATGATAATAGAATGATGGTGCATTACAAGCATTATCACATTTGAATGTGCTAAATAAGATTAAGCAAAAGGTGGTATTACTAAATAATGTTTGTCTACTAGTTTTAAACTAATTTTAAAAAATACAAATGATAATTGTCATTTTTTTTTTCAATTTGTAATGATGGTACTTCAAAATAAGAATTTTTAGCCTCAAATGATAAATCAAATGGTAAGAATTTTTTGCTGTTGAAATTTTTTTTATAATGGATATATATTGAAATGAAATTAGCTGATGCTCACAAGAGTAACATTAAATGGGCTGATACAATTCAATTTTGAAATTTAGTCCTGGAAAAAAAAGAAAATAAAGCATGAACAAAACATAAGGAAATATGAATTTAGATGCTAGATGGTAAGCAAAATTATGTTTGTCATGACTTAATCTTAAAAAACTTCATTTTTCACTATAATTTTGTCAGAGAATCTGCAGTTCTTTCAATAATTTACCCCAGTGCTAAACTACTAATAGAATATAAAAGATAGCTATTTAAAACTATTTCAAACAGATAAATTTCGGTATACTTGTTTATTTTTAAGGATCTTGGATTTATTTAGCAGTTTTTAGATTATACTAAAAACTCCAAGATAATAGATTTAGTTATGATTCAAGAATGAAAATGTGATGTTCGTCTCTGAAATATTTCAATAAGTCAAATAACGAAGGTATAGCTATAGATTGTTTTTTAATATGTTGGTCAGTGTTTAAAAATTAGGAAATCCATACTTTAAAGAGTAATGAGTGTTTCTGTTGCCCGGTTATTGATTAACACCAAAGGGAAGAGAAATTTGTTACCTAGAGGATCCCCCTCAAGTCTGAAAAAAGTGAAGAGTAGTAGAATCCTAGAATTTTGTTTGACGTGAATGTACCAGTGGCACACTTGCCGCCGGTCCTTGTATTTGGCTGGGAAACCAGGACTTGTGAGAACTCCAGATGTTTGCCCACTGATGTTGAAGCCACATTCTTTGAGAGACAAAATAATTCAACATTAATTGAAGCAATTCTATAACAATTACGTAAAATACTTTTTAAAAAAGAATTCTACTAATAATACTTCTATTCATTTTAATTCTTAAAATTCTCACTACTTGCCAGGCTAGCAGTTCAAGCAGTGCAAGCTCTATACTAACGGGTTGTTTGGGTGCGGGTATTTTTTAAAATGAGGAATTCAGGATGGAAAGCGTGGGCATCTTTTTGCTTCACATTCTGCACTTTTGGTTTGAATCAGAAATCGACTCAAAAATGGTCTATTAGTATAGAGCTTTCAAGGCGGGATGGGTTGGGTAAGTAGTAAAAAGGTTTCACTATACATTCTGTATAACTTAAGCAAATTATTTTCAAGAAATATGTCAGAACCAAATGTTATGTCATCTTGATATACAGGAATTTTTGCACTGATTTAATAAGCAGAAAACATATTTTTTTTAAAAAACAGAAAGTAATTTTCAAACAATATTTGAAAGCTATTTAGTTTATTAGAAACTCCTTCAAAATGCTTAATCGGTTTAACATTTTTCATTGATATACATTGCAACTAAATCAATTATACGGTTGTGGCTTAATTGTTTCTTGAAATTAACTTTTTAAGTGGTCCAGCCTGTTGGACATTGCCTTTGAAAACACAATTAAAAAAAAATGTTTGTTCCCTTTCTTTCCCTAGCAGCACACACATATATTGTATAATGTTTTGAGATATTAAGTAGTATTTACTATATTGTATAATATTGAAAATATAATATAGCATACTATTGTACAATATTGTTCAACAAGCTGTATTACTTGGTTGCTTATAGAGTAATATCAGCAGTTGGATAGTCGAAAAGACTATTAGAGTCAACTGGTGTATTTTCTACTTCATGTCTGTTACACCACTTGAATAACTGTAAAGGTTATGGTCAAAGCGGCATGAAGTAGCGCTATGCTATGCAGTTCATTTAAACACATGAAAGTAAGTGCATTAAAGTAGATTACCTTCGAATTTCTTGGAGGGGACGATGAAGAGATAACTGGCCAGAAAACCACTGGCCACCCCCTCGGCGTCCGTGTGCAGTACCACTTTCATAGTGTGTACTCCTTTGTCGGACACAATGGGACCGGGCGTCGATTTGGAACAGTAACGGCCCACGACGTTTTCTCGTCCGTTTGGATACACTTCGTAGATTTCCAACCAATCTTCCTTGCACACTTCACTAAAATGGCATCAGAATGGATTTAATAAGTTTAGTGTTTAACACTCTAAATAAAGGCAGTAAGATTTTGATATGTCTTTGAATTAAAAAGAAATATGAGTTAATTATGCATCTATTAATAATGTGTGACATTGTAAATAGATTAGTCTATTAACTGAATTCTAGAGTTAATTTTTTAGAATTCAAGGATTTAATCTTCGATTGTATTGAAGATAAATTATTTTGAATATCCTTTCAGTATAGAAATGCTGTATTTTAATTTTCCTTTTTTCAATTCTACTAAACGAAGCATACAAAGTAATGTAATGGTCAAAGAATTCGACATTTTATGAATCTTCACGTTTTATAACTCTTTGAGTGCGGAAAACATATTTTGGAGATTATCTCTGTCTGTAAACACGTAAAAAGCTAGATAAATAAAATTTAGTATACAAAATTTAACATTTAAGGTACAGATTTGAATTAAATTTTGCTACGATTCCGTAACCATTCTGACGAACCATTTACTAATCTGTACTTTCGTTTGCACGTAAAACCGACCACTCAAACACAAAAAGACTTAGATAAACTAAATTTGGTATGTGATCTTGTTACTAAAATTTGTAATTCTGTGATAAATTTTGGTTTTAATCAGTCAAAAAAAAGTCCCCCCCCCAAAAAAAAAATGTTTATTTGTTTGGTTTGCCCTAGTATATTCCGAAACACAAAAGAGCTCATGTACTATCTCTTTTGGGGGCATCTATTTCACTATTTACTAGGTTTGGATTGATACTCTATTTTACAATATCAGATACAGTGATTGTAATCATCATATATTAATACTGATGATTGTGCCTGATATTTTAATTTGATGCTTTTGTATCTGATATGTCCTTAATTGATTCTTTTACCATCAGAATATACGGTATACGGTGGGCATCGCTTCTCATATTTAAGGTAAGACTAGTAGCTAATAGTGATACTAATATGATTCCAAATTGGAATTTCGTTTCTTTGGAACAGGTATTTAAAATGAGCAGTGATTGACGAGCGGTTGAGAAGAGGAAATGAAAGACTTTGATGATATAAACAATATAGGAGAAGATATGAATTCTTGAATGGTATGGTGACTACTACCCTTTACATTTGGTAAAGGGTAGTAGTCACTGGGGCATCGAGAAAGGTGAACTAAATTATATCAATCGGTATATGCCGAGTCCAAAAACTAATATTGAAAACCTGATACTCTTAGACTTAATTAGTTTTGTGAACCTAATACTTTTGTATATCTGATACAAAGTATCAGGTTAATACAATATTACCGTACCCAACAAGTTACCTTGTATATAGTACAAAATATGCCAGGTCATAGGTTTTCAGTAGCCAATCGGGCATAAATGTTGAAGAATAGTAACAACAATAGTGGCGGATTTTCCCCAAAGAAGAGAAGCAACTGCTTAAGACCGCTAAACAAAGGGAAGGGTAGAGCAGATTGATTAAAAAGACGTCATTATATTAGTCACCAAATAAATAAATTTGCAAAAAATGCAAATTCTATAAATTATAAAATCTAAAAATAATATGGATAATGCTAACGTTTTGCCTGGTACAAACGATTAGGTCCCTATCTGTTTCATTATATTCATTTAGTTATAGTAATGTTTTTTAACTTTAAACTTCTGCTTAAATAATATTGTGCACAAACATGGATGCCATACAGCAAGGAATCATGGTAAATAAATAGAAATTCCCCAAAAAGTTACTAATATAATAAAAAAATTAAACCAAATAAATTATTATTGTTTAAGTTAGAAATGCGTGGAAATGTGAACTTAAACAAATAAGTTTAATTAATGAAAAACATCCTAAATAGTACACTACCAGAGCCTAAAATGTGTATCTGACATCGAGCCTCTCTTTAGATTTTTCAAGGTATATTCTTAAATTTATTTGATTTTACACATAGTATACGAATCCTTCGACAATTTAACGTATCTTTTTTTAAAAAGAATTTTGGATCTTCGGAGGAAAATGTATGAAGAAATGGTCTGACTTTTCATAAAGAAGGAAAAAAAAAACTTTACTTAAGTACTGTATTCTCAATTAGTACTTAATACAGTTTTCATGCTGCTGCGTATGAACAGTGACATTATGCGGTTAATGAAGAAAACTCAACTTTTAGATAGTACAATACTAGAGATGTTAAAAAGCATAGCATGGTTTTAAACGTTTTTACATTGTCAAAACTTATGTCTCAACTCGAAAATGTAAAATATAATAATGAATAAAAATGTATTAAAGATTTTGTTCTATACATATTTTTTTTTGTTAAATAAATACGAAAATAAAATCCCTAATATGCATGTATTTTAACTTTACACTTAGATATCCTTTTTTTTAATTGCTGACCACAGTCGCATAAATTTTTATAAATGAGATTCAAAACTGCAGGAAGGATAATTATGTACTTTATTTTAAAATTCATTTGCAATAAAACTTAATTAAAAATTAAAAATTGCCAGTTCCAATTTATTTGTCAGAACTTAATTACATAGAGTCACAAATCTAGTTATATTAGTTACAGCACTCCATTGCGAAATGTATGAGTCGCCCCTATGTAAAGGTTTTATAGTATTTTCTTTCTGTTATGAAGCTCACCCCCTGCCTTGGTAAAAGGAGCCATCAAGGGCAAAATAAACGAATAAATAGTTTCACAGAATAACAAATACACAAACCCAAATGCAAAGGGTCATGTAGAAAATTTGTACGAAAAAAGTTGCTCAATATGTATGTATATAATGTAATTTACAAATTCAATTTTCTCTTACTTGTAACCTGTAGTGGCCAGTTCTTGCGTCTTGGTGCGGAAGTAGTTGAAGACGATTTTGATCTGTGTTCCGGGTTCTCCTTTGAAGTTGTACACACAGGTTGTATTGGAGGGATAGTTGGCGGGGTGTCGGGGACTGTTGAACTCGCCCCGCTTCGTGCTGCTGCTGAGGTAAGTGAAGTTGCACGTGCCGTCTGGGGCGGGCGTGCCAGGAACTTTGTAATCTGCGAACAAAGTAACGGTACGTGAAATTACGACAAAGATTATTTATGAAATACTAACAAGCAGAAGTATCAATTTGTTCAGAATAATAGTTCTAAAAATAATGTTGTAATGATCCAACCCCCTTCTATTAGCATACGAAGAAAATGACGTGTAAAGAAAGAAAGGGTGTTTTCAAAATAAAAAATTGAATTGAAATATGCAGGGGGATGTAAAGAAGTAAGGTTGGTATATACAAAGTGAATCAGAAAAAAATAGTACGTACATATAAAGAAATAGGAGGTATATATAGGATAATTCAGAAAAGGTATATTCCACAATTGGCTACTGAACCCTGCATAATGAGACAAATTTAACGATCGGAAAACTCCACGACAGCATAGATGAGCACTATCGCTGAGTCCCAAGGACAATTACTGGCCCAGAATAACCTCTCTCTCAAGAGACACTCCGTTATTGGTGGAGGCACCAATCGTCAAGAACTAAACACCGTACCAGAAGCTTTTCGCCCCCATATTTGAGGTGCCCCTTTGGGAAAAAGTGATATATACGAATAATTCAGAATAAATTTTCAATAGTTTAGAGTAAGATCAGAAGAAAAGAATCATACGAAAATTGTTTACAACCGTAAAATCATCTCTAGTTAATAAAAACTTTAGTCTACCAGAATAGCTGAAGCAATGAAACAAGAAAAAGGAACATCAGACATCAGATAATGCAGAACAAAATGTTTTGGTGATCATCTATCTGAAAACCATCTGGAATAACTTCTTCAACGATATCCAATAGTTTCTTTCACCCATTCATGCTGCAAATAGGAAATAGTCAACCAATCTTCTAAAATGACGGCTCAAGCGTCAATGTTTAAGTATTACTTGCAGAACGTGGCTTTGCTGTTTGTTCAAACTGTAACATTCTCCGTTTCCCTGTACTGATAAGACATTTACAGCCAGCTGTATCGTCGCTGTTACTTACTAAACTCCTCGAGATAGCCAGATGGTGGATCTTTTCACCTGGGTGGTCTCGCATCTGTTCATTAGCAACTACAAGGAAATACCACATGTGGAATTCCTCGTCCAAGAGGTATTGATAGTACCTTCAAAGAGAAAGGGGTGTTCAAACATCTGGATGCTAGATGCTTCTCTTTGTGAAAAGACCTTCCCACGACCCACTGGCGCCGCTGAAAGAGCATATTTCTGAACCCCAATTGGCCGAAAGAGAGCTCATATGACCAATGTAAATTAAGAAGCGGGGATTGTAGCCGAAATAAAGTGCGGAGATATTTTTTTTTTTTTGAGAATAGAAGAAACGAATTGTAAGCGGACTATTGGACTACGCCCACGAGTTCGGAGTCCGAGAACTGAGTTTCATGAAAGCCTTCGACTTTGACTGTTGTGTCTCCTACTACAGGTGTAAATAACTATTTATTTAACCAAGATTAGAACAAGTTGTTCTTTTGTATGCATAGAGCTTTAAAATAAAGAATTGTCTGGAAATTCTGCTCCATTAGTTGATCAGTCTAGATCAAGACATTACAAAACCCACAATTAATGCAAAATGATTAATCGACCCTTGAAAATAAAGTCTTAATTGTGAAAGAAGCCCAAGCTGCTCTGCGACTTGTTGTTTCACAGTCATAGCGATCCTTTTTTACGACCCTATACATCTACATTATTATTGCCGCATTTTCCCTTCGAGTTGAAAATTAAATAATTGCTCTGTATCACACAAGCAATAGTAGAAGAATACAGAGAAAAGTTTTATTATCCACTACCAGGGCTTCAGAAATTGAGAATCGTGACTTCAGAAAGGTTTCACATAGCATAATAATACGTAACTAAAGTAGCCCCTTTCTTTCAAATTCATCATTTGAGGAGTATAGTTTAGTCTAAGTCGTATAGTTTTGAATGAAAATATTTATCTAAAATTAATTAAATGGCAATTATTTTCATTTTGCTTGATTTCTTATCTTTTGGTTATGAGTTCCAATAACTTTTTAATGGAGAATATAAACGCAGGAAATGTTTGATACAGGCAGAAGTTGAGGTGGTAAAGATAAAAGAAGCTCTGTTTTTGATGATATCTACATATAAATGTTTAGTTATTTTATCTAGCTATTGATATTTAATTCTAGATATAAAAAGGTTTATTACAATTATTATTTATTTAAAGCCTCAATCTCCGGTGACATACAAAGCTTCTTTCAATAATCACGATCGATAAATAATCATGCATTCGTCCTTCAAATTTATGTAAACACAATGCTTTTGAATTTCCAGTAGTTTTCTTCATGGAATCCTTTGAATATATTCTTCAAAATTTCTTCAATAATTTAAAAATCAGTTTTTTTAATAAATCAAGAAAATAATGATTGACATAAAAATAATTTATTG
Source organism: Argiope bruennichi (assembly GCF_947563725.1). NCBI lineage: Eukaryota > Metazoa > Arthropoda > Arachnida > Araneae > Araneidae > Argiope > Argiope bruennichi. The sequence continues at coordinate 95,287,278 of NC_079153.1, forward strand.
TGTTAAAAAATAACATGAATCTTTAAAACGTTATAACATATTCCTAATTATATTGATATTTTTTGTCAGAATACATTTATTTCTAACAGTCTTTTACTTCATATGAATAAAATTGAATTTCAGCATTTGCATTAGATTTTTTCAATCATTTGATTTCTTGTGATTTTATAGCATTTTGAATATTATTTCGCAAAAAAACTTTCACTTTTTATATTTTTGGTCATGTTCTTGACTAATCTTTCATACTTAAGAACCCCAGACTAATGACTGCAATCGGGGTAATGGCAGAAATGTGCTCTATTTTTTCTAAACGACTGATATCTGCCGCCAAAGCAGTGGGCGTGGCAAATTTTCATGTCGGAACCGACAGAGAGACGATCTACAAAATATCTGCGCCGTACTGGCTAGATAGACTTATACTTGCAGGACTGATGACCATTTCCATTTTTTTTTTTGCTTAATGTTAACAAGAATTTGGACGGCGCTTCTCTTAATGGTGTTAATTATATATCGCCCTCCCCATGATAATGCAATTGATGTTTGACAAAGTTAAGCTTGTGTTTTAGAATAAAACTAACATTATTGATTATTGATAAAGAATGGAACATGATTTTTGAATGTCGATATTTTCTCATATTTAAAATATCAGTAAAGAACGGATTGGTGTCATAAAAATATATTTGATAGATTCTACTCTCTAGATTTTGATAAATTTCAAGACTGCCGTTAACTCCGAACCAAGACCTACCTTCCCCCTATTTTTTTTCTTTGAAAATGATATTTGCGTCATTTTTTTCTCGTCTGTATAGATGAAATTGAGCACATGGTTATTGTATCAAATTTATGGATTTGGTTGAAAATTAAGTTTGAAAATTTATATTTTTGTTCTGTATTAAGATACATGTGCTTTTCAAAAAAAAAAAAATCAATTTCCGTTTTTGTAATATAAAAATATATTAAAATGAGTTTTAATTGAAATAATTTTTTAATTTCTGCATTATCACTTTCATCGAATAAAAATGTTCTATAACTTTTTTTTTTTATTATTGCATTTATTTAGTTGCTTGTTTCCATTTACATCCAAGAGAAATATTAGATGCGACTTTATTTCTTGTGTTTATTGATATATACGTAAGCGTAATTTTTGAAGCAGATGTCAATTTCGGAGACAGTGAACAGACTTTTGATTTTTTAACTTCGTTTTATTTCCATCCTGGGAGATATGATTTCTTGCACAAGCAGAAGCGACGAGCACAACACAGAACGACACAACACGAAATGAGGAAAAGCTGATGAAAATTTTATCCCTGTGAATATATACTGTGAGATTTTCCATAGGGATTTCTAACACTTGTCAATCACAAGTAAGGTAATCATAGGGATCTTTTAAAAGAATGTGCTTAGCTGAACAGTATTTTATCCCTTCACTCGGAGTGTGGGAACCTGTCGGCTTTTAGCTGATTCTGCAATTTTAGCACTCGTGTTGAATAAATTAAATAGAAAAAATGGAAGGGGGTCAGGAAATAAGAGAATATTTTAGAATGAAGTTACTATGGGCTAAATGAAGACAAAACTTTGGAAATTATGTTTAAATTAGATTTTAAAATATCATAACATATATATATATATATATATATATATATATATATATATATATATATATATATATATATATATATATATATATATATATATATATATACATATATATATATATATATATATATATTGTCACGTAGGTACTCTAGTGTGGAACTCAATGACACACACAAGAAGTAGAGCTAAACCAATTTATTAACTCAACTCAGAACACAGTGACTGACAGATCTGCTTTTATACTAGCAGGGAAAGTTCCAGAATACTTTTCTGGAGACAGTAAGAAAAGTCCAGAACACTTATCTGTAAACTAAAGTAAGGTCAAGAATCTTCTGGAACATGAAATAAAGGAAAACATAAAATCAAGGAATTAAATATTTACACAGATTGTGAATCCCATTGTCTCTAGCGGGATTCGAACTTACGATCTATTGATTAAGAGACCAGTGCTATGGCCATTCGGCCATGGGGAGTCGACTGCCTCTTTTCAATGCGGCAATATTCACTTCATCTTTTAATAAAGATGCATCAATTTTTTTATGTAATTCTTTGTGGCAGGAAAAATTGAATTAAAAAAAATTGTTTTTGTGGTGTAAGAAATTGTTTTTGTAATTGATGATTATTTGATGTAAGAAAAACAACAGTGTGAAACTGGAAAAGTATCAGCGAATAAATAACTTTTAAATTTCTTTAATTGGTCCCATTCTCTCCTACTTGCCAAAGATAATGTCAGAAAACATCAAAATTAATTTCTATTAGTAATGAAAATATTGAAATATATAATGAAACCTCTATTAATAATGAATGTGTGTTTGTGTATTACAAGCAGGCCATCTGACCTGGAGTTTCCAGAATTGGCATATATGCACTTTGGAAAGAGGAAATGAGTATCTCGGAGAAATTATTTTGAGATTTTAATTAATTAACAATTAGCCAAAATGTTGATAATTTTTCATCATATCTTCCAAAATATTAGTTCTAAAAATAATAATTAATTAATGTTAGAATTAGAATTCAAAGTCATTTTAGAACACAAAAATAATACCAATGATATCAATTTTTTGCCGCACAATTTTTTTCTATACTTAATTAATTTTTTAAAAAAATATTTTAATCATTTTTTAAAACAGTATATTTCAATGTTGAAGTGAAACTCGAATAATTTCATCTTTGCCACTAATATTTCACTCCATTCTTTTTAATTATTGATGATTAAGATGTGATGATTCGGTTTATTTTTCCATGCTGACAAGGTTTCAGTATAAGGTATGCATAAGGTGAAGTTTGAATTCAGAATCAAGCATTGACGTATAATTTTTAAAGTTCACCTATTTTTAAACACTGCTACTCTTTCCTGATATATAACTGAGTGTATAAAGATATAGATTGAAAATTAAAAAAACTATAATACAATGAACAGAAAGGTGAAAGGTTTTTAAAATAGTATTAGTCATATGTCAGTCAAAATTTGGAGTTTAAAAATATTTTGCCGAGAAAGTCTTTAAAGCCCAGTTAAATAAAAAGTTTCATTAAAATTTTTAACAACTATTAATCTTGAGAACAAACTGGTTTTCAAATATGGTTAATAAGTAATAAACAGAGATAGTCCATCAGTGATTTTGAATGCTTTGAAAAAATCATTATTAATGTTAGTCGAAGATGTTTTATTCCACAACTCATGCGAACAGCTATTTTTAACCATACCTTAATTGGATACGTTTATTGGTTTCATGATTTCAAAGCGGCAATTATTGTTGAATATCAATTTTGAGATTACATAAAGAATAGTGTGTTTGCAGTACCAATTGAAGAAACTGATATATTCAAAGTTAGGATCACAGATTTTGTTACTAGTGTAACAGCCGAAATGTTGGACTATATTTAACGATAATTGGAATTCCACCTTCACATTCTTCGAGTTACCAAAGATGTTTACATTGAAATTTACTAGCATAAATAATTTCATTAAAAACTTTTTAAAAGTCTTTGCAATATATCGAAACAACCATATGCAAAATTCTTATATATTTTTAATAATAATTTTCTTTGTAATCAGGGAAAAGCTCTGTAAATATCCTGCACAATAATCATAATGTTCATTAAGTTTACATATTTTGTGTAAACAAAGTATGCAAGCGTAATTGATGTACGCAGACGTAAACTCACTCAATTTTCAATTTAGCGTTCCTACGCTTTTTCCAGTCGATATGAAAATCCTCAGTAGTTTTTTCCCATGTTGTACTCACCTGTTTCAAAGATGTATTTTGCCTTGAATCCCTTTCCCGTCATGGCTGCGCTGGTTCCACTACTGAAAACCATGGATAGCCGAGGACCCTCAGACAAAACGGGCTGTGGTATGTTCATCCCACAGAGATTGAGATCAAATTCATCCAAGGCTTGGCGTTCTTCCTGACCTTGAAGGTAAATTTTCAAGAAACCACCTTCTGAACATCTGCGGAATTAAATGAAAAGGTTATTGCTAAATTGTAGGGTGGTAAAAATGTCTGAAGGAAAAGAATTATTTTGATTTTTCTTTATGAACAACATACGGATCTTTTACTGAAAGACTTAAAACGTGCATTTTTTATGATAATGTATAAAAAATGGTAAAAAAAAAACATAAAATTTACTTAGAAACTGAAAAATATTATAATATTCCGAACTGAACACTGTGCCATCTGTTGAAAACTTTTCCAGCTATTGACTGAAATACAAATAAAGCATTAGAAAAATAAGTTATAACGCAAATATCCTCTAATTGAAAATGCTGACTATATAGAAGTCGAAGTCTTTAAATATCTTAGTAACGCCATACATTGACTGCCATTCGGACAATAACAATAAATGTATTGGCTCACACTGCAATACAATTTTTGGAATTGTTGATGCCAATATATTTCAAATATTTGAATATTCCTTTTACTTTGGTTTAAACATAAGGAAAGAGTTGTCGTTCCTCTAGCGTCCAATGTCCTAATGCATATTTTATTACGGAATTTTATAGGAACGTATTTTTTATTTAGATTTATTTTGATCTGTCGTTTGAAGTAACAGTGTTTTTTCCATTCATGATGAGTGTGATATAATTTTTAATATTTATTATTTTAATGTATAATACTATATTTTTCTTTTTCTTTTGAAGGCCAGCAGAGTCAATGAATATTAATAATAAATAATATATGCATAAAAGTGCACTTCACGAATATATAGCTAAAAAACTGCAATTTTTAAAAGTTGAATAAGTTTTTATTTGCATTAGAAAAATCGAAACACATTAAAGGAACAATTTTTGAGAGCCAGTAGAATCAATACATGTTATATATAAGTGCACTTTCGAACATATATAGCTAAAAAACTACTATAATTTTTCTGAAAAGATGCTACTTTATACACCCCTCCCCCCCATTTTGTAACTAAATATTGACATGTGGCTGTATATGACCTGTATCCGAGATGGTGTAGCGTTTAGGGCTTCGGATTCTCATGCATTTTTCTCATTTTGATCCCACGTTTGCAATTCAATTAGATTTCGCTTAGAATGTTAAACGAGTCATAAGATAGGATTTTAATCACATTTTTACAAAACAACAACTAAAAAAAAACTGCCGAGCGAAACTTGGTTTCCCAGGTACTATAGCTAAAAAACTATTGTAATTCTTAAAAGTAGAATAATTTTTATTTATATTACAAAAATCGAAATATTAAATGCTGTTTGATAAAATAACAATGGTATTCTTATTTTGATTCTTCAATATTATAGAAAATTTTGTTATGCATTCAAACATCATTTACTTCCTCCTTTTTTTAGTGAATCAATCCTTAATTTCCTAGGAAAAGGGATGAGAATTTTTCCTAATTGCTTAGTAACAACTACTTTACTTTGCTTGTGTCAAAAAAAAATTCCAAAATAGTCAGTAGAAAATTAATTTTTTAAAAACTTTCTATGCTCTTTATTTCCTATCAATATAGAGAATAAATATACTTACTCTGCGTCTTTATTAGGAATTTCAAATTTTTCAAAGATGAGTCGAACTCTTTCGAGATTCTGGTTGTCTTGCAGGCCGTATATATAGTACTTGCAGACTGTGTTTATGAAATAGGGGAAGGGGTAGTTAGGAGAATAGACGTTCCCTGACGACTCCTTCTTGCTCAAAATCTTTTGATCGCATTCTGAAAGAGGTAAAAATAAAAAACATTTGTTTAATATCGTTAAAATTCAATTCCATCGTGAACCTCAAGTTTATACTTTCCATAAAAATAAATGAGTGAAATTATAAGCAGCATCAAATAAAATTTAAAGTGAATTAATTTTTTTTTGTCAAGTAAATGTGGTTAAAGCATGAATGTACAATGCAGTGAATCTACTTAAAAAAATAACACCAAATGTTTAGGCAAAGCCAGATGATCAAACAAACAAAATAAGTAATTTTTTTTTTATTGGAATGCAGCCTAGAAGATATTTTTGCAATTATTTCAAGATAATTTAAGCTTTCATTGATATACAAAAGTTTTGGGTCCGAATAAATTGAAATTAAATATTGCGCAAGGATAATTTATTAAATCTATTATATGAAAAGGAGATATTATAAATTCTAGATAAAATATTTCAAGATATCTCCATGCCATTGTTCAATATTCTGAATGTCAAACAATAATATAAAGATATCGTAAAAATATTTTTGGGCATTTTGTGCTTGCTATTAGAGAGATTCTTACGTCATTTCTAGCCCGTGTAAGAAAAAAAAAAATTGTAGTCCAATTCGAAATCACTTCTAATATGATCAATAGATGGCGCTATAAACTCATAGAAGAAACCTTTTAGTTGCCGCATCAAACCAACGAAACAGCAATTTTGTTTATTTTAAATATTATAATGATTCAGATGTTATATTCTAAACCTTTTTGTTGCACAAATTAATTTCTTGTTGTTTTCTAACTTTAATGTTTATTTCATTCTTCATCGCTTCATAAATTAAGATGAAGGAAATAATGAAATCCTTCACTGATCACTGATGATAACGTTATCGATGGAAAAAAGAATTGAATATAGATTAAATAAATCTGTTTTTAGACAGAAAAGATGACAGAAAATTACCTGAACTCATAAATTTGAATTTCGTTTTTATCAAAAAATGCTTGCTGTGTCTAAATATAAAGCTATCAAAAATAAATTTCAAAATATAACAGTTGTAATGATCATAAAATATAGCAAACATAACAATCCTAAAATCAAATTATTTCTCTCAAATATTTTCTTGCTATAATAATATGTGACTGTAAAGAAAGTAAATTTACAATATAATTTATAGCTTTCTCTACAGTCATGATTTATATAATGCATATTTATGCATGATTTATATAATTAGCATTAGAAATTCTTAATTTAAAATGATAGAAAATTTTTTCACTAAAATCATTCTTTACAAGTTTTCCATAGAAAAAGTTTATTTCCAATTATTGCTTTTTTAACGTGCATCCTTTTAAAAAATTATCACCGATCATATTTAAAAATTAATTGCTTAGGTTTATAATAATATACATAAAATCCTCTTATTACAAGAAACATCTATGTAAAATATATTATTATTATTATTTTTAAATTATTATTAATTATGATGATTAAAAATTATAATAATTATTATATTTTTTCATTAAAAATTAATATCTTTTTCAGAGTTTTAATATATATATATATATGTATATATATATATTGCCAAAACAAGATCAAATCCAGTCAACAATATATGAAGATTTTCCCTCCACAAAAAATGTCGATATGCCCATTAAAATTATCCTTCATTTAAACTCATAAACTGAAAATAATGTGAGTAGCAATTACCTGTTCCACGAATATGCTCACCGTCGTTCTTCCCAATGAAATCTGGAAATGAAATGCAAGTTAGGAAAAAGAAGAACATATGCATCATTCTTATTAGATCTACGTGCATGATATGGATATGCTCTATGTGCATGATAAATAGATATAAATTAATGTTTGAGTTTATAAATAGCAAATAACACAAAGATAGGATAAATTACATAATTTTTTTGATTTACATTCTGGATTCGGGTCTACATTTATGTTTAAAATTATTTATTATTAATCATCATTTCTCTTTGGATAATCTAAAATTCCATGCCAGTTTTAATTGCAACATCAAACGTCATTAACACAAAAAATATTATATTGCATCCATAAAAATATTATATTTTTATGGATGCAATTTAATTTTGTATCATTAATATGGGCCGTTTTATTTTCTCGTGTACGAAATATTCAAAGAGAGTTTGTAATTGTCCCAAAATTGGAACTCCAGATTTTGTAGAATATTCATTTTTTAAACTTTTCCGATTAAGAAAAATACATTTTTTGGAATTATGTCTGTCTGTGGACATGGTAATTCATATTTAGCAATCGGTATGCGGTCTTTACACCGAATTTCCAAACTGGTATGCGGTCTTTACGCCAAATTTGTAAATTGATATGCGATATTTACGCCAAATTTGTAAATTGATATGCGGTCTTTATGCCAAATTTGTAAATTGGTATGCAGTATTTACACCAAATTTGTAGATTAGTATGCGGTATTTAGCCCAATTTGTAAATTGGTATGCGGTCTTTACTCCAAATTTGTAAATTGGTATGTAGTATTTACGCCAAATTTGTAAATTGGTATGCTGTCTTCACGCCAAATTTGTAGATTGGTATGCGGTCTTTACTCCAAATTTGTAAATTGGTATGCGGTCTTTACTCCAAATTTGTAAATTGGTATGCGGTATTTACGCTAAATTTGTAAATTGGTGTGCGGTATTTACGCCAAATTTGTAGATTTACGCCAAATATTGAAAGAAATCTATTCAGAGAAAGTCTATTTGGGGGTTGTCCGAGTACAAGAAAGCTACTACGAAACTTAAAGACTAGATGTATAAAATTTGACACACAGATTTAAAATCTAAAGTGAGCATATGCATTAAAATAGAAACCAAATTAGTCAAGAACGATAGTTTGTTTGTTTGTATTTTCGAAACTATGTAACCACAAAACTCAAAGACGTATAAACTTAGCTAATTCATATTTAGTGGAGATTTTGCATGTTAAATGCATTTTATTAAATTAAAAAAAAGCGCACATTAATAAACATATTGTCTCCGCTCCACAGTTTGCAAAGGGGGGAAGGTACTGTCGCTTATACAACGTTTTCTTTCTTTTTAGAGACGGGAGAAATGGGGGTTGAAACGTTTTCCTGCTACAGAAAATTATTTCCCGAACCTGGAATTCGAATTAAAAAAATGACGATTAATTTCTGACCAATAAAAACTAATTAAAAATATCGTTCTATTAAGTCTTGACTTAAATAAACATGAAAATAACTTCTTTACATATGTATTCATTTTAATTTTGCAATTACGTCATCACTTTTTATTACAGAAAAGCTACTGAATAAATATCCACAAATAAAAGTAGGGCACGCAAGAAAAATTGTTGAAATACTTATGTTTAAAAATTTTTAATATAAAATTAATTATCTTCAAGCTAAACTATCTTAAGTCAACAATCTCATTATTATTTCGTATTGACTAATAATGAAATTATTCAAAATCAGTTAGATGACTAAATAAACTAAATTATGCCGATAGACAATACTACGCAATGTAAAAATAAATTACAACATCTATGCATGTGCAATGAACAGATTGTCATTGTTTACATCCTATATGCCAATACAAAAGAAAACAGAAACTGTTTCTAGCTCATTAATTTCAGTTTGGCGTAGTACATTCGATGAGGATTCAGTGCTAATAAACAACAATCAGATCCAAATTCAAATTAATAGTCTCCTGCATGCTGTCTGCAACGCAAAACCAACCATGCGCATAACTCATTTTGTTTACATTATTTAGCTCAGGTTGCGTGATATCCGATATGTAAACAAAACGATGCGTCGGAATGGAACGCTATCACATCCTTATTAGATTGCGGCGGTATTTATCGTTTTCTCTTGCAACGCAGACTTCCGGAATTGTCTGCTGCGACCGTAATCGAACAAAACAAGCAGACTTCTCTCATTTCTTTGAATATTATATCAGGCTCTGTAATGAATAAGAATTACCGAGGATATTGTTATTAAGATAGTTACTGTTATGTCTGCAATGACCGTTAACTCCCGCCAAAAGATGTAAGTCATATGGAAGGAACCGCAAATGATATTTTGCAGTTCTTCCATATGACTACAAATTCAGTATTTTGCTTTTAGCTCGCTGATGAAATCGAAAGATTTAATAGAGAATTTATAGAATATATTGCATGACCTAGTTTATTTGATGAAAAATATTGAACGGTTTTTACTATTATAAGTTAAGGTAGTAATATAGTAGATATAAGTAGGTTATTTGTTCAGGTAGTTTTAAATTCACCCATATAGAAAAAAACAAAAACAAAAAAACGTTGCCTTTTTTTTTATTGCTTGAGATTCAGTTTTTTGTTTTTAATTTTCTGTTAAATGTTTTTTATATTTATGTTATGTTTTTTTTACAAATATAACATTATATGCCAAATTTATGCTTTTTTGAAAAAGAACAGTTTTGAAAAAAATTATTTAAGAATATTTCTTAATTTTGTTTAATATAAAATTCTGTTGGAGCATATTACATAAGTTATATATTTAAAATTATTAGCTTATGTAATATATTAAAATTATAAAACAATTTTTATATTAAGGCTCAGGAAGTTTTAACCTCAGCCTGATTAATTACTATTTAAAGTATCAGGATGAAAAGAAGTATTTTTAATGGTAGCATTTGATGCGTGTTTGTAAAGATTGTTTTGAGTTCTCATTCTAGAATTTGGATATAATATATATAATATATGGATAATGTATGGATATAATATATGGATAATAAATAATGGAGGGATATATAATATATTTATATATAATATATGGAATTTTAGATATAATTGACCTTGAGAATACAGAATTTCTTAACTTTACTTTATATAAAAATTTTGTTGAAGCATATTATTTAAGATAAACATGTTAGAATTATTAGACATAACATCCTTGACTCCGCTTGCTTTTATTTGTTCTATACACATGCAAAACAAAACAAAACATATACTTCTAAGTCTTAAATGTTTTATATTCAGACTCTTAAGAGGTTTTAAACTCAACCCTGATTAATCACTATTTAAAGTAGGAGGATAAAAAGAAACTTTAATCTCATCATTTGATGAATATTTGTAAAGATTGCTTTGAGTTCTCATTCTAAAGTTTGGCTACATATAATTGGCCGTGAAAGAAATTTGGGATTTCTCGATTTACAGAGGCTTTATTAAAATTTTAACTTAAAGAGATTAGCAGTGTCAGGAAAAGGTAACTGAAAGATTCTTTGGTCCCAAATATTTAAGTTACTTAATTTATTGTTTTATGTAATTGTAATAAATGTTCCATCTGCTATTATAAGCCATAATAAATAAAAAGTAATAATGTATACATCTTTAGATTAAGTTGCTAATATAAAATTAAATTATTAATAATTTTAGTTACTATTATAAAAAATTAATTTAAAATAAATCAAATACATGCATATTTATTAAGTGAACGATATATTGAAATGCGGTCAGCTTATTAAATACAGTAATGTGCATTCTCTAGAGTCTTACAATTTGCCGTTGATTTGAATATATTTCTCCCTATTGCCATTTGAGTTTCCACTGACTATAACTGATCTGAATTTTAAAAAAAAAATCAATATGGCCCAAAATTTGCTGCATTTTAATATTTTTCTTACAAGTAGTATAAAAGCGAAAGTAGTGCTGTCACAAAAACACGATCGCGAGATTTTGGCGTATCTACATGTTTCACATCTCCCAAAAATATTCTTAGAATTATATCTGTGATAACGATAATGTAAATGCACAACGAATTTGATGAATGGAATTTAGCATGCCTGCTTTATACCTTTCTCATTAAATAGGGATTAAAATCCGTTTACAGAAAATCTATCTGTTTATTTGTGTAAATGTGATCGTAATTACGCAGAAGTATAACGATTTCTTTATATGAAATTCGGCATGTGACTTACAGACAATGCTGTAATATGCGTGTAATTTTTGATTAAATTTGTATAGGTTTTATGGTCTGCAAGTTAGTATATATGAATTTGAACGCTGAAAATCTAAAAATTATATAAAAGAAATTTCGGTTTAGGTTTTATGGCCTGTAAGTCAGTATATATGAATTTGAACACGGTAAATCTAAAAATTATATAAGAGAAATTTAGCTTCTGGTCTTGTCATCAAAATTGTAGACCTGCGTCCAATTTTGAACCCGATTGATCAAAAGGGAAGCATGAAAAATGCATTTTTAGTTTCCTTTAATCTACTACGATGCAGTAACTGCGTCAAACTGAGTTGACACAGGGGAAAATATTTTCACCAGTTATTCTTAAATTTTTTTTTTATTTTCTTGTATATGTAATATAGAGAAAGTATAGTAATTGTTAAAAAAATTCGAACTCGAAATTTTGTCGAATCTCCACGTTTTAGAAAACTACCTTCATGAGTTCGAAAAACACATTTTTGGAAAATATCCTTCTGTTTGTGATAAAGAGAATTCAAAAACGCTTTGAACTAGAAGGTTCTGGTCTGTACATCAAATTTGCGGTCTTTCTGTTTTCCTGAAAAGTTCCGGCTGTTCGAATATAAGTTAACACGATAATTACAAAACGAAGAGAGCTAGATAGATAAAATTCCGTACACAGATTTAACATCCATAGTGTAGACATTTGTCAAGTTTTGAGCCAAATCCAACTAAGGATGGACTGTCTGTCGGTCTATCTTACAAAAACATGTAAACGCGATAATTCAAAAACAGTGACTTAACTATATCAAATTTAGTATGGGATTCTACAATTGTAAGTGCAGTTTTGTGTCAAATTTTTATATCATTTGGTTGAGAAAAATGTATCTAAAGCACAAATTCTATTTGGGCATCCTATTAATGCATGCCAGGTATTATTCGCCAAATAATTCGCCAAGGTATGCATGATAGATTCAGTAAAAATGCTAAATTCACGCCAAAAGATAATATTTCGTAATTATTGTATGCCAATTGCATGTAAGGCGTTCTTTGGTAGACAATTTTATAAAGGTATTCGATAAAGTTTTCGGGAGACCACTTCCACAGATTTGTATTCAAGATTTTCGAAAGAAAATCCCCGTAGATTTAACAATTTCCATAGCATCCTATTTTTTTTGCGTGCATGCTGGGGACAAGTTAAATTCGGCAATGATGAGTAATAGTAATTTTTTTTTCTATGCGTCGAAAAGTTGAAGGGTGGAAAGGTGGTGGAAGTACTCACCGAGGCTGACGAACCTGTTACTGAACTCGAAAAATCCGGAAAATCCTCTGTTCTCGCTCTCCGCCGTGCGCTGCAGAGTGATGAACTGGACCGAGACATTTTCGGCCGACGAATAGATGACCAGGTTCCGCTGCTGACCGCAGTGGGTCCCGATCAGGGGATCGTCGGACGTGGCGCCGTCGAACACCTTCACGTAGTCAAAAGGACAGCTGGAAAAGACAGAAAACAGTTTTAAAACATCAAGCTTACATATCATAGGCCCATACATAACCTCTTATTTTTCAAAAATTGTCAATGACTTTGTCGTGAAATATAAATATGCCACAAAATTTCATTGAATTAAATTATTTGATTTCATTGACTATCAAGAAATTGAGTTTTATGCTCAACACTTTCCATTTTTATCTTTTATTAATACAAGCATATTATAAAGTGTTTGTAGTCCATCTAAGAATATTTGAATATTCCAGATTGAACCTTCTAAACACTCTTATATCAGTAACATGACCATGATACAAAAGCAATTGCTCGGGTAGCGTAGTTGTTAACTGGCTTATAAGCTTTCACCACATACTCTCCCTCCAGGGAGTCGGAGGTAAGACGAATGATATGGCTGTTGAGTGGTGATGTATTAGCTGTTGATTCTAATGAACCTGTACCCATTTGAGTAGCGGTAGCGCAAGCGTTATGGTGAGCGTGTGTGGGTGAGTGGTTGCTGATGCTGTTTCTGCTTCAAGTAAGTCTAACTCCAGATCAGAAGTTTGCGTGTTCAACTCACGTCCGGGTCACCAATGTAGAGGATTGCGATCAGCGAGGATAGAACCTGGGACCTTATGGTTCGGAGCCCAGTAACATGACCACAATACAAAAGCAATTGCTCGTGTAGGGTAGCTGTTAACTGGCTTATAAGATTTCACTACAACTCTTCATCTTATAACTCGATTTTGTGTGAAAATTAACTAGGATTTCAACTTTGTCAGTCTAAATCCTACAATTCTTCTTTCTGAAGTATTTTCATGGCTTCAATCGGCGTAATTGGGTATTATTAGAAAAAAATTAAAATGTGAAAACTAGCTCAATTATTTTTTCAAAAATAGAGACATTTACCGTTTCAAGATCTGGCATTATTATGATAATCTCTCTGACCTTTTGCATTCACAGATGTCCTCCGTCGAGCATATTATAATTCAAAGCGAATGTTGCTTGAATATATGCATACACTATTCACAGTATTCACTTTCAATATTGGTCACTTTTTGTATGCTTAAAGGTCAGTCTTAAATTCATTCTAAAACAATTTTGTCTAATGATTGCAATAAAAATTATGTAAAGGTAGTAGAAATTGTAGTTGAAGGCGTTGGAAAGAGATCTAGAATGCTCTTAAATCTTTTAGAAAGGTCAACAAATTTTCAAAATGTAATCATGTTAGGCATACCCAAGATAACTTCTAAATAAAATTGAAATATTTAAAATCTAAAACATCTCAAAACTTTTATAATGTTGCATGATATTTCAATATTTAACAACGAAAAATATTTTGGAAAAAAAACAAAAATATTTCAGAATTTTTAAGGAGGTTGTAAAAATTCCAAAGATATATCAAAATTCGAAAATATTCTAGAACATATCGGTGTTCCTGCATCTTATTTTAACGATTTAATATTCCAATCCTTATTCAAAGGCTGTGGTAAAGAGGTTTAACAAACTCAATATTTTTGCCCAGTTGGTAATCAAAAATAGTTCCACGTTTAGTTGAAATATGTAAGATGCGTACAAATAATGTTCGGTACATAAATACGAACATGCAAACAATGTCTTTTAGAAATAATGGCATTCCTAACTACAAAATACAGAATTTATCCTTCAAAATGCAAGTAATAATTTTTATTTCGCTTCTTTAATCATTACTTCAATCGTATTAATTTCTACAAGTACTAAGTACTAAGTTCGACAAGTACTAAGTCGATTTAATTTCTATTTCATTCTAATTTTTTAACATAAAGAAATTATAAAGATATGTCTATTTTGCCTTCTTTGAGTCAACCAGGTTGTAGGGTTCGTAAAAATAAGTACATAATACTCAATTATATAATGATTCTCGGTTCGTATACTCCAGTAATACATAATACTCAATTAAATAACAATTCTCGGTTATTATGCTTCGTATTCTCCAGTATCCCAATTATTGGTGTTATCTATGGCAGTGGTGTAATTATTCAGTCTGGCAAAATGACAAGGATTCATAGTATTATGGGTTCCCTACACCCAATGTGTTGTAGTTATAACGGTACATGAATATTGCTACAGTTCAATCCAAGATTTGAGTTCCAGGATTGAAAAATGAGTGTTCTTAAAACATTTTCAAGGGATTCAAATTGTCTGATTATGTTGTTAAATAAGAACCATTTAGAAGAGAGGGAAAAGAACGATTATGGCTGGAAAAGAACTAAAAAAAGTGAAAGAAAAAGAGATCAAACTTTACTTGAAACTAAATTAGATAGTAAGAAAAAGGATACCATAAAAGCAAGATAAAAAAAAAGTAACTAAATTTATTGAATTCGAGAACTACGGGTAATGAGTATTTTTTCAGCAGTCTCATTGAAGAGGAGGTTAAACGTATCAAAGATATGCGGGTATTTTGAAAACCAATCGCTAGGGGTCCTAAGGTTAATCAACCAGGTGCCTGCCCGGATCACGGTAGCACATAAGCAATTTGGCTTATACATGGATCAGAAACTGTTATTAGATAAGAAATCGAATCAAATTTTATTCCTATTAAATTAAATTCCTTTCTATATATATCCTTTTCCCTCCTTAAAATTTCATTACTATTTATTATTATTAAAACCAGAAAAAATAGGCAAAGAAGAAATAATAATAAACTGTAATTGCCTGTATCAAAAGTAATTGCGAAATCTTATTTTAATAGTATTTCTCAAAGTAAAAAATAATGTGCTTTATTTTTAATCATTTGGAGTATCCTACTGCGAAGAACATTGAAACCATGCATTTATATCTTTCTACATGAATTTTTAATTGCTCAGAGAAAAATATAATAATTCGTTTTGATCGAATGAATTCTTAATATAATTATATCTTTTTCATTGAGAAATAACATTAAATAATTAAAAAAGAAATTCGTTGAAATGAAAATACGGGAAATGTAGTTGCATTAATTTATTCCTATTTTATTTTCATATGAATGTGTTCAAAGTATTACAACTTTGATACGAATGCTATATGCTCGACTCTCGTATCAAAAACAAATGACTTTATAAATAAAATGATTTTTAATTACAATTTGACCAGCACCATGGTGGTACTCGGGTTTCAAAACCAAATTAAGGAATGTAATATATGGAGGAATACAATATGAAGGATAATTAGGAGGAATACTAAATGCAGATTTTTCTAGTCAATTAATCATAAATAAAATGTATTTTTATATAATTGTTAGTATTCTTATAATATGTATTCCACCCATAATAGAATTCTTTTTAAGGAAACAATGACACTTTTTAAAAATTCATCCAAAACTGCTTTAAAGCAATAGAAAATACCAAATTCACTTTTAAGATAGTCTAGAGGTACAATTTTGTATTGAAAGCTTTTTAATTTTGAATCTCTGTACTTTTTGCACAAATTTTGGAGTTCATTTCTTCTCATGTTATGGCATTATGAATAATATTGTCAATATTCATAAATGAGACTGCCAAAGCTTAATGATAATTAATCAGCAGCATATTAGAATATGGAAAAGTATACAAATTTAGTGGGTAAATTTTTAGTGGGCAATTATTTTTAGATTTATAAGTTTTTACACCTTCTTTTAGGGTCTCTAAACAATATATTTAGAAATTTTTTTAAATACTTAAATTATTTAAAATGGAATTTTATGAGAAAGAATATTGAATAAGCTGCATTTCATAACACATCCTTATGTTGTACGAAATGATCCGCAAGCATTAACCATTTTTATGACTGAAAATACTGAGTATTATCGCAAGCATTTATAGTGTTTGATTTTAGTTGCTCAGAAGAAATACTGCTTTTGAAAATAAAATAAAATTACAATGTGACATGGTTATCTTTTATTCATAATAGAAAGAGGATGAACTAGAGTTCTATAATGGGTAGAATACGTATAATCAATAGCCGAAAAAATCTGATTTCCAACAACATATAGTCCACCAAATTTAATAGTTGGTTGTTGAATAACAATTAAAATAGACGAACAAATCAGTTTTTCAACAATATATAGTCCATCAAATTTAATGTCTGATTGTTGAACAACAATTAAAATAGACGAACAAATCTGATCTGATCAGCTGACGAACAAATCAGTTTTTCAACAATATATAGTCCATCAAATTTAATGTTTGATTGTTGAACAACAATTAAAATAGACGAACAAATCTGATCTGATCAGCTGACGAACAAATTCATCGAATTTAATATTTTATTGTTGAACAACAATCAAACATAACTTCGTTTTCGATTCTGGGTGTTTATATACGAAAAACATTTATTTCGAAACTAAAAGAAAGTCACAAAAGGATAACTTAAGTGCAATATTTCAAATGACCTCATTGAGAAGACCATCTCTGATTATAAATTATTCAAATTCTCGCCTAATGCTACGTTTCTGTCAAGCTTGATTTGCTAAATTGCTCATTATGTAACATCCGGTTAAAATAGAAAAATTCATTCATAAATAGGCATGGAGTCTGTCTTTTGAAAAATGAATTGTAATAAAATGTAACATCATAGCAGTTAAATGAAAATTCGAGGTAGGACACAATTCACGGAATGGAAGAAAACGCTAATTATTAAAATGAGGCGATTTCTTCCTTCAGATCAATGTCTCTGTTTTATTAGATGAGATAGTGATAAATCTATTATTGGTAACCAGAAAATTATACCCGATTTGTTTGTTGATCGTCATATATATTGTCCTTTGATGTATCTACCATTATTATATACAGGATATCACCAGTGATGTGGTAGTCATAGATTACTTAAAGTAGCACTAGTTCTATTGATATTTCGGATAGAACGACTTGTTATTTTAAGAATCTCTGAAAGAGCTCGGTAGAGAATCGTGACATATTTTTCCCTAGCTGAAGTTAACAGTTCGCATTTATACCTCTGGAATTATGATGTGATATCAAAGAAGGAAAAAATTAAGAGTGTTTCCGAAGATTTTTAAAGCAGTAAATTTCTCCCTCCAAACAACTGAACTAATGCTGTTTAAAAACAAACAAACAAATTAGATCCGTCTTGATTTTTGCTTGTAAAGTTTATTGTGTCAATATAGGCACACCTGCATTGCTTATAAGGTATTTAAAACGATGTAGAAATATCTCATACTTAAAGTAGTTGCATACTTATTAGGTCTATCGTTGCTTCAGGTAAAACTATTTACTATTCTAATAATTTCTGAAAGGGCTCTATATACTGATTGCAGATAATCGTGACAAATATTTTTCCCTTAGTAGAACCAAAAGTTTATCTACTTGAATTTACATTTCTGGGATTATGATATGATTCCAAAGAAGAAATATTCAATACTGAGAGTTCTAGGGAATCTTAAAGTCATAAATTGCTTCCTCCAAATTGTTTTTTAATTGTTTTACGATTCTCATATAGCTGGATACAAGCGTTGGAAATTACATCGAAAAATTATAAATGCTTCAAGCAAGTATTAATGTTATACTGATTGTAATTATTATATGACTGACATTATCAGTTCACTTGTATTTTTAGAATTCAACTACTAAAGCATTGACTTTAAATTTTTAAGTGAAGTAACTGGTAAACGTCTAAACAGCAGCGAAAATCACCCATTGGCTAACTTCAAATTTATTTATTGTAATATTCCTAATGTTGATCAAAAAGCACTTAGAGAAAACAGGCTGTAGCTTCTCGATATATAAATTGCAATAGAATCTGGGAAATACTTTAAAGATTTTGTTGTTCGTTATCATGGCCCATTGTCAAATGCCATATGTTTAACAATACTCACTAGATGGTTAAAAGTTACACAGATTATACTTGACGGACTAAAAGCTATTGCACTTCCTTCGGGTAATGACTCATTTTGCAGCCATTCAAGTCACAAAACATCATGATATCTTTCCTAGATAACTAAAAGTAACAGTTTAAAGCAATATAAACTCTTTTTTCTAGAAACTTAACTAGATTTATTGAACAACGGATTGAATACAATGTATTTTTTGTACCAAGCTGAAAATCTGATATTGACTAGACGTTGAATGAAAAGAAACAGCTTGGCTCTAGAACTTTAAAAGTGAAATAGTCAATCACAGATAGAAAAATAATTAGATCTTACCTCTCAAATTTTATTTTGAAGGTGCTGAGTCTCCAGGAAAATTCTGTTTCATATCTGATATTTATCCCTTCTCTTATCTCTGTACAAAAGTGATGATGAAACTATATTTTCTATTCACTTCTGTTCTTCTGTGCATAGTTACATACTCAATGGGGCATAAAACATTTCCCATTAAATGCACAAGATTTGAGCGATGTGTTAAATTTGTATTAGAAGCATCGGAGAGAACTTAGGGAAAAGAGTTTGGACGTTTTCATCTAATAAATTCATACGAAAAACAAATAGTTATATATGATAGTTAACAATATCACAATTTCTTAAAATTGCATTTCGCAATATGTTACAAATAGCTGGGAAAACTACAGCAATTCATAGTTTTTAGAAATAAAATCAGATTACTTAGATATTGACTTGCTGCTATTCATTAACAAAATCATGTATTAAGATAATAATAAGTTCAATAGTATTGGATTCCAAAAATACCTATTAAAAAGCAATTTCAGATATTTTTCGTCCTCTT
Organism: Argiope bruennichi; assembly: GCF_947563725.1. Lineage (NCBI taxonomy): Eukaryota > Metazoa > Arthropoda > Arachnida > Araneae > Araneidae > Argiope > Argiope bruennichi. The sequence continues at coordinate 95,307,107 of NC_079153.1, forward strand.
TTTCTTTTTTGGAATACATTACCAAAAAAGATGACAGATTTTGATAATGTTTTTTTCGTTTGTGGACGTTGAGCTCTTAAAAACTTGAAATACAGCGAACTAGTATTACAGAAATATCTATTGTTACTTGTTTTTCAAAAGAAAGGGAAAAGTCCAAGGCCATTTTAAAATACTTTTTTCTATCAACCAGATATCAATTGACGGGGGGGGAGAGGGGAGAATATTTATTACTATGAAAGGAAATAACTTCTTCGAAGGATATAAGATAACGCCCTGCCCTGAATATTAATTAAAAATATATTCTTACTACTAAAGTAAAAAAAAAATGCGTTTTTTTGTGTTCTATAGAGCAGTCTATTTGATCGATCAAATTTCATTTCTCAAAACTGGTCAATTCTATTTTGGAGAGTAAAAATGGGAACTTAATTATTAAATTATTTAAAAAAACTGTGATTAATTAAATGTGATTGAAAAATTTAATAAGAATTTTAATTAATAAATATCAAGAAAATTTTTTCCATTTTATGGCGATAGTTAGTGAAAATATAATTGTATAAAGGTAATGTTTATGCCACAGTACAATTCAAAAATTATCTTCTCAATAATACCAGTTTAATTGCTGTCTAAATTTTAACAAATTTTAATGCAGTGTTCAACGCCACTTTTCTTAGTTGCAAAGAAATTTAAACTATTTTTATTGTTTTTGCAGGTATTAAAACGCAATTGTGCTTTTTTCCCCTTTGTTGTAGGATTAAGGTCTGAAAAATTATATTTTCATATTCTTCCTCAATGTCGTTATGAATTTTTGCATTGTTATTTCATTTCATTAGAATTATTACAGATTGTAATTTTTTATGGAGCAAAGCTCATAAGGACATTAAATAATATATACGATATGCTGAAAGAATATACTAGATATTTTATAAAAAAAAATAGTATGTATCAGTCCACCTATCATGTTTTAGATGCGCTCACATGAGTAAGTAAGATGGGCCGTATAATTTTAATGTCAACTATGCATTAACTATGCAACAATGCATTTTCTGCGCATTAAAGATAATAAAAAGAAACTACAATATTAAATACTGTACAACAATGTATTAGATAACAAACACAGTTTCATTTTTCATGCCAATGTGCCATTCTTGTAACTTGGCGCCTTTAGGAAGTCTCACTTCCCATTGAAGACAACAAGAGTAAGACTACTAAAATATCAATTGCAATTTGATGTTTAAAATATTTTCTGATGGAGCTATGAATATTAATCCCTTCATGAATGATTTAATAGAAATTAAATTCTAAAATTCCCGGCATGTCAGGTAGTCGTCGAAAGCGTGTAGTATTAATTAAATATGACTATAATTCTAGTTTATTTAGTATATTATTCTCTGCGTGTCAGCTTTTAATGATTTTGATTTGATCTGTATGTTTTGATGATAAAGACTACTTTTTTATTTCCTCATATAGAGTACTATCTTAAGGTCAAAATTAAGGTCAAATGCAAGGGTCAAAAATTTCGAATTCAAAAGTTTGATGAATCTCCAGAACAATGTCACTCTGATTCTTTGTTCGTCCATTCGTTCGTCTGTATTTGAACGTTATATCTTAAACACTAATTCAGCAAACTGATAGAAATTTGGTATATGGTCTTTAACAAATGTGTAGATTTCTATGAAATTCTGAATCAAAAATTCCACTATCCGGATATAAGTTAATATAATTTCAAAGCGAAGAAAGCTAGATGAATAAAATGTGGTGAGCACATTTAGTACCTAAAATGTAGATATATATTAAATTTTGAACTAAATTCGTCAAGGATTGACTGTATGTCGGTCGGTACTTTCACATGTATTTAGACGCATATATTTAAAAATTTAAATATATGAAATTTGGTATGTCACTTTTGTGGCTGCAATCGTAGTTCTATGTTAAAATTTTCTTTCAATTAGTCGAAGGAAAGAAAAAAGACTTCCAAAACATGTATTCGGTTTTCTAGTACTTGTGTATTAACTACATCACAGTGATTAATAGCCAAAAGATCGCTAAAGACCGCATGTCAATAGGCTCTTTCGTAATTATTGTTAGCTAATGGTATGTGGTTAAAAATACACTTTACAATTTTTAGAGAGCAGGTAAGAACGTTTTGAATAGACTACTCCCACTGGCTATTTTTCAATGCATTAATAAAAAAATTATTATTATTTAACTATTCCATTTGCACCAATTTATGCAAGCAATAAAACAAGCACCTCTCTTTTTTCCTTCGGTTGCGGTGGTGGCTTAGTGATATTGTCGCGACCTCGGGACCGGAGTCTTTAGGTTCGAGACCCGATTCCACTAAAGGTACGCCTTGTATACGAGCCTGGTGCATGTTAAATCTGACGTAATTGACAAAACATCATCCAGCTTGTGCAATGCGGAAGTTTAGAGAAGAGGTACCAGTTCAAGTGTCGTTCTCGACATCTGACCAGAGTTCAATGCTACGAGACCATTCTCAAAACAGCCCTCGTGTTGCTTTTAAAAGAGACATTAAATAGATTAAATTATATACATTTTCTTTGCATTTGCATCATTCATTCAATCTATTGTCATAATTCTTTTTATAATTTTGACATTTATTTTTTTTATATATTAATAAGTATGAACGAAAATAACTCCGCGTAAATACATGAACGGTTGGGACTTCATATCTCGGATAAACGCAACAAAATTCCAGCTGGCATCTGTAACAACACTACTGAAAATCCTGACACTTTTCGCATGGCGAGCTCTCCATTATTAAATCTTCCTGTCACTCAGGTTTTCAACAGCTAAAGAAAAACTCAATAATTTTGATTGACAGACATATTTCGTTCTTGAGACAGAGTGTCATGGAGGAATAAATACTCAATTCGCGTCCTTTTTTTTTATTTTAGTGTGTGTGTTTCGAAATGGGAAGATACAATTCTGCCTACATCAGACTTCATATCTCTTTGTGCCTGTTGTTTAGTAATAAAGAATTTCTGTCAAAAGCAAGTTTCCTTGTATCCTTCCGTAAACAAGGAAATGCATGAACACTTGGTTGTTTTTGATCCTATTATTGACCGCAACCTACATTTAGTAGTTGCAGTCAATAATTTGGTTAATATACTAATAACCTATATGTTGTGAATACTACAGAATGTTATAGCTTATTATATAATTTTTTTGTCATTTTTCTTTCGTTCTCATATATTATGTTTAGATGATTTGTATTATTAGGTGGTTTACAAAAAGAAAAACAAAAGTGACCAAGATTTGATGAAAAACTATTTTTAACATCTGAGAGTCGGATATAATTTATGGAGTTAGGTTTGTCAGCATATAAAGGAATAAAAATTTTTGAAATATTTGGTGGATTAAATCTCGCTACGATTTTATCAAATAACTTATAATATTTTAGATCAATTCGAAAAAGTTAATCTGTTGGTCTGTCTATTCGAATATTTGTGAAAGGAGTAAGTAAATAAACAAAAAGAAGTTACAATAGAAATCTAATTATCCGGATCGTCTGGAAGAAAACCAATCTAGATAATCAAATATTCGGATAATTGATGAACTGAAGAGAAGAATTGTTTCTTAGAAAGAAAAGAGAAATTTGCTAATAATATATTAATTTAATGACCCCCAAAACAATATTGTTTGCATTTTGTATATTTACAAACTAAATTATAGAAACTTGACTTGCTGTATGAAAAATCTATTTTTTAATTTTATCCTCATACATAGGCGATATTTCACTCATTGAAGGAATGTATTATGTGCATATGTTTGAAAACCGAAAGCTCAAAAGTCAATTTTAAAAGGCATCATTCACAGGAGTCCGTAATGATAATAAATTGCAGTTTTTGCAATTTTCTCAAAATATTATTTTGTTGTTGTTATTTTAAATTTCGGTACGAATATATAAAATTTTTACATTCTCAATAAAAATTTTATAGATTCGTACTTTATAGAAAACACTATATATACCATATAGAATATTTTTTTTTTATAGATTCGTACTTTATAGAAAATACTATATATACCATATAGAATATTTTTTTTATAGATTCGTACTTTATAGAACAATACTATATATACCATATAGAATATTTTTTATAGATTGGTACTTTATAGAAGAATACTATATATACCATATAGAATATTTTTTTATAGATTCGTAATTTTATAGAAGTACAGAGGACGTATTGTAATAGTTAGAAAATTCGAAATCCTGAGTTCAAGAATCCTCACGTTTCAGATATCTACAAGTCCAAAAAACAAATTTTTTGTCTTATGTCTATCTGCCTATCTACGAACACGGTAATTCAAAAACGCTTTAAGTTGGATGGCTAAAATTTGGTGCATGGAATTACTACCAAATTTCTAGAATTCTATCAAATTTTAACTAAAATCCATTCACAGGAAGTCAATCTGTCTGGCTGTTCGAGTAAAAGTGAATTCAGTATCTATGAAACCTAAAAAGAAAGGTAGATTAAATTTTTATACAGGGTTGGCGCCGAAAATATAGATACCTAAAAAATTTTGAGTTATATCTGCCAAACGGTTGACCATCGATCAATCTGTACTTTCGTATGCATGCAAACATAATAACTCATAATTCCGGTGATTTAAATCAATTGACAAATTTCGTTCTATCTTTATTGCAACGGTAGTTTTGTGTTAAATTTTTGTATGAAACGGTCGCCATAAAAGGCGTTCAAAATGCATATTTTCTCGATAGATTCAGTAAAAATATTAGATTCGCACAAAGGATATATTTCTTAATTATCGTTTACACCAATGCCATACAAATTATTCGTAGTTTCACCCAAGGTCCCGAATTTCGTGCAGAGGAGGGATGATAAAATTTATTGGAAAGTATGCGGTAAAGTTACGGGGAGGCAGGCCACCACTGCTGATTTGTATTGTATGTATTCGTATGAATTTTTTTATATAATATTTACAATCATTTTGTATATGCTAAGCCATTTTTAACTTATATATGGGCCATTGATATATTTTTAAGAGGCTATTTACATTACAAAATATCATGTATTTTTCAGACTTTCAAGCTAAAGACATTCAATATTGTTTCAAGATATTCTTTTGAAGTACATCGAAAATAAAATAAGTTCATTATAATTATTGAACCTTTACTCACATATAATTCTAATTTTTGGCAGATAATATGTAACTTTTCCCCCTGTATGTATTGATTTAAAGTGAAGAAGTTCACATTATCGTATCACAACGTATTTTCAGTTTGCTATTAATTTAAAAATATTGGGCACAATCGGTCAAAAGCAATAAGATGCAAAATGCATACTAGATTCTCTTCTCTATAGTGTGAATCTTAATGGAAAATATATTACATTGTGTAAAAATACGAGGAAATCTAGGATAGAACAAAACATAATTATTGATTAAAATTCAAATTTAAATGTTAAAAGGTTTCTATTCAAATTTGTTTATTTTTAGAGAAGTTAGTAAGACCTTTTTCTAAATTTATCTAATGATTATAATTTGTTAAAAAATGTTTTAACAAGAAATTTTTGAAATAGAGTTGCAATTCTAAATAGGATAAGTACAATAGAAAACTAAACAAATGATTCAGGAAATAATTATAATTTTGAATAAGGTGTGATTTCCGCCTTCGTGACAGTGACATAAAAAAGTCATATTTCTCTAAAAATTATTTCAGTACATGCACTTAATTATTTTGTGCTAAAATTTGAATTATTCTAACTTGCAGTTAGATATGGCTGAAAGCGCTTAACCGACACTTATTTTATTCAGAAGTATTTCATAATACATATATGCATAAAAAATATCACATATAATTGTTTTCGCTTTTAAATCTTTTATAATCGAAAACGTAAAGTTAAAAAATTTTTAAATAAAAAAATGTCGGCATATTCCGACATTTTTTTATATGCACTTACTTATTTTCAACTAAAATTCGAGTTATTCTAACTTTTTACGACATAAGGCTGAAAGTACTTTGTAGAATTTTTTTTATTTAGTAGTGCTTTATTTCGATTCATAATGAAAAACTGGTCAAAGGACATGATGAATAATTGCTTTCATTTTTGAATCATAATAATCTAAAGGTCATTTTGAAATATCAATCAGGTAAAGTTGATAAATTAAAAGAAAAAAATGTCGGCATATGCACTTATTTATTTTGAACAAAAATTCGGATTATTCTAACTTTTTACGAGATAAGGCTGAAAGTACTTTGTAAACTTTTTTTTTTATTTAGCAGTATTTCATTTCAATTCATAATGAAAAACTGGTCAAAGGACATGATGAATAATTGCTTTCGTTTTTGAATCATAATAATCTAAAAGTAATTTTGAAATATTAATCTGGTAAAATTTATAAATTAAAAGAAAAAAAATGGCGGGATATGCACTTACTTATTTTGAACTAAAATTCGAATTATACTAACTTACAGAGAGATGCGGTTGAAAGTACTTTATCAACATTTATTTTACTCATGCGGATTTCATAAAAAAAAAGACTGAACAAATGATATGATGTATAAATTATTTAGTTTATAAATGCATTATGACATGAATATAGTGACTCCATGAACCGACAATTGACCCACAAATTTCAACATATCAATCAGATAAAACTAATAAATTTTAAGGAAAAAAAATACATTTCTGAAGTAATTACGAGAAGTCGTAGAGTTCTGTAGATAAATAGACCAGCTACTTAGAGTGTCAAAAAATTTCCCCAGTTGAAAACGACATCTTGAGTTAGAATAATTCGCAAGTGCAAGGAAGCCTTAAAATCAAACGATTTTAGCAAAAATATGAAATAAATAAATAAAAAAAATAAAAAATGCCAACTCACTGAGCTCCTCCAAAGATGAGGTCGAAATCCATGAACTCCAACCTGACCCTCTGTCCTTTCTTGCCCAAGAACCTGTAATGGCAGTTAAGGTTCTTGGGGTAGACTCCCGGGTAAGTGGGCGATCGGAACTCGCCCTCTGACTTGTTGTCACTAAACACTGTGAAGCTGCACACTGAGTCAGGTGAAGGAGTGCCCACCACGTACTGAGCTGGAAGAGAAAAAACACTGTTAATTTCATCATTATACTTTTCATTATAGGGAAATGGATACTGTAGCCCATATACAGACTAAGCAACTACTTAGAGCCGCTTGGCTGATGGCTATGTGTGCAAGAAACTCGATTTTAAAATAATTATTATTAATTTAGCAGCTAAATAAATTTGTAAAAAATAAAGATTCTATTATTCATAAGATATATAGAAACAGTACTAGTACTTTATAGAATATAAATAAGTTTGCAAAAAAATGAAGTTTTTGGTATTTGTAAGATATATCGACAATAATTTTTTTTATAAAATATAAATAAATTTATAAAAAATGAAGATTCTTTTATTTATAAGATATATAAAAACACTACTAATATTTTATCAAATATAATCGGCCAGGCTCTCATTAGTTTCATTACGGTCTCTTAGCTATTTCAATATTTATAACATTTGGTTCATGTAAGCATCTAATTAAATTATATTAACTACAATTACTGCTCAGTATGAGTTCATGATAAAATAGAAAATAAGCATAAACATTTTTAAAGAATTACTGAAACAAAAAAAGTAACCTAATATAAATAATAAACATGTTGGATAATTTTTGCAGAAATTTGAAACTAAATTGACCAAAAGTAGGGCCTTATAATGTGCAATGAATAGGGCCGCAAAATGCTGAAATTAACCACCATTAATCAGAAAGTTTTTGATATCGATATGTCTTTATTTGAAATTATTTATAGATCTATTCTATAAATAATGCATGGATAATGTAGACTCTACGTATGATCATTTAGTTTTTATAATTTTAGTCAACATCTATGTCTAGAACATAGCTTTCTCCGTTGCTACTCATAACACAAAAGCATTTGAATTTCACTATAATAATAAAACAAACGTACAAGAATTTGTAATTAACCCGATGAAAGTTTTATCTCTGTGCAATATTTCTTATACTTTGCTTTATTTTATATTAGAATCGGTATTAGAAGGAATTGGCATCAATAAAATCCGCCAAATTAAAGAATGGGGGGCATATGAAAAGAAGAATGAGAATATAAAATGGATTGTATCAATGAATTGCTAATTTCATTAATGTATTCACGTGTATTGGCTGTAGGTGAAATCCCATTTAGTATATTCAAATGTCAAGGATTCATAACCAAATCCAAATATCAGAATTTGTGATATCTTCAGATGGTAAGTTTTTTTCCTTGATAAATCTTTCCGTGTATATCCATTTAACTGTCAGGGAAACCTAGAGATTCCACTTTCGGGTGGGGGGGGGGTATTCTGTGGCGAAAAGAAAAAACGACGGTAAAAGAGAAATTGGAATATTTAGATAGTATGTGGGGTGAAATGTCTTAATTCCAGTATATGGAATAGGTTGTTTTCTTGAAAGAATTTCAGGTGAAACTGGAACACGTATGTATTTCGAAGGGAAAATAACTAAAAAAGCCTGCAGAAGGCAGCCTAAAAGCAGTACACAATTGATTATTAAAGAGCTCATCTACAAGTCCTTCTTTTAATAATGTGGAGTAAGGACATAACCAGTAAATAGAACCCATTCTCTGCTTCATATTCCATGGTAGTGGAGATAATATATGCAGATATGTCTTTGACACAGCTTATCCGAGGTATTTCTCTTCTACCACATGATAGGACACAAAGCCTTTGAATGGCATTACCCCAGCAGACCAAAAGGAAAAAAAAAATTAGAATTGGGTTTTCAAAATTTTTCTTGTCTCTTAAATTTCCAATTAATATAAAATTTAGCCTACAATTTGGATGTTTTTTAGTTAAATCGGAGTCAAAACTGAAAATCATTTTTTTAAATTTTATCATGATTTATTTCAAAATCATGATTCTTTAAAAATTATTTTTGCTAGCTAAATACATTTATGTATTGTGTCTTCAATAGTCTTAAGTACATAGCATTTTTAGGATTCTTTATTCATTAGAGGTTTTAGCAGCTGTAAAATGCATTTAATATGAAAAGCAATAAAAAATGTTGATTAAAAACAATAAACATTTTTGGATGTATCAAAATTTTTCTGTGTTCCTATCAGCCTGAAATCAGCCAAAATTCAACTACATATATTAAGCTGTAAATCCTGAGAGATTGTTTCACCTTTTCCCAGTTTTATCACCATATGTATGTGATGGCTTGATTTTAAACAAATGAGACTACTTATTTCCAACAGAAAGCTTAAAGAGTAGGCAGATATTTAATTCTTTTTACCTGAGAGAGTTTTGGCGAAAGCGTGTTCACCTTTTTTCAACAGAATTACAGTTTGAAAGGAGAATGTGTAATGCAATAGTACAGTCCATAATTCTACAAATGAAATACTTGTGACAGTTTAAATTTATTGGAAAACGACATAAAAGGGCGGCGCCCTGCAATGAACGGATTGGCAAGATCTCGTAGAATCGAAAATGCTGGGAGGGTGTAGTCTCATGAGATATATAAGACTCTGTTCCTTATCATATCTTCAGCTCATAAAAGGATTATAGAGGATGATAGAGGATTGTGATAAATGTTGAATTGATGCCATAGAAATGCATGACTTTCAGTTGGAATTGGAATTGTTCTATAGGTTTTGACACTTTATATAGGCGTGCTGACAATATCTAACGATATAAGATCTAAACGAAGTTTGTTTCAATTAAAAACATACAGAAATTACAGATGAAGCTGTGTTTTTTTGCTTTTTTCGATAATAGAGTATTTTTTTTCTTCTTCTGGTATTATTATTATGTTTACTTACTTCAATTACATACAAACATTGTTCGTATTCAGAACTATTCAATTGAGTAGAAATATACTGTAACATTCCCCGTTTCCCAGTACTGATAAGACATTTACAGCCAGCTGTGTTGTCACTGTTACTTACTAAACTCCTCGAGATAGCCAGATGGGGGATCTTTTCACATGGGTGGTCTCGCATCTGTTCATTAGCGACTACAATGAAATACCACATGTGTAATTCCTCGTCCAAGAGGTATTGATAGTACCTTCAAAGAGAAAGGGGTGTCCAAACATCTGGATGCTAGATGTTTCTTTTTGTGAAAGGACCCTCCCACGACCCACTGGCGCCGTTGAGAGAGCATATTGCTGAACCCCGATTGGCCGAAAGAGAGCTCAAATGACCAATGTAAATTAAGAGGCGGAGATTGTCGTCGAAATAAAGCGCGGAGATTATTTTTAGGAGGAGAAAAGAAACGAATTGCAGGCGGACTGTTGGACTACACCCACGAATTCGGAGTCCGAGAACCAACTGAGTTTCAAGAAAGCCTTCGACTTTGAACTGTTGTGTCTCCTACTACAGGTGTAAATAACTATTTATTTAACCAAGATTAGAACTAGTTGTTCTTTTGTATATATAGGGCTGTAAAATAAAGAATTGTCTGGAAATTCTGCTTCGTTATTTGATCAGTCTAGATTAAGACATTACAATACCAACTGTTTTGTCTTACACAGCCAACTACATATGTTTTATATGATCAGTCTACAGCTGTTTATGTACATAGCCAACTACAGCTGTTATTGATTGTGACCTACATCTGCGATTGCTCGAGAAACTAACTGCAAGAAAGAGCCAGAAACTCACAGGCGTTGATGAATTCGTAGTATCCCTCGAAGGCATCGGAATCGACGTGTTCCTCGTCCGAGTAGAAGGCGATGACCAGCGTCTGGTACATGGAGATCCGGTTTCGAGGCCTGTTCCGACCGCAGTACCGTCCCCCGAAAGGAGTTCGGATCAGCTCCATGGTCGCATTCTCGATCTCTGTGTACAAATCGATGTACTCGTGATTACACCTGGAATGAAACAAACGAAAAGGTGATTAAGTGAGTGCTACAATTAGTGAGTGTACAGCACAGTTAAATTTGGAGACATTTTGGCAGAGGAGGATGTAGCTGAAGGCGATCTACTCACTCCGGATTGGTCCCTCGCAGATTGAACGACATGAAGGTGACCTGAACCCTTTCATTTTCGCTGGCGATGAAGGTGTAGATGCAGTGGCGCGAATGACCCTTCGGAATGGTGAGCTGAGGGGCTCTGAATGTTCCATTTTTCGGACCTTCCGCATTGCTGACGAAGATGCGGTCACATTCTGAAAAGAAGCCAAGACCTGTCATTTCTGGATGGCGTCTTCTCTGTTTATAAAAATTTTGGCATCTTTTAAATTTGATGTAATGCAATGATTATTTCAAGCAAAAATTTCTAATTATTAGTAAGATAGGCATCTCATGGTAAAAGTATGAGTATCTCTAATGAGTTTCACGTTTCAGTGTGTTGCGGAGCAGTGTTTTACTATATGGAGCGTCTAATTTTGCTCGCTTCCAAAATCGATAATTTTAATTATAAATGGGAAAAGTAGGTTTAAAAATCACTTTTAGGAACTGCTTGTTTTATTAATAGATGGCAGTTTAATTCAAGCATGTCCATAATTTTCAGCTATAGCTACTAAATAAGAGGTTCTCAACCTAAAATAAGCCTACATTTGGAAGGCATGCTTATGTTAACCATTTATAAATAAGCTTTGAAAGCTCAAGCATTTGAAATAATCAAAAAAGTAACTGCCTTCTTTAGTGGAAATATCACTTATGCTTTAAAATTTTCTATAGTTTAAATATATATATATATCTATGGAGTTCAAGATGTAACTTTTAAAATACACCTTAAGAGCTCAAAAATTATTACTTTGTTAAGGGAAATCATGAATTATTGTTGTTTAGAAACAAGTAAGAAATTCAGTATTTATTCATATAAATAAGTTTATTTAATTCCGGAATTTTTAAAGCTGTTTTAGAGTATTATAGTATTCAGCATACAAAATGACTCATCAGTTAATTTCTGTTTTCAAGAAAATTTGATTAAAAACTGGCTAAACCACTAAAAAGTAATGGTTTTATTGAAAAGCTTGCCTCAAATGAAAATAGACGTGACAAGGAATAAGAAAAAGAAAGAGGCACTGATTTAATTCTGTTCATATATTCTTTGCATGTGCTACAATTTGGAAGGTATTATTTTTCATTCACAACTACCAGCTATTTCTAGAATAACGGCAAGATAAGCCAAAGCTGTTGAAGAGTTCAGCAATCTGAGGAATTAGAGGCTAAAATTTGCCAAAACAGCCGAAAATAACGGCCAAGTATTTTTCAGAATAACAGCAAGATGAGTCAAAACAAACAGCTGTACACTTCGGTAATCTGGGAGATTAGAAGCTAAAATTGCCAAAACAGCCGAAAATAACGGCCAAGTATTTTTCAGAATAACAGCAAGATGAGTCAAAACAAACAGCTGTACACTTCGGTAATCTGGGAGATTAGAAGCTAAAATTGCCAAAACAGCCGAAAATAACGGCCAAGTATTTTTCAGAATAACAGCAAGATGAGTCAAAACAAACAGCTGTACACTTCGGTAATCTGGGAGATTAGAAGCTAAAATTGCCAAAACAGCCGAAAATAACGGCCAAGTATTTTTCAGAATAACAGCAAGATGAGTCAAAACAAACAGCTGTACACTTCGGTAATCTGGGAGATTAGAAGCTAAAATTGCCAAAACAGCCGAAAATAAAGGCCAAGTATTTTTCAGAATAACAGCAAGATGAGTCAAAACAAACAGCTGTACACTTCGGTAATCTGGGAGATTAGAAGCTAAAATTGCCAAAACAGCCGAAAATAATGGTAAGACGATCTAATGCAAATAATAGCAGAATAAAATAGCGCTGACAAGCCAAGTCAATAGATATTGTCAATGGATGAATCAAGCATTCTGAATGTCTAAGATTTCCTAATTTTTACCGCTATTAATAATATGTAATGCCAGTTTATTATTCTTAACTTTGCATCAAACACTCTTGCATACTTTCTTAGCTATATCTCTACTTGTTTAAAATCAAGAATTTGAAAGTTATTAAGAATATAAAAGTTTAGTTTTAATTAATTATTTCTTCTCTGGACGAAAATGGACCGTATACGCTTAAAGGTCATAAGGACTCCGGTGTAAGAAGAAACTAATGAAAAAATGGAAATATTAAAATAGAATGTGGCAATTATATGCTATGAAAATTTTGAGCTCTAACGGACATAGATAATGACATGTCTAGCCTGTAATAATGTCATGCTTTTTTTTCCATTCAGAATATTCATTCGAGTGATTATTATATTTAATCTCTAATAGATGTTAGTTTGCGAAATGTGTAAATTCCGAAATTAGTTTAGTGGTTTAAAAGCTCTTATTAAAATTCAGCGAACTGTATATTCGTTTGAGGACCCTTTTTCTCATTTCTGGTTACAGTTAAGAATCGAAAGTATGAAATTTTAATTCGATTATAACTTCTCAATAACATTTAATTCGATTATAACTTCTCATTAGCATAAGAAATTCAAAGTCAGATAGTCCGAAAGAAAGACTTGTTTATATAAGAAAATATCAGGGGTATAACTTAATTCTTTTAATTCCAGTGTTCTGCTTCAGTATTTTTTCGAAATTACTGTTATTTCATATTGTAACTATTATTTTTCAGCAAATTACAAAACAATCAGATAATCACTTTTTACCAAGAGTTCAACAAAAGTTATCAGCAATAAATATATTTATAAAAGGAACAACTTAGTATAAAGAAATTGATAATATGAATATACTGATACATGCATAAAAAACTAGCTACAATTTAATATAGTAATAAATAGAAGAAAGAAAAAAACATAAAGCTAGACATTTACAGGAACGTCATTAAGCATGCTTTTACTTGAACGGAAAGAACAAAAAATCGAACGAGCTACAGGTGCTTGAGTGCAAGAGAGAGAGAGAGAGACAGAGAGCTAGAGCGGAGTCAGGAAGTAAACAAAGTATAAAGAAACGTACTTGGGGTGATCCGAGATGTGGGTGTAGGGGGAGAATGTGCAGCCGAGGGGTCGCTCACGGTTGAAGAGCCACTCACTACGGAAGGAAGGACGAACGAAAATAAATAAAAAATGAAAACAAAGAGATGAGTGAACATTGCTCACAGATATCAGCCAGCAACAGACAGAATGTGGGCAAATCTGGAGATAGCAGCATTTTTGCTGGTCAAATTGTGCATTCTGACCAAAATCTGAAGCATGTCTAGCATAGGTAAGTTCAGATAAAGTCCATATAAATTTAAGAATATTCAACCAGGTCTCGTTGTTTTGTTTAGCAATGGTTATATACTATTTTGCCCACATTCTTGATCGGTTGCTAGTTTTAGTAAAAGCACAGTGCTACAATGAGATTGAAAGAAATTAGTGAATATAGCTCACAGGAATCAATCTACGGTAAGCAGAATGTGGACAAATCATCAGACTCTGTAACATATTAGCTAGTTATGTTTGTTTTGTCATAACAAGGTAAAGTTTATAGACCATAAAAATAGAATAATATAATTCAATACTGTGTCCCATTGTTTTATTTCATATAGTTATACACTATTTTGCCAACATTTTTGATAGGTGCTGGATTTAGAAAGACCATAGTGTTGATTGAAGAATATTATAAAATATTTATCACCCGCAAAAAGAGAATAGGGGCAAGCTAACAGACTGCAGTCTGTTTGCTGTAGATAATAATCAATACCTAAATGTTCAGCAACAAATAAAATCAACCCAAAAATAAAATAATGAAATTTACAAGCATTCGTTGCATTATGTTGATAACATACTACTTGATGTATTGCTGGGTTCAGCAACAGTATAGTACTATATTGCGACATAAAGACTGAGGTGATATAATTTAATAATCTGCTTGCTACAATTAAAAGTGAATAAATGAACAGATTTTACAAAATTTTTGCGGTTATGAATGCTGTATATCAATCAGAAACTGAAGCAGGTCCAGTATGAAATAAATTCTAATTTCCATAAAGATGGGAAATAATAATTTAAACTGTATCTCATTGTTTTGTATCATATTAGTTACTTATTAATCTGCTGATATATTTGTTCATTTTATGGAATCAATAAAATAACAGAACGATACTGAGATATGAAAAACTTGATTATCTTTTATAGAAAATAACATAATGCAAGAAAATCAATTAGTCAACCTGTCTTATAAGCAAATATTCAAGAAAGTTTAGTATTTTGTTCTACTAACAGCAAATATTGTGATTGTAATTTGCCATATTGAAGAATTTTCCATCAGTTAAAAAGTTTTTTTGGATTCTAGCAAACAATTAGTAATAAGACGTTACAGTGTAATCTAAATTTGAAAAAAAAAATCCAAAGCAACATTTTTATGACAGAACGTCTTAAGTAGCCAGAAATTTATAGAATTGGTGATAGATTAGCTCTTAAGAATAATCAGAATAAACACACAAAAAAATCTGAATTATTGGGTTTCCTCCAAAAAGATTTCAGATCGAAATGTATGATTGAGAAATTAGATTTGCCGGGAAATTGTTATAGGTCTATCTAAAGGTAGAATTCAGGTGCATTTCAAATTGGATCAATGAATTAATAATTGAAAAGATATAATTGCTAATTTTAGTAATGAGCTAATTCGAATTCAGAGTTTTTTTTCAATATTTCTTCTTGACAAAAAAATTCTTAAAATAGGTAACATGAGCTGTTTGAAATATAATCTTTCCGAATTCGACAAAACCTGAATTTTAAGTCTTTTTCTATAGAAAAATTGACAATATGATAATCAATCAAATAAATTTCATTTTGTTTTACCTGGAGTCATCATATCAATTTATGAAAATTTATCTCACTATTCTATTATTATTTTTAAGTCACAGACTCATCGGTTTGCGAACATTCTGCTTCTGTTAAGGGCAAAAAAAAATTGTGGTTATGATGTGAATTAAAAAAATAAAAAAGTACTTACTAATAGGGTTTTATTAAATTATTTATTTTAATATATTATTGGATATGGAAAAACATCAAACATTGAAGGGAAAATAATTAATAATAGCCTTATATATATATTTAAAATATAAAAACTGATATACAAACAAATAATTACTTTTTTCATTACAAAGAAAAATAAGAACATTTTTATACATTATTTTTAAGCTACAATTATAATTGTTCTACAAACTAAATTAAAAAAAAAACACGTAATATCTTGGAATTAATTCATGTGTGCTATTGAATAAAAACTAATATCTTTCTTTAAACAATATTACGAGGAAAATGTTGTTAATTTGCATATTTTCCTGCAGATGGAAATTGATAGTATTTTATTTGCACAGATTGTATTTAATTTGGAGATGTTTATTTTGATCTCTATTTTTGTGTGCATGTTTCTTAAATGAAGGAAAAATAAATTTACTCTTACTTCTATGTAAGTATGTTCACTTTTAAACAACTGAGAAGAAAAATATAATTTGGGAATTTATTAAGAGTTGACAAAATTATTTTAAGACTTCAATATTTAAGAACGATATTTTCTTTTGATGTTCAAAAAATATCTCTAATAAAAAAGGATTCAAAATAAATTAAAGAAATATTTTATTGATATTTCATTCGATATTTAATTTAACTACTATATTAATGAAGCATTTAGATGTTCAATAAAATATTATCCTTTTAAATGAGTAAATTGAATATAGCTTTCATTATATTACACAGCTGCCATTTTTTTACATATTAAAAATAACAGTTTGTACTTTCATGTTCAGTTATTTTCTAAGTTATAATTCTAATAAAATGGCTGTCCATTCAAATTATAATTCAGTATCTAACTGATAAAATTTTAAAAATAGGCTTATACTTCTACATAGAAAAATGTTCTAGATGTACATAGATTTATATTTCCTGCCGGAGTCAGTAAATGCTGTGCTGAAAATTTACAAATTCTAAATTTAATACAATTCTCTTGCCATATCCGCCATATTTAATGAAATATTTTTGGTATAAGTTTTAAATAGAAAAGTTTAAGTAGAAAAGTTTCATTCTTCAACATTTAAAACGAATCTATAACTATCTCTGTTTTAAACAATTTTAGGTTACTTCATTGGTCGCCTCGAGAATTATCCACTAATCAACACAAAGTTACTTCCTGGAGACGACTAATGAATGGCCATAAAATAATGAAATTCAGAGCATCATAATTCATTCAGTTTCGCCATTCATTTTTTTTATTTAAAAAATATGTGTTGAAGAAAGAATTTGCTGGCTCCCATGCGTTGAATCTCAAGTTCTTTTCTCTTTTATCCATCTGCTTTTATTACAATTCTAGTCGCCTTTGGTGACTAGTTGGTACGGTGGAGATATTTGTTATATTTAATTTCAGTTAAATTGTTCAGGCATAACTTCATGTTAATGATTCCGTCAAATTGTAAGACATTAAGACCATGTTATTTTCATTCTATTATGTATGCTTTGTTCATTATGTGCAGGAACCATTTTAATGGTCAGCAATCCCATTACATCATTACGATATTAAAAATATAAATTTCCGGTTTATCTATCTTTTAACTTTTACCGTATTTTTTTTATTTATTTTGTAAACTATGTAAATATTAAACAGAATCCTTCTTTAGCTTTTAATAATATATTAAAATAAGTGCTTAAATTTTTTAATAAACAATAAAAACTGTTTGAATTTCAGGACAACACTATAACCGATTATTAGAGATTAGGCGAAATATATATATATATTTAAACTACCAAAAATCTGGGAAAGTTTTCATGACTATAAAATTGATATCATTAAAAAAATAATATGCTGCATTTTAAAATGATGACAAAATTCATTTTTGTGGATTCATTTACGTAGTTATCACTTAAAAATTCCAATATTCAGCTTAATTTTTAATTAATTCAAATTCTGATTAAAAGTTTAAAAAAAAACATATGTGTTAATATATATGTGTGTCAAATTGGTAGTTGTAGGTGAAACGACGGCTTGGACAGTACAGCACTAATTCTCTCTCTCTCACACACACACAGAGAAAGAGAGAGAGAGAGAGAGAGAGACTTAATTTTTTAGTTAGAAAAATGCTCATGATGACACATACATTTATATTGCCTGATTTATATTGATTATTGTTTGATTCACTGTAATTCATCCCTGAATTAATAAATTCATCACTGAAAAATAACGAATTATGGATTTTAATACAATTCCAAATTTAGTGGTATATTCTTGGTACAATAACCTAAACCCTGAAAAATTTTTCTTGTCCATTGTCCGTTCATAACTATTAACTTAAACTATTTCAATCTGTATTAATTCATCGCATTTTCGCCTCAAGACCGAATTCGATTCCCATATGCATGCTTGTCAATCATTTGTTCGATGCCCGAACACGAATTCGAATATCGTGCAGGAACAGGACACGTATGATTTTGAAATGCTGTCTTGTTCTAAATACCACACCTATCAATTTCAAATATTGATCAATTGTTGAGCTGAAGCCACCTTCCTATAACTGATAATAAAAATATGAACAATTACTCCTTGAAAACATTCTTATGGTGTGTCTCGTCTTTGGTAGATTTCCTATGCTGGCATTAAATAAAATATAGCAGTTTCGTCTCATAGAAAATAATAAATATCTATTTGTTGCCTTAGCAAGCCACGAAAATAATTACAGAGTAAAATTTATCAAATCGCAAATACTAAAATTTATAATCAAATTTTGCTGCATTATCTATTTTTGCAGAAGAATTCTTTCCAATATTATTTGTCTTCAGTGGTTGGCAATTTCAAATTCATGGGAAAGTAATCAAAATTCTTCTGACGAAATCATCAAAAATAATTACCACGTAAAAATTTTCCATTTCGCAAATTTCGTAAATTTTAATCAAATTCTGTTACATTATCAGAAAATGTAACTTAATTTTATGTGTTGTTTTATTGAATACTTTTATATATGTATGCAAAATGTTTTATACATTGTATTATAATTAAATCTAAATGTACCAGATAAATTCAACTATACGATCTGCAAAAGTCGGTGTTTAGGTGGTTTTTTTTATTTTATTAATTTAGACAATAAGATTTCTTTTCGTATATCAAAAAATAAATAAACATAATGTTAGGAAACAATTTAAATATAATTTATTTTGAATTACGAAACTTTGATGTATAGAATAAGAAGCTGTATCTTCATAACATTCAGCCAAATCTAAGATCGTGAATAATTTAATTTACGAATAAATATGTTTTAGATGTTTTATTGTATACTAGCCGCCTTTGGCGACCAGCCGGTTCGCCAGTATTACCGCTCGCTACAATTTTCAATTAAATATTTTAAGTAACTGGTCTCTTAATAGATTCTCAAACAAAACATTTTTAATCTTCAAATTTTGATAGTCATATCAAACTTATACCGTTGTTTAGATCGTTTCGTTCAATTTACTATATATATTTTGCTAATGTGTTGTCATTTCCGGTAAAGCTTCAACTTTAATTTAAAATGGAAATGATAAAATTGCAATTAATATAAAGATATATTTTAATAAAACCAAGCGTTTTATTTTATTTATCATCTTTATTGTTATTTATTTATTTATTATTATTATTATTGAATATGAGTATTGCAAACAGAATCGCTCGGTATTTAAGTCTTATGTGAACTACAAAATATTTTTCATAATTTATGTAATATCTCAAACAATAATTCAACAAAAATTTCACAGATTCAGCATAAAATTCAGTTTTTAGCTTTGCTTTCAAAGGATTGAAATGAAATCAATAATAATATTTTGTTCCGGCCTATAAATATATTTCAAAAATTATGAAGTCTAAATTTAATGCAGTAAGGTATCATATTCTGAGAAATATTCTGGGCACACCAAATTTTAAATAAATGAATGAATGTTTCTATTTTCCACGATCAACTAAGACTTATTTATGAAGTTTTGAATGTTAAAAATTTTGGAAAAACTCAACATTTTCATAATCTTAGGCCAATTAATCTTGAGAAACCTGCGCGCTGATTGGCGTATTTTCTTTGAAACGATCGATGGAAAATCTAAAATTATCCTTTTTTTATTGAATAGTGATATTCAAATTTTCATAAATCAGTCAGTTTAAGTGATTGGTTTAGTTGATTGGAAATTAACTCTTTTTATTTAAAACATTAGTGTTTCAATAACATTTTGTTAATCGTGATTTCCACAGCAGAAGCTTTATGTAAAATCAAAAATTCGTTATTTATTAGAGCATTTATTGAATCAAGTTACATAAAATATAATCATTTTCTATTTGGACAATTTTATCAGATCTGTCTCTTACTAAAGGTTTACAAATTAGCCGTGTGGCCCTGATTTGAATGGATATCCTGTTGATATTAAACAAAACTTGCCTTAAAATAAAACTGATTTATTAGATTAATAATATAGAGAGTGTAAAAGATCATAAAATAATTTTTCTTGAATTTATTTTTTAGAAAAAATAATATTTCGTATTTGTTTTATTTCCTACGGACACGAGCCGAAAATTATATTTCTGCAGATTTCATTTCCAAAAAGATTTAATTTATTTTTAATTGGAGCTTTAATCAATGTCATGGCAACACTTTGAAAAAAGCTAATTTTTCCCCATGAATGCGAAACGTGCTCATGCAGCTTAAATTTTATTTTTTACGAAAAAAATTGTTGAAAAATATAGTTAAAATATTTATTTAAAAATTCATTAAAAATAGAAATTTAATTTTAAGGTTAAAACATTGGTATCATTTAAAAGATAAATTTTTGATCTTTAACTTCATGTAAAAATCTTTTTTGTGCTGTTATATTTTCGGAAGTTATAGCAGAAACACGCCAAAATTTCGCTCAATTTTTAAATAAATAAAATTCTAATCAAAAATTCGAAAAAATAACCCCCAGGTGCACATTCCCGGCCTCCAAGGTATACACGTGCCAAATTTGGTAGCTGTAGGTTGAATGGTCCGGCCTGTAGAGCGCCAACACACACACACACACACACACACACACACACACACACACACACACACACACACACACACACACACACACACACACACACACACACACACACACACACACACACTGAGCTTTATTATAAGTATAGATATAGATAAAACATGTAAAAATGGGAAAACTGCATTTTTAATATACCACAAAGAAAGATAACTTAAATGTATAATTAAAGGCAAAGCTATATTCATCCGTGGCGGTCAAAGCTGATTATTATAAATATTTAATGATGTTTTTAGCCTAGGCCTATGCGTTATTATAAATTTTCATATTTTACGTAAATCCTCATTTTTTCCTTGCACAGTTACTTACCAAGGAATCTAAATGCTATGTCATTTATCCTATTCATCTGCTATGTCCGGAGGTGAAGAACCTTGAGTTCAAGTTCTCCGTGAGACTCCTCTCAAATAGGCAAATGATGTCATTTAAAAATTTTGTATTTTCAAATGGAACCATTTTTTTGAATTGCAAAATGATTCATTCTTTGCAAGAAATCACGTTTTTATTTCGTCAACGACATTTATACATGGTGAAAATGCATATATTTAGAACTCAAGTACAAAGAAAATTTTAAAGAAAACATGATGCCATTTCATATGAGCATGAGACATTTGATTTTGATAAGAGTTGTGAATTAGGAATTACAGATAATTTATATTGATTATTAAAAAATAAATATTTACTATTCTTATGAGAAAAAATAGCGATCTGACTACATTCGTTTCGTACTATTCTGTATTTTTTGTTGCCAACACATTTCCACAAATTCAAACTACATATTTGATTACAATTATTTTTTATCGTTATCGAAAGTAAAATTAAAGCCTCACAAGTGAACTATTTAAAACAATGGGAATTCATTTATGTAAAAAAAAAAAAATGCCATTTTTGCCATAAGGTGCAAAACTAGTGCTGCTGACAAAAATTGGAGAACTAGACAGTCATAAAATGAAAGTATTTTTATGTGACGCACTGAAATTAGAATTTAACATATTTGCAATTCATTTGCTGATTCTAGATATTCGAGCTTACGTTTTACAATTTAGCGTCTTTTATTCAATAATTTAGTTCATGAAATGTGTTCAGTATTTTTCATCCCACGTGTCTGCATCTTGTTCATTCTCAAAATAACACTGTCGAGTATAAAATGCAATACATCTCTATTGATCTGTTTGACTTGCAATGTTGCACAGTCCATTAAATCCTAATTTCCGGAGGATATAAATTGTTTTAAATACTTTACAAATGCGCAAAAAAAATTGAAAAAAAAATCAAATTCAAACAATAGTTTTAGTGTTGACAAATTGCAAATAATAAAAAAAGCAAAAGTAACGACTTAAAATGATATTACGTTAAATGGCAATTAAAAAGTAATGTATTATATAAAAGTTTTATTTTTTCCTCTTATTTGATGACCTAAATTCATCCTACATAATTGTTGTCAATAGATTGAGGATGATTTGTAATTTTTTTCTTTGTGAACCGATTCCGATGGTCAAAGTGACATGCTATGAAATGGCGTTTCGCTTGTACCAACAATTTTTTAAAAATTAAATTCTAAATACTTTATTTTAATTCTGAACACCCTAAAGCTCAACTAAAATGTTGATTAATTCATTTGGTTTCATAACACTTATGATCTAATATACCACATGTGCAAATTGTCGATAATTCAGGTTGGGCATAAAGCGTTTAAATAAGACTAGCTGCCTTTGGCGACCAGTTTGATCATCTATTTTATTGGGTTTTTAAGCTGTTAATTATTAATATGGAATGCATTTCTTTAAAAAACACTTTCCCTTGTAATTTAGTACTAGTAAAACACGTGACTTCAATTAAAGTAGTTTACTGCAAATTAAAAAGTGCATAGATTACTAAATAAAAACAGAAGTGAAAGTCCGACGACCGATTTAATGATTAGCAAAAGCACGTGCTTTAATGTTTTGAAGGAGAATTTGGATTTTATCGTAGCATTTAAAAACATTGTTACATAAAGTGTATCGAATTGAATTAAAAATACTATTGAAGTTAAATGAAAAATCGTATGAAAATGAAATTTATATCATTAAAAGGTATCATTTTGTATCTTAAGGCAATATAAAAAGTATTTCTATAAGATAATTGTTTTAAAAGATACGAATATCAAATTTCGTAGACAAGTCATAACGGCTAGACTTAAGATTAATCTACAGGCGCTGAAATTGAAACATTTTGCAAAAAATCTTTGCCAAAATTCCTTTTTTTTCCCTCTCGAAGACTCGTTACTTGTCTATAACTCCGATTACCATTCAATCCATTGCAGCTTGAGACTACCGTCCTTTTATACCTCCCGGGAGGCGGGCCGAGAGCCTTCTGGACCAATCAGGCGTATCTCAATTCCTATTGGATGGATCGTTAAAATTCTCGAAGTTTCCAACATTTTTCTATTTTGTCGCCAAATTCGTTCCCAAATAGTCTCCAAGTTTGTCGCCAAGCTCTGGAATTACTGGCTCTTAACCCGAGCAACATCCAATACAGATGGCTGTAAATCGGTCTTTCCGGTGATGGAACTAACCGTGCTGAGAAACAGCATTACAGGTTTGAAACAATACTTTCTCTTTGTATACTTCGAATAAGAGAAGGTGACAATGAAGGGAATTACTATAATATATATTTAAAAATATTTTGAAAAATTTATACTTTTAGGATAAAATGGATATTATTGAAGAGCACTTATTTTTAAAGAACACATATTTCCTAAAATGTAATTATTTGCAAAATTTGGTAGTCTGTGTCTAACAGTCTGCATTGTTGACCGTTTTGCGAGATTTTTAATCATGTACGTCACACAACTCACGTTGCAATTTATAAATAGTGTGCCAATCTTTAATCATGTTGAAGTTTCATGCAGATGTTATATTTAGTGACATCCGTGTTACAAATTATTTCACGATTCTTCTTTGTGTTTCATTGAATTCACTGATATAAATGTTCTTAGTAAGAACACAAAGTTATCAGTCAGAAATGCGGAAACAACTTTTGTTTTTGTCAATATAAATATTACCACGTTGCATAATTTTCATTTGCTTTGAAAATCACATTAAATCTCATCATTTATTGTATGACCAGAATTCCACACCTTTAATTTAATTAATGGAGAAGAAAATTCCCGACGAAGCTTTTATCCGAAATTAAGAAAGTTGGTCACTGTGTATAGTAAAAATAAAAGTTAAGGAAAAAAACCTTGAATAATAATCAACCTTAACTTTTTCATCCAATTAGTATTCAGCCGAAAATATGCAAGGACGTCATTTCTATGCTAGATAACATGTAATCAGTAGAAAAATGCTCAATTAGCACCCGGGACTTTTTCAGGCGTATTCTCTTTACTGAAGGATCTCCAATCCTGATATTAGGCATTCTTATACCCTACATTCTATCTAGATTTCTTCTTTTTTTCCATTCTTTAATTCGATCATTCTTTTCACATCGATTGTCTGGAAAAAGGTCCTTAGCCCCGAGCGTGCAGTCTGCCTATCCCCCACTCTTGCAAAAGGCCCCCTCCCTTCAACCGTTCTTCATACCACTCCTCCAGCCAACGTCTGGCTTTTAATGACGGAGATGCGGTTACCATGGTTACAGGATCGGCAAAGCTCGGGAGCACGCGGTTGCATTCGGTTATTTCTTACGAGAAATTCCGATGTCTGTTTGGAATTCAACTTGGAAAGAAAAGTTCTGAGAGATTAAAAATAGACTCAAAGGTGGAAAAACAAGTTCGTGGGAAAATAATTTTGTATGAAAAGTGATTATTTTTTATTGTTTATTAAGTAATTTTATTATTTGAGGAGGCATGTGATATCTGTTTATTACAAAAGAAATACAAGATTTTTGGTTAAAATAAGTAATTATTATTGAATATCTTTATTTTATTACTATGGTATCACTTATTTCCAAAATGAAACCTTTTTGGTGAAATTAAAGTGGAATGTAGTAGTGGAAAGTAACTAATTCTATCTTTATTATGAGTATTAGGATGAAATTAAACTTTTGAAAAGAAAGGAGAAAAGAAAACTCATAGTTTTCCTGTTATAGTATGAGCTTCACTTCTATATTTGCTTGCGAAGTACACATTACCTTTAAATGTATGAAATAATAAAAAAATATACCCGAAATTCTATATAGCTGTAATAAATTTTTTTTTACAAAAATTGCATAATTATAATATATTTATTTAAATACTGTGATTATAAATTTTGAATTCAGAATCAATATATTAAAAAGCTTTATAATGCTGAATTTTGAAACACCATCAGCGGCAGTGTATTGAATATTTAGTGAAGCAATCACTTTTCATAGATGTATAATCTAGACTTTTCTCTTTTTCACTTTCTCATATAAGAAGTAATCAAAGATGAAATATTATAATCATAAAGAAAGCCGTACTACAGATTTTGACGGTTCTTCTCGTTTGAGTCCTTTATGAGATTTTGGACATACCACTTCTGTAACACATTTTTGGAATTTTATTTATCTATCTGTGAGCATTATAACTCAAACACATTTTGGATTAAATGGATGAAATTTTGTATGTATATCAAATTTGTTGACTTATCTTATTTTGAACGCAATTACACAACATTGTACAGGAAATCTGTCTGTCTGACTGTACGAGTACAAACGTACTCAATGAGTTAGATGAATAAAATTTTATACATATACTTAACACAAGAAATTTTTTTGTCTGGTTGTACGAGCACAAATGCATCCGATAGCTACAAAACTCAAAGAGCTAGATAGATAAAGTTTGGTACACAGGTCTAACATCTAAAGTGTAAATACATATCAAATTTTGATTCATATCCGTCGAGGGGATGGCAGACTCTTGATCTGTACTTTCGATTACAAGTGAGCGAGGTAACTCAAATAATAGTTATAACTCAATAATAATAATAATAACAACTTAAATAATAGTTCTGTGTCAAATTTTAGCCTCAGTTTGTTGAAAGAAAAAGTGTCGAAAATGCGCATTCTGTTTTCTTTCATCTCCAAAGCATCATTCCTCATATGAGTGACTACAATTTTATTCGCGCTAAAGGGGAGATGACACATTTATTAGAGATTATGCAAGAAAGTTTCAGAGAGACTACTCTAGATGGTTGTGAGTTAATTTTTCTTAATTTCTTTGCATATCTATTTATTCAGATACGTAACAACAAATTTTAGCCTCAGTTTGTTGAAAGAAAAAGTGTCGAAAATGCGCATTCTGTTTTCTTTCCTCTCCAAAGCATCATTCCTCATATGAGTGACTACCATTTTATTCGCGCTAAAGGGGAGATGACACATTTATTAGAGATTATGCAAGAAAGTTTCAGAGAGACTACTCTAGATGGTTGTGAGTTAATTTTTCTTAATTTCTTTGCATATCTATTTATTCAGATACGTAACAACAAATTTTAGCCTCAGTTTGTTGAAAGAAAAAGTGTCGAAAATGCGCATTCTGTTTTCTTTCATCTCCAAAGCATCATTCCTCATATGAGTGACTGCAATTTTATTCGCGCTAAAGGGGAGATGACACATTTATTAGAGATTATGTAAGAAAGTTTCAGAGAGACTGCTCTAGATGGTTGTGAGTTAATTTTTCTTAATTTCTTTGCATATCTATTTATTCAGATACGTAACAACATATTACCGAATAATGCAATTTTAATCAGTCTTAAGAATCCCATGAATGGATACTAGAAATATTAAAGACGAATTCTGTTTCTCCAATTATACTTGATTATTGAAGAAGATCTCTTTAACAATAATATTTATGAGAAGTTAATATCGGTAAATTGCATGATATTAAAATTCTCAAAATACTCTATAGAGCAAACCATTGGATCTAGTGTTATCACAGTTGACAGGTAATATCTTGGAGAGCAAATGCTTATAAAAGAAAGGGTTTCAAAATTTTAATTATAATTTTTTAAAATCAAAGATTAATTGAAAATCAGATACTCTACCTCAATAATTTCCGAGTTCTATAGTTTAGAATACGTTTCTAAAAATATTATAAAATCAGGCGAATCAAACCAAAAATATTACAACGTTCGAATGCTTCGATTTAAAGGTTCGAATCTCCTTTAAATTTTGTATCATATTATTTTTCATCAATCAGTTATATAGAAAATCTTTAGAAATAATTGTTATAATCTCGGAAAAAAAATAGTTAAAAAATTTATACAGAAATTAATCTTAAAATTAATATTAAATAATTAACCGCATGATTAGTTTAAATGTGCAGTAATTTTTATGTATAATTCATTAAATTATCCAAAATTAATTGAATAGAAGCAAAATAGCTGTAATATAAATCGCTTTTATGATATTAGGTTAACCGAGTCACAATAAATTAGATATATGCTTCCGTAAGGTTAATGGAAAACTGATCGTAATAGTGCTCTCTGCGCATAATCCACTGCATATTAGTATAGATGGGGATGACGTCAGAGCTTAGCTAAGACAATTTGTAGTCAGATGGCATAATGAGAGCAATTTATCTTTGGAGTGCACATAAAATCACTCCATTTGGAAATCAATCGACGTTTCTTAGTCGGAAATCACATGACTAATAATGCTCTCTCATAGGATAGTTTAGTTATGCATTTTATGTCCCTGTTTTAATCACAACAAATTAAAGTCATCTTTAACCCCTTAACTGTTTTATTTTCTTTACTATCTAATAAGATGACACCTTCTATTTTTTGAATATTTTCATATTTTGATTCAAATGGAAATCCATTGAATACTTGACTTATCTATGTATTCTAAGTAATTTTAATATTGAATTATAATCGTTATGAATGGTTTATTTTTTGCTTACAACTATCAAAATTCGATAAATCGATGCACGTATGGCACTCGGGCAAAACAGTTAAGCGGTTAAAAGCTATTTATTTCCGTCTTTACCTGTGCTGAAAGATGTCTCTTTTACCTTCCAAGCCTGAGTTAAAAGACGTTTTTATATGTTCTTTATTTACTACGAAGGTCTGTAGTCACCTGGTGATAAGGTTCGGCAGAGGAGCCGGAGGATTCCAGGATCCAAACCCGATTCCACCGAAGAACCGTTGTGTAAGTGGGCCGAACTCACGCTAAATAAATTCGTCGGAGCTAAATATCCTCCAGCTGGAGGACGCTTTGAGAGGAGATGACGGTTCAGGTGTCGACCTCGTCATCTACCCGTGGTTCAAATTTAAGAGATCCATCCCAAAATAATCCTAGCTTTGCTTTAAAATTGGACATTAATATAACTAAAACAATTTATAACGAATCCCCAGTTCTGAATCTCTTAGTCAACCATACCTGTATAAATTTTCCAATTAATTCTGAATGTTATCCTTTCCTCCCTCCTAATGAATTCTGAAATATATTTTTAAATTTCAAATAATTTTGGTTACGATTATCTTTATTGGCGAGATTTTTTTTATAAATTGTTAATGTTATGAATAAATGTTTTTGGACCAAAAAGGATAATTTTTTTTTGCTTTTTTTGTGGTAATCGCATCTCTTATTTTGCATGCATAGCAATCCAATAATTTTAGTTTAATCATTCTCTCTATAAGATATTTTGTTATATTTTCCAAATTTTTAAATTTAATAAATCTGAAAGGTAACTGATTAACAGGAGGGAATCTAGCGATAAAAAGAAATTGTTTAGTGCCAATCAGGCATATATGCACCGAAAGAAGAGTTTAGTACTTCGGACCATTGTAATTAGAACATCATGTTATGATAAAAATCCTTTTGTAACGGTATAAACAAAAAAGGGGATAAATCTAAGTGTTAGTGATTTATTCACTCCTTACCAGAACCACTCACACTGGGTGGCTCTATGAAAAAAAAAATGCTACTTAGCTGTAAGATGAAGGGTCAGACAATACGGTAAAGGATTGACCAATATACCAATATCAGAATACTTTTCACAGAAAATATGCTTTATTTATTTTAAAGGGTTTTGAAATAGTACTTAAAATTAAAAATATTCTTATTCCAAGCAACGTCGGATTTGGTACCTAATTGCTAAATATTTTAACATATAATTATAAATTTAAAAAGTAGCATATTTTATGCAATTTATTCATCCTATTCCGACTATCCCCTAATTTAAAAGCACCCAAACTACCACTTGGTATAATCAGCGATATGTACTTACAACATTTTCCATTTGCAGATTTGAATGCGCAGATTATTAGTGCGCACGAAAATCAATAATTCCGAAACCTCACGACTTACGCCACTTCAGTATCAACCTTTTCCTTGTAATATATTGTTTTATTCCGTCAGATTCCTCTAAGAAAGCCGTCTATTGAAACATTACATGTGTGCAGTCTATTGAAACAAATAAACGATGGCATCCTATTTATCTAAATGAAAAAGGCTGCGACTACAAATCCATACATACACAGGGCGCTCTTTTGTGAACAAAATGCAGGAATATCCGTAAATTCTAAAGAGGGTGAATAATAATTAATAAAGAGAAAAGATCCCCCCCCCGGCGCAATTTGCTGAAGACGGAATCAAATGCTTACATGAGACTTTTTCCTCTTTTACTCATTAGTGAGTCGAAGCATTGCTTACACAAAAGGAAGCGAAATTTTTGTTTCTTTGCATTGAGTCGAGGCTTTGTGCCTAATTAAAATCGAAATCATAAATGCAAATTGGACAAAAGTATCAAAAAATGATGACATCTTTTCATGAACTTTTCGCTGCAGATTCATTCTGCTAGAGATTTACTTTGAAATAAACCCGGGGATATATTGGTAGACTTTTTTAAAATGCGAAAAGTGGTTCTAATTAGTGATTTTAATGCTTGGCTAATATTCATTTGCTGGTAATATTACTACTTAGATCAACAATTTGTTGAATGGATTCATTGATACATAGAAAGGTATTGCATTTAAGCATATAATTAGATTAAGATTTTTTTTTAAATATAAATGATGCATTTCGTATCTGAATTGTAGTTGAACGATGCGAACTTTCCATATTAAGGCACAGACTTTAAAAAGTAATTAAGTTATAAATAAGCCCTTCTTGTTTCGTTTTGAATTAAATTTCTAAAAATAGCTCTAAAATAAGTGAACGCAACATCTAGAAACAAAATTTACCATATATGCGTAATTAGAAGCGATATTTTTGCAATTAAAAAACAATTACATGCTGATGCAATGGTATCAACTTTTGCATCAGCATGTTACCTAAATTACCCAAGTTGTTACGTAATTAAGACTAAAGTTGTTAGGTAAAGTTAGTAAGTTATTAGGTAATTAAGAGTTACCTAAATTGCAGCATCCTCAATTATATAGCTTATAAATAGATTCAATGATGTATCATAATTTGCATGGTATATTTAAATCTATCAATAATCCAACACAATCTTATTTTTTGAGGTTTCAGTTTTCAGGAGAAACTCAGTGAAAAATAGCAAAATTACTTAATACTTAGTACTACTTTATACTTACTTTAAATACTGCAGTATTACTTTAATACTTAGTCACTACTTTAAAAAGAAATTCTATTGCACTGTGCTTGAAATCAGTAAGCATAATGTTTTACAATGTGCTCAATTTTCCTTCTACTGCGCAAGCATAAGGACATTGCATCTTTGCTTTCACTGAGGCCGTGGTGGCCTGATGGTAAGGTCTCGACTTGTGAGCCATAGGGTTTCAGATTCGAGACCCGATTCCACCGAAGAACCGTCGTGTAAGGGGGTCTGTTGCACGTTAAATCCGTCATACCAAACGTCCTCCCGCTGGTGTGGTGTGGTGTGGTGTGGAGAGGGGGCTGCCAGCTCAAGTGTTGTCCTCGTCATCTGACCGCGGTTCAAGATTACGAGGTCCGTCCCAAAAATAGCTCTAGTGTTGCTTTACAACGGGACGTTAATATAACTAAACTAAACTAAACTTTGCCTTCGCTACATAGTTTGAGAAGGGAAGAAACCTTTCACTGGTTAGATTTGATTTTAAATCAACAGTTTAACTCTATGTTTATGGTTCCGCCAAACTGTCTAACTTTAAAGCCATGCTATTTTAAATATCTTGCATCTATTTACTGTGCCCTATAACCTTTTCTGTTGAATATAGTGTTATATCAGCATATCTCTATAAAAAAGCTAAATATCCGCTTCATCTGTCGGCTAAATTTCATGATATTGTAACTTCACTTTTTTTGTCTTGTAAACTGTACAGATATTTAACAGAATTCAACAACAGCTTTAGCTTTCAGCAATGTAAAAAATTCAAGGGACAAAATGGTTGATGAAACAAAGAAAAGGGTTTGAATTTCGAATCTACAATATGAATCTGTTGTTGGAAATTAGAAAAAAAATATTTTTAAAAAGTTTTCATAATTTGCACTATCATTAAAAACACAATTTTTGTACTTTTAATAATAACAGTGAAACTGTATAAAATTCATTTCAATAACAAAACACATAATACGCTACTTTTTATACATTCTTGTAAGATCTAATAAAGAAAAAGAACCAAACGCTGAGTGTCGAAGATTTTTATACGATACAACAATAACTCAGAAAGTGCTACAAGCGATATCATGATAATTGCGTCCATTTTTACGAAAAGGGTTTTCTTGACATATCTGTCATTTGCCATCTGATCTATCAAGTTTTATCTGAAAAGCAACGGAAATTGCTCAGTATCTTAATGTTTATTGTTGCTATTAGAACACACTATCTCCTACTTTGATACCATTTTCCTTTGTTAGAAATGGAAAGAAATCTTTTCCCTCCAGAAAGCCCGTAGATTGATGAAACATAGAAAATGCCGAGATGTTATCATTTTTGGATGTTTTGTCGCTAATGAGTTTTGTTGCAGGAAAAGGAAGATTTATAATAAACAAAGGAAGTAAATCATTCGATTAGGAAGAAAATTCTTTGCTAATGCCTATTTTTCAATCCAATTTCGAAACTTTATGTAATTGGATAGACTTTCGAACATTCTTAATTCAAGTATGAGAGGAATTTGCGTAAAAACTTTTTTAGTTTCGAGGTGATCTTAATTTAAAAAATTTTAAAACGTCAGAATTCGTTTCCGATCGTACTTTCTCATTACATAGAATGACATTATGGGGTTTTTTATGTTGAGCTTTCTACTTTTTGCTCTAGTATAAAGTAGTAAGTCGGATTTGTATTTGGAACTTCTATTTGACAAATTGAATCCGAAATTGTCTTTTTCAAGATGACGTTCTATACACCAAGACTGTATTATGTAGTAATTATATTTCATGTTTAAACTTTATGGATATATAATTTCTAGTTAGTTTTCTTGTGTTGACAAATCATGTTTAAAAATCAGTAAAATTCAATTAGCATCCAATAGCTTTGAATTTGCTTTTGAATAGAAACTTCATTCCATCTCTTCCGTATGCATGTTATTAAATAACAAATAAGCAGTTATAATAGTTAATTCTTACATAAATATCACGAAGTATTCATACAAATTTACTAGTTGGCTAGCTTTCATGAATTCTACAGAGCATATCTATATCTATACTTATAATAAAGCTCAATGTGTGTGTGTGTGTGTGTTAGCGCTCTACAGGCCAGGTCATTTGACATACAGCTATCAAATTTGGTACATGTATACCTTAGAGCTCGGGAATGTGCACCTGGGGTCTCTTTTTATGAAATTTTAATTAGAATTTTAATTATTAATTAAAAACTAACTTTCCCGCCAAAAAAAACTTCCATTTTCCCCACCGCCAACTTTTCCGCCAAAAAAATCTTCCATTTTCCCCACCGCCAAATGAGTAAGGCTTCAGTTTCTTTTTCTCCCAACAGTAATGAGGCTAATGTTAACATTTTTCGGTGGATTATTTCAAACGATTCTGTTTAATTTTTTAATGTTTTATGCATTTAAAATTAAACATTGTTAATTAATCCATGTTTCAGATTCATTCTGAAGTACTTTTGAATTAAAATAACACAGAATAAAGGAAATTAAAAATGTATAATCTGCATAGCGTTACCCCAACTGGCGTAGAAAAATTCACGCATTTGCGTTAACGTAACTGGCGAAGAAAATTCACTCATGCGTATTGTGTTCTGATTGTTGACATGACAACCAACGAATGATTTAAATTATTTTTAGGTTAGTTGCATGCTTTTGTTAAGTAAATTGTATTTATGTTAGTTATATATTTTTTGTATATGCTTATAGTTTTAAGTACATCGTTTTTTAAGTAGTTTTTTTAAACCTGTTTTCGACCGATTATTTTAAACGATTCATATTATTTTCTTAGTGTTTGATGCATTTAAAATTAAACATTGTTAATAAATCGATCTGTTCATGATGAATCTGAGAAATTTTTGTTGACAAATTCTTGAGATATTACATAAATTAAGAAAGATATTCTTTAGTGCCCATAAAGTTTAAACGCTCAGTGACTCTATTATCAGTAATCATATTATTAAAAAAATGCTTTGTTTTAGTAAAAAATATTATTATATTAATTGCAGATTAATCATTTACACTTTAATTTAAAGCATAATTTCTACGAGGGGTAACAGAAAATTAGAGAGATACATATCACGCTATGACTGAAGGTCTTTATAATATTATGAGTGAATTATATGACTATCAAAATTTGAAGTTTTAAAATATTTTGCTGAAGAATCTATTAAAGTTGGAATTGCGTAAAATATTTAATGGTATGACCGGAGTTTAACCCCCTGCTTGGCATAATTTTTAAAAATCGCCAACAACGGCCTTGCGAAATGTTCAAAAGCAAAGGAGCAGATGTTCAATTATAGTGCATAATAAAGATTATAAGCTTTGGCGTGTTATCGCAACTTGGTGAAGAAGGGGATTAAACTCCGGTTCAACCTATTTAATTATTAAAATTTAAACGAACATTAAGATTGGCGAACCGGCTGGTTGCCAAAGGCGGCTAATATATAATAAAGCTCAATGTGTATGTGTGTGTTGGCACTCTACAAGCTAGACCGATCGACCTAAAGCCACCAAATTTGGCATGTGTATACTTTGGAGGTCGGAAATACGCACCTCGGAGCAATTTTTAAATTTTTTTAAATTAGAATTATAATTAATTAAAAATTAGGTGAAATTTAGTCGTTTTTCCGCTATAAATTCCGAAAATATTATTGCACAAAAATGATTTTTACAATTTACCGATTAAAGTTCAAAAAATTGTCTTTTCAATGATACTGATGTAACCTATATATTAAATTTCTATTTTTAATGAATTAAAAAATAATTTAACTATATTTTTCAACAATTTATATCGTGAAAAATAAAACTGAAATTTAAGTTGCATGTTCACATTTCGAGTAAATGGGGAAAAAAATTAACTTTTATCAAAGTGTTGCCATCACTATGATAAAAGCTTAAATTAAAAAAAATACGTTAACTGTTACTGGAAATTAAATCTAGAAAATTGTAAATTTCAGTTTGTGTCTGTTTGGAATGAAATAAGTGTGAGATATAATATTTTCTAAAAAATTGCAACAAATAATTTGTTATGACTTTTTTACAATATCTATATTATTAAAGGAATAAATCAGTTGTATTTAAGGCAGATGTGATTTAGTATATACACAAAATATCCACTCTATTCGGAATTAGATCTGAGCGATGAATGAACTTCATCATCGCGATATATCGTCCAACACA
The DNA here is from genome assembly GCF_947563725.1 of Argiope bruennichi. NCBI lineage: Eukaryota > Metazoa > Arthropoda > Arachnida > Araneae > Araneidae > Argiope > Argiope bruennichi. The sequence continues at coordinate 95,341,774 of NC_079153.1, forward strand.
TATCGATATTTTTCGTTGTATCGTGATATCATAATTTATTTATAGCTATTATAATTTATAAATAGCTTCGCTTAACGTATTGACTGATCAGAACAACTCGGAATAAAAGAAAGTTTCAATTTATAAAATTAAAATATTTGTTTTCTGTTGAATAAAAATAATTAACAAATAATTCTATTGAAATACCTTTAATAAAGTGTGTCAATGCTAAATCAGGTATAACGGAACTTCTTTTTTTTATGCGAGTACTGCCGAGTGTGAAAGTGCTACGAATAAAATTGTGAATTTAATCTGAGTGAATCCTTTTTGCTTTTATTTCTGACAATTGAATATTTAGCGATTAAACAAAGGACCGGCAACAACCTTCTGATAGCTCCAATTATTTTCCCATCCTGGTATCATTCTGTTAGGGAACAGAAAGCAGTGCTTCTAAAATAACTTGCTTAACACAAGTATTTTTATATATTAAAACATGAAAATATTTATAGCATTATTAACAAAAATTATACATAAAGGTGAAAAAGAATGCAGAGCAAATAAAATAAACACTAACACAAAAACGGAATCAAAAACGAAAATTAATTGTAAATATCGATTTATTATATTATGATTTATCATGAACTATTACTTAAGATCATGATTCGATATTTTTTGAAAACCGGCATCGAAAAATCGATTTTTTTCAATTAATCGAAAATTGGCACAGTCCTAATCAGGAGCCAACAGTTATTCTGTAAACCTTTAATAATAGGTACACATCTGCTTACAAAAGACTCTAAATGAAGTAAATAATAACATTTTATGTATTTTTAGTCAATAGATGTTCTGATGAATTATGAATTTTAATTTTTTTCTACGATCCTCTGCCCTGTGAATCATCTTTAACAAAATAAGTTTGAGACACTAATATTTTAAATAATAAAAGAGTTACATTCCAATGAACTAAATCAGTTACTAAAACTGACTGATTTATGAAAAATTGGATATCACTATTCTATAAAAATAGGCGATTTTACACCACTTCATCGACCGTCTCAAAGAAACTAATCATCTTCTAAGGTTTCTCGAGAGTAATTGGCCTAGATTATGAAAATGACGATGTTCCTAAAATTATAACATTCAAACTTTAATATATAGGTCAGATTTGATCACAGAAGAGAGAAACGTTTATTTATTTAGAAGTTGGAATGTCAAATATGATTCGCGGAATATGATTCCGTAGGCCAAAAGACTGTCTAAAATTTAAACTTCACAGAATTTTGAAGTATATTTATAGACATAAACAAAATAATATATTTTACTCACGTTGTTTAAATCCTTTCGAAAGAAAACTAAAAGCCGAATTTTAAGATGAATCAGAGAAATGTTCGCTGAATAATTCTTTGAGATATTATTTAAATTTTGAAAATTATTCTGTAATGCACATAAAAATTCAATGCGGAACGGCACTGCTTTGAGTTCTCATATTTTTTTAAAGACATGCTTGGTATCAAAAAAATGCTTTTATATTAATTGTAGCTTAATCATTTCCATTTTAATTTAAAGTTGAAATTTAACGGGCGCAGACAGAAAATTGGAGAGATACATAATGAACTTGGCGACTTAAGCTCTACATATTAACATTAGTATATCACTATCAAAATTTGAAGCTTAAAAGTATTTAATGAAAAAAAATTATTAGGAGAATAAGTTATATAAAATATTTAAATGAAAATTTTAGTGAAAATTAAAACAGATGAAACGGTTGGTCGCCAAAGGCTGCTAGTCTATACTTATAATAAAGCTCAATGTGTGTGTGTGTTGGCGCTCTACAGGCCAGACCGTTTGACCTACAGCTACCAAATTTGGTACATGTATACCTTGGAGGTTGGGAATGTGCACCTGGGGTTCCTTTTTTCGAATTTTTAATTAGAATTTTAATTATTAATTAAAAAATAACTTTCCCACCAAAAAAAATCTTCCATTTTCCCCACCGCCAACTTTTCCGCCAAAAAAATCTTCCATTTTCCCCACCGCCAAACGAGAAAGGCTTCAGTTTTTTTTCTCCCAACAGTAACGAGGCTAGGGTTAAAATTTTTCGCCGGATTATTTCAATCGGTTCTGTTTATTTTCTTAATGTTTGATGCATTTAAAATTAAACATTGTTAATGAATCAATCTTTCAGATTCATTCTGAAGTACTTTTGAATTAAAATAAAACAGAATAAAGGAAATTAAAAATTTCTAATCCGCATAGCGTTACCCCAACTGGCGTAGAAAAAATCACGTATTTGCGTTACGTAACTGGGGAAGAAAATTCAAGCATGCGCATTCTGTTCTGATTGTTGCCATGACAACCGTTATCAATGGATGATTTAAATTATTTTTGAGTTAGTCGCATGCTTTTGTAAGTAAATTGTATTTATGTTAGTTATATATTTTTTGTATATGCTTATAGTTTTAAGTACATCGTTTTTTAAGTAGTTTTTTTAAAACCTGTTTTCAACCGTTTATTTTAAACGATTCGTTTTATTTTCTTAGTGTTTGATGCATTTAAATTTAAACATTGTTAATTAATCGATCTGCTCATAATGAATCTAAGAAAATTTTGTTGACAAACTCTTGAAATATTACATAAATTAAAAAAAAAAATATTCTTTAGTGCCCATAAAGTTTAAACGCTGAGTGACTATTTTCAGTAATCAGATTATAAAAAAAATGTTTTGTTTCAGTAAAAAATATTATTATATTACTTGAAGATTCATTCTTTCCACTTTAATTTAAAGCATAAATTCTACGGGTGCTAACAGAAAATGAGAGATACATATTACGTTATGACTGAAGGCCTTTATACTATTATGAATGAATTATATGACAATCAAAATTTGAAGTTTTAAAGTATTTTGATGAAGAAGCTATTAAAGTAGAAATTGTATAAAATATTTAATTATTAAAATTTTAACGAACATTAAGATTGACGAACCGGCTGGTTGCCAAAGGCGGCTAGTATTATAATAAAATAATATATTCCAAAAATAAATCAACTCTTATATCTACAAATTATAAAAGTAATTTTAAACTAGTTAATTTTCAGAAGTTGCGCGTTTTGGATTACGACGAATACTATTGAATAATGTGCATTTTGAAAATTTCTCCATGTTTAAAATGAGAAATTAAATTTTATAAAATGTTTCCATGTGTAATTTAATTATATATTGTATTTGGAAAGCACATTATCATTATTTCGTAAATCTTTGACAGATTTTCTAAGAGAGATTTTTCTTTAATGCTGTCACATTCATCGCATAATTCTTTTTCTATAATCTACTGTAAAAAATTATTTGTTATATCTATTGATGAATTTTCGGAATATTTTTTTTGAGTGATTTCTTTTATGTGTTTTATCTACCACACAAAAAAGTTTGATTATATTATATACTGAAAATTTTCTGCTTTAGATCATAAAAGTCTGTTTTATTTTAAGTTTTATACTTCCAAATTTGTATATATACCACACTTTGGAAGCAGTAACAACTCAAAAAAAAAAAAATCGATTTTGAAAGATTCAAGAATCTACTTCAATCTGCATGCAAGTTGCAGTTAAAAAAAAAGTGATTCCAGAAAAATTGGAAAGAATTTCCCCCGAAAAAGGAAACGTCTTACGCATCAAGTTTATTTTTGTTTAAGTCTTTGTCTTTCACCAGCGTTTCTGTAGCATTCTTTCATCACTACAATACTTCTCTTATTTTCCCAAAATTATTCATAAGTCAAACAAATAAAAAACTCGCAAAAAGCACTGCTTCCTCCGCATCCTTTATTCTTTTAGAAATTTAACATACTAGGCGAGCAATTGAAGTGCACTTTTCCAAGTGACGGACGGTCAAAAACGTCAGCTGTTGAGAAACTTTTTATTTTCTCCCTCGTCTGCTCCATTACATTTTTTTTGTTTGTTTATTTTTTATTTGACGTCGGCTGCAAACGATTTCAGCTGAAATTTTTACCCTTTTATTATGTATGCATATGTATACATGTAAAATTGTTATTAGAATGCTTCTTTATTGACTTTAAAAATCAACTGCTTTTTTTCTTTCAAACAGACAAATAAAAAAAGACAGTTTGCAAAATAAAAGGAATATATTAAAGTTTTCACTAGAAAGTTATTTGTTTGCCCAAGAATTGTGGGAAACGTCTATAATAAAAATATAATATAATTTTAAGAACTAAATTATAAAGGAATTAAAATTAAAAAAAATCACCCTTTGAAGATTTTTACCGGGTAAATAAGCATAAAGAATGTAGGTTCATGTTCATGAAAAGTAGGAGTTCTTAAATGAAGAAATTAAAAATTCATTAAGAATAGAAGAAATTAAATGTTCATTAATAACAGGATCAAGTTTACAAAGTATCCAGTATTTACTTTTAATTAATACAATGATTAAAAATACAATTTTTCAAAAATATAATTTATGGAAAGGCTTTAAAAATTTTACCATTTTGTTAGAAACATGATACATTTCTTAACCAAAAACTGTATAATTTATTGTTTTTAATAATTTATGAGATTTATCTTACATGGGTCATTCAATTTGTTTTTATCTGGAACATTACCTAGAACAACATCTAAGAATACGACTAATGCCGCTTCTGTCATTGGTTTGAATTAAAGGGAGGAACTCAAAAATTAAAAAAAAAAATTATACTAGTCCATTTTGTGCTCTAATGAATACATATAATCTTTCCCCGCCTCTTGTGACGCTGGCGGAGTCAAAAATGTATCAGCCCCTTCGGTTTGCGTTTTACTTGGATGCGAAATCCCAGCTTCTATTTTTTCATCTTCCAACCGAGATCTAAGAATGAATAAATAACAACGACCAATGACTTCAGATTGGCAATCATTATTATTTTTTGCTGATTCATTATTTTCTCCCTACATGGATGAAATTGAAAATTGTTGCTAATATTTTCTTTCAGAGTATTTTTTTTTTAAATTTTGCATTAAACATTGCATGTTTTTCTGTTATTGGATCACTATTTGTTTTAATCACAATTTTAGTGATTAGTGTATTTGAGAGTCCGTGAACATTATGGATAGAGAAGATTCCATTGCAAAGAAATAAATTTTATTATACATTTACATTTAAAGTCTACAGGAATGATAATTTTTTAAAAATTTCTTACGCACTCTTACATGCATGATTTTACTAATTTAATTTTGGTTAGTTAAACCGTGACAATCAGATCTGACTTATTAACCCCTTGCCTGCCGCGGGCGTATATATACGTCTCCCTAAGTCAATGTGTTAACTGCCCCTGGCGTATACATACGTCTCTCTCGCAACTATATACGTATATATAATTGGCACTGAGGACCGAATCTCGCAAGTTATCCTCAGCAGGTAAGGGGTTAATAGTTGGATACCAACTATAAATAGCTGAGATCTAGAAAACATAGATGTGCCCTCAGATAGTTAATCTAGAGGGCACATCTTCTAATGCATGATATATGATCAGTATGCTGTTTTTCATGCGCTCATTAATAAGGCCTTTATTTCTAATATGTGTACTTGTAATGAATGCTTGTATATTTCCTAAGCTCCATGATTAATTTTTTGCATTATCGTTTTTTCCTATTTATCCATTTTTTATTCTTATCGTAATTTTACTTTTAATTCCAAAATTGTCCCAACTGAATATGGAGATAATATAAATTGTATAACTAATCCTGCTTTAGCGAAATTATATTCCATCAAAGAAAGCGAGTTAAAGAGTTATGTCTACCATACCTACCTGCCATACCACAAATCCTGCCCTGATATCTCAGATCATCATAAATAATAGTAACCATGACATCAACATGAGAAATGAGATTGGAATCAATGTCAGATCTAACCATTTTGTGGCCCTAGATAACGCAGGTTATGAGGGCACTCTTTTCATAAATTGATCAATTTATTTTAACGTTTCGGTACATTTTTAACCTTATGAATACATTAAACATTCTTAGGTTATCGTTTTTTTTATTTTAATAACTTTGTCAAAATATTCTCTTTTTATTTAAATACTATGATTTATGACCTGCGATATCTGTATTTGTATGCAATTATATTTATGCAAATGGCAGATATTTATAATTGCTATAATAATTAGATGAATGTGGTGAAACTTAAAGCATATGTTTACCTAATATAAAATATTTTGTAACGTATAGAAATAGCAATTTTCACAAACTTTTGAATTTGGCGACTAGGCTAATAATATTCTCAATAGGCCTGTATGCCCCCCCCCTCTTCTTTTAATCCAGCGACCTTAGGCAGATGCCTAATCTGCTCATCTAGAAACCGGCGAGTGGTTGTCGCCAGCAACAGTCGATTCCTCTCGCAGGAGTAACGTACCGTCGTTGGAGTGGATATAACTGATTTTTAAACTGTAATTATATCTCAGACGAAGCGAGAACCTACTTATTTATTCCTAGCTTATATTTATTGCATTGTACCGGAAATCTTGGTACAAACTTTAAGGGAGGTCAAATAGACAGAATTAAGTGATTCTTATGATAACATATGGGATATATAAAAATCAAAGTATAATCATCACTGCAAGGCCATAGCAGAATTAAGTCATTTTCATAATAAAATATGGGGTATAAAATTCGAAGTGTAACCATCACTGGAAGTCTTTTTGTCAACCAAACACGTAAAAAAAAAACGGATACAACACGAACAGATAAAGTGTGTAAAATAGATTTAATAGTCACAAATTCACAACTGTACAAAAAGTTGGATAAATTAGCTGTAAAAATATCGACATGTAAAGCCATGTATAAGTTCGAAAGACAATTCCATTCAACTCTTAAATCAATTACTCCGAAGGTTTTGTGTTAATATTGTGCCTTACTTGTCATTACATCCATCATAAAATGTAACGATATTATTTATACAACTGTGCTGTTGTATTATTATATATTGGCATTTCATTAAAATTGTGTTATATACTTTATCTAATGCATACGGTTCTGTTACTTAATTCTCTAGGTAAGAGCTCTCTATTGGTTTGTTCATCATGTTTGTGGATATATTTCCCATTGCAGCAATGTTTCTGCATTCCCTGTCTACCCTTAAATTGTGTACTATGAGTTTAAAACCACACTGTAATGTAAAGTGTTTATAATTTTAGACTGTCGTAATATTCTTAGCAATGAATTTGAAAGTTAGAAATCCTATGTTGAAAACTAAGAGAAGTCAATAGCAAAAAGGAAGAGCACCCCCAGTTTCGAATTAGAACCCTTTTTATGTCCATCAATTATAATTAAAAGACTTGTTTCTTATACTCTACATATCAGTGATTAATTTCATAAACATAAGTATGCAAATATTTTTTAAAGTATTGTCATTTACTTATTTTGCTATGGTATAAAACAATACTAAAAAAGTTCTTTCTTCTTGTTAATAAAAGACAGCAAGAAAAATTGGAGGAAAACTAATTACTATGTTTCCCCAATGTTTAAAAATGCTTCTAAAATAGATTTTTTTTATTTACTCTGGATAATTAATAAAAGGGAATTTACATTGTTTCTTCCTCGGAACATGGACCGCCGAAAAATATAGACATTACGAAATATTCTCTCCCTTCAATTAAAAAACGAGCTATTTCCGTAATAGACATCCGTCTTCCGCCCGTAAACTCGACTCGCAGTGGCGAAGCCGTTATTTACCAGGATAACTAATCCCTTCCACAAAATCAATGGCCCTAAAACAGTGGTCCAACTCCATAATAAATGCCCATGGTTCTTGCAAGAAATTGGAGATCCCCCAAGAAAGGGTTGGAGCATAAAATAGAACATTAAAGTTATTCGGTGCAAAATGTGGCATGATAGATAACATGATTAAACGCACGGGATATATCATCACTGGACCACTAGAGGGCGGTATGGTGTACAGGCCTAGAGTTCTTTTTGTGTCTGCGGAGGGCTTTGGGTGCTAGAAAAAGATTTCCCCAAGATGCTGTGCCGAGGCACCTGATATTTGGCCATCGCCCAAACGCGTCTTAAAATTGTCAGAATTATAATTTTCCTTGTTGGTATAGCTCCTTCATTTTTTTCCTGTTTCCTGGCTATCCTCCAGTGCACTTCGCTGTAGAAGGATAGATAACCCTGCCTAATATATCCTTCTAAGGACAAAAACACACGAGCAATAATGGAAAGGGTTTGTTTTGTCTCAAGCTGGTGATAGCCATACAGTGGGGTATTTTTTATTGTTGTAAAATATCGAAGTGAAAAATTGCTTGATTACAACGTTGGGAGCTTGGTTTTCTTTTTATTTATTTAAGAGGCTGCTATTTGAGTAGCATCAGCTGCTATTATTAACTTAAAGATTCGATTATTTTCTTTTAGAAAATAATGTATTTTAGAGATATAGCAAGTGTCTATATTAAACAAAAATGGCCAATGTTATTATCTATACATAAGCATGGTATGAGGAAACCTTGCCAAGTTTCGCAAATACATACTCAAAATAATCTAAAACACTTGCAATTAAATTGGCTATGAGTTTTTCTTGGAAAAATATTTACAATGGTTATCTTAAAAATTGTTATACTTGAATAAATTTTATAGCACTATATCAGACGAAGCATTTATTCATTAAGATACTTATTCTAATACAGAAAAGATAAATTTTAACGTATTGATAATATTAAAAAAAATCGTTGCAGAGTTAAATATGCAGGTTGAGTTTAAATGGAGTTTTTCAATTTGATAAACAAGCGCAATAAAGATTACTAAAAACTTTATTATTTTAAAATCTTATTACTGATTTTGACGCAAATTCTTCTATATTGCACTAAAATGTGAATAAGCTTATGTAACTTGATAATTTCTTTGACACTCTGAATGCATAATTAGATTTTAATGACATAGCCATATTCTTAAAAAACTTATAATTAAATAATAATTTAATGCAATTATTTTCTCTTATATTTTAAAACACACTCATTTAACAGCAAACAAAACAGATTGTTACTTACTTGCCTCATATATTTCAATCTGTAACTTGTTTAACCCTTTAAAGTGCCATTTTCTTTTTCTAGTCATGGTATACTAAAATATTTTGAGAATTAAGAGTGACTTAAGAAAAATGATTCATTTAGATTACTAGATAAATTTAATTTGATTAATTAATTCAATTGAACAATTAAAATGAATTAATTTGGTTAATTAATAATGAAGTAGCAAATCAAGACATAGCATTTTGTATGAGATAAGGAACTGAAACAAATAAATTTCTGTCGTATTGAAAAATTTGTCAGAATTTATGCCAACCTACATAATTTCATACAAAGATTGATGAATTGGATGGGAAGCATGCGTCCAATGGTCTTAGAAAGGGTTAAGCTACAGAGAGTTGTCTCCTAGAAACTTTCTCGTACATCCGTAACGGAGATACAATCCCCCTCCATGAGATTTTAGACTTTGAACAAAACCATTATCGTCAAGAAGGCCCACATTTTTATTTTCAGAGTCCTGCATATAAGATTTGTGCTTCGCACATATTGAATAAAATTAAATATACATTTTAGATGCTTTTTTTCGACGGAATGAAACCAAAATTCGGATATTAATTATTAACCAAATTCGAATAACCATTACCCATTATCAACCAAAATTCGAATAACCATTAATTATTATCAACCAGAATTCGAATAACCATTAATCATTATCAAACAAAATTCGAATAACCAAAATTCGAAACCAATATTCGAATATTAATACCAAAATTCGAATAACCAAAATTCGAAACCAATATTCGAATATTAATACCAAAATTCGAATAACCAAAATTCAAACCAATATTCGAATATTAATACCAAAATTCGAATAACCATTAACCATTATCAACCAGAATTCATTTCATATAAATCTTTGTTTTTTTACTTCCTCGCTTACGAAGTATATAAAAAAAAAATATTGTAATCATCAAAAACTTCGAAATCAAATTGATGTCGAATCTTCAGTTTCCAGACTTTCCTGAGTTCGAAAAACACGCTTTTAGCATTCTGTCAGTCTCTCTGCTTCTGAACCCAATAATTCAAAACTGCTTTGAGCTAAATGGTTGAAATGTGGCACATATAACAAAATTTGTAGTTTTCTCTCAAATTTTGAGTGAAATCTATTTAGAGGGAGTCTGTCTGCTTGGTTGTTCAAGTTCAAATGACCTCGTTAACTATAAAGCACTAAAAAGTAGATAGATATAATCTGGTGCACAAATTTAATATCTAAATTGTAGATTTTTACAAACTTTTGAACCAAATATGTCAAAAGTTTAACCAATTGTAGATCCATCCTTTTTCTTGCATGTAAACGCTATAACTCAAAAGCGCAATGACTTAATGACGTGATCTTGTGATTACAACAGCAGTTCTGCCAAATTTTGGTTTCAAATGAAATCACAAACTGACCACAGCGACATAGCAGAAGGCACACGGAAAAACCGCCGCAACAGCAAATTGGTGGGAACTGTGATTGAATCCTAAGGGCCATCACCGATCACGGTACAATCTTCCCTAAGGAAGTCATCCCATCATCGATGGGAGGAGCCAGATCCCACCTCTTTATGTATCCACAAGAGTGGTGAGAATCAAGCACCATACTGGTAGCTTCTCATTCTCAATTACGAGGTGCCCTCGTGGGACATGGCTTTAAATGAAAGGCGTTCAAAATGCTTATTCGCACTTTGAATTCAGTAAAAATGCTAGATTCATGACAAAGATCTATATTTCGTGAATATAGCTCACGAAATGCAATCTTACTGAAAGTCTACAATTCTCTACGGAGTAGGGGGGGGATAACACATTTATTAGAAAGTATGCGCTGAAGTTTTAGAGACTCACTCCTCTGGATGAGTTAAAAAATTTGCATGTATTAAAATGTACACAGAGACAGGCCATCAAATACTTGGCAGATTTGGTTCATGTATGTAGTATGTGTTATGTATATAGTACGTAGTATGTGTATGTATGTGGTTCATGTATGTTCTTTTATGTAGACCCACATTAAGATATAAAGTGTGTGCCAAATTTTATTCGTCTAGCTTCTACGTTTTGTATAGAAATCATATTCATATGGATTCGGACAGAGAGACAGACATATTTCCTGTGAATAATTTTGTTAAAATTATTTTAGAAGTCTACAAATTTAATTTGTAGAACATATACCAATTTTTAACCATCTAGCATTTTTGAATTAGTGTGTGCACAGACAGAGATATATAAGTTTTTCTGTTTTAGAATTCTTCACTCAAAAATTCGTCAAAACCAGGAATTCGATACTTTTTTGATGGTTATAATATTTTCTTTTTATATACTTCGTACAAGGGAAAGTAAAAAGTTGATAAAACTAACGCTTAAAAAATAACTAAATGAAAAATTTAATAATGGTACTTTAACCTCTTATCGGGTACGACAAAATGTATTTCATGTTAAACGATTTGAGTATATGTATAGGTTAATTAACCAGTTAATTTGTTAAATATATAGAAATAGATTTAACACAGTATAAATATACGTCTATTTCAATTTTTAAAGAATTTTTTTGAAGCATCATATCCTTATAAATAAATCTTCAAAATTCAAGACTACATAAAATTCATGACTTTTGCATTTATTCACGATATTTATTTGAATTAATTAAGAAATTTAACGTTCTTGTAACACAGGCATTTAATTAAAAATTTTCGGTTACTTTGCGAATTCCCAAAGAAAAAAAAATAGAAAACGACATCAATTAACAGAAACTTCGACTTCTAATGGTCTTTGGGATCGAACTACAAAATTGTTTCTTGTCATTAACTGTTCAATGCCGCCTTAGGATTGTACATCCAACTAACAGTCAGTATTCACGATTAATTATAGAGTAAAGGCGTAACGAAACGACTATTCTTTTTGTAAAAAATTTCACACTTGTAACGGAACTTAACCAACCATTTTGTTAATTCCCATGACACCAATCTTAATCACTTTCCATTAATTAAAAATTCATTGAACAATCTTGAAGTCCATTAATTACATTTAGAGAGAGAGAAGTTCGTTTCACTATTTACTTTTAAAAAAATACATAGGGAAAATAAAGATTCTGATATCTGTACTCAAATAATTGAATTAGTCAAGACGTAAATATATTCTGTTTACTTAGAGATCTCTTGTTAGTTGTAAAATTATCCACTTAAGCTTAGTTTGACGAAAAAAGAATTCGATTTAAGCTCATTTTTGTAAAGCACATTTGAATGTAAGCTTTATGAAATAGCCTTCGAGCCTTTTTATTTCTATCAGGAGTAGAATAATTTTATGTACTTGAGTATTACATTTATATAAGAATCGTTTACCGGAAAAACTTTGGAGGGACAAAATGGCGCCATTAAGAATTCTTAGCGGTACAAGCTAAAAGTAGAATTTACAGCTAAGGTATTTGGATTTAAGTATAAATAAAAGGACTTTTAGATGTGTATTTTTTGGGTTTCATTTAACTTGAGTGAATTTTGAAGTAGGAAAGGATTTGGAGGAATAGAAACTTTATTTCACTTGTAAGAATGGAATAAATATTGTAGACTTATGTCGACGAAAATACAATGCCTATTTTATCGTTTTTCGCCGATAAAAATGGTTTAAAAATGAAATTGCGTTTTAATATAAACACTTAGAAAAAATTTCTTTCAGTTCTTTCTTGTAATTTTGCAGAAATTAAAATTGTAGAGTTGAAAAAACAAAAGCAAAGAATTAATATATTAGAAAATAACATATTCATATTTTATAAAAAACCAGTTTACAAGGTTTTGCAGTTTCTTTTATTAAAAATTAAAAATTACATTATTTTATCAATTACATTTAAAAAATACTCATTATATACATTTTGATTGATATTTATATGGTAGTAAAAATAAAGAATTAATGATGATATTTTATTCTTCCGATATAGAATACTGTATCTAAATGAATAGTATCAACGTATATGGCACATTGTCACAAGATATAAGTTATTGTGCAAGCCATCTAATATTGTTTTCTTCCTCTTTAAATCATATATAATTTTCTCTCGATTTCTTGAACTTTAGTTCTTTGGCCTATTATAGTGTTTGGGATTATAGTAACACAATTTTAGCTTTATTAACTGATACTATCTGCAGAAAACGCTATATTTTTCAAAGCGTTTCGCATGAATTTAATTTCTTGTTGTAAATTCAAATAAGTTATAACTGCTTATTCTATTTTTGCATAGACTTTTGTTTAATTGCGTATAAACAAATGAAATTTATTTTTTCACCTGTTTTTTTTTCTTAAAATTAAATTTTTCTACTGATTAAATTTAACTGACAGATGATACGGTAAACGTTTATGTTTTTTTTAAAAATCTACTTCTAAAAATATTGATTAAAATCTATTAAATTTGGATATACACTAGTGATTATAATCAAAGTAAATTTGGAGCTATTTGTGACAAAGAAGTTGCAACATCGCTTGTTTGTTTATATTATTTAATTTTTTAAAAATTAATTAATTTATTTTTACAATAGCATGAAACAAGTTAAAGAAATAAAGTGATTAAATTGTTAAAAACTAGGAATAAGGTTACCTTTTTGTATATCGTTTCCAAATTCCTCTCTAAAAATATCAAGTAGCTAAGAATTTCACGAGAAAAAATTTCTTCTAATATCACTTTTTTATTATAAGCAGAATATGACCTGCTTCGTATGAATTCTTAAGAGGAAAGCAGCTTAGAAATAAGTAAGTTTTACCAACTTCAAGAAAAAAAGAAGAAGAGGAAGTGACATTAACCGTAAACATCGTTATACTTAAGGATAATTTAGGCCACCAGTTGATGCAGTTAATAGAAAATAAAAAAAAATCTTTTAGCTGTCGAGTTATACAGTAGAATATAACCTCAGCAACAAAGATATTTTTTCTTTTCTTTCAGAAATAGCAGACTATTTACTTTATAACTAACCAAAATAAAATATGACAGCTGTTTTAACTATATAAATTAATTGTTTGCTTTAAATAAGTTAATGCTTGTAATGTTTGTACTAAAAATTGCTACTAAAAACTATTGCTTCATTTTAAAGTATTAAAAAATTTACACAGATAAAGTATCTAATAAATTTTAACTACGACATTAGTCAAAGGACTTCATTACTCTAATACTCTATTTTGTTCAGATAAATGCAGAGTCTATTTAAGAAATATATTTTTGAATTTGTACCATTTAAAGCGAGAATTTTAGTATATTTCATAATTAGACAAATTGAGTTTAAGAAAAACATATTTTTAAATTTTTATGATTTGATATTTGAATTTTAAAATTCTTAAAATATCTTAACTGGAGTATGAGTTTATGAAACATATTTTTGAATCTGTACCATTTGATATTTAAATTTTAGAATTCTTTAAAGTTTAATAAATGTCTAATAGGTTTAAGAAACAAATTTATGTTTATTTGAAACAAATTTAAGGAAATGGAGTATAAGTTTAAGATACAAAGTTCGATTAAAAATTGATATCGTTTATTACAATATAATATTAGAAATCGCAATCCTAGAAAATGAAAAATTGACCGAAAAATCTATTTCTAATTAACTATACAAGACCGTATTATGATATCTTTTCGATTAATACTTTATCAAGGATTTTTATTGAACGAGAGCTTAAATGGAGAATTAAGATATCGAGTGGAAAAAAAGATCTCCTTGTTGAGAAATCTAAAACGAAAATAGAACGAATGTTTCCGATGCGTTATGACACAAGTAGAGCTTCGATTTTTCAATTTGTTCACTCTATTAGATTAACCCATTTCTTTGTGTGCGATGAAATCTGTCAAAGTGAATTCTCTTTTTGGCTGCCTTTTTGGGATGTCATCCATAACTTTTTGCACAGCTGAGGGTCATTAACAACAGGGATTTGTACTTCAAATCATCAAGGATGAGACCATTTTTTTTTGTTTTTTTTGTTTTGATGATTGAAATAGTTTAGGATTTTCTTGATGGAGAATTTTCTTTGTGCTTTTGTTATTATTTTTTAATCACGTGAGTTTCGTGATGAAATATATTTTATACATAATCCCTTAAAAGAAACTGTTTCAATTGTATAAGGTCAAATACTTTTTAAAGGGATGCATTTTTGAGTGTGTCTGCGAAAAAAATGGGCGTTGAAATGATAAGAATTAAAATAGATTGAATCTGACAGCAATCCTATTTGCAAGTTCAGTGACTTTTCATATTACTATTCTCTGTAACATCTTTATTGATTGCCCTATTTTCGTAGGTTTAATTAATCTATTTTAGAATTTGCGACTCAAGGTTAAAATTTTTATTGGAAAAATTCACCATTTTCTTACATTAATTTCTCATTATTTTCCAAGTTTGGTTTTGGTTTGCTTTGAGGTTTTATGGCCCAAGAACCAATATTAAGGTTATACTGCGCCAAGCAAGTTTATTTCTAATTCAAAGTTTTCAAAGCAACAAGGGCAAAGTCACTGTTGTTGTTTTGAAGTAAAATAAGCGTTGAGCATTAAAATAAGGGCATTCAACAAGGATATGATAAACTGTTATTCCACAGTCACAATGTGGGCATGTTGGCGATTGACCATTTAATAACAGATGTCTATTTGTGAATCTAGTGTGACCGATTCTCAGACGAGTTAAAACTGTGTCATGTTTTCGATAGTTCAAAGAAGGCCAATTTTTTATGATAGGCTTGCTAGTATGAAGTTTCTTTAGAGTTTCCGAATTCCACTAAGTTTGCCAGTTTTTGTAAAGACAGATTTTTGCCTGTTTCTTCAAATCGCATGCAGGTAGGGGGGTTTCTAAAAAGCGAATTGCGGATTTGGCACTCTTATCAGTCTGCTCATTCAAGTAATTGAGATAATTTCAAGTAATTGAGTAAGTAATTCAGTAAGTAATTCAAGTAATTGAGATAATTTAAGAAGAATGGAAACTTTTAAATAAAATCTAAGTGTACGCTTGAATAACTTCATTCTTCTACTTTTTCACTTATGCAAACAATATTAAAGTACCCGAAGTTTGCAAGTATCTACACAATCGATGTATATGTTTTAATAACTAATTCAAGTTTGAATTTTCAAAAAATTTAACTGTTTATTTATTATATAATTACAGTATTTTCTGGCTTTTCGCGTTTTTGCGTCATCTAAAATACTTTTTATCGGTCGCCGGAGATAAATCACTGATGTAATTAATGAAAGGGAGTTTACGGCCATTTACGGTTTTCGCTAGTTTACACTACAAATGCTCCAGTCTTTTGAAAAGCGTGAAACTCAGTTACAATGTATTTTATTTCTCATTCTTTTGATGACAACATTTTATATTACTTTGAATTTTTTTCTCTGCTATGTTTTTGATACATTTCCATTGCTTTTATTCTAAGAAAAAGATAAACAAAAAAAATTTATAGAAATTTGAATTTTTTGCCAAATTATCGTAATATGAGAGTGTTTTGGGGTTGATGCGTCTGTATTCATATCATTTATAACAATCTACTTTTAAATGCAGAGGAGATAACATACACAAAAAAATGTTTTTGATACCATCTTATATAATGCAAGTATATATAAGCGTAAATCTAAAACAATGAAATTTATTGTTAAAAAATACTCTAAATGATTTTTAACTAATTAAAATTTAAAAGAGAGAGAGAGAGAGAGAGAGAGAGAGAGAGAGAGAGAGAGAGAGAGAGAGAGAGAGAGAGAGAGAGAGAGAAATATTGAGCAGTAAT
The DNA here is from genome assembly GCF_947563725.1 of Argiope bruennichi. Classification (NCBI taxonomy): domain Eukaryota; kingdom Metazoa; phylum Arthropoda; class Arachnida; order Araneae; family Araneidae; genus Argiope; species Argiope bruennichi. The sequence continues at coordinate 95,358,525 of NC_079153.1, forward strand.
GAAACAAAATCGCTGAAAAGTTAATTTTTCATTTTTGTATAGAAGTTTAAGAAGTATAGAGAAAATATTGTAATCGTCAAACAATTCGAATTCAAGATTTTGAAAAATTTCGATGTTTCGGATCTCCCCTTGTTCGAAAGTCACATTTTGGGAATTATATCTAACTGTTTGTCAGTGAGCATGATAAAACAAAAACGCTTTGAGCTAGAGCGATTAAATCTTGCATATGATCTCTATTCTATATTTGTAGATTTCTATAAAATTTTGAACGAAATACAGTTAGAGGAACTCACGGTGATTAAATCTGGCATATGATCTCTATTCTATATCTGTAGATTTCTATAAAATTTTGAACGAAATACAGTTAGAGGAACTCACGGTGATTAAATCTGGCATATGATCTCTATTCTATATTTGTAGATTTCTATAAAATTTTGAACGAAATACAGTTAGAGGAACTCACGGTGATTAAATCTGGCATATGATCTCTATTCTATATTTGTAGATTTCTATAAAATTTTGAACGAAATACATTTAAAGGAACTCACGGTGTAAAGCTGCCCGAATATAAGAAGAAGATTATAATTACTTATGTTTAATTCAGCCATTAAAATTTTCAGTGTGTTTAATATTTTGATAGTTTATATATATAAACTATCAGCTATTAAAAAACCATTTGGACAGCTGGTACTTTAGGTTTAGTAAAAATGGAGCGTTAAGCGGTAGCACAAATTGTTTTAATTGTTGAACAATATTTCAAATATAATGGAAATCTGGCGGCCATAATTCGGAAATTTGAGAATGGACCCCCTAGATTGCGTGATTTAACACCAGTGGATTTCTTTTTATGTAATTATTTGAAGTCAAAGGTCTGTGCCAAAAAGCCCACAAGCACGCGTCCATTGGAGGAGGAAATTCAACGCTACATCAACGAAATTCAGCCACATTTACACAAAGTGGTCATGAAAAATTTCAACAAAAGAGTTGGAATGTGCCAGCAAAGCTGTGGAGCTCATTTGTCTATGTGTTATTCCATACATAACCTTACCCTGTGTAATTTACGATTCAATAAAAACATAATAATTTAAAGAAAAATAACCTGTGTTTTTTTATTTAATTAAAATATTGCGTTAACACGTTGTTCTGCCTTGTGACGCTCCATTTTTCCTAACCCTAAACTATTAGTTGTCAAATGGGTTTTTTAATAGTGTTCCCAACACTTTACTGCACGAATGGTAGTCAATTCAAATCTTGCTTTAATATATATGTGTGTGTGTGTGTTTTAAATTATAGTCTATTCCAAAAAGGAATTAAATGTCAGTTAAATATATTACAGTACACTCCCGATTATCCGTGGGCGGGTTATCCGCGCCTGCCGCACTAAGTGGTTTTTTTTTTTTTTTGCTTCCAAGCAAAGAGAAAATGCTTCCAAAGCAAGAAGCAAACACAAATGACTGATTTCTTCATTCGTCTTTAGTTTTATAGTTATGCTTTTGTAATTGCATAATACATTACAGTATTAAACAGTACATATGTATTAATTTTACTGTGTATTCTTGATGCCTCTCTCTAGCTATGAAATAAATTTCTTACCTAATTAATAATTTATTGCGATTTTCTATTTATTACATTTTACAGTTTGGCACAATAAATTAGATGCTGAATATGACAAAAGAGTTATTTTTATGCTTTAGTTAACTTTGCAATCAAACTACAGTAGACTCCCGATTATCCGCGGACGGCTTATCCGCGCCTGCCGCACTAAGTTTTTTTTTTTTTTTTTTTGCTTCCAAGCAAAGAGAAAATGCTTCCAAAGCAAGAAGCAAACAGAAATGACAGATTTCTTCAAAAAGGTGTAGTTTTACAGCTATGCTTTTGTAATTACATAATACATTACAGTATTAAACAGTACATATGTATTAATTTTTCTGTGCATTCTTGACGCCTCTCGTAAGTACAAAGCACTTTTCTGTTTTCATTAACAAATGCATTTTAGGTTAGTTTTGAGTGATATACTAAAATATGAAGCGTTGGTTAAACATTTCCTGCTGTTTATTTTACGTTTTATTGTACATTTTTCAAAGTTGGAATGACTGTTTTCTCTTTTGCTATACCCGTTTTTAGCTTTTTTCGGATTATTCGCGATTTTTATTATCCGCGGCGGCCGCGCCACCCAATTCTGCAGATAATCGGGAGTGTACTGTACTTTCATATTCGTATATTATAATGTCATATATTATATTTCGTATGTTATTATATCAACTTATCTCATATATTCTAGAATTAGTTAAAAAAATTCTCTGCAATATCTGGAACATCAAATGCATTGTTTTTGGTTCGATACAGCAATCAGTATACTCAAATAATGTTAAAGCAAAATATATACGTTTCAGTCAAATAAGTGTTTACAACGCAATGTTACACTTTAAAATGAATAATAATAATAATAACTTTTAACCAATTCTGATTATTCACATATTCTTAGAGTTCAAATGTTAAATAAATGAACAGAAGGCATTCGAAAAAATATTCTTTTTCCGTTATATATCAGCTTGGCATAAAAATTTTATTATTTATTGTTAGGAATTCAGTTCGAGTCATTTCTAATACTTTTTCTGTCTGCTGGAATGCTGGGAAAAGGCAAAAATGACCTACTTTCTCCGTAAGCCCGCATGACGGATGGTTTTCTTCGAGCATTAGGGTGGTGTATTAAGGGATGGCTTTTAGTTTGTTTTCTTCCGATGGAAAGACGAGAAAACAAAATAAAATCTGTCCCAAAATACAAGTGTTTTGTGCAATGGAAACATAATAAAACTCGGTCCTAACAAATTTGATTTAAAATCAGTAAAAGCAGAATTCAGCAAGTGTATCTCTTATTCGAAAGTGAGTCAGCAAGAGACAATAGAAATTAAGTAAGAGGCTATAGAATTTATGAAATGAACATAACAGAGATCTTAACTTCGAAATGCAGTAGAACTTGACTAATTCACCGTTTTTTATTCAAATAAGTAAATTATTCGAATTTTTTTAGGATTGAATTTTTGAATTGTTAAAATGTCCTCCGCAATTACAAATTATTTGGATTAATTTAAAGTGAAGCAAACATTGTGAAACACGAGGAAAAAGGGTTTAAAGAAGATTTAAACCTCTTTTTCATACTAAAACAATTCTTTTTTTCAAAATCTCCTCTTAGTTGCTTCATTCTCTAATAATTTAAGATGTAAAAAATTTGAGAGAGTCTTTTTTTAAATTAAAGATATAAATACATTAGCTCTACACTTAAACGTGTCGCTACACATTTACATACATTAGCTCTACACTTAATCTTGTCACTACACATTTACATACATTAGCTCTACATAATTATGTTGATCACATTTCTCAAATAGATTAGATCAGAAAATATAGATTAAAACTGAAAACATTGTGAAAAATCACATTTTATTAACTAAATCATATTTTATTAGCTAAAAAAATATTTCTATAAAGAAATGCTTTAGGTTGCATATCTAACTCACATAATGTTAAAATATCTTTCATATTTACAAATTATCTCAGCTAATTTCGAAATAAAGTAAAAATTGTGAAAGGATTTAGATCTTTTTTTTCTTATTAAAATTAAAAATAAAAATTCTTGTCCAAATAACAGATTTTGTAATTTTTTTGTTCAAAATGTCTTATTAGCTGCTTCCGCTCTAATAATTTGTTTTGTAAAAATTTTTGAGGGAGTCCTATTTTCTTACATTAGATACATTAATATCTTAGCTATGCATATATATAATTGATCACATTTTTCTAAATAGATTCGATCTGAAAACATAAATTAGAACTAAAAATGATGAGAAAAATCATATTTTATTGTTTAATTAGAAAAAAACACTTCTATATAGAAATGTTGAGCAAGAGTATGGTTGTATTTATTTTGCTATGTTTAAATGTATGATGAAGTTCAAGTTATAACGCAATAATAATGAAAAAAGTAATAAACCTAAGCAATTAAAAGTCTATTTCTAATAAATTAGATTACAAGGGATAATATGGAGTATTTTATTTTTTTCAAATATACTGAACAAAAAGGAATTTTGACACTTCTCTTGATTTAGAATTTAGATTGAAAAAAGATTCAAAATATGACGCTTGATCGGAAAAGTAAACAAATAAGAAAAAGCGATTCAATAATTTTATTTTGGAACAACATAGCATAATAATGTTCGGATAATTTTTCTTTATCTGTTTTTTTTTTAATTTTAAGCGCGTAAAACAACGATAATGTTCTGACAGATAACCTAATTTTATCGCAGCAGCGTGGATATAAAGTATCCTTTAACTAAAATAATGAATATTATTACTATGTTATTATATGTACAAGTTTTTTAATAAGTTTGTAAAATCATTTAAAAGCTTGTTTTTTTAATCTTTAAAGAGGTTTAGGAATATTTTTTTCAAAGTGTAATTAATCTTTTAATAAAAAATCTAATTAAAATTTAAAAAATAATAAAATTTTAAAATATTGCTTCAAATTGCACATCCTTAATATCTAAAGTACTTCGTAGCAAATTTGTTAACTCTGGTTAAATAGTTTTCCTTGTAGAGCAAGAAGAGACCAAAGGCAAAAGCATTTATTAACTTTTTTTTTTAATAATATGAAAAAAATTTGATAATTTATTTTTTTAGGAAACTGAAACACCGTCGAGAACGAAAATCATTGAAATTTTAGTTGCATGTACAGGAAATTTCTTTCAAGTAAATGTTATATCTAATGTAGAATCTAGTATTTATTTAAGATTAGTTGTTTTCATCATAAAACAACATAAAAATATTTTCATCTTAAAAGATTTCTTTTTTAACAATAAATTGGAATCAATAATCATATTGACTTGATAGCAGAATGTCAAATTTATGAATTTCCGCCTTTTTTTTTAACTGCAAACTCTGTTGTTTCTTATTGCACTTGCCACGGACAAGCCCGCTGTTCGAACACAGCCGATTTAAGCTGGAGATTGAGCGTCTCTTGTTTTTATAGTAGCGCCAACTAGGGCCAAGAGTACGACTTTGCTACTCACGCATCACTCATTCGCTTGCACAAAACTTTTTTGGAGGAAGGCACATTCACACGTCTCACAGATAGAACAACGGAAGAATAACCATTCCCTAACCGGGACTCGAGCCCGGGACGCCCAGATCACGCGGAAGACGCGCTACCCCTATGCCAGGACACCGGCACTGCAGACTCTAAATAGATGTAGCTGTTTATATTTATCTACGACAGAAAGAACCTAAGACTTGTCGGATATAAATTGAAGAGAAATTAAAATTCATTTACGTAATAAAAAAGTAATAAATCACATCCATATAAAGATTCAAATTAAGTTAGATTGCCTCGTGGAAAATGATCAAAAGACATAAAATTACTACGAATTTCGCTGCTTTGCATCGATTTAGACAAAGAAACAAACAACAACAAAAACACCGTGTTTGTTCATGTTCAGAATTAAATATTTCTACCTTCCAATTCAAAGAGCCAATTATATTGCTCACGTGTCACTTGCAGGTCTTGTGATCAATTGAATTCTGAGGGATATGAGATTTCCTCTTTAACTCTTTATTTGTCGAATATCCAAAGTATATAAAGCAATCTGCATCTATAAACTTTTCTAATGAATTGCAATTGCAAATTTTTTTAATAGAAAACTCATTTACATTCAACTAATCCTGATTATTATGACTCTAAAGAAAAAAATATTAACAAAACAGGGGGAATATATCATATAGAACAGATTTACTTTATCAGCAAGATACGTTGTAACTATTTAAAAATGAAAATGATTGTTGCTAACGGAAGATTAATTGTATCTTACTGTAATGTTTATCTGATCCGAGAGTGCCTTATTCAAGATAATTTTCCTACGTTGTAACCCTCGAGTTAGAGTCTAGTCAGTTTATTTATGGCTAACTGGATTGCTTTTCTATTCCGGAATTACGATTCACCTGAGAGCAGAAATCCCTAAATGGCACTTCTACAATAGAACGAGGCATTTCCTCTTCTGACAGTCTCGATTTCAGTTCCTGGAACTCTCCAGCAGAATTTACAGCTGTCTCAAGGATATTCATTCTTAAACAAATATTATGCAAAACCAAATTTATATTCAAAATACCAACTTGTTTGTGAAGTTATTTATATTTTATTCATGAATTGTTGATTAAAGTAACTTAGAATTGCGCTTGTGTCTTTATAGTCCCATTGCACCATTTGTATGTTATTTCTTATTTTTAGTAAATGAACGGAGGGTTAAACCGAAGTCAACCCAAAGAATAACAAAGTTTTTTCTGTGTAGTTTACAATCTGTTCAATATATAGACATCTTCTATTTCAGGAGTGGGTATTAAGACACCATCAAGACATTTTGGGTTGACTGCCTTTACTAAGACCGCATATAAAAAGAAACGTATTTATGGAACATTATATTATCTTTATCTCTTGAGTAAAACGAAGTTTTTTTCTTCAAAATAACATAATTTTAAAAGTGCGTTGTGGTTGTTGCTGCTGCTTATCCACCTTGGATTGAACACCAAATCAAATCAAGTCCAAGAGATCGGGGAAAGAAGGGTGCAGTAGCTTCTGAAGGTAAACAAGTCTGACTTTAGATCATATGAAGATGATACTCATACACTCGCTTACACAGCCTCTTTTTCGGGGGGGGGACTCTTTCACACACCTCACAGATAGAACACAGGGTAAAGAGCAACCACGTCCGAACCAGGACGTCCAGATCACGTTGAAGATGCGTTACCCTTAGACCAGGACGCCGGCAAAGGCACGTTGTTCAGAACGTAAGATAACTTTGGGAATCTAATGTACGTATTCTAATTTTAAAAATGTTGCATATCATTTAACATCGCTCTTTGGTTCTGCCTACCTGTGTGAATCTGAATTTTCAACGACGAATATAATTAAGACAACATATCGTTTCCGTCTCATAGACGACCACTTGGATTCCAGTGGAAGATTAGTACTTAGTAATTATGTACCGAGATATTGGCGGGCAGTATGTAGCCGGAGTCTTCTACTAACTATAACTACGAGAAATAACTTTAGATGAAAATGATTTATTTTTTAATGTATTTTGAATTTTTTGATATTAAATGCATCATTTGATATTATTATATTTGCGACAATTATTACTATCTTTGTAGTTATGTTCGTAAGTACATATTCCGTATTTATTATTAAAGTATAATAAATATTGAAGACCTACGCCACTGGGTGGACCGCAACACCTAGAAGCTGTAGAAGCATGCTTGGCAAACTACAGCATGCGTATATGCATATTCTTAATTTACATTTGGTATTATATTTACATAAAGTATTCTTAAAAATTACTATATATTTTATACATCTACTATTTGTTATATAAGATTTTTTACATTTTAAAAAGCTGTTTCTTTACAAATTAAAACACGAACTTTGAAATAACAAAAATGTACAATAATAAAACATTTTATAAGGGACGGTAAATGATCGGTACAGATCTACCGACGTACTGGCTATACTGACTGATTGTTTTCACATGCTTGGAATGTCGACATTCAGTTATTTGCTAACCATTTGCCATAAGAATTCATAAGGTTCTTTTACCCTGGTAATGTAACAAAAATATTTGCCTTTGGTTGGTTATGCATCGATTCAATCGGAAAAAATAAAATAAAAACGAGATAACTCGTGTCCCGGCCACAACGTTCGACCTGTTAAAAACGAGATATCTCGTGTCCCGGCCACAACGTTCGACCTGTTAAAAACGAGATATCTCGTGACTCGGACACATCATTCGAAAATTAAAAATGAGAAATCTCGAGATCCGTAGTAAGAGAAACCTCAGCTGTGGTGAGACTTCAGGGAATCAAATCAAGACAGGTATCTCTTAACTTCTACACAATATCGCATCTTGGAATAAACTTAAAAATAATATTTCTCAGTCAGAAGCTCAAGATTGCTAAGGATAAGCCATGATGACTGATAACAGTGGTATTATTTTAATGGCATAGGGAAACAATCCCTGGATAATGAAAAAAGTTTCTTTTGAACTTACATTAGTAAATTAATTTCCTTCGCCTCTAAGCTCTCTTTTAGAAATTCGCCTAGAAATTCTGGCGAATAACTTTAAATTTGATTCAGATAGAAAAGTATTAATAACGATGATGACTCTTTTTTAATCAATTGTAATATGTAAAAGACTTTGATTAGGTATAAAACTGTATTTCAAATATAAAAGAAGGATTCTGGTTTTAACTGTAGCCAAGATTAAACGTGAATGTTAATGAATTATAGTGCAAATAATTTCTTTTAAGTTTAATAATGTACTTTACTTTAATTACATCTTTACTTAATTTATATCTTTCTAGTTTGACTCTTTACTCAATTTCTGCAAATAAATATATCCTTTTATTCAATTGTAGATAGATATTTTTATACCATCATTCTTTAAAGGAAGCATTAAATCATGTAGGAAAGTTGACTGATGTAATCATTCGATTTTGCGTAAAAATAATTTGCAAAATTTTTTAATGATGTGATTACAGTTTTTATGCCAATCGAGAATATTAAAATTGAAATGAAATTTAGAAAAAAAAAAAGCTGAAGTTGCAATAACATTAGAAACAGCAATGATGTTTTCACACCTGATTTTCTTAGTTAGATGATCTTACTCTAAGAAATTTTTTTTTAAAAAAATATCGCATCTTATTTAATATGGGATCTTTTTTAAAAGACATTAGCACTTAAACTTTACTTAAATTTTTCGAAGGGTGGAAATATGTCTAAATACGACCCACTCAAAAAAAATTATTTTCACTCAATGTTGTAATGTGTTATTTTTGTTTTAAAATATCATTTCGTAACAAAAAATGGATATATCAATATATATCCAACATATATATACTATATTGACAATATATTGATATCCGTAATTTTTCCTGTTACGTGGATGATATTTATAAATAAAGTCAACTCAATTTTTTGATTTCATTATTTTTAGCTATATACCAAAGTTTTGAAGTTTTGAAAGTCCGTGAAAGTAAGTAAAACAAGTAAGTGTAAGTAAGTGAAACAAAGGAAATGTCTATAAAATCTACTAAATGAAGCATTTGCTTTATGTTAGAGGTGATGTTTTTATGAGGATTTTGCAAAACTATCTAATGATACAATTATAGTTAGGTTATAGAATAGTTACGTATCTGCAAAATGTGACAAATTGGGCATTTTTTTATTATTCAAGGTGATGTTTTTGTAAGCTAAAATAATAACTAGTTTCGAAAAAAATTGATTAAACATATTTATGAATTCGTTTAATAGTAAGGAAATAATTCTGAAAAAGTAATTTAGGTTAGGTTAATTTATTAAGTAATACATTCTAAAAATATTAGATACACATTTTTTGCTACAATAGGATAATTTTAACTGTAAAGAGGAAATTCAGATTTAATGGATTTGATTAGTGATTGCTTACTTAATTTTTTTAGAATGGACTATTCATATTGAATTAAATTTACTTATATAAAAATGCATTTTAAAAGTGAAAATAAATTTACCTTTAAAATTAAATTTATCAACATCTTTTAAAATTATATTTAAAGAAAGTTTCTTTGCTTGTCAATTTTCAAGATTGACTTTAATTGTCAGTAGCTTCTGAATCCAGAATTCCCTTTGATTAAGCAGGAGACCATTATATGTAATAATGATTATAATAGATGAAGATATTGCAAATTTTTTATATGGATTAAATAAATAAAGTGATAGATAAACTATTTGTACTGTATTATATGAAAAGTTCCTTTTTTTCACCTAGAATGTTCAGTCTAATCGTGGCTCATATACTGTTTTCAATACGGTTAAAGTTTAGCTTGAAATAGAGATATACTTGCCATTATAGAAATGTTTTAAATAGCATAAAGAGTTATATTTTTGAGGTTTTGATTTACTAAATATATTGCTGAAAAAATAACGATTTTTATATTTTCATAATGTTACTATCACGCCAGTCATACAATACAATATCTTTAACCAAAATATCTTTTGAAAAGATTCTACACTTCTGCGACTAAAATGGCCGAGTTAAAAGCTTTGAATTTCAATATTTACGACCAATCAATACGTACTTTGATGAGGAGTCAATTAGTCAATTCATCAATAGATAAATTAACTGATATTTCTCGAGACTTAAATTGAAATTGTTTAAATTGACAATATTTGAAATCTCTCATAACTCGGTCAGTTTTAATCGCAGAGGTGGTGAAATTTTTTAACCATAACTTTTTAGTGTCGTCAGAATAAATTTCTAAATATGACTAACAAGATCAAGAAATTCAGACATCAGCCTTTTCCAGCAGTATATTTATAGGAAACAAAACAGAAGATAATTATTTACATCAACTTAAAGCTTTTTCCTATTAATGTACGGGGTTAGTACAAATGATGGACCCTATTTGAAATCATATTTTCAAAACTACTGTACAGATTACAATAAGTGATACATGAATTTAAAGAGAAATATGTCAAGTTTTTTTCAGTTACAAATGTTCGATGTGTGACTGTCTTGTGACATCCAATCTGTAATCCAGTTCGTTCTAAACATTTTGTAGCATCACTCTGTCAATGGTTTTGAATGTTGCACAAATGCGGTCTGATTTTTTTATAGGGTTACGTCAAAGACATTCTTTATGCACAACTAATTATTTGCACCACATCAACTTCTATCGCCGGCATTTTGACTCCAAACATCAGGTGGTGGCATACGAACCAGGGGATTTGGTGTGGAGTTTTATTCCAGTTCGTAAAAAATTACTTTCCGAGAAGCTCCTCAATAGGTACTTCGGCCCTTATCAAGTTTTGAGGCGGTTGTCCGACGTCATCTATGAAGTAGTCGATTTCGATCCTATTCTAGAAGGCGGAAACCAAAGGAAGTTGTCCACGTCTTACGCATGAAGCCATTCCATGACCCAGAAGAACAAGATGACCAACATTCTTATAAAATTGTGGAGGTCCCGGAAAGAGACATTTCTCAAGAAACTACTCCCCGTGAAGACACGGCAACTTATACTGGCCCTGTGACTCGATCAAGAACTAGAGCCACACAATGAAATGTCATAACATCGAGACGATGTTCTTTAAGAAGGGAGCAATGCCGCATTATAGAAAGGCAGTCGAATCTCCATGGCTGAATGGTCATGGCACTGGTCTCATCATCAAGAGACCTTGAGTTCGAATTCCGCTAGAGACAATGGTATTCATAGTATGTGTAAATATTTAATTCCTTGATTTTATGTTTTCCTTTATTTCATGTTCCAGAAAATACTGGACATTTCTTTAGTTTACCAGACAAGTGTTCTGGAACTTTCCCTGCTTGTATAAAAGCAGAAGATTTGTTAGTCACTGTATTCTCAGTTCTCAGTTGAGTTAATAAATTGGTTTAGCTATACTTTTTGTGTTTGTCATTGTGTTCCATATTAAAGTACCTACGTGACAATACTGTCAGAACTTAAAGAAAACATTTTTGCAGCATTCAGAATCATTGACAGAGTGATGCTACAAAATGTTTAGAACGAACTGGATTAACAAGAGAATCACACAGATCGGACATTTCCAACTGAAAAAAAAATTGGCCGAATTTTCTTTAAGTTCATGTATTACTTATTGTAATATATGTAGTAGTTTCAAAAATATGATTTTTTTAAAAATTGGGTCCATCATTTGTACTCACCATGTATTTATTTGTCTCTTACTCATTAGGCCATTATTAGATTGGACACACTCTCTTATTCATAAAGTGTAGCTAATTAGATCGTAAAAAAATTTCTTTTATTACTTTAACTCACCTCATAAAATGAATTTCAACTTCCAGAATGACAATAATCAAAATGCTTTAGCAGTTATTTATAAAAAAAATTATCAAATAATCGAAAACTTTTATCTGATAATATAATTGTGTCTTAGATCTTACGGAGAGAGTGTTTTGAATAATGCTAATGTGAAATAATACAAAATAAGCATAGCACAGATATACAAGAATAAAGTTTTACAAATTTAGTGCATGATTCTTAGTAAGAAAAGCGCAGTTGCAAGCACATATAGTAAGCATTAAAGCATAAAAATATTCTTATATGTGATTATATTTAGAGAAAAACTCACCCAAAGCCACCAGATGAGGGAGTAGCACCGCCAGAAAAATGGCAGCGAGGACACAACAGGTGGCAGCACCGGCGGGTTCCACTTCATCGTGGTTGCCAGATGCCATTGTGGGCAATCCCACGGACACCCCTGGAAAGAAAAGATCAAACACAAATGAATTATATTTGTTTTTTTCAGACATTTAATCGTGATATTACAAAATTACAATAATGTATCGATTATTTTCTAAAATGCAGCTTATCTACACTATTTACTAATAAGTATTTGGACACCCATGTAAATGAAGATATCTGCATCCTGCTTGTGTCAAGCCTTCTGTATTTAATATCGTGTAGGAAACAACATTAGCATTAGTAGCATGCAAGATGCCAGGAAATTCAGAGCCGTCTGATTTCGAGAAAGACGTAATTGTCGGATATCATAGAAATGATCTATCCTTAGGGGATGTATTTAATGAGTTAAACATCCCAAAATTGGCAGTTGCTTTTGTGATTAAAAAGTGGAATTCAGTGGTGATTGTCGGAATGTGCTTTGACCCGGCAAACCCACGAAACCGATGAATGCTTTCCAAAGAAATTCTGAAAAATCGCACCAAACCGATTGCTCACATACTGCAGAAGTTTTAATAAGCATGTTTAGATAAAAAAAAACTGTGCAAGGAAGAACATTTGCTTAGCTGATATGGTCATGTTGTTGTACATAAACGTTTGATTACAAAATTTAACAGTGCTGCTCGGTTGAGGTGGTACAAAGCATGTCGAAATTGAGCCGTAGATAAATGGAAACATGATGAATCAAAGTTCAGTCTCTACCAGTTGGAGATAGAGACTGTATTTGGCGTATTCATGAATAAAGTCTTTTGCCAGAATGCATAGAATGCCTATATTGTGCCTACAATAAAGTTCGGCAGAGGTGGAATTATGGTCTGGAGATGTTTCTCGTGGTATGGACTGGGACCTTTGATCTTAGTTCATGATAATATTAACGCCGACCCCCACTTCACTATTCTAGACAACAATGTGCTTCCAATGCTGTGGCAATTTTACAGGTTGGATCATTGTTATTTCTAGGATGACAATGCCATGGTGGACCTATCACTCATGTTGATAGGTCCACCATGTATCGGTACGATGACAAGAAAGTGAACGGACTGAACTGGTCTGCCCAAAGTCCAGACTTGAATCTTATAGAAAACCTCTACGACGATTTGGATCACCGAATTCAAGAATATAACAACCACCCAAAATCGGTGAAAGAACTTATGTGTCTTCTCCAAACCTAGTGGAAGAAAATACCATTGTCCATTATCCAAACATTTGAGGGAAGCATGCCCTGGAGGATTAAAACTGTGTTTTCCTCAGGTGGAGGCTCTACCAACTATTGAATATGAAAGAATTGTACTTATCTCTTTTTTCACAGGTATCTATTTACTTATTGGTAGATAATATAGTTAATCATACGGTAGTGGTGGTCTCAGTTAGATTTCAGCTTCCGAGACGTAGGATTTCAGATTCGAAATTCGTTTGCACTAAATATAGATCGTATATATTTTCCTGGCATCTTCTAAATCTGATGTTATGAGCCAAACGTCCAGCGGTTGGTGTGGCGCGAAAATTTGGAGATGGATGTCAAGTCAAGTGTTGTACTTCCATCTGACTGTGCTTCAAAGTAGGGATTGCCTTACTTCAAAAATGGGACGCTAATAATACTAAAATAAATTTAGTTAGTTTCTTTTAATAATCCTGATAAGATAAGAGAAGAAAGTTAATTAAATTTGTTTACTGTCATTTTGAAAACTCTTATTTAATGATCACAAATTGCTGATTATTACTCTAATAATACTTTATAAATACAAAAATTATTTTAGCATATTTTAATTGTGAATTACTTTTTCATTTACATTTATTCAACTGTAGATTTTCAATACAGATGAAAATAGTAGCAAATAGAAACAAAAGAAAAATATGATCTAAATCAACTTAATCCATCCATAATATAAACTGATTATTTCACTCGATATATCTACTTTTGAACGAATGATGCGAGAAAATTATACTTTTCTATCCGCGAATTCCACTGAATTAATTACTGCAGACTTAACTTGACCAAACTAATAACATCACTTTAACGGTAATCAATCAACATAATGGCAGTAGAAAATTCTAATATTACTTAATCGACAAAAGAAACCAATTCATCTCATGCTGTTACAATTAACCAATCAGAATTTTGGCCACGCCTATGTTTATCCATCAAAATATGACTTCCGATGTTGATCGAGGTTTGTTTGATTAGAGGAAATTGTTCTTCCAGCATCAAATTAAGTTTGATTAACTGGCAATGCAATACGTTTTATGTTAGACCCACGACATTAAGATAAGGTTATAGATTACTTGAAAGGAATAAAGTACAATTCGTTGGCTTAATAATCTTAATATTTTTCATAGTGCTTATAATAAATGAGAATTTGATAGGGATTTCTTTACACGCGTCGACTCAGGTAAGGGAATTATAGGGATGTTTTAAAAGAATGTGCTTGGCTTGCCATTTTTTATTCCTTCACTCGGAGTGTGTGAACTTGTCGGCTTTTAGCCGACTCAGCAATTTTAGAACTCGTGTTGAATTAATTAAATAGAAAAGTGGAATGGGATCAGGAAATAAAAGAATACTATAGAATGAAGTTAATATGTGCTGAATTGAGCTGAAAATTAGTGAATTAGTTGTTTAAATTAGATTTTAAAACATCATTACACACACACACACACACACACACACACACACACACACACACACACACACACACACACACACACACACACACACACACACACACACACACACATATATATATAGAGAGAGAGATTTTCATACATATTTTCGAATTTATCAACATCTTTAAAATAGCCTATTCTTAAACATGATTTTTTTATAATTTGGACATTATTTTTTTCATCACCTTAATATTTTTGTTTTTGTTTTTTTCCGCGAAAGTGATGATGTAGTAATATTGTATGTATACATGTAAAATTAAAAATCGTAGGTAAACAAGTTGCGTTGTAAATTCAAATTTAAAAGTTTACTAAGACGCAAATATATTAGAACAATATATTTAACGAAAGAATAATCAGAAAGTAATTCTTTTCCTATAAATTACTGATAATCTGCTCATTAACAAACAAGTAACATGAAATGATAATTATTTTGATTGATTTTTCACATTTTCAATATTCATTATATTATTTGAACTTACTTTCCTTCCAAAATTACACAATAAAAATTATGCATTTTGATAACGTCAGACATGTCATTTTGTACGCGAAAACGACAAGATTTAATTAAATATAGATGATTTAATTTTGTAAACGCATGAAGTAAATATAGATCAGCTTCAAGGCAATTCCTTGAAATTCTCCGCAATTTCTACAATTCTTTTGAATCAAAATTAATTTCTAGTAGCAATTTATCTCTGTCTTATTCTTTGAGTAAAATAATTTCAAACTGCGATTCCATTTCTGAAAGGTTAGATTTAAATGTCACAAGAGATGTTATTTATCATATTTGTAATATCGTCTGAATTCCGTCAAATCAAATTATCGTTTGAGACAAAATAACATTCTCATTACTCATTTTTCAATTTAAAGTTCTCAAAGAAAATGTATTTTCGAGTTAAGTAGCGGAATTCAAGGAATCTGAATGATTTATTGCGCTTTCAAAGATTTTTCTGAAAATAACAATTTAAAATGAGCTGAATATTTTTTCCAATTTCGAATGTTATTGAGCTTGTTTACTGAAATGAATATAACTGTGTTTTGATTGGTTGCTAGCTTTTCTGAATATTTAATGCGCTTGTTTGATAAATATAAATATGAACATAACTGAAAGATTCTTTAGTGAAAAAAGACTAGAAATTTAATGCTTAGAGTTCATCAAAATATGTTAAAATGATTTATAAAATTGCTTTATAAATGCATTTCTTGTTCTTGGTATTTATGGAATCCAATTAAAATACAAAAATAAAAATTTCAACCAATTTTGGTAACTTAATATAATACATTTTAAAATCATATAGAATTTAAAAGAAAAATAACTATTTGAATCTATGAATTTTGCACTAAAATTGTGATTTGTATTTACAAAGAATTTACGTAATAAAATATGCTTAGAATTTGAGAAAAATTTTGAATTTGGATAGCTCTAGAAATGGAACTACTTAGGATTTCACCATAATTAATGAGTTATAAAGTTTAATAAATTACGAAGAAAGCCTCTAAAACATTAAAAAATTCTTTTAGATTTAACTACAATTTTGATCAACAAAAATAAATGGAAAATAATAGGTAATTTATGGATTGACCAAACAAAAAAAAATCGTAAAAATGTAATTTTACACAAAAACAGGTTACTTTGGAATAGAATGGAATTTCTTATTTTAATTTGTTAAGATGTCCAAAGGAGTTAAAATCACATAACATTACATAATAAGCGTATTTGCTAAAGTCTCCTATTATTTTCTTAGTTCGGTATCCTACTTTAATACTTGCCGGCGTTCTGGCATAGGGGTAGCGCGTCTTCCCCGTGACCTGGGCGCCTTGGGTTTGAATCCTGGTTCGGGCATGGCTGTTTTTCATCTGTTCTATTTGTGAGATGTGTGAATGTGCCCCACTGTAAAACGGGTTTGTGCAAGCGAATGTGATGCGTGAGTAGCTAAGGCTTACTCTTGGCCCTAGTTGGCGCAAGATCGTCCATGGTCAGTGCCATTATAAACAACAATTTTATACTAAAATCACTAATTATTTTCTTAGTTCGGTATCTTACTTTATGCTAAAGTCACTAATTATTTTCTTAGTGCAGTATCTCACTTTATGCTAAAGTCACTTATTATTTTCTTAGTAAGGTATCTTACATTATGCTAAAGTCACTAACTATTTTCTTAGTTCGGTTATCTTACTTTATGCTAAAGTCACATATTATTTTCTTAGTTCGGTATTTTACTTTATGCTAAAGTCTCTTATTATTTTCTTAGTTCGGTATTTGGCTTTATGCTAAAGTCACTGATTATTTTCTTAGTTTGGTATTTTACTTCATGCTAAAGTCACTAATTATTTTTTTAGTTCGGTATCTTACTTTATGCTAAAGTCACTAATTATTTTCTTAGTTCGGTATCTTACTTTAAGCTAAAGTCACTAATTATTTTCTTAGTTTGGTATCTTACTTTATGCTAAAGTAACTACTTAGTGCAGTATCTTACTTTATGCTAAAGTCTCTTATTATTTTCTTAGTGCGGTATCTTACTTTATGCTAAAGTCGCATATTATTTTCTTAGTTCGGTATTTTACTTTATGCTAAAGTCTCTTATTATTTTCTTAGTTCGGTATTTGGCTTTATGCTAAAGTCACTGATTATTTTCTTAGTTTGGTATTTTACTTCATGCTAAAGTCACTAATTATTTTTTTAGTTCGGTATCTTACTTTATGCTAAAGTCACTAATTATTTTCTTAGTTCGGTATCTTACTTTATGCTAAAGTAACTAATTATTTTCTTAGTTTGGTATCTTACTTTATGCTAAAGTAACTACTTAGTGCAGTATCTTACTTTATGCTAAAGTCTCTTATTATTTTCTTAGTGCGGTATCTTACTTTATGCTAAAGTCACTAATTATTTTCTTAGTTCGATTATTTTACTTTATACTAAAGTCACTTATTATTTTCTTAGTTCGGTATTTGGCTTTATGCTAAAGTCACTTATTATTTTCTTAGTGTGGTATCTTACTTTATGCTAAAGTCACTAATTATTTTCTTAGTTCGATTATTTTACTTTATACTAAAGTCACTTATTATTTTCTTAGTTTGGTATTTTACTTTATGCTAAAGTCTCTTATTATTTTCTTAGTTCGGTATTTGGCTTTATAATAAAGTCACTGATTATTTTCTTAGTTTGGTATTTTACTTTATGCTAAAGTCACTTATTATTTTCTTAGTTCGGTATCTTACTTTATACTAAAATCACTAATTATTTTCTTAGTGCTGTATCGTACTTTATGCGAAGACGGGACATGGAGTCAACATGATAAATCTGCGTATTTCAAACCTCTCTGTGTAAAAAGAAGAAAAAAAATTAATTTATAAAAAGGAGCATTACAGTCGTCGAAAAATTGCAATTTGATATTTAGACCTTGAGTTCGAAAAACACATTTTGGAATTATGTCTGTCTGTCCTTGAATATGATAACTCTTAAACACTTCAAACTAGAAAGATGAAATTTGATTTGTGACCTTTGTAATAAATTCGTAGATTTCTATCAAATTTTGAACAAAATCCCATTCTCAAAAAGTCTGTTTGTCCAAGTACAAGTAAACACGACAGCTATATAAAACTTTAAGAGTTACAAAAATAAAGTTTGGTCTACAAATTTAGCATCTGAAACATAGATTTTCATCAAATTGTAAATTAAATCTGCTAAAAAGTTTATATTCTGTCAATCCATATTCTCACTTGCATATAAATGTGCTAAATTAAAAACGCTATGGCATGAATAAATGAATTTTAGTTTGTTATCTTGTTGCTAAACTTGTATTTCTATATCAGATATTGATTTCAATCAATCGAAAAATAAGCGCATATAATTGGTTTTTTTCACTATAATATAAAACATGTATAAAATTCTAAAAAACAACAACAACAAAAAAGCCTAATCTAAATAAAAATCTAATCGTTCTCGGCCTTTCTCGAGGTCCAAAATTTTTATGGTGTGAGAAAAGGATAATTTTGTTTTAGGGACATTACCACCATCGTTTTAATCATTTGTTTATGGTCTGAAAATTAATGGAAAATAAAAGTCTGAATAATTGTGACTCGTTTCACTTAAATGGGGAGGAGAGACGTCACATTTATTAGTCAGTAAGCCGAAAAGATCCAGGAAGATTACTCCAGCTGGTTAGAAATATGTCTGTTTGTATATATGGTTACTTAAAAATGCATTGAGCTAGATCAATGGAATTTAGCATGTAATCTTAACAACAAAGTGAATCAAATATCATTTCATCAAATTTTCATTCAAAATGCTCCCGAAACCTCAAAGGTAAGTCTGCATGTCCATCCATTCTGCATTGTGGATTAAATGCATATGCAATTCGGAAATGAAAAGCTATATATATATTTTAATATCTAATTTAATCCAAATTAATTTCCTAAATTTTGTAGGCCCATGTAAGGGTCATACTAAAGTATTCCCTTGTTTCCTGATCCCATTCCACGTATGACGCGGTGTAAAAATTACTGCGCAATCAGTTCTACGTATGAAGTGAAAATGATCCCTACGTTGCCCTTGTCAAAGGTCAACACGTGTATTCAATCGCCATGTTGCCGGAAATCCCATGTTATATAAGACCAGTGATCATTTGTTTCGCGCCCTCCCTTCCTTACTTCTGTTTCTGTGCCGTGCTGTGGCGGACGTGCCTTGTACGCGTCTCTGCTTGTAAATAATTTTGCCTTCCCGGGATGGATATTAAAGAGAATTAAAAAAATCCAAAGCGTCTTCTATGTCTTCGAACCTGCAGTCTGCTTCAATCAAAATATGCTTACACACACACACACACACACATATATATATATATAACTAAACAAATCTTTTAGTTCAGAAGTTTTTTAAATGGGTTTTTCCAAAATTTTGCATACATTAAGAAATCTATTAATTAGTTACTGAAGTCAAAAATAACCTATATTTCTCTCTTTAAATAATGAAGTTTGACTGATAAAATTTGTAATTTTTTTTTGGTGTTAGGGAGAATTAAAACAACTGTAAAATCTTTTCAAATAAGTAGATTGTTCATTCTGTTGTTAAGAAACTGCAAAACCTATTAAGAAATTGCTATGCCCAATTTGATCAAGAAATATGCACTATATGTAATTTATGAATTTTTTTTTGCATCTTAACAAAATTTAAATTAAAAAAATAACAACAAAATCTAAGTCATGCAAATATAAAAATGTATAACTTCTCAAAGAATAAAGATAGAAACGAAATTGAGAAGGTTTTTCAAAACTAAACTATTCAGAAATTAAGAATATTGAAAAAAATATGATTCGATATTTTCGCTGAAAATCGATCTTTCAGCACAATCATAAGATTCAAGTAAATCTAAGAGCGCCAAAATTCTGTCTTTTCCCAAAAGATACATTTAAAGAAAGAGAAAAAAGAGCGAAGAACACATTTTCGCCAAAAAACAAATGGCCTCGAAAACAACAATTTTTTTCGCAAGAATAGTGATTCTTTTTCTGCCGTAAATGAGAAAAGAAATGCCTACTGACAGATATCTCGCGTCGCCATATTTAGGTTATGAAAACCGAGTTTCATGCTTTTTCGGGTATGCTATGCAGTGTTAACAACAGGGAAAGGAGTTTCTGGTTACCATAGTAACTCTCAACACGGATTTGTACTTTTATATGTTACTCTCACTTCTTTTTATACATGGAAAATGTTTTCTCACATTATACATCCTAAGTCCCTTTGTGATTTCGATTCGCAAGACTGCGAAGGAAAATGTATTTTGCTTAGGACAGGTTTTGAATTTTTGATCATTGAAACTGCTTTAAAAATTAGCAATCTTAATTAAATTTGTTTGTATGTTTCTACAATTCTACTGAGTCATTAAAACAATATATCTGACTTTACTGATTTTTGTGAGGGTTTTCTCTGATGTGATGGCATCTTTTAAGAGCTATCTCTATGAAACTGTTTTTAACCTTAGCATTGGGATGACAGCCTTTGTAGCTAAAAATCACTAAATCCCCCTCATTCAAACAAAACAAACCTTAGCATGTGTTGAATTAAATTGATGAATATTTTCAAGATAAAATTAACTATTAAATGGAGATTTGGGAAGGATTATTAAAATAGTTTAACTTATATACCTTATTTTCGAAAATTAGATTTGTATAAAATCTTAGTTACATAAATATTATATCATTTCAATGTAGCTGGTTGGTTGGTTGGGAGTTTTAGAAGAGCCAACCTTGGCTAGAGCCACCTTGGTTGAACCTTGGCTAGACCGCAAGAGCCAACCTTGGCTAAACTGCGCCAGTCGTATGGTTAGTATTTCAATGTAGCAGCAAAATCAAATTATATAGCTTTGAGAAATGGTTTGAATTCTAAAAGAATTATCAGATTAATCAACTCTCTTTTAGACACAATCACACCTTTTGATATGATGCATCTGAGAAGTTATCTTCCATTAAACATACACTGAGTAATGAATTGCAATCCCACCAAGGATGATTAATTTTCTCTGAGAACCAATGACGCCTAAAGTTCTCACTTTTCTGAAAGGAAACTTTTCCTAAGCAAACAATATAATAAAATTTATTTTTCTATATAAAATCTTACTAAAATTATCAAAACTCAACATCTGAATGTTTTAAAAAATAAATGGAATTTATACTTTGACTATTAAAAATCAAAAGCAGAAATATGAACTATAATTTTATTATTTGGAATGAATAGAATTAGAATGAATTCCATCTAAGCATCATACGATATTTTAAAATATTGAGAACTATTTTATTATATTGACCATTACTATAAATTATTGAAGGTATTAGTTTTTCTATTGTTTCAGCATCACCGAAATATTACATAATATTGTCTAATATCATATAATATTTGCAATATTGCATAATGCCGGCGTCCTGGCATAGGGGTAGCGCGTATTCCCCGTGATCTGGGCGTCCCGGCTTCGAGTCCCGGTGTGGGCATGGCTGTTCTTCCTGTTCTATCTGTGAGATGTGTGAATGTGCCCTCCTGTAAAAAGGAGTTGTGCAAGCGAATGAAATATTTAAAATATTTATATTGTAACGGTTATATAACTTATAAAAGATGGCGTTACCTTTTTAACATAAATTTTCATTAACAATCATATTTATATTTCCCATGATCCTTCTTAGAGGTCATTATTAGTTTGTATTCTACTGAGTGTAGTGTATTTTCCTGTTCGTGTTTGTTTTGTCTTGTAAAATGTGGAGCTTAAAAAATAATTAAATAACTGTTCCTGAGACACGTGGAGCTTAGAAAATAATTAAATAACGGTTTCTGAAACTCGTGGAGTTTAGAAAATAATTAAATAACTGTTCCTGAAACTCGTCTATTATTTTCACCTACCTCATAATGAAGTTATAATGAGTCACGTCCCTCAATAATATGATAATGATATTTTCATAATTAAAGAGCTATAGATTTCAGATTCAAATTTGTCTTTGCATTTTTATTACATTTAAACAATAGGCATATTCTCTACCTTTAAAACGCAATTTTTAAAAAATATCTACGCATATTTTTTCGATAAATGAAAGGAAAATGAATTACCTGCTCTAGAAATCATTATTTTTGAAACACGCATCCAGAAAAAAACTCATAAAAAACTGGGCCGCAATTCCTCAGTACTAATATCTGCTATCACAGCTGGAGTTGCCATGAAAAATCCCGAATAATGAAAAATAATCTCACTATCCAAATGTTACCCAATCAGCATTAAAAAATAAAGTAAAATAAAATAAAAAACGAAAAATACAGCTGAATGTACTTTCCTTTTTAAGCCTAACCGAATATTAAAACCCATTGCGTGACGCTAATCTCCGCGGCGTCGACGAATCCTCAACTAACGAGTTGAGACTTTGGAATCTGGCAGCACACCCCTTCTCACGATGGGTTGCAGTAATTGGAAGTCCTGCGAAAATCCATCGGAAGTCGGAAAACGAGATTGCTTACAGCATTCCAACGGCTGTGCGTAATTTATGAGTCCATTACCGAATGAGCCATGAAAAGGCTTATCTTATTAAACAATGGCGTTGGGGGATTCAAATATTAACTCTCGACAACCACACTCAACGCAGAAAAGGTTTCAACTTAAATCTGCTATCTACACACGAATCGGTTATATCGATTGCGGAAAGTTGTAAAAAGAGCAGTAGGTGATTGAAGAACTGATAACGGTTTCCAGTCACTGTGATTATGCAATCGCAGTGATTTATAAAATGGATGCATGTAAGAAGTTTTTGAAGAATATTCATAAAATGATAGCGTGATATCATTTTAACTAATAAGGACAATGTGTATCAGGAAAACTGAGATTTTCAGTTTTTGGCGCGATAAGGTAATAGCTGTTTTTTTAACTCAAAAAGAAAAACTGAAAATTAAAAAAATACAAATATTAGCATCAGAGTTTAATGCTCATATATTTATGGATACATCTCATAAGAAAAAAAAATCTTTACACAGAGAAAATAAACGGTTAAGCGAATTTTCACAGTATTGACATGATATTTTTTGTCTCTCTCATTCCTTTTCTTTTACACTCACACAAACCCATCCCCTCATACATATACATTAAGCAATTTTATTTTATTTCATATCTCAGTGGGGAAGCGGTGGCCTGGTGGTAAGGTCTCGACTTCTGAACCGGAGGGTTTCAGGTTCAAGACCCGATTCCACCGAAGAACCGTCGTGTAAGGGGGTCTGTTGCACATTAAACATTAAATCCGTTATGACCAAACGTCCTCCCGCTGGTGTGGTGTGGTGTGGAGAGGGGGTTGCCAGCGCAGGTGTCGTCCTCGTCATCTGACCCTGGTTCAAAATTACGAGGTCCCTTCCAAAAATGGCCCTAGTGTTGCTTCAAACGGGACGTTAATATAACCAAACCAATTCATATCCCAGTTTTTTCTAGCACATCATTTTACAATTTTATCTTCTCATTGATTTTTAATTATTTTACAATTTATAAATTTTTTCATTGGCAAACTGTATAACCAATTTCATCTATACTTTAAAAAAGTATAGATGAAATAAAAAAAGTTTTAAAATTATTCTTTTATTATTTGCAGAATTTATTCCTTTTACTTATTAATTTTTATTCTTTAATTTATAATTCATTATTATGAGTGATATGGAATTCACTAATCAATTACTTTCTCCTATTCTCTATCAGGCAATAGCACTAATATTGAATCAAAATTTATTTAAACAATTAACTGATAGCTATGAAGATACTAATATATTAAAAAAAATCACCTAAGATATTAAGAAAATGTATTATTATCGGGAATAAATAAATAATGTTTCAAAATTCTAGAACTTTGAAAAGTAAGTGAAAAATTGACGATAAAATTCCATTCTTATAAATTTGAATCAAGGCAAGTTCAATAAAGTGTTAAAAACGATATATATGCTATTAATCTTAAGGTGTATTTACACACTTGATACTTCTAAAATCGTTCAAAATATCGAATATTTTTTTTTATTGCTTAATAATGTTCTCTGATCCTTTAGCTTTCAAACGATACCAAGATGTTGTCAATATTCGAAATATTTCTCGAGTTATAATTATTTTTCTTGAGGTGTTTTCATTAAAAACTCTAGTTATGGATTTTTTAAAACTCATTTTATGAAGAATAATATTTTTCCACTATGTTGCTTCATTCAAACAATCATAACTCAGCAAGAAATTAACCAAATACAGTTATTTATATATCAATATAATCTGTATGAAACAGTGGATGTTTTGTGCCTCAATCAAAGTTACATTTATAGAAATAAATTTTTAATAGCTATTTAAAAATTAAAATGACAGAAAAAATCTCGCTTTTTCTATACATCGTTGATGAAAAAACTATACATTTTTATAACTTGATTGAGACAGATGACATGAAGACTAATATTAGGCATCATTTCCAACTAGAATTGTGCGTCTGTACAAATTAGAATTTAAGATATCATGTTTCAAAAAATGTGCTAATTGGCTCATTAAATATTATTTAATTAATTAATAATTAGTGTAATATGGTGTTTTCTCACTGAAATGAGTTTAAACATATATTAATGACCTACTGTGAAAAAATTGGAGTTTTAAAGTTGAAATTTAAAAAAAAAATCTTCAAGTGTGTACGTACACCTTAATTGCAGAATAATCTGCAGAACCTATAACTCACGATATTGACCGATATTTAAAATATTGAATAACATCGTGATGAGTGTGCTAATAGGGATATATTAACACATTTTAGTGATTAAAAGTTAACTTAAACTTCTTCTCACACATTTCACTTGCTTATTTGTAACTTGCCACTAACTGTATCAATGATAACAAAATCAGTGGGTGCATCAAAAGTGCCACCGATGTCTTGATAGATGTCAAGCCGTTATAAGAGAATCATCTCAATTGCTGAATTTAAATCTTTTGGATAGATCTGGAGCTAAGAGTTAAAAAGTATGACTTAAAACAAAAAGTGAATTAAAAATGGTTTTGCTACGAGAATTGAGGGATATTGCTACAAAAAGTTCAAATTAATTATACTAAATGCCCACAAGCTTGAATGTTACTTTTTTAGATGCTAAACCAAATTCTAGTAAGTACTGAAATTTCAAAAATATTACTATATTTATTCATAATTTGAATCTTTTTTTATTGAAGAATCCAATCCCTATGAACATGAGATATTGTATGATATCTCAAAAATGCTTTCCAATATTATATATATGCTGGCAAATATTATAAATGTATCGATCTCGGTTTTGATATTTTATGCTGTTGGGATGACTTTTATTAGGTAATTTTCTGGTTTATGTTGACTGTATATTTTCGTATTGTTGTTAGCTTTGTTGTATATCAGAGTGAATAAATACATTTTGGTTCAAAATTTGAAGCTGATCAAAACTTTTGATGCAAAGATAGTATCAGAGAATTAATTTCTTAAACTCTTTTCATTTTGGAGGTATTGCGTTGACACATACACGAAAGACCAACAGACAGCCAATCACTTGATGTACTTGGTTCAAAATTTGATACAGATCTAGCATTCTTGGAATAAAATCGATTCAAATTTCATTTATATCGATGATTATCTATAATTTGGATGTGAAAGATATTGTTACGAATCTGTGATGCTACTTCCCAGCATAGTTGGTTCCATCATCAGAAAGACTGTTTTACAGTCATCTGTATTGGACGGAGTCCGGGTGTCACGTCGGAGATCCCAGAGCTTGGTGACAAACTTGGCGACTTTGACGCCAAAATAGATTATACCCGAAACATCGAGAATTTTCCCGATCCGCCCAGTAGGAACCGAGATACGCCTCGAAAGTTCCTGATTAGTTGAGAGGCTTCTAGCCCCACCTCCTCAGATCTATAAAAGGAGGCAGTCTGCAGCTGCCGGGGTAGTAGTCGGAATTGACGGTAAAGAACGAGTCTTCCAGAGATTAGCAGAGCAGTGACGGAGTCAAGCTAGTGCTGAACTAAGCTGTGTGCTACTGTCTGCAGTGGAGTCTTGTTGTATGCTGCTGTGTGCACGTCTCGGCTGAAGATAATTGTCTTCTCTATGCTGTATATAGTTGTCGTCTTTGTGCTGTCCTGTCCTGTCTTCGTGTAAATAAACGTCGTGGTTTTTTTTTACTGCCGTCTGCTGATTGAGCGTTCTCCACACCATATAACTTAAACTATCCAAACGAACCCCAGGAAATTTCGTAACAATATCATACCAAATTTTCTCCCTAAAAGCTTTTATTTTGTTCCGCGTCGTCGTTTTACTATCAGATTTCCAGTACGGAAACCCTCCGCACTTTTGCGCATGCGTCAATAGGATTTGATTTCATCAAAAAAATTTGGTAAGACTACAAGCGGAAATAGAGATGATAACTTTTACTAATTAATCTGTGGAAGCATTACATAATTATGAATTAAAGCAAGACAATGTATTTCAAAATCAAAATGAAAATTAATAGTAAAGTAGAATAGTTAAAACAGAAACGGGAGAAATTAAAAAAAAAAAACAATCCTCAAAGGATCACTAATTATCGCCTCTCTAAAGACTAAATTCGCCCACCGGATTTTGACACGGACAGTCCTCAAAATGTATTTTTCGGGCACAGAAAGATTTTAAATATGAAAATTTTAAATTATGAAATTTTTTTTCATGAAGCATAAAATTAAAAATCAAGAATACTTATTTATGGTATTAATGAATTAAATTTGCTTATTTTTTTCAAATTAAACGTTATTTCATCAGGAATTATTTTAACAACAACACCAGTTGTGCAATTTAAATCATTAAGAAATCACACGACTTTAATAATAAAAAGCAATACAAAATTTTTATGACTTAATAAATACTTTAAAATTTGATAGATATTTCTTTAACCGCAGTTACATAAGATATTTCCTTCCTAAATATGAATTTTAAAATATGTAATAATTTGATGCTTTGTAAATGTATATATAAGCTAAATCGATTCAATAAAAGTTGTTGAACCTAGATTTCGCTTCCCTTCATGTTTATAACCAGCTGAAGCGTTTTCTCCAAAATTTCTCTCTTATTCTCCAATTATTTTGTCATACTAGAGAACGCCTTACATTGGCATTGGCGTACAATAGTTACGAAATATTAACTTTTGGTGCGAATTTAGCATTTTTATTGCATTTTTCGTGCCATTCCCATCGAGGTATTTAGCGAATAATATCTGGCACGTGGTTAATCATATCAAAAAATCGAATTTATGGTTTAGACATGCTTTTCTTAATGAATTGAATTAAAAATTTGACACAAAGTTGCACTTATAGTCATAAAATTCCATCCCTAATTTAATATATTTAATTTATTGTGTTTTTGAATTATCGCTTTCATATGTTTCTGAAAGTACGGACCGACAGACAGTCAATACTTAGTTGTATTTGACTCAAAATTTGACAAGTATCTTCACTATAGATGTTAACTCTGCATACCGAATTATATCTACCAAGCTCTATTCATTTCGTAATTATCGTTTAAACTTACAGTTGAAAAACCGGACAGACGGACTTCTTCTGAACAGATTTTAATCAAAATTTGATTGAAATGTGCAAATTCGGTGTAAAGACTGTACATCAAATTTCAGCTGTCTAGCTCAAAGCACTTTTGAGTTATCTTTATTACAGATTACCTTTTTTTTTTTTTTTTTTTTTTTTTTTTTGAATTCAGAGATGTCTGAAACTTGGAGATTCGTCAAAATTTCGAATACGAATTATTTTATACTTTCTTTATACTATGTATAACAGAAAGTAAAAAAGCTAAGAAACTCATACAAACAATTGTAGTGAAAATTCACTTCCAAACAAAACAATTTGGAAATCCTGCCACATGATGTACATCCAAATATGTTTGGCTTAATTTTAAAGTTGGTAAATATTATATAACTGTTTATCTAAAATTATATGCAATACACCAAGCATTGAAAATAAATCATACCATTTGAGGCATGTTTTTCTGCGATTTATTTCCTTGCGTTTATATTATATTGGATAATTTCATAATGTTCCTATGAATAGTATTTAAATAATCTTGTACTGTCAAGCGAAAATAATCTTAGATAATTTAAATATTGCTTTTTCTAGGCACCTGAAATAATTTGTGAATTACTGTGAATCACAATAAATACTATTATAAATCTCATGCAATTATGATAAAATACAATCGATAAAATGTGTTTCGCCACAACTGCATGCAAAAATAAAGGACATGAAGACATGAAACTTTGCTAAGCAACAAATATCATATTTGGATTATTTTTATTATTATTTTTTTCTTTTTTAGCATATGAAGCAAGTATATTTCACAAGTAATTATTTATTTTGCTCATATAAATCACTTTAGATACTAGCATGCATATGTAATAAGCTATTTTTTGGTCCCAGAAAATCCAAACATGTGAAAATTAACATATTGAAGGTCTTATAGATTTTTGAAGGTTCATTATGCAAAAAAACAAACAAAAAAAAAAAACAAAAAAAAAACATTGGACATTTATAAATTATTATTTTTTTTTTTATAATTTTTTGCCAGCATTTCCTCATTTTCCAATATACAGTCCTGAATATTTTTTTATAGTTCCCACTAATAATTATTACTTTCATCAAATATATATATATATATTCCCTCCTCTTTCATTAACGAAACTGAATACGAGCAAATTTGAATTTGGGGACCCCATTTCCTTTCTTATAAACTACGAAGAACTTACAATAAAAGTTCCGCTTAAATCTGCAGTGCTTTTTTACTCCTAATGAATTTTCTCCTCTTCAAACAAAGCTAAAAGGAGAGAGAGAAAAAATGAAGGCGGAAACCAGAAGCGTTTTTACTCTAATTTTTCTCCCCGCCAAAAAAGGAAGCGCGCATTAGAGGAGAATTAAGCGATTAATGTATTGTCAAACCCCATCTATGAAAGGCCAGCTCGCTTTTCATAGCGATAGGGCGTTACAAAAAAGAGAGGGCCACGTGAAAAAGGGTAACAGTCCTCACTGAATAGCAAGACTGTCTATCTCTTTGGATTAGAGCTAAACCAACAGAGCGCGAAGCGGAAAGTATTCTCTTTCGGTAAGGTTGCAGTTCCTGAGGGGATTATACAGAAATTACGAGCAGTATATTTCTTATCGCTCTGCCATGCTTCCAACAATGTTATCTTGGTGATGGTAATGTTTGATATAAATGAATTGTTGATCACGTTGCGAAAAGATGCATTTTTAAGGATACTGTTTTATATCAAGGATATTATTTAAAAATTATGTCTAGAGTAATTGACAAATCCGGACAGATTTAATAAAATAAAAAATTCCTATATGGTTGTAGACAGAAAGATATCATTTGATAACTTCATCATGATATCAAAGATATCATAGGAACATCAGGAAAGGCTGGTGTCCTGGCCTAGAAGTAGCGTCTTCCCCGTGATCTAGGCGTCCCGGGTTTGAATCTCGGTTTCGGTATGGTTGTTCTCCCCCCCTGTGTTCTATCTGTGAGGTGTGTGAAAGAGCACCCATGTAAAAACAAGTTGTGCAAGCGGTTGTGTGAGTGTCATATTCATATGAGCTAGCTGTCAGACCTCTGTCCTCGGGTGCTCAGGGGTCTGTACCGTAAGAAACTATTGCGCAAACCCGGCTTAAATCGCTGACTTCGTCGATGAACGTGTCTTTGATAAGTATATAAGTAACAACAGCAAGGAGGATACAGGACTGCTTTTTGTTACTTAACAATGCTTAACATATTTTAAGTGCTGCCGGGATAGCCTGATTGGAAGGATGTTGAATTCGCATCCCTTGGGTTGTGAATTCGAACTCCACTGGTAGACGACTCTCTGTGTATATGATGGCTGGTGCACGTACAAATCTGTCATAGCAGCTAAATCTTCCAAGGCGAGGCAATACCACTGGGGGTACTGGATCAGAGGTGATCATTCTCTGATTCAGGTCTAAATTACGATCTGTGGATGAGTGAATGAAGACTGTCCCTTAAGAAGGGCTGTGATGCCTGAATAGTTGAGACTTACTCTTGGCCCTAGATGGCGCTACTGAAACAAGAGAGCTAAAATTGGCTTGTCTATGACAAGTGAAATAAGCAACAAGTTCATAAAGTTTAAGTAAAACCAGAGAGCTCTGTGTTCTGAGTGTATTGTATTTAAAAAAAAAATAAGGGGAGAAATGGTAAACAAATATTCAATATGTCGTCCTCCATTCCAGATTCAGCTATCATATGAGGAACACCGTTTGCTTAGTTCAAAATTTTGACAGACAAGTTTTCTTTATTTTCGTCGGGTTTCTCTTATAAATAAATGTTAAATCCAACTATGATTACACGAAAACGAGGCAAAAGAAATTTAAAGCGATTTCAATATGAAGAATGTTCACTACGTTTAGCTAAAGTTTTGTCAGTTTAGCTAAAATATATCATAAACAAATACTAATTATATTTAAACATGCTAACGATTGAAAAACGTGCGTTTGATATTATATCCAGATTTTTAAAAAAAGTATATTACAGAAAGAATAACGTTGTAATTCATGAAAGAAAACGAATTTACGATTTAAGAACATTACAAGAGATTATAACTATCAGCTTTTACATTCGATCAATTTTGAAAGTAATCTTTGCAAACGAACTCTTCCACGAAATAGGAAAGATGACAGCAGAGAAGAAATGTAAGAAGTAATCAAATTTAATGAAAGAAATAATTCATTTAAGAAATTAATATTTATATAGGATATTTTTATTTGTTTCTTAATTATAGAATTGTTTTTGCTTAGTTAATTTTTAATTAGATGCCGAATATTTTCTTTCTGAGAAAAAAATTCATATTTTTACTTTCTTGTATAGAGGAAATATAGTAATTGTCAGAAAACTCGAATTCCAGATTTTGAGGGATCTCCCCGTTTTAGATCACCCTTTAAGAGTTCGAAAAAATACATCTTTGGAAAATGTCCGTATGTCACTCTACCCCTGACAAAGATACTCAAATATGCTTTGAGCTAAACGATTGGAATTTGGTATGCGGTCTTTACACTGAATTTGTAGATTTCTATCACATTTCGAGTAAAATCTGTTTAGAGAAAGTTCGTCTGTCCGGTTGTCCGAATATAAGTTACCATGGTAACTATAAAACGAAGAATGCTAGATAGATAAAATAAAATACACACATTTAACATCTATAATGTGGATACCTTTCAAATTTTTAGTTAAATCTAATGAGTGGTCGACCGTTTGTCGGTCTGTACTTTCAGTAATTAAGTACTTCAGTAGTAGTACTTTTTCTGAATTATCGCATTTATGTATATAAACGCGATAACAGGGAAATACAATGAGTTAAGCACATTAAATTTGGTATGGGTGACTGGTTTGTGACTACAAGTGCAGCTTTTTAACGAAATTTTGTTTCAAAGATTGGCAAAAACGCATTTAAAATACAAATTTGATTTTCGGTTGTCATTAATCCCACGCAAGTGCTCCTTATAACTCGCCAACGATGGCACGATAGTTTCAGTAAAAATGCTAAATTTACGCCAAAGGTTAATACTTCGTAACTACTGTACGCCAATGCCATGCAAAGCGTTCTTTCCGATAACACCTTTAATTTGATAGTATGCGAGAAAGTTTTGTAGAGACCACTCCCTCTGAATCAAAAATGGTAATTTGTACAATCTTTAGAGCTCTGAATTGTACTTAAAATTCAGAACTCGCATGAAGATATGAAAGCTTTCAATTTTCTATCCGACAGATCTAGATATGAGTAAGATTGTATAAACGGACAATGGTAAATAAAAAAATGAAATGAAAAAAAAGTCTGTGCTAAAATACTATTAATGACAAGCAAGATTTCAGTTTCACATTCGAATTCTGAGCACCATGGAAATTATTTTACTTCCTTGTCCTATGTTAGAACTTCACGCATGAAAGACGTGATTTATTATCAACAAGAGAAGATTAAGAAGAATCGAAAAGAAAGATATTTCCTTATCTTAAAGGGAAAAAAAGGACTTTCTTTCTTCATCAGATTCTCTTTTTCAAATGCTATTTTAAGATTTCTTTTAATAGTTAGTCAAAAGATCAGAAACTCCCAAAAACTGTTTATTAAAGCCTATGACGATACAATATTCAGAAAAAAAAACTTATTATTCTTAACGTCTTTATATATATTAATGAAAAATGTGTTTGTAGCAAATTTCATTTTTAATATTTAAAATTATTTACATTTTATTGCTTAGGATAAGAATAATATTTGTAAATAGCGTACTGCGACATGAAGCGAAAAATTGCTCAAAACACTCTACAAGTTGGAGCTACTTGGATTGGAAGACAGAAAGTTAAAAAATTTAGGTCTAATTTTTAACTACAAGGGGTGTTCACATTTAAAAGTTACGAAACGTCGTAACAACGTAACCGTTAACATATTTGCCTTTGACGCAATTGGCGAATGTAGCGAAACATCTAGGGACGCGAAACGCTAGGAAGCGAAACATCTAGACTTTCAGTATAGTAAAATTTATTTCAAAACTATTATTTTTTCTAATTTTAATATTTATTAAAAATATTTTTTCAATACATCTTGAAGTCTGATTTTTCATTCTTTATATTCTTTTTTCATTAGCCATTTTTATTGCATTTATGCTCATACGCGCGTTGAGATGACTTTAAATACCTTTACTGTATGCACAGTTTTTCTCTTATATAATAAAAAAGTTTTTAAAAAGGTGGATAAATAAACCTTAAACATTATTACGCTGTGACATTTCGAAAACTCTTTTAATCCTTTTTTTTAATAAAAGGGACAATAAAACATGGTATGTAATATCCAGAAGAAATAGTTGAACTTTTTAATTCGCAGGCCAATTTTCGGTAGTAAAGCATGAAACAATCAATTAAAAAACAATGATATTTTTTTTAAATATAATATTTTTTTACCAAGTTGCTTATTTTATTTACTACTAAATTACTTTCATTATGAAAATTTTCTCCCTCAAATGGCAAAAAAGATTTACTGTAAAAGGAAACAAAATTATTTATAATCATCACACTAGAAATAAATTTTCTTTATGAAAAATAAAAACATTTCTCGGGCATCCGGGAAATACAATTATGGGACGCGAAAGACTTCAAGAATATCAAGAAACGCACCCCCCCCCCACTAAAAAAAAAACAAGATTTCGTACAAAAAAAAAAAAAAAAATCGCGAAAATTATCACACCACACGAAGCGAAAACTCGCCGGAAGCAAAATGATCTGGAATTATTGGATCCAGTTTTATTTGCTTATGGAGAACAGAATGCTCATCCACCCCTCTAAGGAAATAAAAAAAAAGAATCCACATATTCAATAATTCCACTAGTTACAAAAACATTCCGAAAGAAGCTCTTAAAAACATTTTGTCTTTTTTTTTTTTGTTTCACATGTGATGGCAAGTCACTTTTACAATATGTATTTTTAGTAAGGGGTTGGGGCTCTTTCCACTTTTAACACATATAAAAAATTATTCTTGGAGTAGGAACTGAAATTTTTTTTATAAGACACAGAAATTCTTCTGTTACTTTCGTTCTATCTTTCTCTCTCTATATATAAAAAAGCACTGCAGGTGCCTGCAGTAGCCCCTGTGCAATCTCCTCGAAAGGAAATCTTTCTGGTCTATATTCTTAGTCGACGTTCGAGCGGTAAAGAAAACGCTGGAGCTTAAAGAAATCTCTCTGCAGCCATAAAAGAGACCGATAGAGAAAGAAAGAGCTCTGAGTGAGCGATTGGTGATCATGTTTCTCCCCTTCTCACGCGTCGTTGCAAATCGAAGCGCAGCATGGTGTACGCTTGGCGACCGGCTGGGTCCGCTTGGCGACAGAAACGATCCATAGACTGAACAATGAACAAGACTTGAAGGATGGAAATATTGAGAATAGGAGACGAAGCCTTTTTCCCCCTCCAAACACTTTTAACATGTTTCATGTTTGTATAGATAGAATGTTGTAAGCGATTTCGCACCTATTTCCTAATGTGGTAGAGTTTCCACATTTGTTTTTTTAGAGATATTAAAATAATTACGTCATTTTCGTAATTTAACATTTTTAGAGCATTATTATAAGTGAATCATTAATGAAATTAAATTTTGGCCAATTAAGTAATCTGGTAGTCAGTTTAAGAAGCAAAAGTTAAACGACTTTTGTTACGTTAAAATAAGTTTTGCTTTGTTAAGATAGAAAAGATGCATAAGTATTACAAAATTCTCTAGTTTAACGCAGAAAGAACTTTTAAGAATTTTTCTTAGGTTATTTACTTTTGATTGGACCATAATTTTTTAAAAAAAGACTTTCATATTGATATCACTGATATAAATTTTATGTCAATGCCATTTTTTTCAAATTCAGTATATTTAAAAAAAAATAAAATAGGAAAGGAACATGAATATTACAAAATTTTGAAGTTTAATACATGAGTAAAAAAATTTTATAAATTTCTTTTTTTAGGTTATTTACTTTTATATTAAATATATTTAAAAAAATATTTTCATATTAAAAAATAATTTTTTCAATTACATCACTTTTATATCAATGTCATTTTTTTTCAAATTCAATACATTTTTAAAAACATTTTTAGGTACATTTTACAACATTGCTTTCACTTATTTTAATTATTGGATTTATATTCCGACAAATAGGGACGAAATTAAATGTATTTTTTTTTGTGCGCAAATTATTTCTGTTACTTAGAATAAATTCTGAAAATCAAATAAAGACTGACAAATTAACTTTACATCATTATCATGTAACAATGTTTCGGACTAGAGAGTGGAATCTCCTGCAAAGTTTTTAATTTTCAGCTTTACATTATTTAAAAAAAATATCAAGCGAATGATGAGAGGTTACGAAGCCATTTATTTGCTTATGATTTTCTACTTAAGAAATTAAAAATGAGAAGATGACGTTCTTTTTTTCGAATATTTTAACAGATTCGTCCTTTTATAAATCTTCCCTGTTAATTTAATGAATTTTTTTTCATCGATGATTTACATTATCAGCTTAGCATTTTTTAGATAAAATATTCCAATAAGATTACTATATGAACAGGCATTATTTCTGTATAATAATATAAAATTTTTCTTTTAAACTGTTCGTAATCTTTGTTTCTGTTTATTTACCATATTCATAAATAAGCTTTAAAAAAATAAGACAGCACATGAAATGAGATCCATTGGATCTTTTGGTGCTGTGATAAAAGGAGCGACTCAGGT
The DNA here is from genome assembly GCF_947563725.1 of Argiope bruennichi. Lineage (NCBI taxonomy): Eukaryota > Metazoa > Arthropoda > Arachnida > Araneae > Araneidae > Argiope > Argiope bruennichi. The sequence continues at coordinate 95,394,256 of NC_079153.1, forward strand.
CTCGTCTTCGTCGTCTGACCACAGTTCAAAATTATGAGGTTCGCTTTACTTGGACATCGAACTTGTTCAAATTAAATTAAATATCTCTCAAATTTTGGAAAATAATTCTCACAATATTTCTAACTAATTACCTTTTGCAGTTTTATATTATGTTGTTTTATTATTTTATCAATTATAGTTCCTTATAATTTAAAAACTGGGAGATTTTATAATCAAATAGTATTTAGAGAGTGATGAAAACTTTTTAAAAAATATTTTAAAATTACTTTGTTTAAAATTCCTTTAAAATTTTGAATTTGTTTTTTTAAAAGCGAGATACTGAAACCAACAATTAACAATCAAAATTTAATGTTAAGTTAATGAAATTTGTCAAACTGTTTTACTTGGAAACAGTTTATATGGAATTTAAAATAAAAAAAATGTTATATCGTAAATTCTGGTGGCAAATAGGGGACTAAGGACTTGGATTGCCTAATAGCTCCCTATAAGGCTTAATCTAGTTCTGAGCTAAAACCAAATCAAAACAAATTAAGGCTATAATTTTATAATTTTAGCATTTTGAAAGCAAGGACATTTTTATAAATTATAATTATTCTTAAAATCACTATTCAGGAATCTATATATCAATCTTAATGAAATGTGTAAGTGAGGATAACATTTTTAACCCTTTCTCATCCGAGGATGTCATCACCGGTGTAATCTGCTTTAAAAACACATATTTAACATGCTTTAATAACACATATATAACATATATTTACATGATCCTAGATGATAAAATGATCTGAATAATGAAGAAATCATTTTAATTTACTAATCTTAAAGATATTATTTAATCAAAAACTCTGGGTGAAATGAATTATTTTAGAGAAGAAGCATTTTAAATTGTTTCTCCAGTACTTTTTTTTTTACTAACAAATAATAATTTTGGTCAATGAAGATTAACTTTTTTTATAACAAATATTGAATAATCTATAAAAGAAATTTGGCGTCGTTTAAGATATCCTACAATAAATAATATTCATTTTCCTCACGGATTATCAGTTGCAGCCGCTATAACCGTTGGCATTATGATTTGTCGCCAAGTCTAGAAACAGAAACCAATCCTGATTGGGTTTCACACTCCAAGAAATTGGAGGGAATATTATTTCTACAGGAAGCCAATTCTTTACTTCTTTCTCTTCACCTTGGATTAATTAGGGGACGCAATGGCTCGAAGAATAGGTTCCTTTCTCTATCAAAAAGGTGCAGGGCTCTTTGGGAATTGGGTATCGAGCAAGTCTTATTTTATCGGGATTGCGTAGGATCATGCAAAGAATAGGGAATTGTTGTGACAAGGCTTCAGGAGAGAAAAACCTGTGTTCCGGATTGTATGAATCACAGCGATTCATAAGGAATAGAAGAATTGCTTGGCGCCATATAATGTTATCAAGTTTGAACCCATATTAATGCTGTTATGGCCCGTAATTCAAAAAATCGAAACCTATCAGCACAGTGAAATCGATAAGTGTCTATAATATGGCCAAGAATATTTGAATGTTGCGAATTAAACTCTCAAGATATTTATTTATCAGAGAATGCCGTTTTATTTAGAATCAGACGAAAATTAACTTGTTCTTGAAAAGTATATTTTTTTCAAATAATATAATTTGATATTATGGAGAAAAATTTTAAAGTTGACGATATAATTCGTTTTATAAGGCACCAATTCGAAAATTTTTCCATATTATACTATTAATTGATTTTCCATTCATAGATAATTCTTCGCCAAGTAGCACTTATGCACAGAAAATAATGCATATGCTTAAGTACAACATTTCCAAATATTCATGCGCAATTTCTGCCATTGCTAATAAGGAATACATATTTTTACTGCCTTTAGTACTTGAAGTTTTTTAAGATTTTACAGAAGTTTACTAACAGAAGATTTACAGAAGTTTACTAAATTAGAAATTATTAGATGAGTATCAATGGGAAATTAATTATACCACCTAACAATATATTCCGAAATTTTCAAGACATTGGGCGGCATTCGAAATATCGAACAATATCATGGAGATATCGAATAATATCTTGCGACTATAGGAATTGTTTCAATTCATTGTCTTTTTCTATCTCTGTGATTGTCAGATTTCTATCTAAATAAAAGACATGAGATTCTATTTCTTTCATTGATTGAGAAGAGCTTTTTTGAATTGAGAGAACTTTTTTGTTTCTGCGATATAATTCCCGTTTTAAGAGGATACCTTGAGATTTAGTTCAGCCGTATTCTAAAAGCTAACTAGAAGCCCAATATAAAGCAAACATTAAATGCCAATAAAAAAAAATCAAGTAAATGATCAACTGAACAATTTTTTTTAAAAATATATATATATATATATATATATTTTTTTTTTTTACATAAACATTGCAGCAACCTTAAAGCACTGATCAATGCTTCTTAGAGTATTATTCAAAACTTGTAACAAACATTCGAATGGAAATAGACACTTCTTAAATTTACTGTATTCTAGTCAAGACAACCTTTTGAAGCATTATTTTAGAGTTTGTAATTTTTCAAAAATTAGACCAGCATCATTTCCTGTTTCTCACATTATCGGACAAAATATAGTTTTTCTTACATAACTAGAATCACATTTACCGATAAAGTAAAATAGAAACAATTTGAGAAAGAATTAAGGATGTGAAATGGAAACCGTCTGAAAGCAACAAACTGAAAATTTTACAAACGAGCAAAAAATAGTTTTGAGACTATTTTTCAACTTTAACTGAAGGTCAACAATGCTAACAGATTGATAAAAATGATAATAATCTCAAGAGCCCTTGCTACATTTTTCCAGGTCACTTATCAGAAGATACGAAGTTACTGGCAACTGCTACAAATGCTATTTTTAACTATTTAGAATGTGATCGACAGTTAATATTTCAAAATAAGAGCTCTGTCATTTACTATGTTTTGACTCTGGAAAAATTTATTTGGTATTTCATGCTTTTCCTCCCATTTCATCATTATAAATTTATGTAAAAAATCTGACAGCTATAAAAGCTTTTTTGGAGCTATTGCTGTTAAAGCTATTCAACGGAATAAAATTGAATATCATTTAAGGAATAAACAAGTGAAGTAACAGTACTGCAGAGGATAGCGTGCAATAACAAGACAGATGAGATAATTCAAATATTACTATGATACCATGGGACTAAATTCCATTTAGAAGGTTCATGCTCACAAAAATCAGATCATGAGTAAGACTATTAAAACAACATGGAATTAATGCCTGTCATAATTTTATGTTTTAAAATATTTTTGAATGATGAATATCAATTTATGTAAAAGAGAAATGAAATGAAATATAAAAAATATTCCCGATAAACCAGTTAATATACTAGAACAATAAGTGAAAAAAATAAAAAAATAGCGTTTTTGCATTAATGAAGCATTTGTAACATACCATTTTAAGAAAAAGAAAATCAACTGAAGGGAAAAAAAATTAAATGATTTATGTGAAATTACTAATTTTGATAGAAACAATGCAAAATACAATATACAAGAACGGGGGTGGGTGGGTAATTCAGTGCATGGGAGCATTAAAAATGAGAAATATTTACACCAAATCATTTGGAGAGAGAAAAATAATTATGCATGATAAAATTTAGCTGGTTTGAAATATAAAATCCCAACTTAAACAATATATTACAATATAAATATATAAGAACTTTCTTTCCTTCACCACAGAATATTCTCGAACTTGGAATCTCTAGGATTCCCTGTCGGTTGAAAGGAAATATATAAGAACTGAAAATTCAAGTACAATTTCAGCTGATTAAAAAATTGATTCCTTCCTAACATCATCTCTGAACAGCTAGCAACACTTCCACTGACCTATCCATGTGGCATTTGAAAAAAAAATACCTCCCCACAATATCACCATCAGCATAGACAGAATCGGAACACAACGCATATTGACTTTTCCTTTTTTTTTACCATTGAAAAGAAATACGTTCTCCTCAGCAAAATTTCTCGTGTGAGTCCGGTCCCAATAAGAAACTTTTTGCTTTTATATTTCCACTCCAGTCCTTTTCTTTGATTTTTTTGCCTTCTTTTTTTGCCGTTTTTGCCTCGCGCAATATGCTGCTCGATGGAGGAAGTGTCGAGCGAAAGGGAAATCAATAGGAAAGGGGGAGTAACAAATCTTCCTGCTCTTGCCGCGGGCGAGATATATATTCCAAAGAAAATGGGTTAAGGCGGCCGAAATGGAGAAGTTTAGCCTCAGGGAGCCTTGTAGTGGGGTCTTGGAATATGCATGGGAGGTGCTTCGATTGATCTGACCCTTCAAGAGTGAAGAATCAGACGTTTTCGTTGATTTCAAGAAAGAGCAAATGCACGGTTGACCAAACTGATGGATCTTTCTTTGAGAAAGAGTATAGAAATGCTATATTTTACATTCGTATATAAGATTTACAAGAATATTCAATTGCAAGTATTATGGTTGCAACTTCTTTGCAAACAGCTGTAGATAAAAAGAATAACTTATACAAACATTGTATATTGTCATGAAAATGTTAGTTTAAACCAACTATTAGATTTATTAGAAAGAAGCAACTGACCACAGCACTTACCCGTCACTGATGGGCTTTTGTACACATATAGAATGTTCGAGAAGAATCCAATTTGAATATTTAAGGAAGAAATAGAACCTTCCGAGGTCGGGATAGCCTGGTTGTTAGGGCGTTGGATTCGCGTCCCTTGGGTTGCGAGTTAGAACCCCACCGGCCGAAGACTCTCCGTGTGTGTGTGTGCTGCGCACATATAAATCTGCCGTGGTCACAAAGTCCTCCCTGTCGAGAGTACTACTCTGGGGGTACTGGATTAGGGGTGATCGTTCTCTGATTCAGGTCTGAACTACGATCTGTGGATGGATGAATGAATGAAATGCATGAATGACGTCCGTCACGTAAGAAAGGTAATGTAGTTAAGTTGTACTCTTGGCCCTAGATGACGCTACTGAAAAACAAGAGACGCACCCTTGGATTAAAATCACTGACTTCTAAAGTCAGTGGGCTTGTCTATGACAGGTGTTTTTTAGAAACTACCACAGAGCCTTCCAGATCTTAGATAAACAATAGATGAGAATTTAAATAAAACACAGCTGGCTGGGATTCGAATCACGGACCAACCTATCTTAAACGAGATGCTTTGCCAATTGAGTTACAGCGATTGCTGGTTGTTCTGGTTTGTGTTTCAATAAAAAGAAACTTAAAGGTTCATTTATCTATTTAGCAATTAATAATTATGGTTTTCCTTCCTCACTCATAACGTTCATGTCATAGTTATGCCATTTTATGATCATTTAAAGCATTTTAAAAATATGAAATGCAAAGTAATTCAAAGCAATTATATCGATTACAAATGGTTGCAACTTCCTAGGAAACAATGATGTGTAGAAAAATAACGAAGTAAACACTGCATCTAAAGCATCTGAAAGATTTGTTTGAGTTTGTAGTAATTAATCATTATACCTATACTTGTTTTCACAGACAGCATTCATGTTGTAGTCTTGTCATTTTATGACAAATTAAAGCACTGTATATGAGAAACACAAAGAAATTCTAAGCAACTATAGAGATTACAAATGGCTGTAACTAACTACCTTGTAATAATGACATGTAGAAAAAATTAGAACATTGTGCAGAAACAAAAATAAAGATTTATTTGCTGAACATAATAGATGACTCTTTATGCTTGCTCACAGAGATAATATCCATACTTAGTTATACCATATTATGACCATGTGAAGCAATTCCAGCTAGCTCCCTGTTTCAAGAGAACGAAGCAATCATTGCCCACATGTTGCTCATTTAACCAAGAGAATTCAAATAGAAGCAATTATTATGTAACGAAGCAATATTTTAGACTTCTTTCTGTATTACATTTAAGATTTTTTTTCTGTGTTTGTGTATAAAGAAGCTATAGCCATTTCTTAGAAGTACAATTATTTTAAATAATATGGAGAGAGTATTGCAACCGTTTAATCCCTTCGTTTTTATGAATCTTTTACGAATAAAATAGTTATCAGAATTTTGTCCATTTGTGAGAAATTCAATTTCTAAACGAAACAAGCTAGATTAACAGAATTTATCTATTTGTGTTAATATCATAACTAATTATCAAGCATAAAACTTGCAATAAATCCAGTCTCGTACGGACTGCCTATTGATTTGTCTGTCCATGTGTATAACAGTATAAGCAACACTGGCATACATACACAAGATAAAAACGTATCGACCTCGTTAAATAAAATTTCACTTATAATCTTGACGCCGTAGTTGTTGATTTGTATCAAACTGGGAACTCAATCGGGCAACGGAAATTCGTACAAAATGAGCATTTGATTTTGTTCTCCTAACGACAAAGCCATACTCAATCTATCTAATGCGCCATATTGGGGAAAAATATAAAAAAATCCTGGTTAGAATACTCATGCGAGGTTTTAATTCTAAATCCAATCTGCAGATACAATTTAAAATCTTCCTTTAGTTTTAAACTTTTATTCTAATATTTTTTTTACCCTAATGAGTTTTTGAAATTTTTTTAAGAAACGTGTTTTGTCAAAGAAAATTTTTTTCGAACATAAGCATAGTAAAATAACAAAGTTTTGCTTGAAACCAGATTTTAAATCAGTAGCCGAAAAAATAAATATAAAAATAGCAAATTTACATCCACATTATCAAAAAGAGAATTTTTCCATAATGAATTATCTTTTTATAAAAGAATCCTTTTTAGCAATTATTAATCAAAATTTAATGGCCTTTATTATTATTATGAAATTTACCAACATTTTAACTTAGTATTTTGTGCGGGTTTTTTTCAAATACAAAATACTGAATATAAAAGCTTTTGCTCAAACTTTGTTTCTAAATCTATAAATGGAAATATAAAATTTGCAAATAATTATCAAAAATGGTTCACCTTCAATAAATTAAATTTTGCAACTCAATAAAATGTTAACTTTTTCACAGATTCGATATTTCAGGGAGTGTATTCTATTCCGTAAAATGCATCCAGTTGAAAAAAAGTATAAAAGGCATTTCACAAATTTTATTGTAAAACTTTACAAAATTACGAATAAAGTTTTAAAATATACAAGAGGAAATATATGAGCTGTAAATGTTAGAGTTCATTAGAGCTAAATTTCATTTCATTATTTTTGAAGACTTAACAATTAGTTTTTGAAAAAGGAGACTGAATTAGTTTTGAAAAAGACTTAATCAAAGTGCCACTTGTCATATCTCACAGTAAAGGAAATTAGTATTTTAATAGCTATATCTTCAACTCCCATTATGAGTAGAGTAGTTTAGGAAATCTATAGAAATTCCCCTTGCAAATGAGCCAATAAAATATCTAAATGTATGTAAAATTTCCACCAAAGAGATAATTTTAATGTAAAAAATATTTTAAATGTACTTTTATATTATCGGTGATAACATGCATTTTTTTAAATGTTAAGCTAAATTAGGGGCTTTAAGAAAATGATAATCAGTTTAATATTGTAAAAAGATATTTTTGCTTATGAATGTATTTTAATATATATAATATAGATTTCCGTTGCTCGTACGATTTTAATTTTATTACTTTCTTTTGATTGAACATTCAAGCAAGACATATTTAATGTGATGGGCATTGAAATATTAATAATCTGAAGGAGGATTCTCCTCTCTTTTTTGGGATAAGGGGACATGTGCGTGTGTGTCACACTGTGTTTTTTTTCACAAATAAAGAAACATTGTGGTATAAAACACAATAATTAAATGATTATTTTTGATAAAAAAATAAATTTTCTATCTTGTAGGTGCAGAAATTTACTGTTTATGAAATCATAATTAGATATGTAGTCCTTTTAAGATAAATAAAAATTGCCCCAAATCATTTTCAAGTTGATACCTTTTATTCCTTTTTCAATACTACAGTAGATTATTCGTGGATAATCCGTAATATAATGAGTGTGTTGCGATTTTCTAATGAACTAATCGGTTTTAAATATAATATTTTTAATCTACACAAACACAGCTACACTACAAACTTGCTTGCAAACAACAAACTACACTTGCAAACACACATAAACAATTAGGTTAAAGTAAACAGTATGGTGGAGAGAATTTACTGTTTCCAACCGAAAGCATTCGGCGTTAGCGCAAGGGTTGCGCATAGGGAAAAAGTCGACCTCAGGACGCAGGTCTGCCGTTCAACTTATTGTCTTGTACAAAACGCCACAAAGGGGCGCTCTCTGCTCAAGGTGAAAAAGAGGTGCTACAGTAATTTTATTTTTATATATGAATAATCGACTTTTTTTATTTAAGTGATCTTACTGGACAATTTTTGGAATCAAGACAGGACTTTATGACCACTTCTTTGCAAATAATAATAATAATAAAAAAATAATAAATAAAATAAATAAATTCTAACTTTTCGGTATTTATATCTTTGCATTTAAACAATTTGAAAAATAGTAAAAATTTCTCCTATATCACCTCACTGAAAATTTTTAATGTATTAGTTGCAGAAATATAGCATCCAAATCTCATAAATATTCAGATTATATTTATGCGTTTTCCCTTTTGTAAAACACACTATACAAACTATTACAGTGAAAAATACATCATATTATTATAGTAAAATTTTGCAAAAGCAAAGGAAAAGTAACTTTAAAACTACTTTTATCAAAAAATGAACTCTTATTAATATTTTAAAAGATAGATTTTTATCATTAAGATTGCCTAGTTCATGTCAGATTTATTTTTATGCATAATGATATTGCGGCGAATTGGTATGAGCGAGGATAGAACCTGGGACCTTGGGGTTCGCAGCCAAGTAACATGACCACGATACAAAAGCAATTGCTCATGCAGCGTAGCTGTTAACTGGATTATAAACTTTTCACTACAGTATTATAAAGTTTTACTGCAGAATATTGGATTAAAAATCAATCAAGAATAAATTTTTTAATACAAACTTACACAAATAGGAAAATAGCAAATAACAATCCAAATACTATTGTAATCTAAATGACAGACTTAGTCACAGCTAATTTTTCTTTAATATTGATAATTAAAGTAGAAAAATACAACATTTATCACAAATACTGTAAGTGCTAGAAGTGAACATGCTGCAAAATATCAATAAATAAATAAAATATTTTTGCAGATTGCAAAGATATTCACTCTAGCAAAATCTCTGCATGTTTATTTTTTCTGAACTGCTCAGAGAATTACCTGGTATTCTTTTTTTTTCAGATTTACTATATCATAATACTTTTCTGAATCAAAGCCTTGGTGTGAAAAAGCAGTTTGATAATTTTTGACATTTATATCGTTTACCAATTTTAGTTTTCATCTCTAATTATCAAACAATACGAAAAGATTTCCTTACAGAAGGTGAATCAACTATAACGGAATACACTTTATAAATAAATTTTATATTCCTTATCTTACAATATATAAAAATGATATTTTCAGTTAATATAATAATCTTAAGCATAGCCTTCTATAATTATCTGGACAATCTCTGTAATCCATATGGTACAACCCCATATTACGGGCGAGAAAAAGAAATAAGAATGCATTCTGAAAAACACACTCCAGAAATTCTTTATTTAGTGTGTGAATATTTCATTATAACTTAACTTCTTTTCCCAGCCTTCCCGTGGCCACTTCCCAACCCACAATGGGGCACTCGATGGAAACACAATTGAAAGAATAAGAAAATCAATAGAGAGGAGAGTACCAAATCTCTCAGCTGGGGTCGAGATTTATTCCCTTGGAAATGGGTTAAAGCAAGACCGTCGTTAGACTAACTTAAACTGTCGGGAGTCTTGTTGCTGAATTGGGACATCCTCAGGAGGTGCCGCCGTGATTTGGGAAGGATTTATTTCCCATTCTGCCTCAGATCCGAAGTATTTGAAATATCGACTTCATTCAGTGGGCTTTATATAGCAGAATGTTCTTGATCACGATCTTTGGCCTTCGGATCAGATCCGTTATTACGGATTCACTGATGGTGGAAAGATAGCGGATGTCTAAGAGATGGAATACATATAAAGGATTTGGTGTGGCAAGTCAATTCAAGTATCTTAATTATTTCTTAAGGCGACAAGAAAGTTAATAAAATTTTCCAATTTAATAATAAAATGAAAATAGTTTGAAAACGGGATGTTAACGCAATAACCACATTCTCTTGAGGAACTTAATTTATTAAATTAATTAAGTTAATTGGCGAACGTAATCAAATTTCAGTTATGAAATAACTTATTAGCCTGGGAAATTAGTGACTAATCGTTGGCTGTATGCAAGTTATGAATATCCTGTTCCCTTTCTCTTTTTCTTGCATACTATTTTTTATATACTCCCAAAAACGGCTGAGCTGGACCTTGTGGAACAATTTGTTTCTACCCAAGAAGAGGCCAGAATGGAAACGGCACCTGGTGTAAAGTTTATGTGCTTAGCTATGAAATAAATTTCTTACCTAATTAATAATTTATTGCGATTTTCTATTTATTACATTTTACAGTTTGACACAATAAATTAGATGCTGAATATGACAAAAGAGTTATTTTTATGCTTTAGTTAACTTTGCAATCAAACTACAGTAGACTCCCGATTATCCGCGGACGGCTTATCCGCGCCTGCCGCACTAAGTTTTTTTTTTTTTTTTTTTTTTTTTTTTTTTTTTTGCTTCCAAGCAAAGAGAAAATGCTTCCAAAGCAAGAAGCAAACACAAATGACTGATTTCTTCAAAAAGGTGTAGTTTTACAGCTATGCTTTTGTAATTACACAATACATTACAGTATTAAAACAATACATATGTATTAATTTTTCTGTGTATCCTTGACACCTCTCGTAAATTCAAAGCACTTTTCCGTTTTCATTAACAAAATGCATTTTAGGTTAGTTTTGAGTGATATACTAAAATATGAAGCGTTAGTTAAACATTTCCTGCTGTTTATTTTACGTTTTATTGTACATAAAACGATTTTTCAAAGTTGGAATGACTGTTTTCTCTTTTGCTATACCCGTTTTTAGCTTTTTCCGGATTATTCGCGATTTTTGTTATCCGCGGCGGCCCCACCACCCAATTCCGCGGATAATCGGGAGTGTACTGTAATAACTGTTAACGAACCAGAAAACAAAAATGCCTGCTTCGTAAACTTATAAAATACAAAAGAAATACAACAAAAAATATTATGAATAAATTCAAAATAAAAATCAATATATGTAATAATAAATAAATAAATAAATGCCATACAAACAATTTTTTTAAATATGAAAATTTAAAAAAAAATACATATTGGTAAGTAAAATAAAAGGAAATAATAGATAAATGTGTATAAAATATAAAAATGCACAAAAACATGTAGTTTATGCTTGTATATTTATAAAGTCGGACCACAGTTTAATGAATTTTTCTTTTTCACAGACTAAAATAAAGACAAAACTGCTGTTTAATGAATAATGAACTCTGAACTAAAATTATTTTCTACAGCTGAAAACTTATTCTTGTTATTTTCAGTTAGAGTAATATTGGATAGTTTTTCAAATAACTGGAGTATCTATATTATCCAGAGCAGATGAGTACGACTGGTAGATTTCATGAGGATCGCGCAGGAATTTCCTTTCTTGTCTTTTCCCACTGAACATCGCAGAGAAGTGTGGTCTGTTGAAAGATCGGTTTTGCAGAAAATTTGATTTTTGAAACATCGTGAAGCCTCAATTAGATTGTGAGAAACGAAAACGTTTTTAGTTGTAGGACAAGTTTATATTTTAAGCGAATTTGACAAAACCGTTGGACCATAAAATGCTTTAACAGAAAATCTTGAAATCTCCACGTAGACATTAGCTACAATTGTTAAACAATGAGCAGGAATTGAAAAAACATTTACAGAATGCAGCGAAAAATCGTCAAAAATAAGAAAGTTACTGAATGCTACTCCTTTTTCTGTTCTTCAATCTGATCTAATGGACTGGTTCAGTACCTTTCATGCCAAGAAAATAGCCATTGGTAGGCCTGTGATCAAAGAAAAAGCCTGTCGAAACACATAATATGAAGAACGTTTCTTTATCTAATGGTTAAATTGAGCTATTTTAAATAAAGGATAACATATAATCCAAAAGAAAATGTGCGGGGAAAGGGTCGTTGTAAATGAAAAAATAATATAAGTTTGTAAAGAAAATTGAAGCCTGATTGAAGGGTATTCATCATCCAATATTTACAAAGAAGAAGAAACAAGATTATTTATGACAAAGTTAGAACTCAACCAAACGCTTTGTTATAGAAATGAAAAAGCTTTGGCGGGAAAAAATAAAACAAAATGAGCATTACGGTTACTAAATGGAACTGATAAGTTGAAGCCATTTGTGAAAGGAAGGGCAGTAAGGCCACAATGCTTTAAAAACGGAAAGACTTTACTGAGAAATATTTATTGAACAAAACCATCAAACAACAAAACCCTGGATGACTCTTTCCATATTTACAAACTTTTTGACGTCTGTAGATAAGTCTATAAAGATACAAAAGAGAAAAAAGTCTTTTTGCTTATTGATCTCTCTCCCCGCATCTACCAATTTGAAATTTTAAAAAAGCGTCAAAATTGTGTTTTTCCTATAAATTGCGCAAGTATGATTTAGCTATTATATCTTGGTATCATTTAGGATAATTACAGGGATAAAGCTCATGAGAAAAATTATAACATCATTGGATGAAAATGCGGAGAATCGATGGAAAGCCAATGTTTTGGATGATCTATATTTTGTGAAAAAAGCTATAGATGAAATTTCTAAAAATACAATTAAAAAATGCTTTCATAAAAAGAGATTTCCAAGCCCACGAATGGAAAATGATGAAGAAATCTTCCTATTTGACCCTTCAGAAGCAAGTCTTATAGATAGAAGTAGTTCTAAGGATAGACTTTAACTATTATTTCACGTGGGATGACGGACTGTCTATCTGTGCAGTTGAAGCTAATGAAATCGTTGATTTATCGGAACATCTGAATAGCGATTCTGATTCAGAAATCATTTTTAGATTGTGAAAATAGTATCCAATTCAGCAGGATGTAAATGACTCAATATTTTCTTTTCATTATATCGCCGAAAAAGAACTTTTCCTAGTCAGGAATCAAGGAAATTATTATTCAGTTATATACTTTAAAGTTTCAAATTAATTACTCGCTGTAAGTTAAGGTGCTAAATAAAAAATATATTATTTCTTATTATATTTTTTTTGTGTAGTTGCTTTTTAGGGATATTCTATAAGATAAATGCTAGAATATTTCATTTTTTGTTTTGACCCCGATAATATGAATAATCTTCAATTTAGCGAATAGAATTTTTGGTTACGACGAATGCGTTAAATCGAGGTTCTTCATTGGAGGATTTATAAGTATGTCATAATCACTTTGAAGTCTTTGGAGGTTTTAAGTCCTTTATTTCTTAAAATTCAATTTTTCCAGCGCTTAATGCTCGTTTCGCTAAGAGTGACCTAACTACTCAATGTATAATATTACATAATGACATCACTTCCTTTTTTTCTCTAATAGGATGTGCACTGAATTCCTAAATTTAAATGATGCGGTACATTTCACAAGAGTATTAATTGAAGCCGTTGGCGATAAGAATGTCAAAAAAATGCCCTCGCATTATTTTTACTTTCTCGTATATGTAGTAAAGAGAAAGTTTAGTAATCACCAAAAAATTTGATTTGAGATTTTGACGAATCGCCATGAATGTTTTTAGATCTCTATGAGTTTAAGTTTTGGAAAATGTCTACCTGTCTATCTATGACAAAGTTAACTCAAAACCGCTAGACGGTTGAAATTTGGTAAACCGTCTTAATCCCAAATTCGCATATTTCAGTCAAATCTTCAGTAAAATCCGTTCAGAGGAAGTCTCTCTATCCAACTGTTTGAATATAATTTATCACGATAACTACAAAACAAAGAACTAAATAGGTAAAATTCGATGCACAGAATTAACATCTATAGTATAGACAAATATTGAGTCAAATTCAATAAGGGATTGACCGTTTGTCGGTCTGTAATTTTTGAAACATGTAAACACAATAACTGAAGGACACGATGATTTAAATCGTGTCCTTCAGTTATTGTGTTTTGCGAATTTGGTAAGAGATTTTTTTAACTACAAGTGTAGTTTTGGATTAAATTTATGTTTCAATAAGTTGGGAAAAATGCATCTAAATCATAAATTCGATTTTCGGTTTCTGTTAACCACATGCAGGGATTAAGCGCCAAATATCTCGCCAAGGATGACACGATAGATTCAGTAAAAATGCTGAATTCACGCCAAAGGTTAATATTTCGTAACTATTGTACACCAAGGCTTTGCGTTTTCTGGGATAACATCTTTATTAGAGAGTATCTGAGAATGTTTTGGGGGGAACATTTCCTTTGGTTCTATACTTGAATTCAGTTTTTGCATACCACTGGAAAAAGTGATTCAGATTCCATGTTGAATGTAATCTACACATTCTTTAGAATGCAGATGCCAATTTAGTGAGAAGTAGAGCAAATGAAATCTAGAAAGTTAAACTGACTGAGCATCACAGGAAAAAAACTTGTAAACACTAAATCTATCATGACTTTAAATTCTTTCACGATCTAAATTGGATTTCTATATATTGCCTTGAAATTTGTACAGTGATTTATGGTGAACACAATCTACACTACTTTAGAATGCCAATGCCAACTTGGGGAGTTAATGGAGACGCAAAGTAAATAAAATTAAGAAAACTAAGCCTAGCGTTTCTTAAAAAAAAAGAAAAAAGAAAGAAAGCGTTCTGTGTAACCACTAAATTTCTGAAGACTCTTAATTCTATCACGAATGAAATCGATATGTCCGTATTAGTTAAGCTAAAAGAAAATAAATATTTTTTTCTTTGACTTTTCTCTCTTTCTTTGGTGAGTGAGTGTGTGTGGTTCCCCAGAGTAACTTTCTCAAACGTAACTAACTGAAGAAGTAAAAAAAAAAAAAAGAACAGAAATCAATCGAGTTTTTCCGCTTAGCGAGAGCTTACAAGGGGATTTCTGATTAGCAAGAAAGGGGAAGAAGAGAGATGGTTTCTTTTTCTTCACTTCCTTTTTTTTCTTCTTATTTTTACTTTTTTTATCGACTATTGGTAAGTCAAAAAGGCAAAAAAAAAGAAGACGAATTCACCCTCGCTCTGAGACATCATTGAAGGTAAAAAAAAAAAGTGAGCCGTGAAAAAAAAAAGTGTAATGTGAGACTTGATAAGAAAATTCTGCGAGAAATCACAGATAATTAACTGCTTGAAGGAATCGGTCATTAAATTGCGTTCAGCAAACCTTCTAAAATTTTTAGGCTTAACGTATCTGTGACTATTATCGATGTTTGCGCATAAATTAGCTGTATAGCCTTTATACTTTTTCGCTGATTTTGATAAGGAGGTCATTAAGCATGGTTTATTGCTAATTAGGTAATTTTTCCTTCCTGTCATGTGAAGAGGCAGACAAGGCTGCTAAATTGGCAAATATTCCAGCGGTCACATCTATTCCTGTAAGCGACTTAAATAAGCACACTAAAAGGCTCCTTTATTCCAAATTGCAAGCTCAGTGGGACCTTGAAATTAACAATAAACTACATGCTATTAAACCTTATGTACAACCGTGGTCTTCATTACCTCATCGGAAAGCAGACACAGTATTAACCCGTTTACGTATTGGTCATACGAGATTCACCCATTTCCACTTGTTGCTAGGTGAACAACCACCTCTATGTTCCCAGTGTGACTGTCAAATGTCTGTCCAACATATATTGTCAGAATGTCCAAATTTCAATGTTCAACGTTTGCACTTCTTTCAAAATACGAATACTCCATTGCATTTCTTACTTGGTAAGACACCACATGTTCAAATTTTTGCATTTTTGAAATCAATAGGTTTTTATCCACATATTTAAGTATTCTTCATCTTTCCCAAGTTTTCATTTTTTTTTTGTTTGTCTTGTTTTGTTTTGTTTTTATAGCTGAAATTTTATAATTTAATCCTGAAAAATACAGTTTGGCGCAGCATAGCCAACATCATGGCTCTTGTGCCAATAAAATCCACAAATCCTTCCTGTCATGTGATTAGCTATATATTTTATGACTAGTCACAGTTAGTTAAACTTTTGCATGTTTTCATATATGATATAATCATCAGATGCAAAAATGAGAGTAATTTAATTTTTCAGAATAATACAAAATTATTTTGTGTTTATTTCCTTGCAAAACATCTTTAAAGCGCTGTTTGAGGGATATTTCCAAAATATTATATTAACAAGAAAATGTGTCCATAGTCTCAAAATACGATAGAATATTTGCCTAAGCAATAAAATATTGTGAGGAAGGGTCGGATTTTTAATAAGATTCTATAACTATTTTAATATATTACTGTGTTTAATGTGCCAAGCAGTATTAAACAACTTTAAAATATTTTAGAATTAAAATAACTTTAATGGAATGCTTTTTAATGATAACTTTTAAGTACTTTATGATTTTTTTTCTGTTGTTATGAAATAAAATAATTTTTTAATAATCATTACTAGATGCATTTGATTATATTTATTAATATTAATATTGGTTATATTTAATTACAATTAAATCGTTTAGGTACAGCTTTAAATAAAAGATTCTCTCAAATTCCTAGATATTAAAACAATATTATTTTAATAGTTTTCCATTGTGTATACGGACCTATCCAATGGAAAGCACTCTCATTGAAGCATAGGGGTATTAAAAACATAAATATTCAGTTCATCCATATTCTAACTTTTGCTATATTGTAACTTAGTTCCCCCCTCCGTCTTGTAAATTACACAGGTTTAAACAAAATCCTTCTTCTTTAGCTTTCAACAATGGAAAAAAATTACGTGGTTAAATATTTGATGGAACAATGAAAAGGGCTCAAATGTCAGCGCAAAATACAATCTATTATTTGAAAATAGGCAAAAAATGTTTCTAAAAAAAATCAAAAATTTAGGAAAATTTATGCAATTATTATCCTTAAAAATATTTCTGCCGGCGTCCTGGCATAGGGGTAGCGCGCCTTCCTCATGATCTGGCGTCCTGGGTTCGAGTCCCAGTTCGGGCATGGCTGTTCTTCATCTGTTCTATCTGTGAGTTGTGTGAATGTACCCCCCTGTAAAAAGGGGTTGCGCAAGCGAATGTGATGCGTGAGTAGCTAAGACGTACTCTTGGCCCTAGTTGGCGCTACTAAAAAACAAGAGACGCTCCCTTGGCTTAAAATCGCTGACTCCGTCACCGAGCTTGTCCATGGCAAGTGCCATTATAAACAACAACAAAAATATTTCTAATTTTTCAAACGGTGTGAAATTCATTTTTATGCTGGAGTTTTCCAAGTATTGGCAAGAAAACTACAAAAATACACTTACTTTTTAACCACTGAAATTCCAATTAAAACTTTAAAAAATTATGCCGAGGTGCACATTCTCCTTCTCCAAAGTATATATGTGCCAAATTTCGTAGTTGTATGTCAAATGGTCTGGCCTGCCGACTGTCAACACATGTAAGGACACACACACATATGCATCCACTTTTAATATTATTAAACAATGTAAACATTATGTAATACCACATATCAAAATTTTTAATTTATATTATTATTATATTAATATGTTAAAAGTTCTAATTTCTAAATAATCCCTTCTAATTTTTAAATTATCACTTAAGGGTTAATACAGCAGTTTTATTGTAAAACTTTATTTTTTGTTTTTAGTTTTTCTGTTGTTGGGTGAATCAAAGTTGTAAAAAGAGTAACTAATTTATTCCTGTTTTATACTCCATGGAAAAAAATAATGAATTCATGAAATAAAAGAAGCTACTAATTAGGTTGAATTTCTTGAGTCTCACTTATTAGTTAGTTTTAGCAATGGACGATTTTATATCTGTTTCAACAGCACAAACCTAACAAAGAAATACCTCATTTCTAAATTGGAGGAAAATGCAAAATTTTTAGCATTTAATACAATAAGAAGGATAAAATAAAATAAAAATGAGGTTAGGTATAATTGATATTTTTCACATATTTTTTAAAGTGACTGTCAAAAAGGCTTTTGTTTAGAAGTATTCTGCACATTCTTAATTTGTATCAATAAAATCCTTTAAAATTACTCAAAATGAAATTACTTTCACAATTTTGTTTTTAAAATACATTAAATTAAGTTAGCATTTTTGTAATGTAAGTGTTACTTTTGTTTTATATATGATTGAAGAACGCAAGAAAAATTAAAAATAAAAATAAAAAAAATGGCGGCTTTCATCTCAGAATCAAAAGTTGAGAGCTAGATGTTTAGATTTCTCATTTTTCTTCACAATTTTAATAATTATCTAACAGCAAAAATACCAACAAATTTATTTTCCGTATTTCCTTCAATAGACTTCATATCACTATTCCTGATAAAATTTTCGAAATGATGGTGTGAAGGCATAATGGGAATTATCAAAATATACATAGGTATGTGACTCTAAAGGAGAAACGAGGAATTTCTTATAGAAATATTAAGTATAAATGAAAGTCAAAAGTATTCTTCTAAAATAAGGATTCTTATTTAAAAAAAATGACTGTTTTGCTTCTTGTTAAACTCATTGAAAGATGGCTCGTGATACTTTTTCACTGTGCTCTGGATTTCTACATTGATTCTTGATTATTTCTACATTGATATTTTCTACATTTGCATTTTCTACGTGATTATTTCTACATTGATATTTTCTACATTTACATTTTCTACGTGATTATTTCTACATTGATATTTTCTACATTTACATTTTCTACTTGATTATTTCTACATTGATATTTTCTACATTTACATTTTCTACGTGATTATTTCTACATTAATAATAAATCTTGAAATCACACCTTACATGAGTGTTATAACAAAAGTAGAAATGAATCCATTTGCAAATTAATTTGATTCCATAGGATAAGGATTTAAATATGTTATTGGTTTCAATGTGTTATTGATATCTGACATTAATAAATATTTAAAAAAACAGATATTTATTGCAAATATACATATACTTAAAAACACAGAATTAATTACAATCAAGCAACTTTGTTTGGGTAGATATAATATATTTAAGAAGTTTTTAGATACTTAAGAATTAAGAATTTTTAAATTAAAAATTTTATAACTTATAAGATATTTAAGTAAAACAGAGTTAATGAGCAATCAACAAAACATTTTGGAAAAAACAGATAATCTCATTAAAAGTATTAATTGCACCTGATAAATTATTTAAGAAATACGAAATTAATTAAACATGGTCAAATAATCTTTAATGGAAAGCAGATGACATTATAAGAGGTTTTAATTGCATCTTTAAAAAGCCTGAGGAAATAATTAATTAGCAAGCAAGCAAACTTCGAAGAGAAGCAGATGATCTTATAACAAATTTTAATTGCGCTTTAAATTTTTTTTAAGAAGCTAAGAATTAAAGAATAATAAAAAAAACATATTGGAAAAGCAGATGACCTCATTAAAGGTATTAATTACACCTGAAAAATCGCTTAAGAAATGCAAAACCAATTAAATACAACCAAACATTCATTAATAAGAAAGAAAGCAGATGATCTTATAAGAGGTTTTAATTGTATATTTGAAACCATTTTAGAAAAAAATATTAATTAGCAATCAAGCAAGCTTTAAAAAGAAGCAGTGATCCTATAACAAATTTTAATTGAACTTAAAATATTTTTAAGGAACACAGAATTAATTAACAATCAAGGAAACATAATGGAAAAGCAGAAAATCATATTAAAGGTATGAATTATACTTAAAAAGCTATTTAAGAAATATAAAATTAGTTAAATACAGCCAAACAATCATTATTGAAAATTAGATGACCTTGTAAGAGGTTTTAATTACATCCGTAAAGCCATTTGAGAAAAAAAAAATGAATTAGCAATCAAAAAACTCTCAAGGAGAAGCAGATAATCGTATAACAGAGTTAAGTGCGCTTTACAAAATTTTTGAAAGACACACAGAATTAATTAAAACATAGTGGAAATTACACAGAATAAATTAAACTATAGTTCAAGAAACATAGTGGAAAAGCAGATGATCTTATTATAGGTATTAATTACACCTGAAAAACTATTTAAGAATTACAAAACCAATTAAATACAACTAAACATTCATTAATGGAAAGCAGGAGACCTTATAAGTTTTCATTGCATCTTTGAAGCAGTTTGAGAAAAAAAATTTTAATTAACAATCAAGCAAACATTAAAAAGTAGCAGATGACTTTATAACATATTTTAATTGAGCTTTAAAATTTTTTTAAGAAACTCAGAATTAATGAACAATGAAGGAAACGTAGGGGGAAAACAGATGACCACATTAAAAGTATTAATTACACCTAAAAACTATTTAAGAACTACCAAATTAATTAAATACAACCAAATAGTCATTATTGGAAAGGATATGACCTTATAAGAGATTTTAATCCTTTTAAAAGTTATTTAAAATATACAGAATTAATTAACAATCAAGAAACCTTATTGGAAAAGCAGATGACCTCATTAAGGTATAAATTGCACATGAAAATTATTTAAGAAATATAAAAGTAATTAAATATAAGCAAACATTCATTATTGGACAGCAGATGACCATATAAGAGGTTTTAATTACATCTTTAAAGCTATTTGAGAAATAAAATAATTAGTAATTCAGGAAACATTAGAAGGAGATAGCCTTATAAGTGGTTTTAATGGCATTTTTAAAGCCGTTTGGGAAAATAATTAATTAGCAATCAAGCAAACCTCAGGTGAAGCAGATGACCTCATATCAAATTTTAATTGCACTTTAAAAATGATTTAAGAAACACAGAATTAATTAACAATTAAGTAAGCATAGAGGGAAAGCAAATGACTTTATAAAAGTTTCAATTGCATCTGGAAAGCTATTTAAGGGTGTGTTTTTTATAATCGAAACAATCGAAATAAAATTAAGTAATCCCTCTACTGAATACATGTTGGTTTCTTTCAGAAATGCACAAACATGATAACAAAAGCACCAGAGCTTGAGTGAATTTTACTATAATACCTAACCCTAAAGATAATCAACAGTAGAAATTGAACAATTCTTTCAAAAGAAATACACAAAACGAAATGAATTCTAGTTTATTTTATAAAATCTATCTTTTCTGGAAACTTCCAAGAGCCTTCTTTTCTCCCAAAGGATTTGGAACAAAGCCGTTCGATTTCTTCCAAACGTAAACTTGATTGTAACTTTCGTATCTAATCTTAAATTTATACCGCCCGTTTTAGTGAAACAAGAACTTCGGCAGTTTTATTGAATCAGACGGGCGGGTATAACAAGCTTTTAATAAATATTTAAGCCAATGAAACAACCAAGAAAGACAAACAAAAGGGACCGGAATTCAGAGTCGGAATTTCAATGCAATCGTCAGAATGAAAATTAAATGAATAATGAATAATTGTGACTGTGACTCTTTTGTCATTATTATGGAAACTAATTAATATTTACTTTTTCATTAGAAGTTGATGAAATACTATGTAAATTAAGCTATGTAAAAATTGTAGTGAAATGTTTTAAATGTTACTGTTTTAAAGTTCCTTTATTTAAAAATTCAAAGCTTTGGATATTAATGCAAACGATTTTAGGAAGATTTCTTTTTAAAAATTATTAAGTTGTATAAATTTATTTTAATGCCGAGACACTTATAAGACGGCTTGTAGGCAGCGCATGCGCAGAAAGGGACTGATTTATGTTTGCCACAATTTCATAAGATAGATTCAGGTATTCCATGCTGGGCTATAAATTCCTGTTTTGGCGTCCCTGATTTTTTTCTTTTTCACTGCGTATCATATTAAAATGATGGATATTTACACAAAGAAACATTGTAAAATTAAAAAAAAAGTTCAACGTACCTAAATTTGGAAAACTAAAGAAAAGAAATGGCAAATAAAATGAAAACACACACACACACACACACACACACACACACACACACACACACACACACACACACACACACACACACGCACGCACACACACACACACACACACACACACGCACGCGCACACACACACACATACACACACACACACACACACACACACACACACACACACACACACACACACACACACACACACACACACACAATCTCTCGTCAGAAAGAACAAAGAACAAAAAATGTCGGAATTAATCTATTATATGTTATCAATTTTTCACGCCAAAAAAACCCCCCAAATTTTACAAACGCATGCGCAGTAAAGGAAAAAAAAAATACAGCGGCATGCTGTTGTCCCATTGAGACAATCACTTGCCATCGACCGAACAACAGGTTTCAGCCTTTATACGCATGCGCTGCCTACTGGTCGTCTTATAAATGGCCGAGTGCAAACCCGGCAAGATTATAGTTATCAATATCATTTATAAATGATTTTATGCGAAATATTAAAAACATATTACTGACAGAAATTTTGATATATTTCTGTTATAAAAATATCAGTTATATGTTTAGATCTAATAACCAATAACAATTTATTTGAAAGAATGGAAATTAATTGACCTATAATGTAAACAATTTTGAACGAGTTTCTTTCTAAAATTATCAAATAATTTAAATTACAATAAACAGAATAATTTAAAAATAATTTTTTTAATTAATATTAAAAATATAATTGATTAATTTTAGAAATTTTGCTATATTTCAACAAAAAGATGAACATTTGTTTATCATTTCAATTGAATATTTTATACTTAATATAAAAACTGATTTTAATTAAGCAAGAAATTGAAATTAATTTCTCTATAATGATAACAATTTTGGGAGAGTTTCTTTCCAAAATTATTAAGTAATATTAACTTATTTCAGATTACATTGAACAGAATCATTTAAAAATGAATTTTTATTTAATACTAAAAATATAATTGATTAATCATAGAAATATGGATATATTTCTTTGAAAAGACAAATATGTTTTTATCAGTTTAGTTGAATATTTTATACCTAATATAAAAATTGATTCAATTAAGCAAGAAATTGAAATTAATTGACTTCTAATGCAAACAATTTTGGGAGGGTTTCCTTCCAAATTTATTAAGTATTCTTAGATTACCATAAAAAAGAAGCATTAAAAAATAAATTTATACTTAATATTAAAAACAAGCACCTGATTAATCATCGAAATTTTGATATATTTCAATAAAAAGACAAACATGCATTTATCAGTTCAGTTGAATATTTTATATCTAATTAGCAATAAGACTGATTTCAATTAAGTACGTGATTTGTCGAAAAATAGTTATTATTCCTTCCATTTTTTTTTGTAATTTTTTAACTTTGACGTTGAAGCGTGCAACAACTTAAAGCATATATACCTCGCTTTTATTCATATATCTGTTACTATGACAAACTAGGTTACTAGACAAAATGACAAGTTTCTAGAATGACTGTAATGTAATAACATTTATTTATCTCCTTGTTTTTGTTATCCTTATTTTGTTATCTCCTTGTTGTTTTGTAACAATTATTTACCTGTCACCTAAGTAAGAGAACCTTCCTGAGTTCGGTGTAATTGTTGTAATTTTCTAATTGTGTCTTAATTAATTAAATAAAGAACATTAAACAAATATTTTTTATTAACAAAGATTTAAATATATTTGATCAATTTTTTTTAATTTAGAGGGTACCGATATTTTTACAGTAATATATTGCATAAATGTTGATAAAAAGTAACAGTAATAAAAGTAGTAAAAAGTATTTTTAATTCAGTTGCTTTCAAAGTTCTTGAACAATCTTACATTTTGAAGTTTAAATTATACTTTAACTTACTCAGATAGTGAGTGCGATTATTTCAATGAGAAATGATGTGAAATTAAAAATTATTTTTCTCATTTGACCACTTTAAAATCTATGTGTTTGAGGGGCTGTGTCTAAGTGTTTAAGGGGCCATTCCTGTAAAACCCTAAAAAAAATAGCACCACAAAGTTTTGTTTTAAGCGACAGCACTTGTAATTTCAATAAGGTAATTTGCTAATAACATTTCTGCGTTAGCATCTGGAGTTATTTGATTCTTAATGAATCCAACAAGAGGATATGATTTATACGAGGTGATTATAAAAGAATATTCCAACTTTGCAGGTTTGTTAAAAGAAAATAAAACAAAATATAACTTTGCTGTTCATCGAAAATTACAAATAGCAGTTGAAAATTTAAATTTAACTGAGACATAAGTGCTCCTTTTAAGAACCACCAAAAATACGAATGCTATCAAAGCAATACGGTAACTCATTCTATGTCCTTTCAGCACCTCTGATGTGATGCTTTGAAAGAGTGTGGCTATGTATGTCTTAAGTTTATCAACGTTAGTAAGTAGCGTAGGGGGGGGGGGAGTAAACACCTACTGTCTGATGTAGCTTCAGAAAAAAAAATCAAGTATCGCTAAACACGCAAATCTTTTCAAAGCTTCACACCAAAAATGCAGCAAAAATTATGGGATGAACTATCCCGCTGCTTCAATATCCTTCGTATTTTGGGAAAGGATTGCATTGCACACTTACCACGGTGTTGAATCCAATTTTCAACTGTTATTTTTTTATATTTCAATGAACAAATAACATTTATTTTGTTTTCTTTCCTTTTAAAAGATCTGCAAACCTGGGATATTCATTTATAATCAACCTATTTTATTCTAGCACATTTTGTAAAATTCCATCGGTAAAATTTCCTGCATTATCTTGAAGTATTTATTACTAAATCAAAATTGCATGACATTATTACTGCTTATCAAATTCTAATTATTATCAAAATTCGAATTCTAACTATATCAAAATCACGACATACATTACCATTTCGACAGAGCTAGTTCCAGAATATTTTGATTCCACTTTTATACGTATCTATCCATTAAAAAATAATTTAGGGTTTCGACTCGAAAATATTCTAAAAAACTTTAATTTCAATGAAAAGAATCTGCATTAGATTTCAATTTTTCAAATACTATTCAACAGTAGACATAAAAGTGAGAGTTTGGAATAGAAAATAACTAATGATAGAAGTGAATTCAGAAAAATATACTTTGGATTAAAGAATTATTTGTACATATTAGAAACAGGACAAAAACAATTTTGCGAAGATAAAAGTTTATATATTAAGAATACAGAATACAGAAAAAAATATGTTTAGGTCAAAAATCTACTTCTGTTTGCAATCGTGTCTTAAAAATAATTTGAGCCTTTCAGATGAGAAAAAAAAAATTCATCAACTTAGAAGCCATTTCTTTTTAAAATCAGGACCATCTGTAAAACGTTCTTCCGGACTTCTGTAATCCCTCTAAAAATATTTGTCCTTAAAAAAAAGAGAGAATTATTTTTGAAGCATTTATCAAACACTTCATAAATGCTCTTCAGTAGCAGATAAAAACACAAATAATAACAATAATACAAGCAGAATGCTTTCAGCTGATAACCTGAGTTTTAAAAACTTTTCAATGAGAAACAGCTTAAAAGTAATTTCAAGTTCTCAAAATTCTTTTTTTTTTCTAAACAAGAAACTTTTCACACAGGCATTGAAAACTGTTCCTCTTCTTTATTCGAACTACGTCAAAGCTTCTTAGAGGACTACAGAATTATTTTGAAACGCTGCTGAGATATATTAAGCACCGTATCGCTCGGTTGAAAAGATAAAATAATCCCAATATAAGAATAAACTTCGAAAAATAAAAATGAACCTAAGTCTCATATTTACTGCTTTTTTTATATTGATTCTGTAAGTCCTTATTGTTAGTTTTATTTTCTTCCTTTTTTTATAGAGAAAAGGGGAAAAATAGAACAAAAATTAGGCCGACTGGAACATTTTTCGGATCGTCTGCGTAAATTGCGTTCTTGGATGGCAACATCGATCGCAGATAAATATCGTCTTTCCTCTTTTTAAAACTTTCCTGTGAAGTGAACGGAAGAGGGGAAAGCAAAATTCTTTTTTTTGAAACTTGATCTTCTGTTTTTGATTTTAAAGCACGTATATTAAGCTCTGACGCTTGAATTTCCCTCGAATATTCTTGTGAGAAATAAACCCTTATTGAATGGTAGAAGAACTAGAATTTTGCATAGTTATTTTATCATTATTCCTTTCAACGTTCATCTATGGCAAAATGAAACAACTAAAAAAACTTTTGGAATGGATTTTAGAGTGCAAAGAACATCGGTAATCTTGATTATAGCCTTTGTCTAGTTTTTTTGCTGTTACGAGGTTCATGTCTTGATAATCCAGATTTCTTTCATTTTGGGTCGAAAGTGAAATTAAAAACTTGCAGCTGTTTTCAAGAAAGACATATTGAAATAGACAGGGAAAGAAATTTATTAATCTTTCTTCTTAAGAATTAACATGCATTTTGTTTTTAAATTTCTAAAAAAAAAGAGTTTTCATTTTATTTCTTATTTCATTACTGAAAAATAACGAATTCTTTTCTATGCTATAAGATAAAGCCGTTTTCTATCTAGTTAAAATTTTGTAAAAATAAATATTGTTTATTTAAATTATATCTCATAGTAATAATGAGAACAAAAACTGTAGGAAAACAAATGTAATTTAAGCATTATAACTGCATATAATTACAAAAATTCTTAAAAACAAAATTGGAATAATTCATTTGAAGTTACACTGTCTAAGCACATGTTCTCTAAAACCGAACTTACCTTAAACTATTTGGAAACAAGTTTTTGGCATCGTGATACTGATCTGCTTTTTTATTTTTATGCTGTCGAGTGCTTATTTTGCATTTAAATGTTCTCTGCATCTATAGGTTTTTGGAAGCAATCGCATTTTTTCTAGTTACTAGTTACTCAAAAAAATAAATAATAACAAGCAAGATGTCCTCTACTACTGTAGAAAAAAGTAGGAGGGTGAGGAATTAGATTTTATTTTAATAATAAATTCCAATTTGGTAAACAATATCATTAAATAAAAATAAAAATGTAAATTCACGAAGAAGATTGAATAAATAGTAAAACCTAGCAAAATACGATGACTATTTGGATCTAATGTTTCGGAAATTCCTATAAAATATATTATATAACGCAATCTTAATGTCTAATATAACGTGGTCTTTTGTTAAACTTCAAGTTTTGATAAACATATAACTCGTATTATTTTAAAAGCCCTACGTCGATCTGTCCATTGTACATTTTCCTATTTCCTGCCTCTATCTTTATGTTTCCAACTGTATTAAAGGAAATGGCGGCTTGTTTAAATACGAATGTACTTAAAAAAATTATTCACTAATGCTTAGTTTTGAGATTAAACTTCGATTGTAAGTGCTACAGTATTTCAATAAATAAATAAAAGCGTGCGTTATATTGAAACCTGTTCAATATGGAAACAATAAGGAAACAAAGCTTCATACTTTTACAATGAACAGTGGGAAAAAATGCCAGGATGAAATATCATCAGCAATAATAAAAACGATTTGAGTCTCACTTCAACAATGAAATATATTGTTGTAATATACTCAAAGCATTTTTTAAAATAGAAAAATCATGCGGTAACAATTTATGCGTAATGATGAGAATCAAGTTCTCTTTATTCTTACAAAATGCGCAATGTACTCAGAAATCATGTTGATTCAATGTTTCTAACATGCACTGAATAGATTCTATTACAGTAGATTTGAAGCTTAGAAAAATAATCAAGTTGATTCATACATCTATATCTTTACAAAAAATTTAAAACAGCTGGTAAACGAAATTACAGACGTTTTTCTAAATAATTTAAACTCATTATTTCTTTACAGCTGAAAAAAATATGATTTTAGAATGTAAAACAATATTAAATTTTTTTTTGAGAATTAAATCAATATTTTATTTACAAATGAAATTACACAATATAATGATCTTAAAGCAGTCTTTAGATTTGGTATGTTTTATTTTAAAAAGTATTATGGTTTTTTTTTTAAAGAAAAGATAAAATTTTGTTTTAAAGAAAAACTTCAAGAATACATGTTAATGATCTTACTTCAAGTTGAAGTCCACTTCTTTTTTAGATGCATCATTGAAATCTTTATTTTAAATGGAATGCAAATTTTTATGCTATTTTTCTTTATTATTTACAATAACAATACGCTTAGTGTTTTATGGGGCTGAAATGAAAAACTAATGATTTAATCGAAAGGGACAAAAATTCCACTGAACACATGCTTATATTTCAATGCTTCTGAGCAAATTTTAAAGCAAATAAATAAAAGCTTATTTACAATTAGCAGTTGATAAATCTCAAGGTTTATGTAAGCAAACGATTCTTAAATAAGTTATTTTCAAAGCAAACGATTATTTTCTATAAAATATTTAAACATACAAAATTCTTCTGTAGCTTGAAGCATTTTTTTTTTATTAAAATAGGGAAAAAATCTTGTTGCATCTTTGAATTTTAATATCTTGTTATTTTTCAATAAAAATTCCAGATTGTCTCAAACGATTTTTAAAAATTGCTGTCAGCTAATTTTCCCCTTGAGTTATAATTAGTTTCAAAAGAATTATAGAAAATTGAATTAAACTTCATGAGTGACAACTTAAATTTGTATTTATGACTTGGAATATGATGATATCTGTTAGTGTTCCTTAAACATCGATAGTTAAACAATCGTTTTTCTGAAATTATCGATAGTATCGATACTATCAATAGATCTGACTCTTGCAATGCTGCACTAAGGCCTTCTATGTCTCAAATCTATCGATAATTTTTAAAGAATTAATAGCTTTTGAACGAGAAATACTATCGATATCGATCGATAAAATTGCATCGATAATTTTATACCTTAACATATTTAAATGCAATGGTGTAAATATATAATAGATATGAATGCGCAGATATATAAAACTATTGCTTTATATGTCTTTATGCGTATATGTATATTTGCATGTAATTTATAACATAGATATATGAATTAGTGTATAGATGTATGCATCTAGTACGCTGTAATATGCATGCTTCCTTTGTGAGCATGAATATAAGCATGATTTTCGCCTGCTGCATGCGTACATAAAAATAGTAAATAATATAATTAAATATCAAGGATATTTTCAAAAAAAATCCCTTATGTTCTTCTGAGTCTGTAAAATAAATGAAATCTGTTCACTTTTTGGATTTTTATAGCGCATAAGAAAATTGATATTGCAGTTTTATTTATATAGATATAATACTTAGATTTAGATCTTATTCTTTTACTTTTGCAGCATTCTTGAATAACAGATTAAGAATATTTATATTTGAAAGAGAGCGAACTTACCTTTTCTCCAATCTTTATTTCTCAAACCAAATTTTGTAATTAAAGAAAACTTTGGAAATGACGGTTAATAATTTGGTGTCTGAGCAAATATTTACATATTTACTAAGAAATAAAACTATTTTAATCCAAACTATTTATTAAAATTCCGTTATAAACACTAAAAAAATGTGAAAATAACCGCGTCAGTGCAGTGCTTGGTTAAACAAACATGTCAAAATACAGTTCAAATCTAATTCGACGATAAATAAATATTAATTTAAGTTCATCTGGCTGTAATAGCAATATAAAATCAATTCTACATTCTATTCTTTCTTCTTTTTACACTATTTTATAATATCTTTATTATTTTAAAGAATCAACTGACACTTTTTTTCTGACTTTGAAAAAGCAGCTTCTTACACAAATACACTCATTCAAATTATTTTGCTTTATACTTTATCTTTTCATTAAATGAAAAATTCTGAATATTTGACTAACTGTAATTAAATCGATTTGTCAGACGACATTTTAAATGTAAGTTGAAGGTAAATAAATATTTATTTTACGTTGATTTTAGAATGACAATAATATAAAATCAGTTCAAAATTGTGTACATTTTCTTTTTTTTATAATGTCTATTCTAATGTCTACACTATTAAGGAATCAATATATTTGAATCATTCATTTACTATCTTTGAAAGAATTAACTCTTGTACAAATAAAGTCATTCAAATAACTCCGTTTTTTTTATTTTAGCTTTGTCATTTTACAAAATGAAGAAATTAGCTTTTCTTGAAAGATTCGAACAACCTGCTAATTAAAAAGTCGCTTTTTACTGAATTTTAAAGTGAAAGAATCAATAGACGAGTTGACTCGCCCTGCTGTGTCAACTACTTATCTATTCATCCTATGTGGGTTTGTGCCGGAATAGTTTTTTTCTATATGATGGATCATTTTTTAAACTCTGAACACTCTACACAAACAAAAGCAGTCTAAATTAAAAATGTATATTCGCTTACTAAAGAAGAGATCAAATGCCACCAGCAACGATAATTATTTCTGTTGATTTTAGATACCAAAAGAAACCAATTATCCCGTGAATTATATGTTAAAAAAATGTGAAGAGAGGGAAAAGAAAAGAATAAATTTGTTGCTTAGTGCATGTACTTTTCATTAAATTTGTAATGCAACTTGCTCAAAGAAAAGAAAGAAAAAAAAACCATTAATTATTTTTAAGCAAGATATTAACATGGTTTTTTTTTGTAACTTTGTATTGTTGTTTATTTAGTTTTGGCAGATTTTTTTTTTCATTTGAGAATTTTATTTTGGAATTTCAGAGATAATTTTTTTAATTATTAGTCTAACTCAATCATTAGACTAAGTTTAATTAACTCATGTGATCATATATAAGGTGTCACAAAATTAAAGCAAGATTTGAATTTGCCACCATTCATGCAGTAAAGTGTTGGCAACTCTATTAAAAACCATTTGATTACTCACAGTTTAGGGTTAATAATAATGAAGCGTTACACGATAGAACAACGTGCTTTCATTGTTGAACAATATTTAAAAAAAATGAAAGTTTGACGGCCACAGTTCGAAAATTTGAGAATTGGCCCCCTAGATCGTGTGATTTAACTCCATGGATTTCTTTCCTATAAGGTTATTTGAAGTCAAAGGTATATACCAACAAACCCAAAGTCACGCGTGCATTGAAGGAGGAAATTCAAGGCTTTATCAATTAAATTCAAGCGTATTTATGCAAAATGGTCTGGAAAATGTCGACAAAAGAAGGCATATGTGTCAACAAAATCATAGAGGCCATTTAGTGGTGTAGAGGCTAATTTTTGAAAAATTTCATTTTTTCAGGAAAGATACCTATATAGATAAACTTAAAAATCAAAATTTTATCTCAATATCAAATTTAATCCAAATCGTTAGAACCATTTCCGAGATACATGTATTAAATTTATTTATAGATAAGAATTGCTCCTTTAAAATTACACAATATAATGTTCTTTTTGTTAAAATGTAATAAATATATTAAGAATGTATTACATGTTTGCATAATTTAATTACGAATATTGAGATAAAAACTTAATTTTTAAAAAAGAAGATATTTTATTCATATTTATTCGAAATTATAAATAAATTTTTAGAATTTTTTTTCCAAAAAATTAATTAAGTACGATGAAGTTACATGAAATATTATTATTTAAATAAATTAGAATTGTATAACAGCTGGTAAATTTTTCTCAACTTTATGGTTTCTTAAAAATCATCAACTAATTTAATTAAAAATGATCTTGCACTTAAAAGTAAGGTCTTTAAAAATCTTTTTTTTATTTGTTTTATATAAATATTCTTGCATCTTTTATTTCATCCTCTATTTCTTGCATAGAGATTCCACTTCTCACAATATCAGAATATTTTATTAATTTTTTATTAAATACTTCAAATTTTGCTTCTTTCGAATCGTATAACCTTTTAACTTAACGTCTCCACAAAAATTTAGATTAAAAATTTTCTTTTTTCTGAAACATATCTTAAAATTGACATTTACTCTATTACTCAATACTGGAAGAAATTGGCGCTACTCCCATCATGACGTCATCAGTGCAGTCGCTCTGTTAGCCTAATCCGTTCATTCCGAAATAATCTTGGTTTTACCGAGCATTCAGAGACAGTGAGCAATATACGCTTTTGGAAGGCATTTAAAAAATGAAAGAGAATTTCAACATCTACATTGTTCGTCAATGGTAGATAGCTTAGCTTTATCAGAGCGAAATTTATTTTCGAGTCATGAAACTTGATAAGAGATTACCATTGATTTTTTTAAATAAAAGTTCTGACATTACAAGTAGAAGACACAATTAAAAGAAAAAAAGATAGAATCATTTAAAATCAATAATAAAATTTCCGTCTTCCTGATTTGAAGAAAAAAAAATTCTGGATTAAAAAGGAAGTCTCTTTTAGTGATAGCTTACACTGAAAATCAAACTGAAAACGAATAATCACATCTTCAAAAACAATTAATTCTAACAACTGTTTAGTTTTGTTTCGTCCTTGCTTCTAGTCCTCATTTGTTTGCCTTTAAACATTTTTTTTTCTATTTCTCATTCTTTTTGGAGGGGAAAAAAAAAGAAACTTAAATCTGCGTTCAACAAACATTTGTCAACTCTTTTATAGCGTTTCTCTTCTTCATCATTCTCTTTAACATGATGCCCATCAGAGCAGTAAATATTGGATAACTGCGCATGCTCCTGGAATGGTGAAAACTTTAAACGCATAAAAATGGAAAATGCATTGATTCAAAAGCTTGAGTGTTCACGGTAGCTTCCTTACTCTCAAGATATTTGAAATTTTGCATGAAGTTTCCATTTAGAAGCTAAACCTTGAGATGAGTCCGGAACTTCGTGAATTGCTAAGAGCAGGTACATGGAATGAAGTCTTTTAAAATGAACTGATCTATCATATCAGAAAGCAGAAAGACTTGAAAGTTAAAATGAAGTTCCCGTGCTGAATTCATTTGACGAGTTGAAATCTTTTAGGATTTTAGGCTTAAAAGGATAAAGGGAAGTGACTGATAATCTTCAGCTCTTTATAAAACTTAAAGAGAACCGGTAGAAGAGACTTAAGGATCTAGAAAGCTATCTTAAATCTTATTAAATAAATTTTATTTCGGATTTATTCATTGCAATAGTGTTTTATTTTTCTATTCATATTAATTCTCTTTAAAGAATTAAAAATCAGCGCTTTCAGATTTTATAAAGTAGTCGTTAAGCAGAGGTTTTGTTTGATTCATATCTAAAATCTTGAATAATTTTCAATACTTATCTTGGAATTTTCAATATATTACACGTCCAATTATCAGTGCTTGAGTCTAATAATAATGATTTCGCTTAATATAAACTCAGTTTATCAAAAGATTTAATATAAATTAATTAAAAAAGCCCTAAAATTAAAATTGCTTTAATGAATTATATAAAATGCATACAAATATTGCTATGGATGATATCTCATCTATTCTTTTGATATGGAAGGAGCTCCATATCTTTATTTTCCCCCATATTCCATAATTAATATTCTTATATTTGAATAACTCTACTGTCTTCACTCTTCTGCCTAACCATCTCTTCGTGAAAAGATTTATTAATATCTAGTCGCCTTTGGT
This sequence comes from Argiope bruennichi, assembly GCF_947563725.1. Taxonomy (NCBI): domain Eukaryota; kingdom Metazoa; phylum Arthropoda; class Arachnida; order Araneae; family Araneidae; genus Argiope; species Argiope bruennichi. The sequence continues at coordinate 95,427,740 of NC_079153.1, forward strand.
GACCAACTGGTTCGTCGGGAAATATTGGTTCTGCTTAGTTTCAGATAAATCGTTTAGGTTTAAATATAACTTCAGGTCCAGGATTCTGCTAAGTTAACAGGCATGAAAGAAATTTTATTGTGCTTACTTAAGTTCTGCTTATTGATATTCATGAACTTTTCCAATGCAGACCAGTCCCATAACATTATAAGACCAATAAAAGCAAAAATGTCCGGTTCATACATCTTTTAAATTTCATGGTATGGTAATTTTGCTTTTTTTAAAAATTCATCTTGTAAACTATATAGATATTAAGCAGAACTTTTCTTTATCAATTTTTAACAACGAAAGAAAATGTCGCGTTTAAATATTTTATGAAAAAATGCGACCAATTAGAATTTTAAGACAATAATGTAACCCATTGTTGGAAATTAGATAAAAAATATTTTTAATAAAGTGCGAAAAATTCAGAAAAATTTGCATATAATTGTATCATTAAAAAGGTAATTCACTAATATTTTTTGGATGTTACCACAGAAAACTCCAAAATCTAGTTAAAGTATTTTTTAATTAATTAAAATTCTAACAAAGATTTCAAAAGACACACATACACACACATGCCCCCCACACATACACGCACGCACGCACGCACACACATTCACCCTTATTATTAGTGGAGATGTTAGCGATTTAGGTTAGCTTAAGATTGAAACGATTTAAATAAAGTTAATAATAGCTATTTTAGCTTTCATTCCATTTATAAAAATAATATTAAATTCTTGTCTTAATAGGTGAAAAAAGCATTGGAATAATTTCGCATTAACTTATGATGAAAGCTAACAAATACTCATCGCTATAATCAGCCATCAAGATAAAGAAAATTACATTTAATCAATAACTTTATCTCAAGGGACCGAGCTTTACAAAATATGGTTCCGATAAAGACATATATAATCTCTCTAACTGATGTTGAGTTATTGTCATATCTGTTAAGACGATTATGTTCTTTTTGCGAAGGGTTATAGACATATTTTTGTTTAACACTGAGTTCTTGGTACATTTCTTCCACGGTTACTTAATAAGCTTAAGACTTTCATAAATATACTTTTTGCATGAACTTTGGAGAAACAGAATTCCATAGCAGCATTTTTTACCCATTTAATCTTTTATCTTTTTTTTTATTTCCGGTAATTACAAGATCACTTTCATAACCTAATTGCGCAACTTTGTCATGTTATGTTACCATTTGGAGGGGTGTGGGTAAGACAGATTTGGAATCTCTGTACTACAGAGATATGGTTTTTTTTATTATTCGCATGCATTTAAATTAAACCAGCCGCCTTTGGCAACCATCTTGCTTGCCAACAGATTGTTGATTTTTTTAGGTTATTACGCGATTAATATGGATTGCATTTTTTAAAAAATTTCACAACTAAAATTTATTTGATGCGACTTTATAATAGAACTTTAAATGAACGACTCTTTCTTCAACAAATCATTGTAGGCATAAAAGTGTATATATTATGAATGTAAGCAGAAGTGAAATTCCTGTTTCGGAATTAATGACAAAAAAAGTTATTTTTTTATCTTAATTTTAAGGTTAGCAAAAGCACGCGATTGAATATTTTGATGGATGAGTTTGAATTTCATAACATTAAAAAAGCAACTGAAGAGAGCATTACTCTGAAAAAAGCGTTTTTCAAACCAAACCAAACTTAACGATAAAAGCATCGTAAGATTGTAAATTAAACGTGTAGAATTAATTAAAAGTAAAGAAAAAAAACTGTATAAAACTGATATCATTAAGGAAATAATTTTATTGAGTTTTAAGACAATTCAAAAAATGTTAGGGGAAATTATTAGTTTTGGAAATCATCTATTTCCAATAGGAAGATGTAGCGAGTATCCATTGTGATGGTTAAGCCTATTTTCACTAACTTAACACTTATAAATTTTTCCGATTAAAATTTATTTCTTAATTTCTTTTATGTCTTCTGACTAAATGAAATGTTTGGCACAACAAGCAACATTTATAATATAATAATTTTATTTAACTAACGAAGTGTTGAATTAAGTGTAGTTGCAAACACTAATAAAGTTTCATACATCAATATGTCTACATTTCGTTGCTGCCATTCCGTAATAAGAAATAAAAGCGATTTCTGTGTCACGTAAATTAGCGTTTTATATATATATATATAGATGGATTTTAATTTAATGCTCTATATATTATACATAATTAGATAAATAATTTATAAAAATGAATGTGATACTCATTAGAAACAACATAACTACGATAAATAAGATTTACAAATTAAAAAAAATAAAATAAAACAAAAAAAATTTTAATTTTAAAATCTGGAAAAAAAATTGTCTTCTAAGAAAAGTTTTACTCAAGAAGAAAAGATTTTTATGCTTTATATTTTCATTTTTTTAAACCGAATCAAGCATTTATTTATATTTTTTTGTGGTCTTGTGCATTTATTCAGTTTTTACTGTCTTAAAATGGCTGCTACATAGAAAGGAAAAGTAAATAAAATTCAAAAATGTTTTTGGATGGTATCCAGAGACTCTGCTCTTCTAATAGTTATGCATTTCAACCCTTTGTCATTAACTTTTTCAGCAAAAACCTCGACGTGAGTTGACAATGTGTTGCCAGTTGCACCACCTCTCCTAGCTTTTTTATAGCTGGATATTTTTTACAGCCCCTTGTAATTTTTAGTTTCAAAAAGGCTTATTCAGGATAACGAGAAAGAATAATTTATTATTTTTCTCCCATTTTAAGCTAAAAAAACAAAAAAACAGAGAGTTTATTTGAATTCTATGACTGAGTAGTTTTATTTGCTTCATTTTTTTTCACTTTCCGGAAGGAAGGGGATTTATCTAGTTCGTTTTTGCGAGAGGGGGAAAATGAGTAATTAGTTTTAATTTCACTCATTTGAAACGAAACATTCAATTTCCGCTTAACTTTAATTTCATTATGTTAGATTGAAATCGAAGCTTGTATTCACTGTTGTGCTTGTGGATTTTAATTACAATTCATATAAGAGCCTGAATTAATTGATTAGAATTGATGTATGGGCCAAAATTAAACAGATTAAATAGAAACAGAAGGAAAATAACAACAAATTCAATTCCCTTGTTATCAGAAATATATTTGGGTGACAACAGTTTACAGTTCCATTTTTTTTTATATGTAGAGGAAAAAAAATTAAAGTTTGCAAAATTAGTAAAAATTATTTAAAATTCAGCTTACTGAAATTGTTTTAGTTGTTGTATTTATGAGGCAGTTATTACAAATATGTATTTTGCTTATTTATTATTTTCAATATCGCCACCTTGATAGTCATTATTGTAAAGCACTGTTTTTATATTTCTCATGTATACGCTATTATGTCAGTCCTGATTCGTTCGTAACCCTTATAATGGTAAATTAAAATGTTTATAAGTCTCCGAGATGTGCAATCAAATTATGACTTTTCTCGCTTTCGTAATAATGTTTAAAATTAATAATGTTTTTTAAAAAAAATGATATAATTATATACAAGTACTATTTTAAAAACTTTAAAATTATTGATTATAAATCAGTTATTTGGTAAAATTTCGATTATACACCTTTAGTTTATGCTTCCTTTTGGACCAGTCCCAAAAAGACGTTTAAGCAGGGGTTTACTGAACTTTGTATACCTCTACAGAGCAATTATTTATTAATGATTCGTGTAAGGATATTATGTAAAAATTCTCTGTTTTATGTTTTTTATACTATTTATTCAAATTATAATTGCGACAATCAAAAGAAATAAAACTTCTCCGCTTACTTTCTTCCTTAACATTGAAATTACGAAACGGGATGCACGTGGAACAAAGTTTTCTGCTCCTTTATTTAATTAGTTTTTTTTAGGCTATTAAGGATTTATTGGAAACTTTGAATAAAATTACCCTTTCTAGAAAGCTCTAGAAGCTTCTACGTGATTCATAAATATATGCACGTGCATTAGTTTTTTTAATTGCATTTCTGTATGATCTTTATTTATGAATAAAGAATGTGAGCGTTTTTATTTTCTCCTTATTTAACATCTAGAAATATCTCAAATTGTTTTTTAAAAATGATTTTTCTTGAAGGCAATGTTATTATTAAATGTATTCCTCTATTAAAATGCGATGTTGAGTTCAGTTATCCGAATTTTATTTTTAGGAAACACCAGAAGATTAATATCCAAATTCCTGTGAAAAGCATCTTTTCAATTTGGCCTAGAAATTCTTATTATCGTCAGATTCATCAAGTAGCAACACGATGTAAAATTTAGATCATCTGGTGCTTGTATTCCCTGGCGATAACTGTTAATCATTAAATTAAAACCAGTGGGAGTATTCTCTACAAAATTTTCTCTCATACTCTCTAATAAAGGTGTTATACCAGAGAACGTCTTGGCATCACATTGGTGTACAATAGTTACGAAATATTAAGATTTGGCTTGAATTTAGCATTTTTTATTGAATGTATTATATCAACTTTGGCTAGTTATTTGGCTATTAATCGTGGTCTTGGCATGGGGTTAATAACATCTGAAAATCGAATTTGTGATTTGGATGCGTTTTCCCCAACAGACTGAAACTATAATTTGACAAAAAAAAATTTTTTTTTAGTCCCAAAATTCTATATCAAATTTAATGTATTTAACTGATTGTGTTTATAATTATCGTGTTTATATATATTTCGAAATACAGACTGAAAGTCGGTTAATCCCTCATTATATTTAGTTCAAAATCTGATGGGTGTTTACATTGCATTCATTAATTACTTTTAGGATAATAGTATTCATAGGCTGCTGTGATTTATGTGTAACTTATGTGATACGACAAGCGCGATGAAAAAATTCTATATAAAACGTTCTATATAGAGAAAATTCTTAGACCTAGAACTACCAAATTTAGCATTTTGTTACATATCGAGCAGTAGCGGTCAACCTTTAACCAGATTTGATTCTAAATCTGATAAGATCTACACTATAGGTGTTAATTTTGTGTACCGTATCTTATCTACTTAGTTCTCTTCATTTTGTAGCTATCTTGTTAAATTACATTCGAACAACAGGACAGATAGACTTCATCTGTACAGAATTTGCTCAAAATTTGATAGAAATCTCCAAATTTGGTGTAAAGATCTTATACCGAATTTCATCCAACTCAAAGCGTTTTTGAGTTATCTTTGTCGCAGACAGACGGATGGATATTTTCCAAAACAATAGTGTCTAAAACATGGAGATTTGTCAGAATCTGGATTTCGAATATTTTTGACGTTTACTATAACTTCTCTATGTACATATAGAGAAGGAAAGTAACAATTTAAAAGTATTTCATATATTATTTGTTATTCCATTTAAAGAAGACTTTATGTTTCAAGTCCTCCATGTCGAGAGTAATACTACTGGGGGTACTAAATCAGGGGTGATCGCTCTCTGATTCAGGTCTAAATTACGATCTGTGGATGAGTGAATGAAAAGCATGAATGAAATCCGCCACATAAAAAGGGTTGTGACGTGGGTGTAGCTTGGCCCTAGATGGCGCTGTTGAAAACCAAGAGACGCACCCTTGGCTTAAAATCACTGACTTCTAAAATCAGAGGGCTTGTCTATGATAAGTGCCATTAGAAACAACAACTTTTGTTACAAATTAAAATTCAACGCATTTCATGCGAAATTCATAAGGATCATGGTATCGTTTTGTCCTGATAACGGGTTTGAGAACCGATTCCTTGAAATATGCCTTGCAAAATATGTCTGTGCATATTAACATCAACACTCCACTGGTGCCTCTACGGGGACATTGTATTAGATGTACACTTTGAGCTGATAACACATATAACACAGTTTTTATTCAAACAATGTAAGCAGATCTTTACTGAGATCGCAATTATTAATTTGGTTGCTAATCAAAGTAATTACGTTGTCGTTTAAGGAATTTAACTGCGAATGCGAGCAGCAAAGCATTATAATTATCTAATTAGTTTCTGGATGGCAAAGGAGTGGCAAAGATTAAATCCATCTTGGCCAAATGTCCTTGCACGCAGTAGGGAAATGGAGTATTTTGCGGCTCGAAATACTACACATTATGAGCAGACTCTTTTAATAATTTTTCAATTTTGCGCCAATTTCACTAAATTTTTTAATTAATTTATTTATTATAGTATTTCTGTAAAAAAATTATTTACAGAAATTTATTATATATTTTTATTTTATTTCTTGTTTTTTTAAAAAAAATATTTTTTAAAAATGTGTACATCATGAAAAAACTTATAAATTAATAAAATTGTTGAAAATAATTTATATAAACATTTCATTCATTTCATAAAGTCCATTAAATTGTTAAAATGAATTTTAATTACACAATAATGTTCAATCAAATATACCTTTAAAAAATTATCATTTCACTGGATTCATTAATTGGAATTAGTAAACTGAATAATTAATATTCCAATACAATAAAAATAAATAATGAAGTGCATTTCAATTATTTAATAATGATTTAAATAATTCAGTGCTAATATACATTGAAATATTTTATTATTCGTAGAATCTATATTTTTGTATTTTTACAACAAGCTTAAACATATTTTTTAATCGAGTAACCTAATTGTAATTTTTTAGGGGAAATTAAAATGTTAATTTTTCTCAAATTCTAGCAGTCACAGGAAACATGTTTAATTGATAAAAAAAAATAAAAATATATGTTCTTTAAGACAGATAAAAGAATTTCATATATTTTTTCAGAAACTAACAAATATAAATTTCTATATTTGAAATAATGTGAAAATATAAAATTCTAGTGAGAAAATTTATATTTATTAATGCACTTTTATTTGCGGAATTAAACCAGTATAACACAGACGATTTTTTAAAAAAATTTTTGGTAAAAAAAAGTTTTTGAAATCATAAGAAATCTTCTTATAGAAAGTTTCCTGAAATACCTAAGTAATCAATCCATAATTTAAGGACGCCTAATTTCAGATGAATTTAGATCCATTTAGTTGCAAAAAGTTTTATTTCATACATTTTTATAATTCAATTTATATATTTTTGAAAAAAACAAAACAAAACCCGGACTCTGATAAAGTGTTTTGAGACCAAATTAAAGATATTATTGAAAAAAATCATATGCTTTTGATTTGCAAATTGTATTGTCATCAAAAATTTATGAATGAACAGTTTTTATAATGAACAGTCTTGTTTTTTATAATCACATCATACATAATTTCCATCGAAAAACATAATATATCCAATTAATAATAACAAATTTTTATTCCTCAAACTAGCCCATATAAAAGAACACTGCGAGTAGAGTAGCAACTCATATTGCTACTCTGACACATTTCCTGTCACCCAAAAAACTTCTTTCTGCCACCGCTGCTCCATAAAAATCTAGCAATAATGCCCTAATCACATTTTTGATGATCCTACGCATGCCTTCCGAATGACCAATCAGGAGCGATTTTAGTCAGCGTTGCCAAACCGCGCTTCGTAGTTTATCCCAGTCGTAACACAAACAAAGGAACTTCGGCTAAGCCTCTCTTTTCATCCATCAGACGATAAGGTGATCAGAGAAGTAAAAGTTTATCTTCTCTGCTCTAAAGAAAAATGGCTGAACTTTTTTTCAAGTTGTTCTTCTTCTTTTTTAAACGGAGAGGGATTTCTTAAAGTATTTTGTAACGTCGACACACAAAAGTTGTGCAAAACATGTGGTGTACATGAAAATCCCTGGATTGCTACAACTGAAGATAGTTTGTTATGAGTTTCAGAGGCTTATTTATCAATGAATTGTATAAAAAATACAGTTTATTATCAGAGAAATTGTGTTTTATTAGAGAATATAAAAAGTATATACTTATATTACCCCAAAAATATTGATAGTAAAATATGTTGGATGGAATAAAATGCGTCAAAATAAACTAGAAAATCTTGAAAATAAACTAGAAAATCTTGTTGAAACTACTCCCATCGAGTTTTCCCCCCTTTAATTTTCAGAATTTATTTTATTTATTATATATTTTTTATATTTTTATAAGTATTTTCGCTGGAGTTTTATTTTCCACATTGTTCAAGATATGTTAAGAGTTTTAGTTCAGATATTAGAGTTTTAAAAGAGTTTTTAAAGTTTATAAAAAAATAAAAGAGTTTTTAAAGTTTAAGAGTTTTAGTTCAAGATATGTTAAGAGTTTTAACGGAGTTATATCATGAAATGTCAGAAATAATATAAAGTTTTTTAGAATATATGTCAAAAATAATATCAAAACAATTTTTTTCATCAAATTTACATTAAATTTTCTCAGAAATCATTATGGTAACTGTTGACATCAATAAAATACGTTGTAATATTAATATGCTTGGTTAAGCCATAATTTTATCATATAACAAAATAACAATCAGAGCAAAATACAATTTTCCCTTTTTTGACTATGTTTTAAAATTGTGTTGATTTGGAGAGTGACACTTGTGTACAACTCGCCATCCTTTTACTAAAGAGCAGCATTATCAAGAATTCGGAGAGTGACAATTAGCTTTGAAATGAAACTTCCACATTTTAATTAATAAACAATCGAGGAAATTTTGGCTTTTTAGCGATATTTTCGGAAATATTATAGTATGAAAATTATTTTTTTGCATCATGTTAAATTTCGAATAATAATCTTCCAACAAAATACCTGTTTTGTTTATCTTTCAATTGTCTTATTAATTTGCATTTTTTCTTCAAAATTATCTTTAAATATAATTTGTAATAATGTCCTTCACTATTCGAATGAAATTTAAGCAAATTCAATTGCTTATAAGTATTTCATTCGCATTATTTTTCATTTGTTCAAGATATGTGGGATTTAAAAAAAATCCTTTCTTTGAATAGTAACTCCAACAAGGTTTTCATTTTCGGTTTAATTTATAACATATTTAAAGAGAAAAAGAATTTAAAGGAAATTCGAATTTCTATTATGAAATATCGTAACATAATAGCTTTCTTGGCTTGATTAATATTCCTTTTTTATTTTTTAAACTATACTTAATTGTAAAGTATAGATAACCTGAAATTGCCGCAATATAAACCTAATAGCTAAAATAATAAAATATATTGTTAAATAACATGAACATATTTTTTAAAAGAATGTTACATTTTTAGAAAATTATTGTATTGGAATAAAATTGGCTTTATTCAATTGCTTTTTGTTTAAAAGATGCAATAACTGCTTTTACACAGTTAAAACTTCTAAAATAAATAATACAAAACCTGAAAATTCTGATTGATTTTCAATTCAAAATCTAGATTATATTTGGAAAAAATAATTCTTATTGAGCCCCTCTTATCCAAATTACGTGATAAATTAAATACATCAAAATCTAACGGTCTGCTCTGTAGAATGTTTTCAGACGCATGCAAGAAATATCACACAATTTATTGATAGTATGACACCTATACATGCTATCATGTTGAAAGTAAAAATTCCTTTATAACCATTGACGTCAAATTAAATTTGCGGTTTCGTTTTTATTTTTTTAGAACTCACAAGCAATAAATAATATAGATTTTATGCATTGTTTTTTTACGTTTTAGCAGATGAAATATGTAAAGCAAAAGTATAGAAATCGTCAAAAAAAATTCGAAATGGAAATTTTAACGATAAATGTTTGAAACTATTCTGTGTCCAACAAATGCAAATTATGAATGAAATTCATTTAATGGAAGTTTGTCTGTCTGTATTAATGCAAGAAAGTACCATAACTGCAACATACAATAAGTTACATGGATAAAATTTGGCATACAGTTTTCACATCTAAAGTGCACATTCTTATCAACTTTCAAACCAATTTTCGAATCATCGTATGGTTGTCTGTCCATTCGTAATGCATGTAAACATAATAACTCAAAAACACGACTACTTAGATAAATATAATCTTGTAACCGAGTATAATATTATATTTGGTTTATAATCTTGTAACCAAAATTATGGTGTGTGAAAAATTTGGGTATTGGCGTCCAAATTGAAAATAGTTGCCCAAAATACATATCCATTTTTCTTATGTACACAGTGAAGCAAAAAAAAATTCTGTCCGGGGATCTGAAAATAAAAATCTGCGCACTTCGAGGCCTGACAAATGGGGTGGGGGGTAAAACTTTTGTTTGAAAATAAACTAGAAAATCTTGTTAAAACTACTCCCATCGAGTTTTCCTTCCTTTAATTTTCAGAATTTATTTTATTTATTATATATTTTTTATATTTTTATAAGTATTTTCGCTGGAGTTTTATTTTCCACTTTGTTTATATTTACATCTTCCATCAAATAAAAAAAGATAAATTTTAAATAACTATGCAACCAAATTTAATTTATGAATGCCCAGACAAACGATAATTCGATTTACAAGCTGGTTACTAATGTTTATAGAATAGCGAAAAAGAAAGGGAGAAAAAAACTTCTAAAAAATAGCCATGCGTTGATATTTCACAGCATTGTCAAAAAACAACGCTTTTCATACTCAAATAATGCTAGGATTTTCTTATATAAATAAGTCTAGAATACATATATTATAATTTTGTATTTACATAATATGCAAAAATGGCCAAAGGAGAAAAAAATTGTGAAACAGCGCCGAAGTACAGCTTTTACTTTCTGGATCCACATTTATAGAGAGGAGAATGTGTAGAGATAGATCTTGATGGGTAGGGGGGAGGAATTGGAGGGTTTTATCGACAGAGCATCGGGTCATCCAATGGCTGCAGAGTTCGCTCTTTTGACGTCACAAGAGAGTGCGTGGTCTGACCATCGAAAACGCAAAATTTGGGTCTTATTGCTTCCTCCTCCGCTATAGACGATATCAAGATTTTTCTTCCTTAGTTCAAAAATTTTTTTTGACCCTCGGTATATTTTGAACCTTGGTCACGGCACGTATTGAATGATAAGATGGATCGCGTTAGAAGTCGTGGTAGAATGGGGGAACGAGGTTTCTTTTCTTTTCTTTTTTCTTTTTTTATTTATTCATTCCTCCTTGGCGAATAGTCATTATTTTTTAAAACATATGAATGAAGTGAAATGTTTCCTTTCTTTTTAAAAAGAACTTAGCTTCAGTCTGATGAAATGTGACAAAGGGATTAAAAATTTGAAATATAATATTAATTTGTTTATGCTACATACACGATATAGATCGGTTTCTCGAAGCGTAGTGTCGAGAGAGCAAAGTAAACAATTAACTGCATAGGAACCAGAGCTAGACAGCCCCCTAGGTTAGTGTATATCACGTGACCTTCTTCTCTCCAAGAAGACACTAGATATTTTTAAAAAGACACTAATTCCTACACTAGATATTTTTATTTATCTCAACAATTTTACTTAAAAATCATATTTTCATACAGTTTTATAGTAAAATTTCCTACACTAGATATTTTGGTTGGTCTTAATTATTTATGTAAACAGTTTTACTTAAAAAATCGTACTTTCGTATAGTTTTATAGTAAAATTTTCTACACAATCATTTTTATTTTTGTGTAAACAGTTTTACTTAAAAATCGTACTTTCAAACAGTTTTATAATAAAATTCCTTACACTAGATATTTTTATTTATCTGAATTATTTATGTAAACAGTTTTATTTTTTAAAAAATCGTACTTTCATACAGTTTTATAGTAAAATTTCCTACACTAGATATTTTTGTTTATTTTAATTGTTTGTGTAAACCGTTTTACTTAAAAATCACACTTTCATACAGTTTTATAGTAAAACTTCCTACATTAAATATTTTTATTAATCATTCTTTATTCTAATGATTATTTAAAAATTATTCTTTTATGTTTTACTGTAAAATGTGATAATACATAAAACATTTAATTATGGGGCTTTTTAGTTTCAATATATCTCATATATCTCATGTAAAATAACTCAAGATTCAAATTTTTTTTAAAAAAAATTAAACAAAATAGAATAAATAAAACTTTTTAACACAATCAAAATGCCATTTAATTATAAAGTCAGTTATTTATTTAAAAAAAATAAAGCACATGCATTCATCTTTAATATAAGTAAAGAATTCAAATATTGTATAATTTAAAGGCAAATGTAAAACTTTTCTATAGGTCTTTTTCATATTTCAAACGTAATGAAATGTTTCTTTATGTATTTTGATACTTCACATAAATCATATTGCATTTCTTTTCATTCTTGTAGATAATTCTATGTCTATTTTGTTGATAATGCATACTTTGTGCTACCTAATTTTATAATTTTATGCAATTTAATTCTTTATAAATCTGTACCAAATCATATAAAATTCATATGATCTTTAGAGACCATGATGTGGTGTGAATCAAACATTTTATTAAAACTTCTCTTTCCATGTCATTGCCCTATTGTGGCCAAAATCTGATCTATTTAACCTCATATTCTTCTCACAAGGGCCATTGTTTTCAGACTCAGAACGAAACTAAAACCACCCTTTTATCGATAATCCCGTTGAAGACTAGCCGCCGATTCACTCACTGCTTTCTACAAAATAGCTTTCCACCAGGCGTGGATTTACAAGTTCAGCTCGGCTTTTAGTTGCAGTGGCTATATCAGAGCCCCGTACGTTATTGATCTTTGCAGGGGTGTTCCCTAATTGCTGCCAGAAGTCAGTAATTAATTTGCATTGTCAAGAGCCATCGACCACCCTTCCTTGGCTTTGTGGTCGAATCTTTTAAGTCACCGAGTTTACCATTTCCAGGACAGAAAACTTCCCATAATGACCATCTTTTACACAGCACTTTATTAAGATACCATAAATTCAAATAACCATCCCTTTTAAAGTGAGACGATTCGATGAAATAAATTATATAGTTGACTGGAGTTTGGTTAGTCCCGAAGGGATTACCAATTATAGTCCACTTTATCGAAAATTGGGAATAATGGGTTTTCATTTTGCTGTGAAAAGCCAGTTTAATCGGTTGGAAAACTGCGAAAGTGAAAATTGTCCCCTTTAAAAAAATGTTTAACTTGAGATCGAGCAGTTTCATTGACGAGTTGTAATTTTTTCCCCTTTCTGTTTTCAAATCTGTTAAACCATAAAGACTTTTTTTTCACCAAAATGTAGGAGAAAGTAATAAATTTGAAATTTTCCAAATCGTCAAGTTAAGGTATAAAGAAACTTAGAAGAGATTGTTGCAAAAGTAATAATAGGCTCCTATTGCCAATCCGGAAAAAGAAAAGAAAAACATTTAGAATAGCCAAACGATTCTTTTTACTTTACACAAAAGATTAAAAAAAATAATAAGCTGAAGAATGGATAGAAAAGTACACATAAAAAAACTAATAAATATTTTATACTTCTTTTTTATATTTATAATCAGAAAATTATGCTAAGGTATCATATTCTTTTAAGAATTTGTTAAAGTTCAAGGCAACATTCGAAAAAATTAAGTTTCGATAGATTTTATTCGTGAAGAGAAAAAGAGACAGAATTTAATCGGTTTGAAAAATCACCATCACAACACTCGTCGTTTGAGTTTCAAATGATTTTAATTACAAAAATTAAAAAGTGATTCGTAAAGGAAAAAAATTCATAACATTCTCTGTAAAATAAATTCATGAAGGGATTTTTTTTTCATAAAAAATAAGTTTCAAAAGATTATTTTCGTAAAGAAAAATAAAATTTTTATTTAATTTTTTTGGATGATAAAAATTGCACTTCCTGGTATTTAATAATATTCTACAAAAGTAATTATAAACAAATACAAAAAAGCAAAGATATCGTTTATCTTACCTGAGCAAAACAGCATTTTTAATGTAACTGAATATACCTGTATCAAATATTTTCATGTTGAAACCATCATTGCATTCAACGATAATGCAATTTTCGAATAGATATTTCCAACACTTCAACCACAAAAAAAATCAAGCAATATGTTGTAAGAAGCAATTTATTCTTATTTTAATATCAATATTTAGAATTATTTTGACTTGTCTACGACGTGGCGGCTCGAATTAGATGCAGCAAATTTATTTTTCATTCTATTATGCTTAAACTGGAATGAAAAACAAAGATCGCGGCTTCACGACACAGCCATTCAATTCTACATCTAGATTAAATATATACACACGAACTTTGAAACGTATTTCGAATCGAACGCGAATACAAATGTAGACACAGTTGCCAGAACACTTAACAAATTCTAAAATATTAAAAAAAAAAAAAAAAAAAAAAGAGAAGAAGAATTTTAACGCGGAGCAGACGATTAACTATTTGCGATAGAAACCGATTTTTATATTCATTCAAACGAAAGCTGGCCAATAAAATATGATTAAATTTGAAGAATTAAATTAAGAAATAGAATTTGCCAGTGAATTAGGTTCTTGCAGACCATTCAGGAGTACTTTTCTAATAAATGCAATCCAATAGACGACCAGAAAACTATTGAAAATATTTTTATATTCCACCATTTGTGTGCTTAAATTACAGGTAGTATTTCCTGTTTGTTTTACATGCATTATCAAAGTGGATTGTTTCCACATATCACTATATTTAATTTACAATTTCAAAGATTTTTCTTTATCTTTCTACTCATAAATAGAAGAAGTTATTGTAATCTTGGAACAAAAGCAAAACTTCTTTGTGCTTTCGTGTGTACTAGATCAACTGACATAGTAGTAGTTCATATGATCATCAGAAACTGATCAGAAAGCTTGGAATTTTCATTGTGAACATCGCTGTTAAGAAAGATTAAAAACTACCTTATGGTAAGCAAATATTTTACTATCGTCATCTCGATTTGTATGTTTTTACTACTGTTGTTTGTATTTAATGTATAGATGTGAATTATAATTATAAAAGTGTGCTTTATTCAGGAACTAATGAGTATTTAATCTGAAATCGCATCTTATCCTGCTTTTTTCCCAAAAGGGCACACTATTGTGCTTATGAAAAATAATATTTTAGAGTTTAATATATCTCAAAGTAAAGATGATTTACATGAAAAATATTTGTTTTAAAAATACATCAGTTAATTAAATTTATTATTTGTGAACTTTTCGTTGATAATTTATTAAATAATTTTATTTAGGAAAGAAAAATTTATTATAATGTTTAAGTTATCTAAAATGCCGAAATTGCCATTAAAAGTAATAAAAACGCGTACATCGGAGCAAATTTTTTTTTAAAAAAATTTGATTAATTAAAACTTAATCGAAAATTTAGTAATTTTTATAAATTTCTCTCAAAACATAAATCGTACATAATTTATTTGTATACCTTTTTAAAATTTCAAAAAATATATTTTTTTAATATCAATTTTATAATCTTAGTTTTTTTTTAAAGATATTTTTACATAATTTTAGTTTGCACTTTTCGAGATGTTTTTGTGAATTTCCCATTTTACAACTTTACAGTATATATTTGATAATAGGAGAGATATGAGTTTTCTTAAATAGATACTGGTAGTTTTAAGAGATATAATTTTTATTTAAGTGAATATTAAATTTAAGAGAAAATGACTATAAAGGTATTTAGAATTTAGATACTTAATATTTTCTTGATTTAATATTTGATGTAATAAAACAAGTAGATACCTTAATATTAACAATTAATATAAACATAATTACAAAATTCCAAAATTCATATATTCTCAAGCTAATGATTTTCATTGATCAAGATGCAACATGCATTCAACGGAATGCCAACATTCAGAAAAACTATATTTTTAAAAAAATATTTTTGTTTCTTTTAATTAATTTATACTGGAAAATTTTTGGCTCTATACAGTTTTTGTAACTTCCTTTCATACCCATACTGCTTTATAAGCCGTGATATTAAAATTTTATTTGATGTTTAATCAAGGATACGCAATACACAATTTGAATTTTGAGCCCCGAAAATATGATAATACTGATTATGGGGAAAAAAACGAATTAAAGTCTTAAACTGAACACCCGTTAAGCTAATTAAAAGTTAACAATGTTAAATATAGGCCAAAATTCTAGGTTGCCAAAACTATGAGAAATTGACCGTTGCTACGTTTCTTTCAATATGTAAATAAATAAATAAGACTTTTCTAGATAAATTATGTAATTAGATAAAAAAAAATGAAAACTTTCTCGAGTGAAACAAAATCTATACATTGAATTCAAACTAAAATATAGTCATTAAAAGGGTACATGATAAGCTAAATGATGAACGAAAAAATTAAAATGCTAAAATATGACGCAAAATTAAGACAAACAGTAAAAGAAATAGTTACAATTTTAAAACATAGAATTAAAAAATAAATTGATATTTTCGTATTTTGAAAGATCCTAAGAAATAAAAGCAAAAAGTGAAAATGTCTACAGAAAAAACTTAATTTCAATATCATCAAAAGCGCTCGAGTAACATATAATTAAACAGCAAAATAGAAAAAAAACAACGCAATTAATAGCAATGCTTTAATTGGCTTAATTATGTATGTGATTTAATTTTGAAAAACTATTCAGATTTAAAATATTATCGTACAGAAACAAAATATATCTCAAGGAAAATCTAATGTTTTTTTAAAGATAAAAATATATATTTTTAAAAAATTGTAATGAGATGTTCTAAAAGTTATGCAAAAACATTCTACTCCCATTCATTCCCTTCAGGAAGCCGTATAAAGTTTTTAATAGAGCATTTCCTCCTTTTAGGCGCTAAGGAACATATGTGTTAAATGTTGTTTGATTTTGTCATAGTGTGTGGAAATATATAAGGTTCAAACAAACAAATGGACATTCAATTTTATATAAAGATATTTAATTTTTCAAACGATCTTATATAGTATAGAAATACCAAATGTCTTCTTAATTATATGATTTAAATTTATGTTCATTAGTCAGTTTTAATTCTTATCAAAACCAGGCAGAGAAAAACCATTTTGATAATTTCTTTATGGAAAACCTTTCGAAAATATTTGGAAACATCTTTTAGCAAGATATATTACCCACAGACCAGTTTCTTTATTAAACAGTTTTATTATAAACGCTGATTTATCGCACCAATATCTTCATTTTTGCCAATACTTTCATTAACAAGAACAAAGCACTCCAGAAAGACGAATGAATGAGGTGCCAGATCAAGTTGTTGCAGCGTTACATCATAACCTGACGCCACATATCATTCCGGTGATTTTGTAACTTCGCCGGAAGACATATTGTGATGTAACGCACCCAGATACTTGATCCATGTTTTAGTGCATCGATCGAAGTAATGTTTCGGAACGAGAAACGGATACCTACCTTCGCTGCAGCATGATGAATGTTTGTCATATGTTTAAATCGCCCGAAGCGAGCCTAGTAGATGAAAATGAAATATGCTGTAGTCAAAAAATGGTTTACTGAATAGCTGTGCTCACTCATCAGTGAATTATATTGGAAAGATTTCAGTTTCTTTCTTTCTTTTATTTATTTTGGAGATTCATTCACACTTAGTTTAGATTAATAACAATAACGTCCCGTTTTAAAGCAACATTAGAGCTATTTTGGAACAAACCTCGCAATTTTGAACCGAGGTCAAATGACGATTATGACACCTTTTGGAAGGTTGGAATGTACATTTTGAAGTCGATATTTTTTAATTTTAAATAAATTTTTAATATATTTAAAAATTAATCTAATTCCCACCATTGCTTGTTAATTATTTAAAGGAAACAAAATATACAAAAATTCTTTTTATAGCATTTAGAAATTCAAACCAACCATGAGTGGTTTATTCAAAACTTTCTTGCATACTCCCTAACGTTCCTCCCACATAAAATTATGGACCTTGTGTAAGACCTTAATTGCTTTGCATGGCAGTGACAAAAGATATGAAATAGTGATCTTTGGAGTGAATTTAGCACATTTATTGAATCTATCATGTGATCTTCGGCGATTTTTTAGCTATTAATCCCTTGCATTTAATAAAAGATATTCGAAAATGAAATTTGTGCTTTTGTTCCAATCAATCGAATGAAACCAAAATTTGACATAAAACTGAGTCAAAAAAATCCCATACCAAATTTCATATATGTAAGTCATTTGCGTTTTTTAGATATTACATTTACATGATTGTGTGAAAGTTCAAATCGAAAGATAGTGAACCCCTTGATCTATTTGATTCAATTTTTGATAAGAATTTAGATTTTATATAATTCTAAGTCGACAAATTTCTCAGGATGATAATATATGCCATGACAAACGACTTTGGCAATATAATTTTGGATCGAAGCATGATTAATTAGTGAAAAACAACGTTGGAACCTGAGAATATCAATGGGTGGTACTGACAGGATTAACTCGACACCAGGCCTCTGTGAATAACCTCTGTGACCAATTTGCCAGTATCTACTGTAAAACAGAACCCTCTGTTCATTTTCAGCAGTTAATGTTAGAAGTATAGCCTGTCATCATTTGTATTATTCGAAGAACAAGTTATTTCTGCCCATGGTGTTATTGCAAAATTCCTTGTCTTGATATATTTGATCACTTCTAAAAATTTGTCACTGATATCCAAAATCATTTCATCAAAAGCTCTGCAATTCGGAGGATAAAATTGTAATCGAATTTTCATTTAAATTTTTCTTTGCACTTTTTAGTTAACTTTTTTACATGCACATGTGCGAATATGCTAACATTCCATTGGCAATTTATTCAAAAATTTGACAAAAAAAAATCCTTAATTTCAGTGTGATTGTATTGTAAATTATATTCTCTTAGTTGTTTCTCAAAGGTTGAGACACAGATTTTGATGCCAAGAAGATTTTTCTTAAATCAGCGATGTCTCAATCGAATAGATGAAAAAAAAAGTCTTGAGATAGAATCTTTTTCAATTCCTACTATTAGCTCACTCTCTCTCTCTCTCTCTCTATATATATATATCTTGTTCAAATTTTCAAATACTTTTTATTTATTCACTCAAGTTCAAATGCATTTTTTTTAACTTTTAGTGGATGACACTTGATGTTAATACAGTTTTTTTTTTCAAATAATAATTAATAAATTAAATTTGTCCAGTAATTTCTATTTGGTCGCCAAAGTCGCCAAATCCATCGCCATGTCACCAAATGGTCGCCAAGTTTGTCATCGATTTTGTAATTATTTAATAAAAAGTAACTAAAATAAAAAAAAAATGTTGACCTAAGTAGGAATTGACTTAAAAATATTGTTTTATATATTACATGTTACAGTTATAATATTTGAAAAGAATAAATGGGAAAGTGAAAATGCATTTAATACTGAAATACATTATTATATTAACTTTAAGTACCTAAGAGTTTCTTAAATTCTATATATGTTTGGAATAGCTATCATGTAAATCAACAACATTTACTATAATATATAACGTAATTAAATTTCTTTCCTAAGACCAAACGATAAGAAAGATTAGAAATATTTTTTTAAATTAAAATGACTCTAGGATAAGTTTAAGACTGCAATAAAATTTCAGCTCGCATATCGTACTTTACAACTTCGAATATTTAAAGCTGTGACTTATAAAAAAATGTACCAATTCCTTATCTAACACCGACTTCATAAGCAGTCTGCGTGAAGGAATAATGACAAATAAATAAATAAAGATTGAATATTTTTCAGGGGATGGAAATGGCAGTTAAAACTGTCAGAGCATCTTGCGATGTGAGCTATAATGGGAAATCAATAAAGGTTTGCAACTGAGGTTGGTAAATCTACTCCGATGAGAGAGAAAATGCAAAACCGATGAAGCGTTTCTTAAATTTATCTAAATTAAGCAACAGAAAAAAAAATTTGTGGTATTTCATCAAAATGAACTTGGAGAAACAGGGAAGTATTTTTCGATGTACAACTTGAAATCGAATCTTATCCCGAATGCTTATGGAATCACAGTGAAAATCAAATAAATAAATAGCTGGAGTTTTTCCCAAAATTTACCGCATATTTTGATAAATGTACTTATGTACCATTAAACACATGTTATTGGCGACCAAGAGTTATGAAGAAGCACATTAGCGTGCGATTTTTGGAGGGATTTTTTTGGCAATAATTAGCTGGGATACAATTGATACACAAGTACTAGAAAACTGAATGTGCTCTTTGGCGTCTTTTTTTCCGAGTGGTTAAAACCAAAATCTGATACAGCATTACAATCATATTCATATAATGACATAACAAACTTTATATAATAATAAATAATAGTAATAAATGCGTTTATTGGCGCTGTATTGAATAAATGGAAACAGAAATTCCATATTTATCATAGATATATTTTGAAGAAGAGCAATCTGCTGCTGGAAATGATTTTTTGAAATTTTAATTCGAATATTTAATTATTAAAAATAAATTATTATTATTTTTTAGTTTCTCTTCTGTTACTTCTGAAAACTTTATTGCCTAGAAATGATTTTGACATCATCTTACAGTTTAAAACATTATTTTTTTAATGTCACCCTTTTTTTTTTCTAATCGTAATAATTTATTACAAAAGATTTAAAAGTGGTGTGCAGCTGTGCTTTTCATTATTGTAAAGAAATTCACATAATTCCAGCTTTTTTTTTGTTAAATTTTTAATTATGTATCATTTACATTATTAAATCTTGAGTAAAAGTAATTTATACTTCTAAAACTAAACTCAGTGTCACGGCAGCCCATGTGGGCCAAAGCCTACAGCGCCCATATCTGTTTTCATGGTCCAGAGCCCTGGAGTGGAAGGCATATATCGCGGTTAGGTGGTCAGTCTAATGCGGAACCTCCAGTGTTTAGTTCTCAAGCAAGCTTGGTCCTCAGTTTATCGATCCTCTGAAGGCATGAAAGGCTGGGTTCACCTTGCCCAGCCCGAGGATCGAATCTCGGACCTGTACTTTGAGAGAGCAAAACGCTACCATTACGCTACCGGATTTTATACTTCGAACATAATTTCTTTTATTATACTTCTAATATACTTTATACAATACAATATACTTTATAATATACTTTATAAAATATTCTTTTACTATAGTTCTAATATAATATATAATTTATACTTTTATTATACATTAATTCAAAAGCAGATTTTTATTTTCATTTTGACTTAAAGTGAATGCATACTAATACATATTGAGAATTGCAAATGTTAATTTCTTGCTGTTTAAAACGATATTGTACTATCTGAATTAAATTGGTTAGTTTTCTGTGCACGTGAAATGCATCCAGATTATATAAAAGAAGAAAATAAAAAATATATAAATTGTTAATAAATTT
Source organism: Argiope bruennichi (assembly GCF_947563725.1). Taxonomy (NCBI): domain Eukaryota; kingdom Metazoa; phylum Arthropoda; class Arachnida; order Araneae; family Araneidae; genus Argiope; species Argiope bruennichi. Next base: position 95,448,922 of record NC_079153.1, read on the forward strand.
CAAATCCAGCAAATTAGAATATAAAATATCTTCTTTTAAATACATATAAGTATAGATAAGAAAATTGTTTTTTAGTTCTTAATTCTTAGTTGCATTCTTAGAGCCATATTACAGAAATAACCGAATTATTGTTTGTCAATTTCTAAATACTTATGTTTTTTCTTCCACATAACGTAATGCATAAAAATGTATTATCGTTTTGTTAGTTGCAAGAACTGCTTTCTTATTATAGGGCATGACATTTTTTTTTTGAATTTGTATGCAAAAAATGTTCTTAGATATGAGATAAATTATTAAAATTATTTGCTGGCACTTGCACAATTTATTACTAAATGTCTTACTTATTCTGCACTAACTAAAAAGTTATTATTTTTTTAAAAACGTTAGTATTGAAGAATAATTAAAACATTTTAAATACTTCTGAAGATTTATTAATTAAATTTGTAAGTTTCTTAAAATTATTCTTGTGATAATATTTACTACGGAATGTTACTTTTTCAGTATCAAAAACTTTTAAAATCATGAATGTATCTCATTAATCACTGCTCTCCGTTTTAATGTACTTTTGTTTAATCTTAAAATTTCGAACAAAAGAACTCCTTAAAGAATACCTTTGTTTCCAAAAGGGGGCATTCTGATGTTAAAAAGAATGAACAGATTTTTAAAAGAAGATTTTTCTAAACCGTATCATCGGTGTTTCCTAATTAATTTAAAAAGCTCATTTTTAATTAACGGTATTATATTTTTATATTTATTGAAAACAAATACAAAATAGAGAATTCATCTGTAAAAATACTTTTTAATACCAGAAAACAAAGACTAGTTAGAACAATTACCAAGCAAAAAAAAAAACCCTCTTTTACTATATAAAAAAATGTATATCACTTTTTTTGCAGATTTCTTAAGCATCAATCATTTTTTTGTATGCAATAAATCACTTTTTTTCATACTATCACTGTTTTTTGGCAGCTTAGTTGCATAATTAAACATTCACTTGTAGCATAAAAAAGCAATAAACTAATTGCTGACTGAAATGACCAGCTTTGGTTATTAAAATATGTTTTTGTTAAAAGAATTTCAGACGACTGATATTGATTATAAACACTGAATAAATTTTTTTATTCACAAAAGATGAATTTCGATTCTTAAAATTGAAATCGATTAAAAAAAAGTCAGACGATAATTATCTGGCAAAAAAAATCAAATAAGCTTTTAATTTAAAAATGTTTTTATTAAAAAGGAGCAATAAAGAAATTGAAAACAATAATAGTTTTTATAAACTTGAATCGTATTTTATACAGTGAGCGAAATAATAAAAGAAATGATAGATAAATGGAAATGGACTCAGTTATGCAGGTAGGAACCAAACATCATTTTAAGAATTTCGAATTAATTTGTACTAACTCTATTATAGATGTATATTGCTTGATTTAAAAGTTTGAACAAACTCTAATTTGTTGCACAGCTATTCGTAATATAATAATTTAACTGTGGAAAAATGTAACTTTAGAAATTTTTTCTACATTTATAAAAACAGATATAACTCAATCTCGCGTGAAAGAGTTGGTTCTCTTATGTATACCTAGGTTCAATCATAGTTAGCTTATTTTACTCTAATTTGATTACAAAAACTAGATGGATAATCATAGACCTGAAAAATAATTTCTTATTAGAATTTTTTTTAAAAATCTCTGTTTCTTGATTATGTAAGTGTTTGTTAGAATTGTTTGAATGTCAAAGATTTTTATGTGCTATTGCTTCTAACGAGAGTGTTTTACCATTTGGTATTACGACACAAGAATAAACACACCGAACGACGTCTATAAGGATATATTGATATAAAGAAGTTGTTTGTTTTTAAATAATAAGTTGTTTTTAAATAATAAGACTGTTTTTTTAAAGCTCCAATGGATTTTAAGAAAAGGCAAGCTAAATAACAAAAATGATTTTGTTACCAAAAATCGTGTGCAATCGTAATTACTTTGCGCCATGACCACCATAAGGATTCAAGTATTTGTCATATCGGTGAATCAGATTTCCAATCCCCTGTTCAAAAACCATTGTTGTCTTGAGATAGGCCTTAACTTTCCTTATCAATCTGACAGTTTTTAAAATTTTCTTTTAAAGAAAGAATATGGAGTAGGAAATGCCTAAAAATTCTTCCTCCATAATCACAACTTTTGGTATGCTGGCCTTCCAGCTCGTTGTCTAGTAATCCAGTATCCTCCCTTTTTTTAATGACTTGATCAAGTCGTTTGAACAAGATCTTCTATAGCGACCATCTTGCTGCTTTCTCTCTCTTTATAGAGAGTCCGGTTTCAGTAATTTTCCGGTTTCAAATGATTTGTATCTTTTTTCGAAATTGATAGCAAGGATCCTAAAATAACAATTCAAAATTAATAAGAAACTTTAAAGAAAAGTGAAAAGTTCATCTAACGTTATTGGCCGTAACGTTTATTGAAAAAAGAATCGGGAACCTGATCCATTAATATTACAAATACCTGAATCTTCATGGCGATCATACTGAAAATTAACTGTAATTGTACTTTTGATAATAAATTCATTTTGTTCCCTACACTTGCCTTTTTTTTGTGGTTTATAAGAGCTTGAAATAAAAATATGGCCCCTTATTATTTTGTACCCCTGTATGTGAATGACGTTATTAAGAACAAAATAAATGCAAATTAAGGCCATCGCAATATAGGAAAAATCTTTTTTAGGAAATAAAATCAGAATTAGTTTTAAAATGTAAAATTTTGTTTACTATTTTCTTTACTCTGATTAAAAATACTGAAACATGATGAAAAGAAATTACATTTCTGATACAGTTAGAAAAATAAAATCGGGGAAACATTAATTCTGCATTGTAGTCTGGACTAAATTGAGAGAATGTATTCTTCAATCGATCAAAAGATGTAAATTAGATTTACAAAAGTCCAGTTCTGAATTGATTTAATTTCCTCTTTTGTCGATTTCCCGGGTATAATCCAGCTTTTCGTCGTTTTTGATCAAATCTGTTTCCTTCGCTTTTCAGAATTCTGCTTATTTTAAGAAAAGCTTGCTAAAAATTAAATTTGCAACTGTTTTATACTATATTTGCTTTATTTTCTGAATTTGTTTTTATAAATTTCGATATTAAATGTGTTCTATTTCAGTTTAGAAAAAAGTACGGAAATGTGTTTATGTTCAGTATTTGGAATGGGATTGGCATCAGATTTATTTAACCATGATTCATTTTTAAAAATAAGCTGGCGGGGGTGGTCTCCCGAAACTTTCTTGCATACATTTTAATAAGGGTGATTAAATTTATAAAAGTCTATCCGTATAAAATTGTGGATCTTCGGCAAGTTATGCTCCATAAGAGCTCAGATTTTTATTTTTAGTTTCCTGCGTGTAAGATATGTATGATTAGAAATAAAATAATGAATTAGTTGAAATTGATTCTTTTTTAAGTATAAGTTTCCCCGAAACTTTCTCTCAAATTATTTAATATAAGTATCTATCTCCTCTTCTTCCATTGGAAATTGTAGATATTCCGCAAGTGCTCAGATCTTTATTTTAAGTTTCTTGCACAAAAAAGTTGTGTGATTCATAGTAAAATAAACAATTATTTGCAAACCGATTCCTTTTCTAGCATAAATTTGCGATAGTGGTCTCTCTGAAACTCTTTCGCAAATTATTTAGTAAAAGCATTATGCCCCCTTCCACCATATAAAACTATACACTTTCGGCGATGCTGTGAACACCACTAGAATTCAGGTTTTTATTTTAAAAGTCTCACATTTGAAAAATATGCACTTTGTAGAATTAAAAAGTTAATTTATTCTTTTTGAAGTACAAATCAATGAAAAGTCATAGTGAAACTTTCTCACATGTTCTATTATAAAGTATTTATTCTCTTCTCCCACTGTATAAAATTGTGTACTATTGGCAAGGCTGTAAATACCAAGGATGATTACATTTTTATTTTCAAAATAACGCATATGAATGTTATGTGCTTTGCAGTAAAAAAACACAAACTGGCTACTCCAACCACCGGAAGACACACGGAAAAATCTGAATGACCGGACCGCCGCAACAGTAACACTAGTGGAACTCTGATTGAGTCCTAAAGGCCATCACCGGCCACGGTACAACCCTGCCTCAAAGAAGCACATACCGTCATTGACCCCCACCTTTTTGGGTAACCACCAAGGAGGCGAGAACCAATCATCATGCTAGAAGCTTCTCATCCTCAATTACTGACCCCCCCCCCCATGAGACTTTGCAGTAAAGTAAAGAAAACAAAAAAATATGTTTTGGACGACTTTTTTTTATTCCAACTGACTGAAACCGAAATTCGACATAGGACTACTTGTGTAGTCACAAGATTATATACCAAATTTCATTTATTGAAATCATTGCTTATATTAAATAACCTCGTTAGCAAGCATGTGGAAGAACAGACGAACAGAAGATCTACCTATTGAAAAATTTGTTTCAAAATTTGACGAAGATATCTACATTATAGATACTAAAACTGTATTCTGAAATTCTGTTTCATAAGTTGTTGCATTATTGAGCTATTCCGTTTACATGTACATGAATGTACAAGCAGACAGATGTCCAGTACCTTGAAGGATGTGGTTCGAAATTTGATACGTTTCTATATTTCAGAAGCTAAATCTGTGTACTAAATGTAATTTATCAAACTCTTTTTGTGGTTTTCGTGCTTCGTTACATTGACATAACCGGGTACACAGACTTTATATAAAATTTGGTGCCCAGCCAAATGCAAAACTTCCATTCCAAACTGCCAAATGCCAAATTTCCTCCATCTAGCTCAAAATGATTTTGGGTAATCATGTTCACTAATAGATAAACAGAGCAGCAGACAAACTTAGATCCAAAAATGTGTTTGTGGTGACATTTTATAAGCCAGATAACAGCTACGAGACATGAGAAGTTTATTTTGTCTTGTGGTCATGTTACTCGGCTACGAACCCAAAGGTTGCGAGTTCGATCCTCGCTTATCGCAAATAGCAACACGTTTTTTGGACTCGAGGAGATATGGAGATCGAGATTCGGATAGAGAAGATGTGGAGATCCGCCAAAATACTGAGTTTACATTTTTTGAAGATTATTATACTTTATCTTTTTATACTTTGTATGAGAAAAAATTAAAAAAAAGGATTATTTGATTCTACATTTGACAACATTTTGCCTAGAATCCCAAATTTCTCACAAGGAATTTTAGAATAATCTCTCTTTTACAATATCATCAATTAAATCTCATTTTCTTCTTTCATTTTCAATTAAAAAAATTATGGGGCAATCTACAACTGTCAAAAAGTTATTCCAATTCAAAATTCTAACTTAATTAAATTTAACTTTCCCAGATGCATGTCAACTAAATTTTATTTTTAAAGCTTATAAATAATTCTCGCTCATTACTTTTGTAAACAACATTCCTTTTATGATACCACTAGACAGTTGAAGTATTTACTCCGGCACGGGGCTGGAAAGAAGATGGAAGCCCTCTAATGGCATTGACAAACTGTCAAATACATCTGACTATCTATAAGTAATAGGACATATGGAAAAGACATATGAAAAGTAAGTTTCATTAATATGAAATTTCCAACTTCAGTGCAGAAACAAATGATCTTATTCGTAGAGTAAAATATGAAAACTCCATAAAAATTGAAGCTATTGTAATTATATATATATCTTAAAGCTGAATATTTTAGTCCTATTTTTTAAGTGAAAAGAAAAGTGCCAAAAATAATCTTTTAAAATATTTTTAGAATGTTGCAATAAATACGTATATCATATTAATTCGAGTTATAGACTCATTATTTTAATCAATAATCAGATAGAGTAATCTTCCTCAAACTTTCAGCATACTCTTCAGTGCCTTATCCCTCTTATCCTACGTAAAAATGTGGACTTGGCAAATATTAGTTTAGTATTGGCATAAATATAGTTAGCAAATATAGATCTTTGGCGTGAGCTTAACATTTTTATTGAATATATAGCGCGAATATGTATTTTAAAGCCTACCCCCTCCCCAAAGCTTGAAACCAAAATTTCACTCAAAACTACAGTAGTATTACATGTCGAATTTAAATGGTTCAAGTCACTGCATTTATGTGTTCCTGCGTTTATATATATGTAAAAATGAAGTCTGAGAGAAGGCCAGACTGTCATATTCAATAAAAATATCAACTCTTTGGTTCAAAATATGGTTCAAAATTTGATAACAATTTACCTTTAAGATGCTAAACTATATACCAAATTTTATCTATGTAGATCTTTTCGTTTTGAAGCTATCGTGTTCAGTTGTACTCGGATAGCCAATTAGACTGACCTCCTGTGAATGAATTTAATTCAAAATTTGACAGATATCTTTAAATTTGGTCTAAAGTTTCAGTATGCCAAAATACATCCGTCAAGCTCAAAGAGTTTTTGAGTTACCGTGTTTACAGATAGACACTTATATTGTCAAAAATTTGAGATTTAATTTTTAAAACTGAAACGTAGAAAATCGTCAAAATCTCGACTTCTTATATTCCTTCTTATAACTTACTACTGTAAATGCAATTTCAATTAAGTGTTTCAAAATCGCATCGTTAATTATTTTTATTTTTAAAATTTTTAATTCAGAATTTTTTTTTTTTGCCAATTAGAATTTTGTCTATACTTCATATACAAGAAAACAATAAGCAATTCAGATTAAATAATAAAATATTAGTAAACGCAGGCTTTTTGTGGTATTGCTTCTTATAACTTACTACTGTAAATGCAATTTCAATTAAGTGTTTCAAAATCGCATCGTTAATTATTTTTATTTTTAAAATTTTTAATTCAGAATTTTTTTTTTTTTTTTTGCCAATTAGAATTTTGTCTATACTTTATATACAAGAAAACAATAAGCAATTCAGATTAAATAATAAAATATTAGTAAACGCAGGCTTTTTGTGGTATTGCTTCTTATAACTTACTACTGTAAATGCAATTTCAATTAAGTGTTTCAAAATCGCATCGTTAATTATTTTTATTTTTAAAATTTTTAATTCAGAATAGTAGTGGGCAAAACAAACAAAAAAAATCAAATAATAAAAATAAACATAAATAGTAAAAATATAATTTTCTGTTAATTTATATATTTATTTTTCCTCTTTGATATTATGGTTTCTTTCAAAATATTCGCCTAAATGTGTGAATTAATACGATTTAAATTGTCATAAACATTACCTATAAAGATTGCTAAAATTTTCCTTTTAAGTGTCGGGAGAAAATGGTTTTGTATAATAATATAACAATTTTGTTTCATTTGCATAATTATTTTCATTACTCAGATATAATTAAAGTATAATATATTCGAATATCGTACGCAATTACAAATGATTATTTATATTATTTACAAAGATCAAATGGTTGTATCGGATATTTGCATACATTGTAGGAGAATGAAGAGGCTTTTGAAAATGTAATAAAAAGATGAACCATTAAAGAACATCGTTGGAAAGCAATTTACTTTTAACTAACTTTTCTACTAATAAACTATTAACTTAACTACTTAATTAACTTTTCTACTAATAAAGAAGGATATGTGTGTTGTCATTCCAAAGGGCTAACAGTTTGATTCTACAAGCACAAATTTCGTGTAGAAGGCTCAAATGTCACATCGGAGCAATATATTTTTTTAAATTTTATATAATTAAAAAACCAAGCAGAAGTTCACGGTTTTCTGTACTAATTGTGTTAAATTCTCTCTGTAATTTTCTGTAATAATATTGATTAAAATAGATTTTTGGTCAATTTTAAAATTAAAAAAAATAATTAAGGAAAATAGTTTAATTGCCAGACATTTTTTTTTCTCCGGAATTTGGCAATTTTTAAAATTGTATGTATATTTTTTAACAATACGTTTTTTTGATGAAAATCAAACCTTTTTCATTGTTTTATAAAATATTTAATCATATGAATTTCCGCCACTGCTGAAATCAAGGAAAGACTAGTATTAAGAATTATAAAACGCATAATTTACATGAAGCATAGTGAAACTACATTACTACCCAAGATAATGCACAATTTGAAATAGGATTTTTTTTGTCTTTTTAAAAATATTACCTTTTATATGGATTGATGTTAGCATGGAGCAGGAGTGAATAAAGTAAAAGGACTAAAAATAGGTCTATGTCTCCGCAGAAGGGTTGCTGTACTGGTTCCCATTCCAAGATATATATATATATATATATATATATATATTAATAAAGCGCGCCATATTAAATAACTTTTATAAGGAAAATATAACGATTTCTTTCTCAAATTTATTCCTTCAAATAAAATAAAACTTAGAAAACATTTGTAAATCAAACGGAGGAGTATATTCGACGGCTTTAATAAATTTAAATTTTCTAGAAAAGAATGCATCTGAGGTGTTACACCAGAAATGGAACCTTATCTCTTATAAGCAACAATTTTCTTCCACGGCGAAATATTCTGGCTCCATTTCCTCTTTATAAAATCTTGAAGCGGAAACAGTGAGTGCACAATAAATAACAGGGCTCACTATATTTATCGGAAATTTATAGCTAAACCAAAAGCCCTGGCTCCAATATATCTCAGGATCGTACGTGATATTACGATTGTGTAGGCGAGGTACCAGAAGCGTTTGTCGGATGAAAAAAGGTATTCTAACGGCATATTCATCAAAGATTAAACGATCGAGACGCAGGGTTGTGTTTTTATGAGGGCTTTCGGGTACCTTTTCTTTTGCCACAAAAATATTATTGAGAAGCTAAGGTTTATTTATTTTATAGTGCCTTTCTCCCTCAATGTGTGTACAAAATGAATGTTTTAAAGGAGGGAAAATAGGTTGGTTGTGAGGTCAGGTCATGATGGAACGTTTTTGAGTTTCACCTACAAGTAAATAAATCCTTAGACGAGGATTGTTTTAAGATAAATTATGTTTTAAGAAATCCAGAAATCCTAAATTCTAAGTCTAAGAGATGGGAATCCTAAATAAATTCTTAGAAATTCGACAAACTGAAACTATCCCACGATTTCTCTTTGGACTTTTATAATATATATTATATAGAAAAAAACCCCTATTAATTTGAGAAAATACCGTTGACCAAACAGTTCGAACCAATTATAGTGCTATTTATCATTCGCAGTTTTTTCGATGATGATTCTAGTCATCTTTGTCACAACTAGTATAAAAATAAGAATGAGAATCTATGTATTTGTTTGTATTGTTGGCGCTCGAAAGAAAAGATTATTTGACCTAGAGCAGCCGAATTCGGCACAAATATTCTATATAAAGTGGGAATGTGCACATCGAGCCGATTTCTTTGAAATTTGAATTAACTGAAAATTAAACGAGAGTTAGAGATTTTTTCGTGATAACATCTAAAAATATTTCTGCTCAAAAATAATCTTTTTTTCATATCTAAAATTTAAAAAAAAATATATTTTTAATAAGAATTTATTTGAAGATAATAATTTATTGCATTTATTATAAGAATTTTGGGAATTTATTTTTTAAAAAAAATTGCATGAAATTGTTTTATTAAATACTGGCTGCTGTACCTTAGGCTTAACCTGCGTCTATTTATGCATATAAGAAAACTGAAACACATATACTCGAAATTTATGCACTTTATAATGGTACAAAAAAATTGCAGAGATAAAAGTTATGTATAAATTAATTATGTATAATTAAAAGTTATGTTAAATTAATTAAAAATCAGAGAAAGAATTACAGTAAAGCAATCGATGTTATTATAAAACTGATTATTTAAATTTTAAGATGGTATAAAATTCAAATAATTAGCTTATATACATAGGCTAATTGAGTAGTGATTTCTTCATAAATTATGGTGGAAAAAAAATAAAATTAACTCGTATTCGAACCCCTTAGAAGAACGTGTACGTTTAATTTAGTGTTTATTAAGAGGTAGGGAATTGTATAAGGTTTAAAGAAACAAAATATTCAATTCTCTCTCTCTCTCTCTCTCTCTCTCTCTCTCTATATATATATATATATATATATATATATATATATATATATATATATATATATATATATATATATATATATATATATATATATATATATATATATATATATAAAATCCGCTAGATTTTAATATATATAATATATATAATTCTATTCTATATAAATCCATATATTAATATATATAATAATATATAATATATTTAATATATATAATAATATTTTAATATATATAATTCCGCAAGATTAAAAATATTTAATCATACAGTTTTCTTCAATTATTGAACGCTAAAGAAAAAGAATTATTTTTAGCAACTGAACCGTTAACATAAAAAATAAGACAGGGATATTAGTACCATGGGAGATAGAATGCTGCAAAGGATGCATACAACTAAACTGTAGAGTATTGCTGTTTCTAAAGGCACTTGCCATAGACAAGCTCGTTGACAAAATCAGCGATTTTAAGCCCAGATTTAGCGTCTCTTGTTTTTCAGTAGCTCCATTTAGGACCAAGACTACGACTTAGCTACTCATGCATCACAACCCTTTTTACGGGGTGGACTTTATTCATACATTTTATTCACTCACCAGTATTCCCAGTGGTATTGTCTCGACTTGGAGGACTTTGTGGCCACGACAGATTTATATGTGCACCAGGCACCTTATACACAGAGAGTCTTTGGTCGGCAGGATTCGAACTCACTACCCAGGGGATGGGAGTCTAACGCTCTACCAACCAGGCTATCCAGGCCAAAGTAGAATACTTATACCTGTAAGCTTTTAATAGCTGTTTGATGTCATAACAGTTAGCTTTATGGAAGGTTCACGTGCGCAATAAACTGAACAGGTCAAGATTATTTTAAAAAAAACGTTTTTATATGTATCTAAAATTTGATGTTTAAAAATAATTTGTTGAAGAAACTATGAAAGATTTGTTCTTACATGAATTAACTGAAATTAAACTTAAAGAATCTCAGGAAAATCAGTTGCTCTCCAAAAAGTGGGTAATTACGAAAAACAATAAATTGGCTGTGCTTAAATTATATCAATAATTGGCATGTATGGGATTACATTGAATGCAATGTTGTCAATTAATGGAATGCAATTTAGATTTTGTTGGCATATGACTACTGTGATCGAATATTAATTATAAATAATTCTAAAGTACATAAAATGTTGGGAGAAAATAAACAAATAAATAAAAATGCAATAATTTTTTGCTTTTTATTGTTATTTATTTTTTGTATAAACTCACTGGGTTTTTTTATCACTATTTATATGCAAATAAATCAAAATAATGCAAATGTTTGTAAATAAGTTATATACTAACTTGTTTTTGTAAATATTCTATGATGCAAAATGGGACTATTGCCCTGTCTCTCGTATACTCTAATAACTACCTCATATATTGATTTCAATAGTTATTTTGTGTATCTCTTATATTAATTTATGCATACTTTTGATAATCAGGTCCATTTCCATTGCCGCAAAGTCTCGTTCTTCTAGACTTACAAATGTAAGGGGCCTGCGGCATCAATAAGCTTCAAATCCCTGATCAACAATTTTAGCAGGTTACCATTTAAATTAAACACTGCAATAGTGTTGAAACTCAAATTGGATAAAATGTTTGAAACTCGATTTATATTTCGCTCTAGGCGAGAGGAATTTTATATAGAATACCATTACTAGTATTTATCCTGATAAGATCCAATATTCAATAGTATTGTTAATACTTATTATTAATGATGTTATTATTATTATTAATATATTATTCAGTACTCCAGTAATCCTTATAATCTTATCATGAATGGTTTGCAGTTGAAATAAGTGAAGTTGATTTTCAACAAAACTAGTATATAGTTTATTAGAGAATAAAAGAAAAAAAAACTTATATATTTCTGTATACTACTTAAGAATTTTTTTTTTCAAAACTTCTCCTTAATGTCTAGTTATGTAAATTAGGGTAGCTTTTGAAGATACATTAGAGTTGCTTTGAAGTGGTCTTTGTAATTTTAGCTGTTGTTAGACAATGAGGATGACGTTTGATCCAGAAACGCATCTAAACACTTCAACATATACAACATCCTACGGGATTATACTTCATCTCGAGGATTTAATTTATTAAGTAGATTTATATGAAACTGGATATAGACCTAGGAGAGTTATAAGTATCACCAGTAGTATATGTATTAGAATAGGTATCGCAAGTATTTCAGGTACTGATTACGCGAAAATTTTATTGGTAATTAACCTTAGAATTCTATACTCTGCTTCTTCGAAATCAAGAATGGATTACTGAAGCTTTATTAACATTATAAAGATTTTTCTGTAAATTGCGTGATGCCAATACATTCAAAGTTCAATTGGTCGTAACATAACAAATTTGGCACGTAGTTACTACTTGAGTAGTAGAAATGCACTAAAGAATAATTTTTATTGAAATTTTAATATGATAATCAAATATTAAAAATAGATCGATATTTTAAAATTTTTTCTCTCTAATTTTGAAACATTTTATTATAAAAAAATTGGCCGAAGTAGAGCAAATACTTATGAAAAACTGCTTTTGTTACAGGGAAAAACTTATTTATAATGTCAAGGTCATATGTTATAAACGGTTTCCTTAAAAAACACTTAAATCACCATCAAAGTAAAATAAAAAAAATTTTTTAAGAAAAAGAAAGAAATTAGACATAAGTAAAAAAAATAGATTTTTGCTTCAAATAGTTAAATTGTTACCGCAATTTCATTTGCATTCTTCTATAGACTTCCAAGTTTGATTTCCACATGAATAACGATATAATAAATATTTACATATGAAAAAGGAAATGAGCCATGAGACAAAAAGAAAAGACAAAATATAAAAGAAAGGAAATAGCTTAATATAACAAAAAAAGCAATCTTCATTTCAGCGCAGATAAATCAAACACAGATCTTACCAAATAAAATGTTTTGTGTACCAAATCGATTTTTCAGTCGTACTGAAGAGATGTACTTTTGCTGGTGGTAGTAAAAGAATTGCATTCTCTGTATTTATTGACATCATAAAACAACGTTTCTCAATCTTTTACACTTTGTGTATCCCATACAAATGCAAATGCAAGAGGTAACTCTTTGTTAAAGACATTCCCTTTAGTTGTAATAAAACTAAAAGAATGAAATTATGTGTTTATGATCTTTCTCTATTTTGAGATATCATATTGATCAATACTAAAAAAAAATGAATAAAAATTTGGGAAGTTTAGTGAAGTATTTTGAAATCATATTTGACGAACTTTCAAAATTTTACTGAGCAAAGCTTCTATATTTTAAACAAGTAATAATAGAATTCTCTCATTTTTTACTCTTGATTGATATCCAAAAAGGCAAAAAAAATTTGAAACCTGATTCTAAAAAGAAATTCCTCTTGGCGAGCTGAAAGGTAAAGGTAGATTCTTTATGTCTAAGTTACTATCTGGCAATATAAATTGCTGATGTTAGAAACAGTCAAAATGAGGTCTTGAAATGAAATTATCGAAAAATTTCACATACAAAAGTTTTTCGTTTTAATGAGGCACTAATTTCGCTAATTGGATTTATTTTTCTGTCTTCAATATTAAGAAAGTTATATCGAAATGAAAATTTCAACTCTCCACCATTTTCACCCTTTTTGAGCTAGATGGGTGTCATTTACGAACTTGTCCGAGATTTTTACACTTCTCACAACATATTCCTAGCCAGTTAAAATCCAATATATATATATATATATATATATATATATATATATATATATATATATATATATATATATATATATATATATATATATATATATATATATATTCTAGTTATCCTATTCACAAGATAACATGGACAAAGCGTTATATTTATATATATAAACATTTGAATGAAGGGTGGTTTGAGGGTTCTAGGGAACATGACCAGTAAAGAACTGAAGAAATTTTGCCGAAGTCATGCCATAAGATAGAGTTGTCTTCCTATAGAAATCTACCTAAAAAATCACCATGAATTCAAAGTGGAAGAGAAGCGTATGAAAAAACGATTGAAGCTATACAACCAATAATAAGGAAAAGGAAATTCGGTTTTTTATTTACTAAATTTCGAATAACAGTTTTAAAATCTATGTAATTTAGTGACTATAGAATAATCCCGCTTGAAATTTTTCAAGAGATTAGAAGAACAGTGGTGGAATATATAGAAAACGGGAAACCATTTATATGGGTAAAAATGCACTGCAATTCTGAGGGGAAAGAAAATATTCCAAACGATGAGTAAATGTTAAGGATGGAAATTAAAAGGGATACAATATTATATTTTTAACATCATTGTTGTTTCTTATGGCACTTGCCATGGACAAGCCCGCTGTTCAAAGACAGCCGATTTAAGCGTAAGTGGGAACGCCTCTTGGTTTTTATCGTAGAGCCAACTTCGGCCAAGAGTACGACTTGACTACTTACGCATCCGCAGCCCCTTCTTACAGGAGGGCACATTCACACACCTCACTGATAGAACAGAAAGAACAACCATGTCCAAACCGAGACTCGAACCCGGAACGCCCAGATCACGGGGAAGAGGCGCTACCCCTATGCCAGGACGCCGGCACCATCGTTGTAGTAATAAATAGTAGACATTTTAAAAATTACGCGATATCAATATTTTATTTGCATCACCTTTAGTCATACTTACTAAGGAATATCATAGCCCTATTCACTTGTTATATCCAAAGCTTAAGAACCTTGAGTTCAAGCCCTCCGTGACATTTCCTTCAAATCGGCAAAGCGGGATTTAGTTATTCTTAAATTGTACACCGCTATGAGAGTTTTTAAAAATTTTATTCTGGGTGGCTGGTTGTGGATTGAAAAATTTTATTCAAAATAGAAATGGATAAATACGAGGAAAAGATTTTTCAAAGATGCGATGAACCACTAAAAAAGTCAAATATAGGAAACAAAATGAATTTATTATTAAAAATTAGGTACAAACTTGATTACTTTTAAGTATAATCATTATGAAGATTCAAGTATTTTTCATATCGCTGAATTAAGTTTCCTATCTCCTCTTTGAAGAATGTTTCCACTAGTGATGTGAAATAGGTTTTAACATTTCTCTAAAGCTTCTCATTAGTCAAAAAGTAGTTTGAATTTTCTTTTATGAAAAGGATATGAAGCAGGAATGTCTAGATATTCAGCTTGTGAAGTCACAAATTTGGCTTGCTGTTTGCCCAGTTCCTCCTGGGCCTGAGATTTCAGAAATTATCCTTTCTTTTTCGAAACATTAAATCAACCCCTGAATAAGATATTTTGTTACGACACTTTTGTTGCCTTGTCTAACTTCATGGAGAATGCGATTTACAACCCATGATTTTCGTCCTCTCCCTGAACTGAAAAAAGACTACAGACTCCAAAATAATAATTCTATAATAATGAGTTTAAAAAAAAAAGTTAATTCCCCTCTAACATCCCAGGCCGCAATGTTCTTGGACTGGATCGAAAACCTGGTTCACCGATATAACAAATCCGTGGATTTCCATGGTTATCTTGTTGAAACCATGCGATTGTACAGTACTTTCAGTAATAAATTCATTTTGTTATCTAGTCTTGTTTCTTTTATCGTCAATCAGAGTTTATAAAAAATAAATTTAGTAAAAATAAATAAATAAAGCAAAAATGAAATAAACAACAACAACAAAAAAAAAAACTATTGCTATTAACTTTTTTCATCAGGGATGACTACTTCTTAAATGCATTTGTATGATAATGAAAACTCATATAAGGATTATATATATGTATGTTTGTTGATATGTTTATGAAGTTTGTATGATAATTATTTTTTTTTCATTAGACTTATTCATCCTTATTGATTATAATTTGGGTAATCATATACCATGCATAACAAAAGAAGTTCTTAAAAATTATCAAAAGCCAAATTTTAAATATTAAATCTTATTGATCTTTACTTTTAATTCAGCCCTAAATAAAAAAGATGCGACAATTAAATTATTTCATTAATTTGGAACAAATAAAGTGAATTTACATTCAGAACTGTTTCAATTTATCTGGGACCACTAGTTTTTAACATCGCAAATACTACTCGTTTCAATATCCTGAGACGACCACTTTTCGATTATTCTATCTCACTAAGGGGCGAGACGCGGAAGGATATGCGTATTTCCGTAATTCAATTTATTGTTAAATGTAAAATTATCCTCTTTTTATTTTTCCTTTCACCCCTATTTTGTCGAATTAAACCCACCCTAACGAATGTGCAAAAGCTTGGATTGTTTTAGAATCCGTTGACAAACAATCCTGATCCGTGTTTGACAAAGTGTTTAAAATATTTAAATTATCCCTTCATCCTTGTGTAATAGACCTTGAAAAAAACCCATTTGAAACACTTCTTAATATTGTGTACCGAAAATGTAAGAATTAATTCAAATCATAAAAATAATCATTTTGGACAGCAAACAACATTTTTTTTTTCAAATCGACAAATGATGAATTTATTATGCCTGCTTCTCTCTTCTGCCATCCGCTTAACTATAGCAACCCAACATTTAAAAAACTCGTTCATGCAGAATTTGTAACACATTTTCATGAAGAAAACATCAATCCCAGGTGCTTAGATTATATTTCGATTGCTCTATAAAATGAATAAATAAATGCATCAAAAAATTGCAAAAATATTTTTAATTGCAAATTTATGACCTCAAAAAATATTCTTTTTTAATTACAAATTCATGACATTAAAAAATATTCTTTTTTAATTGCAAATTCATGACTTCAAAAAATATTCTTTCAGCAACATAAAATTCATGACTTCTCTGTCCATTCAGAGATTTTTCATTTCTCTGCTATTTCAATTTTCAATGAAAATCTACTTTGTTGAAATTATGTAAAAATGGATTTTGGGTAGTAATATGCTAGCTAAGCTAAATTATTAGGGCGAATCGCTATCATTTGAATTTATTTTTTAATTAAAGTGTTGAAACCTCTCCTTTAGTGAGTACTTACTACCCCAAAGGTAATTAATAGTTGATTCATGTATTCTAATGGATTACTCTGCAGAACGTTTTGAATTTATTCAACTCAGTTCACATCGGGCATCACGAATTTTACAACCTCATTTACAGAATACACCAACATATAAATATTGCTATGCTAATATCTAAGTTGGATGCTATATTTGGACGCTCTATATCCTTTGGATTGCTCTGTTTTTTTTAGAACAATTTTTACATCGGTCATGCTTTAACTTATAGATAGCCCATGTTTATAAGCATTGTCAAACTAAAAATCTCTTCATAAAACAGGCAACTCCAGTCTTGTGTAAGCTGGATTGAACTAGTTCTGTCGATTGGTAGGTTTTTATCAGAGATTTTTTATGGGTTATCTGCGCTAAAGTACACATTGTAGAAAATAGATATCCCAGCACTGCTCAAAGATAGAGAACGATCGTTATTGGAATTCCCTGATCAAAGCGAAGCATTCGTCAAAGAGCATCCAATACGAAACTTTCTTGTGATTGGCTGCGAACCAGTCCCTTTCAGAAAAAGATCTTTGCCTTGTGCTTGGCTTATTGTAGTTGAGGCAGAACAAAATTTTGTTTTCTATTTATCTTGACCAACTTTCAGAATATATATATATATATTTTCCTTTTTGAGTGTATGCGCGTGTTCTTGGATTCGTTTTTATTCACAAGTTACGGCAACACTAAATTACTTTTCTCAAATATATATTTGAAAGGAAATTACTTTTCTCAAATATATGTTTGAAAGGAAATTACTTTTCTCAAATATATATTTGAAAGGAAATTACTTTTCTCAAATATATGTTTGAAAGGAAATTACTTTTCTCAAATATATATTTGAAAGGAAATTACTTTTCTCAAATATATATTTGAAAGGAAATTACTTTTCTCAAATATATATTTGAAAGGAAATTACTTTTCTCAAATATATGTTTGAAAGGAAATTACTTTTCTCAAATATATATTTGAAAGGAAATTACTTTTCTCAAATATATATTTCTACTATTAATAAAAGAGAATGTTTGTATATGCTAAACCATTAAACCCTCTACAGGCCAAATTCTTTGACCTACAACTTCCAAATTTCGTACAAATAACTTCCGAAGGATGAAAATGTACACTTGGGGCATGGATGTTTTTGAAACATTTGATAACATTTTAATTAATTAAAAAAATTAAAGAAATTGTGGCATTTTTTGGAGAAAATTCCTAAAATATTACTCCACATAAATGAATTTTACATCATTTTAAAACTTAAATTGCATTTAATTTCTGATAGTATTCATTCTTACTTATAGAAATTTAGTTATCGTGGAAAATTTTACTGAAAATGCAGAACTTTTTAAAAGATATTTTGCACAAAGTTTTTTTTCAACAATTCATTCATTTCTGGAATGAGGTTGACCCTAAGAGCCCGGATTCACCCTAAATTTTCCCGTCTGATAGGGCCCTGACAAGGATGTTTTCGGCTGAAATCGACCAGTCGCTCATTTTCCATTCTGTTTTCGTTTACGAAAAATTACCCCATATTTTGTAGCGCTGAAATTCTCACATTAGCTAGAGTTATGGAGTTAAAACCGTTTCATTATTTCGCCTTATATCTGTCTCATTCTTAAGATTTTCTTTTATTTATGATAACCAAGAAACAAAGATTATGGTTATTATTTGCACATTTTACAGGAGGAATAAGATTACGAAATCACATTACTTGGAAATGTAGTTTTCATATTCTCCATAAAATTTGGAATAAGTTACCCAAGAACTTTAATTGTTTTATGTTGTTATGGATTCGTTCCATTTCGGTGCTCAGATATGTTATAAACAGGTGTGAAATTATTAAAAAATACAGCTTTAATGATTGCTACAATTTTAAAGTTTACAAATAATTTGTTGAGAAAATCATGAGCATCATGTTACGTGTAAGAGATTTAATGAAAATAAAACTCGACTTATATTCTTGAAGAATTAACTGGTCGCCAAAGATGATTAGTTGAACATTAAAATTATTGTATTGATATCGTATAGATAAGGGTTATGGGGTTACTTCAAATTTACATATCACTCATAGTCAATATTATACGATAAAAATTCAAAAGCATTCATTAAAATTAAAACGCTTTATGAATATGATTAATATCTTAGTTTACTTAAAGGATTTAATGCCAGCTTCCCATGTTTTACGACTTTTGATTAAAAAAATATTATTTTCTGATTAATATAAATTAATAAAAATATTCTTTAAGTTTTTGTATATATATATATATAAAATTTAAATTATTTAATAACAAGCTTTAATCAGCTATAATAAGTACATTCTTGAGGCGCCATTTTAATTCAAAGGTATAAATATATAAATTACTGTCTTAAATTGGTTCAAAAACTTGGAATATTCTGAGCTATTAGCTTTGCTTGTAAAATGGCAAAATGAGTTAATGAATTTAACCCAGCTGTCGAGGCTAGGCTATTTCACCAAAGTTTTATTTTGCTCCGTATCTCTTAAAAATGGAGAAAAATAAAAAACAGGAAATCATTGATGACATATCATCATGAGTTTTCATATAAAATAAACACTGACCAAATTGGTTCACTGTTTAGAATTGGGGTGGGGGTTGCCTGATTTTTTACTATTGGCAATTATTTTAATTAAATAGACAGATACTAAGATATTTATGCATAAAATTTCATTCAAAAAATGAAATTTCAACATTTAATTTAATTCTTTCTAGCTCCATGGGAAGTATGCTTACAATCAAATTCATTAATCTTTGCATTAAGGTGAAGTTATGGAGGTTGGTTCTGTCAAATTTTTCAATAAGACAGACACTTAGATGCTTCAGTTCTTTATCTCACACAAAATAATGTACCTTGATTTGTTACTTAGCTGTTAATTAACCAAATTAATTAATGAATGAAATTAAATTGATTTGATAAGCTAAATGAGTCACTTTTCTTAAAGCCAATCTCAATCCTAGAAATATTTTTACATGCCATGACTAGAAAAAAAAGTATTTTAAAGCGTTAAAAGATTCCTTTTCTTTTCAGAAAAAAATCTTCATTAGACTAAGAGGTAAAAATTCAACCTCGAAACATCAGTTTGAAATAACTTCGAACACCAAACTAAAAAAATAAAAAAATGTTTTATTGTCAGGTGCGGCGAAAAACGATTTATCTCTTACCGATACAGGTGTACTTTTCTGTTTGTGGTTTGGGCCAACTCCAGCCAGAACTAGATTTATTTTTTCACAGAAAGAGCGGAAAAAGACGGAGCTGGAATTTTCTATTTCTATGCAAACATATATGACGCAACTTCACTTTCTAAATCAATCTGCTTTTTTTCATAAGTAAATATAGAGGTATATACATTTGACCCAGGTGAGCCCGGAGCTCGAAATAATCCAATGCTTTTGAGGCAAGTAAAATTTATAAAAGGAAGAGAAGGGAAAAAAATAATAAAGGGAGTGCAGAGAAATATGTTATTTCTTATAAATAAGTTGTTTGGCCGTAAAGAAAATACAGATGCGTAAGGAAAGTTTTCGATATCTAAATTTATTTATTTTATTTTTTTATCTTTTCAATTTTTTTTAATAAAAGGATTACGTTATCCTCTAAAAGTTATGAATAATGGATCGCAGGAGTTCTTCATAACGCCATATAACGTTGGATTTAAAAATATATATCAGCTATATGTTTTCGGGTCTTTTTCCGCATTTCCTGGATAATGTGTAAGTAGTTTGAATATGTTGTGCGCGCTGTTATGCGTTTATGAAATATTTCACTGAGCAATTGGATCTTGGGAAAATAAATTCAAGCATAGACCAAATGAAAAGTTTTTATGTGGTATAATAAAACGAGTCACTTATTTTTATCAAAGATTTCACAATATATTTTAGATGAATAAAAGAAATTGTAAGAATATTTTGTCAAGATTTTTAGTAAATCCTCTTTAACTAATTTATGTCAAATTTTATTGGTATTATATTTATCGCGCTCTGTAACTTCACAGTTAAACCAAGATGATAATTTATTAAATCCACTTATATTTTTCATTGTATATTCATTTTATTGAATTCACTGATTATTCCTTTATTACAGTACACTCTCGATTATCCGCGGAATTGGGTGGCGCGGCCGCCGCGGATAATCCGAAAAAAGCTAAAAACGGGTATAACAAAAAAGAAAACAGTCATTCCAACTTTGAAAAATTGTTTTATGTACAATAAAACGTAAAATAAACAGAAGGAAATGTTTAACTGACGCTTAATATTTTAGTATATCACTCAAAACTAACCTAAAATTCATTTTGTTAATGAAAACAGAAAAGTGCTTTTTTTTTACTAGAGGCGTCAAGGATACACAGAAAAATTAATACATATGTACTGTTTTAATACTGTTATGTATTATGTAATTATAAAAGCATAACTGTAAAACTGCACCTTTATGTAAAAATCAGTCAAAAAAAAAAAAAAAAAAAAAAAACTTTGTGCGGCAGGCGCGAATAACCCGCCCGCGGATAATCAAGAGTCTACTGTACTAATAATTCTACAGGAGTACCGCCAATTTGCTGGTTTAGCCCTGAATTGGAAATCGTTGCTTCGACATGCAGAATTCATTTACCCTAAAAATTTGTGCAAATTTTTCAATTAACCAATAATGTAAAAATTTAAAAATTGTCTGAAATTTTTTTATTATATTCAATCCTGTATTGCACAGATTTATTATTATCACAAATTGCACAAAATTATTAATGCTTTCTTTAAATAATTTTGAATACTTTAATAGTTAAACTCAATTTATTTTTCATTTATGGCATTTTGGACTTGAAGAGAGATGTTTTATCCAGCAAATATTTTACTTCAATAATTAACGTTTTTAGTTTATTGACATTAATTTTAAAAAGTCAAATATTAAATCTTTTAATAATTTCTTTTTTGCTGTATTTATTTTTATTCATACCGATTAGCATAAAACTGGTAGGCAACTATCAAAATCAAGCAATGTAGATTTAATATTTCTTCTGTATAATTTTTTTATTAATACTTCTAGAAAACAAGATATGTTTCCTTTCATTTATTTACTAGGGTTAATATTTCGTAAATTGAAATGTAATAAAAATAAGAGTATTTCCTTTCAAGTAATAAAAAAATAACATTTTTTTTTTAATATATGAAGTTTAGAAGTATAAATTAAAAGCCTTTCTTATATATATATATATATATATATATATAGGGTGTCTCAAAAATCTTGATCGCGGCTTTAATTCCTTAAATATTGATCTCAGACATATATTGTAAAATACAAGTTGCGGAAAATGTTATGAAATAGATTAAAATTGAATTAAACTTTAAAAAATACAAAATTTAAACTTTTATTTGGACCCCGTACAAAAAAATTCCCAATGAGTAGTATGTGCCCTATCCTTTAATAAGGGCGTGTACAAAATTTAAGAATTTTATCATGAAAATTATCAAAGATATGTGAAAACAAAGTTGGTGAAGGGTCAATCACAAATTAAAATGCAAATGCTTACAGCTTCAGTGCAGATGACACGACGCAGGAATGCATCATAAGATATTAAAATATGCTTTATATCTTTAGTTTTAAATACAGATTCTAAAATCTATGCTTCCTGAAAAATACTTTAAAATCTTATATCATAAATTACAGAATATAACTTAAAATTACCACAGTCAATGAATTTGTAAAAAAAAATCAACTTTTGTAATATTTCCTTTAAGTAATCCTTCCTTTTGTAATCTTTTCTTTATGTAATCTTTCTTTTAAGTTATTATTTCTACAAATTTTTAATACTTTCGAACCAATAAATAGTAAAATTATTATTTATTTATTCAATCATTACTTTCTTTGTTAATTAGTGTACGGCCCCTAAAACATGAACATCCGACATGGGTTTTTTTTTTCCTCTCTCTCTTTACGAATTAATATCCAGGCATCGAAAAATGGGTTAAGTTAGCATTTATGTAGTTTCATATTTTTGAGACTTTTTGTGATAAATTGCTGAAATTTTGTACATGACCTTATTAGAGGATGGGGCACATTTTACTCACTGGGAATTTTTTTGTATGGGATCCGTATAAAAATTCAAATTTCGTATTTTTTGAAGTTTAATCCCCTGAAAATTTTAATTGATTTCCTAACATTTTACACCTATTTTTACGCAACTTTGTAGTTTACAGTATATGTCTATGATCAATATTTAAGGAATAAAAGCCGTGGTCAAGGTTTTCGAGACACCCTGTATATATGTGTGTGTGTCTTTGTGTGTATATGTTTGTGTGTGTGCGTGTGTGTGTGTGTGTGACAGAGAGAGAGAGAGCTCTTGTGTTACAAAATAGTAAAATAAACCTTTAGAATCTGTTGAGGCAAATAATCGGGAGATTTTCTTACTGAATGCATTTTATTTTACTTCAGCATATAAAAAAACAAACAAAAAGAAAGTATGGCAAATGTCAAAATATTTTTCTTGAAATATGCATGAATCATTACTTTTTAGAACTCTCTGAATATGAAATTAATAAATAATGTTTAAAATTATTCTCAATAATCATTAAAATCATATACGATTATTTTAATAATCCATTTAGAAGATTCAATAGAAATTTTTGAGAATACTTAAATTAAAATGCGGTTCACTATGATTAAAAACGTGCGTAAGGGAACTAAACCATTCCAATTGTTACATTTCTCCATGTTAGAAACATTCCTTCGAAGATATGAATTTTAATTCTGCAGAACCAATTTGAACCAATAGAGTTGCGATGAAAATCTGATTTGAACCAAAACAGGAAACATTTAGATTTGAAAAAAAATTGCATCAACTATTGCAATTAGTACATTTATATTGTATACATAAATAGACATAGACGAAATGTATCTTCGAAAGCGATAATGTTTTTAATCTGGTGCACTATCGATAATTTGTGATATGGGATATTAAACATAGTGAAAAAAAGTTATACAGGACAGATATCGTTAGATCTAAGGTACCAAAGATGGTACGTTATTATTTCTTGGATAATGAATACTCACTCATTAAGACAAGTTTTTCAAGTTTTCAAGTTTTTGTAATTAAAAATTAATTAAATTAATTTTTTTTCATAATTTTAAGAGCATATTATTGTTCAAAGAGCATTTTTGCACCATTTGAAAATTAAAAATATTAGCTTTCCCATGATATCAGCTTCATACATTTTTTTCTAACTTTAATGAGTTTGAAAAAACAACTAAGAATATTTCACAACAATATTTTTTTTATGATTTAGTAACTGCACCTATATTTTGGCAGATTACGTCAAAACATAAATGCATTAAAGTATATATATTAGAGATTGTAAGGTTAAAGAATAAAGTTTAGAAAAATTATATAAAAAAGGCGGATTTAGCCTAAAATATTGTACTATATTTCGGGTTAGAAGTTCGAATTTTCTTTCGTTTTTTCCTTAAAAGTATTACAAATGATATTTTCAATTCAACAAAGCAATCCTGAATATAATATTTCCCCAGATTTAAAATGTTTCTTCAATAATTATTATATTCGTCATTAATTACATTCTAGATATGATTCTTCGATGAAAATAAAGTTTCAGCAAAGATTTGAAATATTCAGGTTTGAAGAAGCTGCGGGGGGGGGGAGATGCATCAACACTTATAGTTAGATCTGTGCAATTTTTATCTTGAATTGGCTAAAAAAATATATTTTTAAATATATGGATAATGACACTTGAATAAAATTAATACTAATTTATAATTGTAAAATTTTTCATCTTGGAAGCATTCCTTCAATGATTTGAATTATGATGCTACATATTCAAATAGATGCTTTTCGATTAAATTTATTTTACGCAAAAATTTAAAACATCCAGATTTCAGAAAATGCTTTAGATATTAGAAATAAGTTCATTTAATTTTTATTCATTATCTGGCTAAACATATTTTTTTTGCAAAGATATGGTCACTGGCTTATGAAATGAAATTTAACAGTCTAAGCAATAACATTTAACAGCTTCAAAACATCCCTTCAATAATTTGATGTCGAATAACTCTTTATTTTCATATATGATATTTTGAAGATTGAAACAAAAAAAATTCAAATTTTAAAAAAAAGCATCAGCCATTACAAATGAGGCATAAATAGAGCCATTACAATAATGTCTGTACATGCTCTTTAAATTTAACATTGGCAACCTTAACTGTATGTATAACATAAAAAAAGAATCAGTATATGTAGTTTATATCACGCTTTCGTTCCAGTTTGAATCCAATGCTAAATAAATGAACTCCTCAAATCAAATCTAAGTGCAAATATTATGATGCGTAGTCCTATACCCTAAGGTGGTCAACTCTTCAAAGCTATGAAGTGACAATGTAATATTCCAATGGACTGAACATTCTGAAAAAAAACACGTGGTTTTAAGAAAAATTGCTTGTGATGCGTCATGCATCGAAATAATTGATATTTAAGATGAAGTCCCCACTTCGTAAAATTGATTAACAAATTGTAATAGATATTTTTTTAAACGATAGACCGTTCCGTCCGAACCATCAATATAATGGCATTGCTTCGGATATTCTAATATTTCCAAACTTCTGTCAATAAATTGCACACAACACTGGTAGGCTATATCGAAACACTGCAAATCTCTGAAGCTAAAATATACCTTTTTATATGATTGTCAATAATATTTCCAATCCTTGAAAATAAGTAGACCTAACTTACTTTTTCCGAACCTGAGAGAGAGGAAAAAAAAAGTCGATTTCAGTTATTGCAAATGACTTGATAGAAGATCAAGAAAGATTTCATTCGAATTGTAATATTTTTTTCCTATAAAAAATTCATATAATTTATTTTATATATTTTTAACACATTATTTTTGTTTTTAAAATAAATTGGTTATATTGCTGTTTCATAGATATGGCCATACCTTGTTTAACTTACTTTGAACCATACCTTGTTTATCACCAATTTTAAAAAAACCCACAATAATAATTATATGCAGCATAATTAATTAATTTTTCAATCTCTTTTTTTTTTCTTAATGATTTTTAGGATGAATCAGACCAAACGTCAAACTAGGAGAGTCTAGGAGACGAATTTTGGAATCAGAAGTCACGTTAAGTCTAGATATATGAATAATAACAGAATATCATATTGATAAATATAATTCAGAATAACAACTACAGCATTTCTCTATAAAGCTTTTATCTTCATTCTTTGTTTTTGATTAGTCTTATTATCTTGGGAAATAAAAGAAAAAAAAATTGCAATCCTTATATTTAGTAGTATTTTTTATATATTCTAGAAAATAGCTTTCTTTTAAAATATTATAAAAACCGAGATCTTTTCCTTTAACTACTAACAGCATATTTCAATTAATGATAACTTTTTTCCTTCTCACAATTTTCTCTCTTTTATTTTTCTCCTTTTATCATCACAGATTTGAGAAATATTTTAACATTGTTCATCTAGGCCACTGAAATTATTCCCTAGTTTCATAATCACTTGGAAACGCTTTTGCTTAAATTTATATAAATCAATAGCTTGTAAAACCGAGTTGAAAATATTAACAGATGCTTCCTTTGTTTTAAAGATTTTCGGAACAAATAAAATGAAATCTTATGTTGAAAACTACTTTTAGAGTGATAACATGTAGAATACTGTATCATACTGTTTCAAAATTTATAAAACAGTATGAGAAGCTAAAATTAATAAGGTTAATTTTGATTAGCAATTTTATATGCATATGGGATATTGAAAAAACAAAACCAGCCGCAGAAAATTTATGTCTAAAAGCTTTATATTGCATGCCAAAATAGTAATAATACCGAAAATGAAATCTTACGCTAGAAATTATTATTATTATTATTATTTTTACTGATAACATCTAGTATTCTGTATCATAATGTGGCAACATCTATAATTCAGTATGATAAGTTGGAATTAATAAGTTTAATTTTGATCTGCAATTTTATATACATATGGGATATTGAAAAACCAAACCCAACCGCAGAAAATTTATGTCTAAATTTATGTCTGCCAAAATAGTAATAATACCGAAAATGAAATCTTACGCTGGAAATTATTATTTTTTTTTTTTTTTTGGATTGACAACATCTAGAATTCTGTATCATAATGTAGCAACATCTATAATTCAGTATGATAAGTTGGAATTAGTAAGTTTAATTTTGATCAGCAATTTTATATGCATATGGGATATTGAAAAACCAAAGAAAATAACAATATTCAAATTGTAAATGAATCGGTTATTATAGGTAAGCGTAATCGTAATGTCATGGTACGTTGCGATTAAAAAGCAATTCATAAAAATCTCTGAAACAAATAGCAGGCGATTCCATTATTTTGCAGAAGGAAAAAAAATTATAAAGCGAAATATTGAAATAACATATTATAACTGGAAAAAAAAATCTAAAAATATTTTACATGTATTAAGAGTTTGTGACTATATAATAGGCAAGCACATAAAATATCTTCATTTTAATTTAAGTGAGAGCTAATAATCAATATATTTTTTTCTGGTGTTTGTTAAAATTTAAAGTGCTGCTTAGAGTATTTATTAAATATTTAAATGCTTTGTATAAATTAATATTTTCACCATTCTAAATTATTATATTAATTTAAAAATCAATACAAAAATATATAAGATTCATTTTTAATTGTTACATAAATGTCATTTTCAAAATCCGAGATGCGTGATTATCAAGTTCAACTTCAATTTGAATCACCGAATGCTTCTAAAAATTAAACTTAAAACATATGATAAAAAAGCTTTTCCTTTGGTATCATTATTTTATTTAATAATTATTAAAAATATTATTATACAGATGATAATATTGTTAAAAAATAATAGAAAAAGTTTTTACTCTTTATTAAAAGTATTATTAACTATTTTAAATTTAATAGTTTTATTACTTTAAAATACGTTTAGAAATTTAACTTAATTCTTTATTAAAATATTAAATATTTTATTCTTAAAAAAATTTATTCTTTAAAAATTTTATAAAATTATAAAATTATTTATTTTATAAAAAACAATTAGCCTATATTTGGTTTTGAAAAACAGCATTTGGACTCAGCTAATTGAAATTCATTTGATGCATAAATTTTATTTAATAGTAAAAATTTGATAAATATTTTTATAAAAAAATTTAAATAAATCAAAATATTGAGAGATTAATACTTTGATTGAAATTTTGAAAATGCCATTTAAAGAAAACAGTAATGAATTATACTTATCATAGTTGCAATCTACTAATTGTTATATTCAAATTTTTTTAATTTTTTATAATCGCTTAAAAATTGTTTTCATTTTAAATGAGTTAGACAATTTTGTAGAATACTTTAGCTTCTAAAAGTTGATTTGCTTTAAAAAGTAATTATATACCTCAGTTTTAAAAGATAATTTAATAATAATTTCAGAAAAAATATAAATAATACTTCAAACTGTTCTGATTTAATAAACTGATTTAAAAATAAAATTTTTTAAAAATTAAGCGTACTTAAAAGACTACTCTCTTGGGGGAAAAACTTGTCAACTATACTTCACAAACTGAACACACGTTTATGATTTCATACTAATAATTAATTTACTTCCGCGTTGATTTAATTTATAGATTCTAAAAGAACTAAATATTTTACTTCCTGGAATATAGCTTATCATCAATAGAGATTGGATAATAGTATTATAACGAATTAAAATAACAATGAAAAAAAAAACTTTACAAAGCATTTCCATAGCTTGTTTAAAAGAAAGTTTTTTGAACGACAGTTTATCACATATGAATTGTAAAATCTAAGCAATATATGTTAAGCGGAGCTAATAATTTAATCGTAACTTTAATGCCTGGCGGAAAATGAAGTGAAAGGCTATAGGGTATGCGCTCAGTCACAGTGAAAAGGACACAATAAGCAACTATTATATTGAATAAATACTGACAATATACTGTACATATTGAATAATGTTATAAAAACGATGATAGGGTTGGAAAGTAGCTTAGATGAAAATGTTGAATAAAACAACGTTGTGCTTGTAAAACTAAAAAAACGTAAAATCGAAATAAAATAATTAAATTAATCATAAATTGTCTAAATTATATATATAATAAAAAAATGGTTATAAGAAGTAATGACCAACAAAAAATTATTTTAATCATACTTACGATTCTATCGCAATGGTTCTAAATCTGTATATTGATTAGATACAAATTATAAACCAACAATACATATTTCAGCGATTGTAACTGAAACGGACATCCTACCGAAAGAAATAAGAAACTAACCCCTTAGAGTAGGGATCATGTGGATATGGTTTAAAAGAGGGGGAGGGAAAAATAGACACAATGTACAATGAGTAATGGGAAAAACCAACCTGCCTTACTCCGTTGGGTTCTATGCCGGGCGAAATCTCACAGACAGTAGCCCAGTGGTTGATATTCGCCCCATGGTGGTCGCAATTTGTTCGTGTGTGCGCCCCAGTCACAGCGGA
The DNA here is from genome assembly GCF_947563725.1 of Argiope bruennichi. Classification (NCBI taxonomy): domain Eukaryota; kingdom Metazoa; phylum Arthropoda; class Arachnida; order Araneae; family Araneidae; genus Argiope; species Argiope bruennichi. Next base: position 95,478,472 of record NC_079153.1, read on the forward strand.
GGAAGACATACACAAAGACGGCGCTGACCACGGTGACCAGAACTCGGGGTGGCCAAAGATCCGCCCCTGGAATCTGTATCCTTCATTGGGTCTTGATAAGGGTAGAGCTAATCGCAGGGCGCTGCTTCACGGGCGGCCATCTTGGCACATTTCCCTTCGAATGCAGAGGGCGCAACTGTTTTCCCTGCGCCCCGGCACTTCTCCGCTCTCCGCCCCGGCTCCGTGGGAGAGATTCTGGAGAGTAACAGCTGGATTGACACGCATGCGCAGATTAAGCAATCAGTTTCTTTTAACATAGTTTAAATGAATTGCACGTATAAAATACTTTTTGAAACATACTTAGTGAATCATCGATGTATATACGCAGTGGCTGATTTTCAGTGGCGTAGCGCTCTGGAGTCAAAGGGGTATTGATGTCCGGGAGCTATTCTTAATGATTCCCATCGAACAAAGCATTAATGCTTTTATATTATTTTTTTAAATGAAATATCTCGAGGGGACAAAAAAAATAAATAAAGGCATACCTTGGTACCATCTATATTTACTTCACCATTAGTAATGAATGGCAGCTAAAAATTATATCATGCCTCGGACACTTACTATCCTCGATAAGCCCCTGCTAGTTTTTTCAAAGCTCAATGCAAATTAAAATAGTGTAGTTTTAAAAAAACCCATGTCAGTCATAAAGTAAATGTCTAGTATATTTCAGAAATCCATATGAAATGACTATATGTGTTTTTTTAATTTAGAATTTTAAATTTTTTAAACATTTTTATTTTTTTAATTTTAAAATGTTTATAATTTTTTTAATAAAAGCAAATTCCATTGTATAATTCACAAAATTAAAAATGATTAAATGATTTTTAATGATGATTAAAAATGATTTTTGTTACGTTTTCAATTTTGGTTTTTTTTAATGTTACATTTGCTTTATTTCTATTCTACTTTTGATTTGGTCAATATTAAAATTTATTCCTAATTTATTTTTTTTAATTGTTGTTGTTATTTATTTTGAAATCTTCTTGCAAAAATATTCTCTAATATTCATTTACTCTTTTAATTATCTCATTTAGACAAGAAATTAAGTGTCTAGCACTAAAATCATTAAACATTAAAGACGAAAACTATTAAAAAAATTCTTTATCTGAAATTTAGGGGCTTCATGCAATTTTACATATGCTTTTGTGTGTTCGAGGTAAGTCATATCATATCATTGACTCCTCGACCCTCCCGAAGGTACACGTGTAATAAATACTGAATACTGGTCTGCCGCAACTGTGATTGAGTCCTAAGGGCCATCACGGACCACGGTACAAACCTTCCCTAAGGAAGTACGTCCCGTCATCGATGGGAGGAGCTAGACCTCCAGCTTTCGTGTACTCTCGAGGGTGGCGAGATCTAACCACCATACCGGAAGCATCTCATCCTCATTTCGAGGTCCCCCCCCCCGAGAGGATGTTTGATGGAGCTAAACAGAAATTCAGTTTCCATATAAATGAATACTCTTCCTAAATTATTCAAGTATGTTAAACCAAAATCGCATCATCCAAGATCTGCGCAATGAGAAGACTGAGTGTATTTATTTTTCTTTGTTGAATTTTAAGAACATCACTAATGCGAAAACTAGAAAGAAAAATATACGCCAATAGATAAAGACTCTGACGAGGTGGCGACTGACCCTTAGCCTGGGTCAGAAGGGTGAATCTGCTCGAGGAGAAAAACCGAAGAGAGGTCACGAAGAAGTAATAAAATTGTAAAAAAACAAGATAGTGTTTAACTCGGCGCATATCCTATACTTCTCCCTTATTGATACATCTTCAGTCGTGTTTTTTGAAGCATAAAAAAACACCCAAATGTAGTCAAAATTGATTCATTTTAGTATGTTTATCGAAATATACTCGTCCAATATCATGCAATTTTTAGGGTTTTTTTGAGCATATATTAGTGTTAAAGTGGATTATTCAGTAATTTTATATCATGCCTACTAGTTTCATAAATAATTGATATAGTCAGTTAATTAATATATTTTATATTTTCTGATATTATATTTTATGATATATATTAAGGTGTATGTTCACACTTGAAACTTCGAAAATCGTTCAAAATATCGAATATTTTTTTTTATTGCTTAATAATGTTCTGTGATCCTTTGGCTTTCAAACGATACTAAGATGCTGTCAATTTTCGAAATGTTTCTCGAGTTATAATTATTTTTCTTGAGGTGCTTTCATTAAAAACTCTAGTTAAGATTTTTTATTTAACTCATTTTATGAAGAATGATATTTCCCCACTATGTTGCTTCATTCAAACAATCATAACTCAACAAGAAATTAACCAAATACAATTATGTATATATCAAAGTAATCTGTATGAAATAGCGGATGTTTTGTGCTTTAATCAAAGTTATATTTATAGAAGAAAATTTTTAATAGCTATTTAAAAGTTAAAATGACAGAAAAAATCTCGCTTTTTCTATTCATCGTTGATGAAAAAGCTGTTAAAAAAATATATTTATATAACTTGATTGAGGCAGACAACATGAAGACTAATATTAGGCATCATTTCCGATTAGAATTGTGTGTCTGTACAAATTAGAATTTAAGATATCATGTTTCAAAAAATAGGCTAATTAGCTCATTAAATATTATTTAATTAATTAATAATTAGTGTAATATGGTTTTTTCTCACTGAAATGAGTTTAAACATATATTAATAACCTACCGTAAAAAAAACTGGATTTTTAAAGTTAAAATTAAAAAAAAAAATCTTCTAGTGTGTACGTACACCTTAATTTATATATTCTATACTTTAATTAGTTTATCTATAAATTATCTAACGATAGACGATTAAATAATAAAATAAAAAAATTCTGCATAATGCAACACACAAAATGTTGCTTATATTAAGATACAATAAAATCACTTTTACACTGGGGTGATTAAAATACTAAAATGACACTTGGAATTATATAGAACATTATTTTTAAAACAAATACATTTTTAATCATAAACAAATAAAGAATAATATAAACAATTTTATTGAATTATACAATACTAAAAATGCCTTTATATTCAGAACAAAACAATATAATTTGTTGAAGAGTTACTTCTAAACTAACTCTTAGAATTGCATTGAGTATTATTTCTAAAACAAACACAGCTTTGGTGACAAACATTTAAAACGTAAAATAAACAATTTAGCTAAGTTGAGGAGTATGCAAAATGTTATTTACATAAAGGATCAATACGGTCATTTATAATAAAATTGATTATTACAATAGCTTTTAGAGCTGCATAGAGCTTCCAAATGGCATCGGTAATTCAGAACAAATGAAAGATAAATGCATTTCTCACAATATTTATATATTCTTCAGAACTTATTTCTCATCATAAAAGTGTTGCATACTATAATATTACTTTCTTCCTATATTCTAAAAAAAATAAACATGTTGTTATGTTCCACTTTCCAGTGGATTATAAATGATTTTGAGCTAAGATTGAAAGTTTTATTCCTGACCAGTAATTCTCAGGCAGCTTTATGGATTCAGAATTTTAATTTAAATCTTTTTGCGTGTTATATCAAAGCATAAATAGCTAATACTAACAAAACAGAGGAATTATGTGAGGTATTCTGTAGTTTTTATATTTTGTCAGGTATTTTTAACCAAGCTGTATAATTTAATTATTTAAAATGTAGAATACAAACAATACTATTTAATTAACTTCAGCAGATAATTATATATTTAGAAAATAATTGAACAGTTATATATATAATCTTTACTTTCCCACAAATAACAACATTTTTTTCTTCCTACACTTTCAATCAAGTACATTTCTCTCTGATACTTTAATGGGGCGTAAAAATTGTACTGGTTAAATCTTTACTAATGTTTTTTTATTACCGTATATAGTTCAAGAAATTTTTATTATAAGCAACTATAATACTTTTGCATTTAGAATGAATATCGTTTATTTCTTTAAATATAATTTTTAAAATACAAAATTTCACTTGAACAAATTTAAATCACCCTTAGGCGAAATTCAACACTCAAGTAAGATGATTTGTCCTTTGTAGTATTATTATCATAAGCAAAAGCATCAATGTCATAAAAAAATGCTTTATATATACTTATTTTGGGATATCCGGGAAAATGCAAACGTTTCTTTTGATTGCATTTCAGGATGAAAGATAGAAGTTTCTCTAGAAGTTTTGCTAGTGATTGATTCAGAAGATATTTTGTTCTGATTCTCATGTAGGAAAAACTCTTAATAAAGTTTTAGAATAGGAGGTAGTGCCTTAATCAAGAGGCATAAGAAATTAATTTATAATAACTAGAAATTGAAGAGAAGCCTGGTATACAACAGTAAATCATTTTAACACGATAGAAAATCATATCTAATTATCCTGTTCTTAAAGTAAAAATAATATATCAAATAAGATGTTTTTGATGGAAATTCTATTCTAAAAACAAGGCGTTCACAAACTCCTTTTACTTTTTTTGTTGTGTGAGCGAACATTTAATTGGAACTGATCGAGAGGGAAACTGTCAATCAATAGAAATATGTTTGGAATATATCAGACAATAAATAATAAAACTAACTAAAAATTCAAATTAGAAGCATGTTGAAATCATTCACTTTAGTTATAACTGATTACTAACAATATATTGTGAGTACAAATTTATTTATTGAAATTGATCCACCACCTATCCCCACCCCCTTAATTTTAAAAGATTTGTCTTCAAATAAAGTTTTTCATTCACTTTCATGAACTACATTTTTTTTAATTATGTAAATAAGACATTTTATAATAAATAAAATAAAGGGAAGCTATTAATCATTAGTAGTATTATCGGAATGTATCGGCCAATCGAACTTCAAAATTATTCGAAATTCGAGTTAAAAATGTGCGAAAATCTTACATTTTAGTTGCGATTGATTATTCAGAAACATTTACAAAAACAGAAGCAATTTTTTTTTTCAAATTAATCAAATTTTTTTAAAGAAATAATTAAGAACATAAAGAAACATTAACATAAGAAATTACATATTAAAAAACATTAACATAAAGAAACATTTTTATCTAAAGAAGACGTGCCTTTAAATACAATTCTAATTTTCAAGATGTTCATAAATCGTTTTATTATACTTCTCATGTATAAATAAACATTTTATATTTAAAGAAGGAAAATTGTCAATCATTAGAAGTTCTATCGGAATGCATCAGACAATCAATCATCAAATTGATTCAAAATTCAGGTTAGAAGTGTGCTGAAATCATTATCTTTAGATGCAATTGATTGTTAATGAACACACTCTGGCATGGATGTCATTTATTCAAATTAGCCATATCATTAGCATTAATTTCACTTAACAGACATGGTGACCAATTATTGACCGTTTCCGTGTCCCAATGCCAGCGTAATTAGAGTTTTTAAGATAAAAAGAAACTACCGTGACATTTGCACATTCTTTTTTGAATTTTTTTTCTGTTTTGCATCGATATTTCTTCAGTTAAAATTTAACAAACTTCTTAGATAGCACCTAAAAAGCTAAAATTACTTATTCTATTCATCTTATATTTTTTGCCTTTGTGGTTTTTATTGTATTGTGCTAGCATTTCAAAAGGATTATAAATTGTGAATTAATTCTTGGCCATCATTTAGTGATTGGTATTCTTCTTGAGAATCTGCGTTACAATGATATTGATACATCGCGCAGCTTGTGAATTTGTGAATTGTGGTGGGACAAAGATTAAAAAAAAAATCAAAATCCAGTATTTTCAATCATTTTTCTTTATAAATCAACAAAATATAAATATTTGAAATCAATCAATCCTAAGTAAGACGCCAGTATTTGGTATTTTTCTATTTTTAATTAATTTTAAATCAGTTGCTTTGACGGTCAATTTGTTTCCTTGGATTAATGGTTACTGAAAATTTCAACTAATGTTTTCTGTAACTAAGTAAGGGCTTACTGAACAAAATATTTTTAAACTTCAATAGATTTTTAACTCCTCCTGTTCTATACACTATACAACTCTTTGTTCGTAGTGCTATTCATTTCCGTAATTTTCTGTCAATATCTTTATACAAAGAAAATATTTTTATCTATATCTTTAGATAAAAGTTTTCACCGATTGCTTCATTCTAAAATAAAATCTTGAATTTTTGACTTAAAGTGTAAGAACAAAAATTTTTTTTAAAAAAAACTTTAAAGCATGTCTTATATTGAAATTTACTTTACAGGGAAAATAAACCATATCTTTATAACTTGATCTTCAACAATGGGGAAAAGGTTGAGTATTTGTAGAAATAATTATATTAGTAGTAACAATGAAAATGATTTGAATTTCACATCAGTATTATGATACTATATTGTTGAAAATTAAGTTTAAAATATTTTTAAAAATTGGTTAAAAACATAAAAATTATATGGCAAAAAATAGATATACTTGAAAATATAATTTTATGAGATTTAAGGCGATATAAAGAATAGTTTTTGTTCTGCAACAGCTTTAAATGCTCTCGCGATAGAATCCCAAAATGTCTCGTATCTTTTATTTAATTAAAATTTCAAGAATTGCTCCGAAATGCATATTTTTGCTCTCCAAATTTTTTATAGAGGTCAAATTTTTTGGCCCACAGATCACCAACACATACACAGACATTTCTCTTTATTATTAGTGAAAAAATATATATCTGGATTGTCGAAATTCATCAATGCAACTACATTTAGTCGCCGCTTAGTGTTCGATCGTAAAATCCTTGTTTGTATTCGATTTTGAAATTTCTTGTCGTTAAATTTTTTTATTTGAAACGCACTTTGCACTTTGAATGAATTATTTTTACAAAAATATTGCATAAATACAATGGTTAAATATTTGGAAAAAAAGGGTTAAAGCTTCAAAGTCAATAATGAATCAAAAATTCTCCTAATTCTTTTTTAAATTAGATGTTACAGATTTCTTAAAAAAAATAAAATTTGCTAAGAATCCTTAAAATATGTTTTAACATTTTCTCATTAGATTCCTCTGATTACGAGATAGCACAGAGTGGACAAATATTGATGAATTCGGGTAAAGCAGAAAACCGACTATGACTATGTTTCTATGAAAAAGCTGAAACACGATTTTAATATTCTGTACCAACAATAAGGATCTGTGTGTGTCTGTGTGTATATTGGCACTCTAAAGGCATACTGTTTGAACTACAGCAAATGAATTTGACACATATTCACTTTGGAGGGTAAAAGAGAGCACTTTCAGAGAACTTTAATTAAGAAATTTAATTAATTAAAAATGGACTAAATGTGGTGTCTTTCTGCGATTTCAATTAACAAAATTTCATCATAATGATATCATTTAAATTTTTTTTATCAATTTAATTTGCAAATTTTAACCAATTAATAACATTTAAATGCATTTAATCGGTATCAATTAATTTTTACGAATGATACCAATTAAATGTAAATTATTTCTGAATTTTATCATGAAAAAAATTCTTTTTTTCATAATTTTCAATAACAGATTATTTTTTGTCCTAAAATTCAAGCTAATTTTATTGTTTTGTGAAATAAGTTAAAAGCTAAAGAAGCACAGTTAAAAGCTAAAGAAGAAACATTCTATTTACTATTTGTGTAATTTACTAGATCAATAAAAATGCAACTTACAATACTATGAAAGTTAGAAGATAGATTAACCGGACAACTGCGTTTTCAATTGGGGATTCATAGGACTGGTGTACTAGTAAAGTTTATGTACACTGTGAACAGGACATATATAAGACTATTAAAATAACAGGATTTTAATGCCCATAACACTGAAACTTAATTGGTTGATTGAAAACTGTTGAAAACAGACGAAAAATAATTCTATAATTAAAGAGATCTTTATTGTACCAATTTTTCACAAAACACAATTTTGAGGGAGCTTTACTATCGGTATCAGAAAATGCAGGGAACCATCAAAGCCAAATGCTTTTCGAAATTAATCAAATTTGATATAATCTCGGTGATTTTACAATCTCGGTGTTTTATGAGGTTTGTAATATACCATATATCCACTATGCATAAATGCGAGGACGCTTGAATCACCAACAGAATAGTGAGCAGAGAGTGACCAAACTCAAGATTATATACGTCGGATGTTATGAAATCTCTCATCAATCATGACAATATATCCTACTAGGGGGTGCACTTCAAAAATGTAAATGAGAAGCTACCGGTATGGTGATTGGTTCTCGCCTCCCTGGTGGGTACAGAATAAAGAGGAGGTTGGCTAACTTCCATTGATGAAGGGGCGTAAATTCCAAGGGAAGGGTTGTAACGGGGCTAATGATGGCCTTAGGACTCAACCACCGTTCCCATCAGTGTTACTGTTGCGATGGTCTAGCCATTTAATTTTTTTCGCGTGCCTTCGGGCTAGTCGAAATAGTCAGATTATGATAACCTACCATGACAGTATCACGGTTACCGAATTGAACCTAAAAAGAAATTTTTTTACAGATTAACCTCAATATTAGGAAATCAGCGATATTTGATGCAGTCCACATCTGTTTTGACTATATAAACATTTAAAGAAAGTTGTAATAAAGGTTGTCTAAAATTAACACAACGGAATTTGCTACCCTTTGTGCAATAAAGTGTTGGCAACTCTTTCAAAAAAACATTTGACAGCTGATAGTTTAGGGTTAGTAAAAATGGAGTGTTTCATGACAGGACAATGTGTTTTCGTTGTTGAACAATATTTCAAAAATAATGAACATCTGGCGGCAACAGTTCAAAAATTTGAGAATTCGCTCCTTAAATGATGTGATTTAACATCGATGAACTTCATCTTATGCGGTTATTTGAAGTCAAAGGTGTATGCCAACAAGCCCAAAAGCACGCGTGTATTGAAGAAGGAAATTCAAAGCTGTATCGACGAAATCTAACCATATTTATACAAAATGGTCATGAAAAATTTCGACAAAAGAGTGCGTATGTGCCAGCAAAGCCATGTAGGCCATTTGCCCAAATTGTTATTCCATGCATGACCCTACCCTGTATACTTTACTATTCAATAAAAATAGAGAACAACAAAGAATTAATTAAAGAGCATTTTTAAAGAAAAAGAACTGTGTTTTTATTTAATTCGAATTTCACGTTAATACGTTGTCCTATCATGTAATGCTCAATTTTTTACTAACCCTAAACTATCAGCTATCAGATGGTCTTTTTAATAGGGTTGCCAACACTTTACTGCATGAATGGTGGCAAATTCAAATCTAGTGTTAATTTTCGGGCATCTTTTATACCTTAAAAATGAAATTCCCATCATTACGGAAAATTTCGTCTAGTGCCATCCTTATTTATCGGTCCTTTTATTGCCATAGAATTTCATCTTTTAATTAACAGCTGTTAAATCTGACAATGCGAGGAAAAGGCATCACTCATTATATTGTACAATAAACAAATGATGAACAATCAATGAGATTCTTCACTCGGTAATGGATGGTTGAAAGAGTCAGTTCATAAACCCACGATACGGAACCGGTGCTTATCAGTCGACCGTAACAAGTATTCTCATGTGTTTTCATGTTCAATGTTCCATGAAACTGTGGTTAAAAAGGCCGGATTTATTGAAGAGTTGAAGTCTCAATGAGAAAGTAATAATTGTGGGGGAAAAATGGACGTTTAGAGGATAAATGAACCTTGGTCATCTGTTTTTTCTAAGAATGCGTACAAAAACTGGCATGGTAGGATTTAGTACGGGTCTGAACGCGCTATTCGAAGAATCTATGAATCCTTTTTTTACCAAGCAAATGAATGGTTTTCAGAGAATACAATATATCCATCCCTTTATCATCGTTGCTTTAACTTTGTGAACGACTACTGGAATTTTAATAGCCCTGTAACCATAGTTTAACCCTTTAAAGGTCCATTTTTTTCTAGTCATATTATGTTAAAATATTTTTAGGCTTGAAATTAGAATAGGAAAAGGGATTCATTTAGCTTATTAGATGAATTTAATTTGATTAATTAATTAATAATTAAGTAACAAATCAAGACACATCATTTTGTGTGAGATAAAGAACTAAAGCATCTAAATTTCTGTCTTTCTAAAACAATTTGTCAGAACTGATGCCAACCTACACAAATTCATACAAAGATTGATAAATTTGGTGGGAAGCATACTTCCCACGGCCCTAGAATGGGTTAAGAGAAAATTAAATATGGAAGTACATTTTTACTTTCTCTTATACGAAGTACAATAAGAGAAAATATTGTAGTCTTTGATAAATCCCTAGATTCGAGATTTCGATAAATCCCCAGTTTTCTTTCTAAGCCCAAGGTAAACATTTTTTTTGGATATATATCAATTTGTCGTTTTCTCTTCCTTCAAATACAAAGCGCAAAATCGTTTTGATCTGAGCGGCTAAATTTTTTTTATTCCATACCATGCCATCCATTCAGAGGAAGTTTGGCTGTGCGGCTGTCCGAAGTACAAGCGAACATTTAATAGTTAAAAGATAAACATGGATAAAAACTGATAAATAGAGTCAGCATCAAAAGAATTGATCTGTTTCAAATTTGAACTAAACCCATCTTTGGAATTGTTGTTCAAACTGTCTGCATTTTCGCATGATTCTAAAAACTATTCCTCAAAATACATAACTAATCAGATAAATGAAATTTGGTGCACTATTTTAACATCTAAATTGAATATATAAAATTTTGAACCAAAGCTTCCAAAGAAGTGACCATCTATCCTTCTGCACTTTCACATGTACCAGACAATAAATTAAAAACGCAACTGCTAAATGAATGAAATTTGGTATATAGTCTTGTTATCAAAATTATGGATCTGTGTCAAATTTTGATTCAATCTGAAAAAAGGTATACAAAATGCATATTTGGTTTTCTTTACTATAGTGCAAAGCATAACTTCAATGTGTGGAGCATAAAAATAAAAATCGGAATATTCCTAACATTCATGAACTTCCCTAAGTTTACTAATTTCTACACATCGAGAAAAGAGATAACGTTTTTATTAAAGAGTTCACGAGACCATATCCACTGGTCCTAATGAGAATTGTTTTTAGAAAAACTTATGAACACTTTACGTCCTTAAATGTTATTGGAGATAAAAAATCATCAGATGTTTGTGATAAATCCCGAGGCTTATCTTTTCTTGTATTTAATATATTTATTTATTACACATTGACTGAATGCAGTAGGCACAAAAAATCACCACATATCCATGAACTCGAAACCTAGAGGGTGACCTGCTGCTTGATTAAGAAAGATGGGAAAATAAAATCGTCTATAAGATGATCAGATGGAAAACAGATTAGTTCGATGTACCATTTAAATTCTCTTGACTTATGTACTTGCATTTGTATCTCTTCAGTTCATTGATCTCACCAAACTGTCGCTTTTCTGAAAATGGCACAAGAAAATTCTGTTTTAACCTAGAGTATAAAGATTAGATTTGTACAAAAATGATACTAATAATTACCGCATGGTTTTAAAAGAGAAACTTTAAAGTTTTGCTTTTAATGTTAATTTTGTAACACTTCTGGTGAAAGCCAGTTTTAGGAATTGAAATGATATATCTACTTGATTTTTAAAGGAGTAAAAAAAAGCTTCGGTAATTCATTTTATTTCAAAATTTTGATGCAAAATGAAATGACATATTGAGTCAATTAGATATAGAAGCCATCACCTACGATTAAACGTATCATTTGATGTGTCATTTACATTCAAATGGTGCAGTTCTTAATCAATTTTCTTCTTATTTTTTTATAGATGCCTCCGAAATTAAAACAGAAACTTTTTTTTAACTAGTTCATGATATTAAAATCTCAAAAGTTCTAAGCCTGATAAATATTAAGATAAGTAATGTTCTTCGCAAATTACGAAATATATTTTCTGCAAGGTTGTTTGATATTCCAGTGACTCAAATTCCAAGGTAGAAATTAATTTAAAAGAACAAATTATTGCGAAATCGGTTCTCTAAATTTAAAATCTTCTGAAAAAAAAATCTGAAAAAACTTCAAAGTTTCGATACCAATGACTGTTTATTAGAATTAATCGATTAATCGTTTCAATTAGTAGAGTACATGTAATCAAATGCAAATAAAATAGCTCCTGGAAAGAAATAATTTCTTTGGTATCCCTTTACATTTATTGCATGGAGAAAACATTCAATGTTATTATTTTTATTTACTTCCTCATTTATTTACAAAATATTTTCTTTTTTAAAGAAATTAATAAATATTAATGCTTTGCATCCTAGTTTTTCTTTATTTGTTTTTAAAATAAAAGAGGTGATATTTAAGATTCAATATCCAAAGAATATCAATCGTCGGTTAATATAACATATATCTAATAATTCTTGATAATTCAAGTAACACTTGTTTAGAAATAGCTATCACAGATAACAAGCTTGTTTTTGATTCTTGTTCTATGTCAATTCAGTGTTAACTGGAAATTTAACTCATAAATATATTTCATTTATGAAATAGTTCTAAGGGACATTTAGCAATCATTTGAAACTAATCTGACTCTAATATATCTAATTAAAACTTTCTGAAAAAAATCTTTAAAACAATTTTTGATATTTTCTTGAAGTAAATTATATTTTGTAACCAAACAGATTTGGTTGCTCTAAACGGAATATCATTATTGATCAACTACTTTTATACTACGTTTCGTTTATGTAAAAGAAAAGTTATTATAATCAGATAAGATTGTTATAAAACTGTAGTACTGTTTTCCCTGCACAATTAGTCTTATTGTAAAGAAGAGAGATTTACCGATATTATTAATGGATGATGAATGGCTCCCAAGGCAAGCCTTAGTGACGAATTTGGCGACTTTGGCAACAAAAAAATGAAGGGAAATGCAAGGATTGTACCAATAACAATATCAGGAGCCTGTATTTGAATCCTTCCAGAAAATTCTATATTTTGCTTTGATATCATAAAAAGATGAACTGAATCAATGAATCACACTGAATCAATCTTCTCTTTGGACTGTTGATCATGGAGCGATATATCTAGTTGCATTCGAAGCACTGTTGTACTAATAATTATTTGATAACTATTTGTTTTCCTGAGGAATAAAATGCCATTACATGTTGAACGTATTGTTTTGTACAATTACTGGATGATTTTTCATAGGAATTGAATATTCAAATTAAAAAAAAAACCTTGATTACTTTCAAAATCACATTGAAACTCTGGTACTGGCTGGAGCATTAGTACTCGCATAATGAAATAAATTTACTAAGCCATAATAAAAATAAGTTCAATAATATAAATTATTTAGAGTTTACCTATGTCAGAAGATTCGAATGCAAATAGAAACAAAATTCATCCAAGTGTTAGAAATAAGGATCACATTTTAATAGCCACTGCGACGATGCTCAAAATTCTGTCACTTTTCTTTAGTAATACATTGATCATTAGCTCATGTTTACTTTTCGTTTGATTTTAGCATTTTTGAGATAAAATATTTGTATATAGGTTCCAAAATTTTCCTATCCATTCCAGCTTCTGATATGGATATGTGTAATTAATACAGTTTGGACTTGGAAAGCTCCGCTAAATCAGACCTTATCTTGATTCTATCCTGAAAATGCTGACTTAGCTAATTGTATTACTATTCGGGGACTTTTCGTTTCCGCTTGATGTGTATTTGCTCCAATCAGACTTTTGTCTATTTAGCTTTTTCTTTCTGCAAATAAAATAAATTACGTACTACTTGATGAAGTAGTTTTGCAGGATGCATCTTCTAAAGATTTATCTCCATTAGTCTTGCGCTATTTCGTTGATGGACAATTTAACTTAAAGAGGTTCATTTGCTCATGAAAGAAAAATTATCCAAATTGGGTGGATAATATTCTTATCATAAAGAACAATTTTGGAATAAACTTTTTAAAAGCTTGGGTTTTTTTACCCTTTTTTTTAAATCACGTTTGTTTATTTATCCACGTTTACATTTTAATGAGATCCTCGGGGGTGTAACTTTCCCCGTTTCCCAGTACTGATAAGACATTTACAGCCAGCTGTGTCGTCGCTGTTAATGACTAAACTCCTCGAGATAGCCAGATGGTGGATCATTTCACATGGGTGGTCTCGCATCTGTTCATTAGTGACTACACTGAAAGGCCACATGTGGAGATTCCTCGTCCAAGAGATATTGATTGTACCTTCAAAGAGAAAGGGATGTCCAAACATCTGGAGGCTAAATGGTTCTCATTGTGAAATGACTATGATAACTCCGTGTTACTGAATAGTCAGTTATGAAAGGTGCGTCGTACAAAGGACCTTCCCACAACCGACTGGTGCCGCTGAGAGAGCATATTGCTGAACCCGAAAGAGAGCTCAAATGACCAATGCAAATTAAGAGGCGGAGATTGTCGCCGAAATAAAGTGCGGAGATTTTTTTTTTTAGGAGAGAAGAAACGAATTGCAGGCAAACTGTTGGACTACGCCCACGAGTTCGGAGTCCATGAACCAACTGAGTTTCAAAAAACCCTTCGACTTCGACTGTTGTATCTCCTACTACAGGTGTAAATAACTATTTATTTAAACAATATTAGAACAAGTTGTTCTTTATGTATATAAGGCTGTAAAATAAAGAATTATCTGGAAATTCTGCTTCGTTATTTGATCAGTCTAGATCAAGACATTACAAAGGGCACCTCGTAATGGAGGATGAGAAGCTTCCGGTATGGTGGTTGGATCTCGCCACCCTTGTGGGTACAAGGAAAGTTGGGTGTCTGGCTTCTCCCACCGATGATGAGACGTACTTCCTTAGAGAAGTGTTGTATCTTGGCCAGTGATGTCATTTAGGGCTCAACCATAGTTCCCGCCAGTGTTGCTGTTCCGGCGGTCCGGTCATTCCAGTTTTAAGTTTGTGATTACAGTTTAATGAATTACAAAAATATAAAACAAATTATATCAACAAACTCTCGAAAGTATCTGTCAATGCAAATAAGTGCCTAAATATAATATTGGGTTGGTTGGTTGGCTGGCTGCCTTGGATTTTCTGGCGAAAACGCCATATCTGCCCATGTTGCGCCATATATAATTGGGAGGTGCAAACAAAATCTTCTTTTATTAAATGTAAGGTAGCTGGTTGTGTCAGGTAGCAGCCAAAATATTATTGATCACTTTAGATTAATTGGGATGATACTTCTAAGGAGAGATGAAATGCTAATCTTTTAGTGGTGTACAATTTATAATTGCCTGTACTAAAATGTAAAACTTAAACTAATAAAGCATTTGGTTTCCCCTTAAAAATTAATTAATATTAAGCCAGATTAACATTGTAAATTTGTGTCGTCTCTTATATAATCACTTCGTACACAACTAAGTAAATTTAAATTAATTGTACAGATTTTTAACTCGTAACTGGAGATATGAATTGCCTTACTTGGTCAGAGACATGGAGTCAAAATGACCCCATTGTTATTTCCCTTTTTTGACTTTTGTAAGCAGTATTGGAATTTATTTTGGAAACAAAATACATTCTAAAAATCCTGTAGTTACCAAAAATATCAAAAATATTAATATTAAAAATTTTAAATATTATAATATTAAAAGTTGGAAAATTACTATAAGAAGACACTAAACAATCTTTTAATAAGTTTTTACATAGTTTAAATATTACGGAATTGCACTAATGTTAGTAACTATTAGAATTTAACAAAAAAAAAAGAAGAAGAAGAATACAATATTTTAAAATATTATTTTAAGAATATTTCTTTACTCATTTTGCATTATTCAAATTAAAAGTAATTTCAGAGACGTAGAGTCAATGACTTCATAAATAACAACAACAAAAAAAAAAAACTTTGAAAAAGAATAACTAGGTTGTACTTGCGTGTTCATACCTAGACTTTTGCCAACATACTGTTGAAAGAATAACTTGAAGGTACTGAAGAGATGATTGTATTCAAGGACAAAATACCACGTGATATTCAGAGCTAATGAACAACGCGGAGTCATTTTGACTGCTGTCTCCAGTTACGGGTTAAAAGCAGTTAAATGCACATTCTATTCATAGCAACGAGATACTGAAGTATGAGATGAAATATGGTGCGAGGCCTTTTCATTCAACTTCACAAATGAATGAAGAGGCAATTGCCAATATTAATCATGAGCCATTTAAAGCACAGATATTCTCCGTAAAATCCAGAAAGTTAAGTCCCGTTTAACCTTAGCATCCTAATTTTAAGAATACTTATCGGGCAACAGTTCTGTAACGAGGTCACTGAATTTACTTCCTTAAGAAAAGAAATCCATCTTCAATCAATCACCATAGTCCACCACGGAAAAAAAATCCACATCTGCTCCACCCCACGTCAGTTTCTCCGTTGATAAAATTGATCATCAAGACTTCCAAAGAAGATAAATTGATGAAACTGCCTAAAGCTTTAAATATTCTATAGGCAACTGTAATGCTACAAACTGTTAGTTTAGTTATATTAACGTCCCGTTTTAAAGCAACATTAGGGCTATTTTGGGACGGGCCTCGTAATTTTTAACCGCGGTCAGATGACGAGATGACACCTGAGCTGGCACCCCCCTCTCCACACCACGCCACACCAGCGGAAGGACGCTTGGCCAGGACCTTTAACGTGCTCCAGACCCGCTTACACGACAGTTCTTTTGTGGAATAGGGTCTCGAACCTGAAACTTTCTGGTTCCGAAGCGAAGACCAGGCCACCGCGGCCCCTACAAACTGTTAGATAATACATGTTGAGTCAAGTAAACAGTCCTCTAGTAAGTCGCAAATTATAAGCTTAACAAGTCCATTTTTGGCATGGTTTTCCGTAACATAATGAAATTGTAGCTAAAATAGGCTACAACAGACATGTTAATCTCAAAAGTTAATAGACCAAGAAAATGTACAATTACGGGAAGGAGGGTTTGTTTTTAAAGCACCAATGGGAGTTGTCTCCCGAAAACTTTCTTATATACTATCTGATAAAGGTGTTATTTCCTATCCCTCCAGCATAAAAACTGAAGACCTTGGGTAAAACTCTTAAGTTTGGAGTACTCAGAATTTTTTTCAGAGTTATTAACATGAGCAGTTTGTGCGTTCTTAGTATAGTGAAGTAAGCCAAAATCTGTCAAAGAATCACTAATTTGCTAACAAGATCACATACCAAATTTCATTTATTTATGTAATTGCAGTTATAAACTATTGCGTTCACATGCATGAGACAAAGTGTCAATCCTTTGACGGATGTCGTTCGAAATTTGATTTTCCTTTATTTGATAAATCTATGTTCCTAATTTTATTCAGAAAGCATTTTGTTTTGTAGTTACTGTGTTGTATTGTATATGGATAACCTGATTTTCTATGAATGGATTTCGTTCACAACGTTCTTCACAAATTTTGATGTAAAGACCAAATTTCAACCGTCTAGCTCGAAGCGTTTTTCAGTTATTCTATTTACAGACAATCATAATTACAAAAAATGTGTTTTTCTATCTCAGTTAGGTCTGAAACGTGGATATTCGTAAAATTCGAATCGAAATCGTAAAGTTCGAATATTTTTATACTTCCAAAAAATTTTTAACACTTTTATTAAAGTTTAAATTTTATTAAATTTATGTTAAATTTTAATACTTTTTTTCAGTATACCTTATATAAAAGAAAATAAATAACGATTTTAAATCATAAATATGTGTATATAATACCTCTTTCTTGATCACTATCTCTTTTCTCAGCTAATAATTTTCCTGCCGAAATGTAAATTCTGTATATAACTGGAAATTTTTTTTTTAAATAATAGAAATTTCTTGCCTTTTATATTGACATAATTCCGCATTCTTTCAATACTGTAGAATATTAACCCTTTAGCTGCCACGTTCCCCATTAGAATTTTGCACACAGCTATATATATATATATATATATATATATATATATATATATATTTCGCACTTCTGATAGTTTAGTTTCATTCTATATAGCAGAAAGTGAGTATTCTCTGCTTCGTATCTATACAAAATTTCAAATTTCTTATCCGTGAATTGAATGAAATAAAATTGTTGTATTTGAATTATTATATTTTTGGTTTGCATTTTATATTATAATGAAATAATCGTGCATAAATATGTAATTTAAAGGTTATAATAATGATTTATTACTATCTCCATCTTTCGTTTTTTTATTGATCATTTTATAACGATACCCTTTTCCAAAACTATCAAATATTTTCCGAGACAAAATATAATATGATTATAATTATACTGTTTTAAAATTTTTATGCATATAAATGACTTACCAGGCCAAATTTTTTTTTAAAAATTAGCACTTAATGAGTTGACAGATAATAATATCTAGAAACAAGAAATAATACCTTACATTTTACCTGTATATAACGTACTAGTACAAAACTGATAAAAGGAACATACAAATATCGGATATTAAATCAACAGACAGGAAAACAATTATTATCATTAATTCTTTCTCAAAATCAGAGTGAAAAATTGAACAATGCCATAAATGTTTCACATAGATACGCAAAAAAATTCTAGTATCCTTCTTTCATGGAAAGTAAAGTGAAATTTTATAAACTAGAAATATTAAACAATGCTAAGAATTAAATCAAGAGTCTAAGAAATTCAATTGTCTCGTTTTCTTTAAAAAATAAAATGACAATTTGCCGTTTGGAAATAATGCAATGCAGAGAATTATGTCAAAAGACACAAAATATTCTAAAATCATTTTTTCTTAAAGCCATAATGATAAATAATGTCAAACAGTCAAAAAATATTTATACATTATACTTCTCATTAAATAGACTCTAGGTTATTAATGATTCCTTTCTCTTGTACACACACACATCAAAACTGTATGGAAATTTTTATCTTGAAGTGATCATTTTTACAATCATCTAAATTCTATTAATGGTAAAAAAAAAAAATCTTTTAAATAATATAGCCAAATCCAAGCCTTTCTAGAGTTATGCACGATCAGATGATCTTTAACGTCTTCACGAATAACTCTTAGACTGACCGGAATAACAATCAGCAACCTTCGAACGCTGGCATTTATTTATATTATACTTGTACATTAAGATTTATTAAAAACTATAAAGCCGTGAAATTTTTATTAGAATTTCTATTAAAATAAATGGTTCTATAAAATTATTCATTATGTAATTTAGTTGGCCAAATTTGTACTATAACAACTACCCCCTTCTTTTATTATTTATTTGAGTCGATTGTTAAATCAATTTAGCAAAACACAAATCTTTAAATAAACTTGTTAATATATGACTTGCTCCACTTTCATATTAATAAACTGGTCTTAAAATTTTATCGCAAGATTTTACTCGCAAATATACCCTAAAACACATCTTGATTAATTTTAATGCTCCGTTTTACGAGGTTATTAGCAACTTCATGGCAAATTCCGATTTCATCGAATATATTTAAGCATGCGCAGTTTTCCAACTTTTACTGCCCCAACCGGTTTTCTGTGTATGCTTCGCTCTGTTGCCAGATTCCCCCGATTGAATGTAAACGCAAAAATTTCCGTCTCCACAGGAGAACAAATGTGCGAAGATACTTGGGTCGTTTTTGCTGCTTAATTTAGTTGTTTTCTTCCTTCTTTTCTTCTCTTTCTCTTCCACCCCTTTGCGTTCGGGGGAAGTACAAGCTGCTACCAAGATATTTTTCCACTTTTTTTTCTTCTTTTTTTATTCATTTTCGTCTAGTGTCTTCTTCCTTTTCCTGCCACTTCTATTTTTTTGTTGTTGTTGTTGGTCGAACCAGAAATTTTCTTTGACGATACACATGCGAAAAGATGCGTGGAAACATCTTGTGTTTTCTTTATTGGATTTTCCTTTCGTGTTATTTCTGTTTATCAAAAAAAAAAAAAAAAACTATGATAACATTAAAAAAAAAAAAACAGATCTAAGTAAAGCTTCGTGACATTTTTGAAAGAACCGATAATACTATTCGATTGAGAATCAGTCGCTCGCTTTGCCTTTTTCAGTTTTCTCGAGAGTCTTAACTTTTTTTTTTCATGCGTTGCTTTTATTTTCTTCGTGTTTTGAAGTTCTAATTCTTTCTTTTCTTTCAGATAGAAATAGAAGCACTGTCACGTCACATATGACAGTTACATTAATTTTGCATGAAGAAAATCTACTTTATTAAATTTTTTTTTTGGAATAATATTAAATTTCACCTGTAAGCTGAAAGTTAATAGTATTCCTAAGATATTTTAATAAAAGCTTTCACACATGAAATTTAAAGTAAATGCCATGCAATTTTGGTATTTTGTGACTGTATGCAGAGTGTGTTATGAGGCCTTTACTTTAATGATAACCTGGTAAATTTCGTTTTATATTTCAAAATATTTTTAATAGGTTAATGATTCACTTTAGATTTTTTATTATTATTATTATTCTAACTTTGTGAAGATGTACTTGTTTTTATTTATCCATTATGCAGCATCCATGTTTC
Source organism: Argiope bruennichi (assembly GCF_947563725.1). Lineage (NCBI taxonomy): Eukaryota > Metazoa > Arthropoda > Arachnida > Araneae > Araneidae > Argiope > Argiope bruennichi. The sequence goes on from NC_079153.1 coordinate 95,498,949, forward strand.
TACATTGTTGAAGCAAACGTTAGGTTTTAAAAACATTTTAATAAACCAGTGGAAGTGGTTTCTTCAAGACTTTCTCGCGTACTCTATAATAAAGGTGCTATCACAGCGAACGCTTTGTATGGCATTGGCATACAATAATTGCAGAATATTAACCTTTGGCGTAAATATATCCTTTGTACAGAATCTATTGCGCAATCTTTGGCGAGTTATTTGGCGATTAATCATCGGGATGCCGTTAATAGTATTCGAAAATCGAATTTGTGTTTTAGATGCCTTTTCCCCATCGAATTTGTGTTTTAGATGCCTTTTCCCCTGAACAATTGAAATCAAAATGTGACGCGGAGCTACACGTGTAGTCACAAAATCTTATACACAATTTGATATAATTAATTTTTTACGTATTTAAGTTAACACGTTCACATGTTTCTGAAAATGCAGAGCGACATATGGTCAATGCCATGTGGAATTTGGCTGACAATTTGATAGATATCTACACTACAGGTAGTGATTCTGTGCACCAAAATTTATCTATCTAGCTGTATTCGTTTTGTAATTATTATGTTAAAATATATTCAAACAGCCGGGCAGACAGACTTCCTCTGAGCGAATTTTGCTTAAGATTTCGATATAAATATGCAAATTTGGTATAAAGTTTGTATACCAAATTTCATTTTTCTAGATTAAAGCGTTGTTAAGTTAACTTTGTCACAGACGGATAGTCAGACAACGGATATTTTCCAAAAATATATTTGAGTATATTATTGAGTATATTGGTAATTCCTTCATGACAACGGATGTTGAAAAAAATTATCTTTTGTTTTCTTCCGTAACCATGTAAATCTCAAAAATAAGTAAAAGTCTAAAAGCCATAGTTGCATTTCGGAGTTGGAAAAAGTGTAACCATTTTATTGGAAATGTGATATTATTTCAACATATGATTTTACGTAAACAAAAATATACCAGATAAAGTTTGTTCCATTTATCAGTACAATGACCTTCAGAGAAATTGGGCTTCTTGTGAGAGTTCGTTAATGATGACCATATTGAAAATATAACTTTGCTTTCAGGATCAAACAAATTTCAAATATATATAGAAGTGAAATAAACAATTAAATTTGTATGGACACTCACCCAGAGGTATTTTTATTATCTGTTTAGGTTTATTTTGAAAAATATATAATTCGAGAACAAAGATACCATTGAAGTATTTTTTTTTTCTCTCTAGATATTTGCTTTATATTTTCTGTTTGGGAGGAAAGGTTATATTTTAAGCACATATTACTTTCAAATCTGACGCAAGGTATCAATAAGACACAGAAAACTTACTTTTTCCTTCAAGAATAAGCTATATATATTTGTTCGTATTTCATTTTATAGAAACGACGTCAAAATCGAAATTTCGCTCATCTGTTTTGTACGCACTCAAAAATGTAATTTGAATGAATGAAAGGAAAAGTAACTGTAATCTTGTGATACACTTCAGCTCCCAAAAAGACAGTCGCAAGTTCGAAAATCGATACCATAAAATATCTTTAGTAAATGGGAATCTGGTACACATTAAATCTGACATCATGAATCACCCCGAAGTGTTCTGAAAGTTAAACTAATGCTATAGTATACATGTTATACTATGCTAAAGTACACCCTTTTATCACAAAATACCCAACAAAAATGTACAATATCTTCACAATAATGACCAGCATTCAGAATATCGAACAAATACTGGAAATAACTTACAATATCTTGTGAATAGGGTAGCCTTTGTCATTTAACCACTATACGATTTTAATAACACTAAAGCTTGTGTTTATTGAAATTAGGTCTTTTACTTAACAAATCAATTTTAAAACCATTATATAGTTTTATCATTATTATTTTCCGTTATATAGTAGAATAATTACTTTAATGCCCACTTTCGAAGCAATGCTGCAGTTTTTCAGAGATGGACTTCATAATTTTGAATCTCCAAACTCCTCTTCTCCAAACTTCCAGAAAAAATTTAGACCACATAGACTTGATTTGTATCAGACCGTTTCCATTGTTGTTCTTCTGTGGAATCGAGATTGGAACATGGAACCCTCTACCCTTGATGCCTAGAACTCATCACGAATCTCCATAGCGATATTTCTTCGGTATTTAGAAAAAAAGATTTAAAAAATTTCTTGACTGCCATTTAATCAAAGCTTTCAGTCTTTTTATTCAGATTTATTTAAAAGCTTTAATCGTCTTTTCGTTGTATTTTTATTTGAAAGAAAAAAGTATTAAATCAAACGAAATTAATTAGTATTAATCCATGATAAGAAATTTGAAAAATCAGATTTAAGTACAAAATTTTTTTTAAAGAAATTTCTTACATACTGATATATTAAATAGCTGCAAAGATATTATTTATGGACAGTGAGATTATCAAACTTGTTTTGTTGTAATATTTTTTTTTCTTTTTCGATAGTTTTCGAATGTTTCATGGACTTCAAAATTCAAATATCTCTCGCTAAAAGAACTAGAATTATTTACTCTCAGCCAAAAATCGATGTCCACATAAAGCAAAAAACTGGAAGATATTTTTACTAAAATATTTGTTGGATATTGCGATATTTTCAAAACCGAAAATATTTTCGCTATAGACAGCGGTATCATGAAATTTGCCTTGCCGTTATTATTTCTTCCTATTCGGTAGATTTCAAATGTTTCAAGGACTGCTGATATGAAGCATAGAATTCAAATGAAACAAGCTATTTCAATTCTGTTTTTCCTGTTAGAAAGTGATATCTATAGGGCTTTAAAATGGAAAATATTTTAATTAAAATATTTATTGTATTTTGCGATATTTTCAGAAACTAAAAAGATGTTCGCTATAGGCATTCTTATTTTCACTAGACACAGTTTTTCTTAAATTATAAAATAAATTTTAAGGGTTTTAGCATGACATATAAAAAATGCCATTTTGATAATAGAACTCAACATCGGAAACTCAAGTTTACTTTAGTTTAGTTATATTAACGTCCCGTTTGAAGCAACATTAGGGCTATTTTGGGGCGGACCTCGTAATTTAGAACCGCGGTCAGATGACGAGGACGACACCCCCCTCTCCACACCAGCGGGAGGACGTTTGGTCAGGACGGATTTAACGTGCAACAGACCCCCTTACACGACGGTTCTTCGGTTCTTGAACCTGGAGTCCTCCAGTTCCGAAGAAAAGTCCTTACCACCAGGCCACCGTTTATTGCTTTGTTTAGCAACAAAGAACTAAATTTAACTATAGAATTCATCAAAAACACTTGTTGAATTGTACAACAAAGGGCCTTATTGGAATTGCATATACAACAGCACACCAACACTGCTGCATAAATAACATCATAAAAAGTTTCAAGATTTAAGATGAGTACAATGGGAAATGGAATGCAGCATAAAAAAAAATTAAATTTTATAAAATTTAAATTAATATTCATAGGACATGTTTGAAGCTATCCAAGTATCATATGTTGTTTTTCATGCAATTATGCTGTCAATCTGTGGTAAATTTTTTGTCCATTAAAATTCGTTTGCATTCTTTATTTGCATATGGTTTTTTTATTTAATTCTTTGGTAGAGACTACCTTGTAAAGATCCTTCTTTTTAAATGCGATCCCATGATTTATGATAAAAATATCCTTTCGTTGTGGTTCCCCATGATTTTGACTTATTTCGAAATTTTTACGTTTTGATTGAATTTAAATACTGCATGAATAGTTGCTGCATATTCATCTTAAAATGCAAATGAAACAATGCCTTATAATTTACCTACAACAATGCAAAATATGCTTATTAGACGGATTTATATTTTGGTCATGACCTGAAATAAAATTTTAATTCATTAAACGGTAAGAATTTTTATTCATTTTTGGGGAAATTCCATGTATTTTAATAAATACCTAATTAAAATGCTAATGGTGTATTTTATAGCTGCATAACATTAAAACTTATCTGCTTGAGAAATTCTTGCTAGATTCATTACTTCTACAAACTCTGATCAATTTATGTACAATAAATGCTCAACTTTGTCAGAAAATAAAAGTTGTAATTGTCAAGTTAAAAATGGTAAATCTTTTCTAAGGTTTAATAATTAATTTTAATTTATTTAATTATGCGCTTATGCTTTTAACGCATAATGGAAAATCTAATCTGAATTTGGATTTGAAATTTTATTGCCACTCATCTGAATAATCTTAGGGAAGGCACTCAATATAAAATAGCTGGAGTGTCCTACCCAAAACTTTCTCGCAAACTCTCTAATAAAAGTCTTATCCTAGAGAACACCTTGAGTTTAGTTTAGTTATATTAACGTCCCGTTTAAAGTAACACTAGGGCTATTTTGGGACGGTCCTCGTAATTTTGAACCGCGGTCAGATGACGATGACGACACCTGAGATTGCGCTCCCCTCTCTACCCTTCAACAGCGAGAGGCCGTTTGGTCAGGACGGATTTAACGTGCAACAGACCCCCTTACACGACGGTTCTTCGGTGGAATCGGGTCTCGAACCTGAAACCCTCCGGTTCCGAAGCCGAGACCTTACCACTAGGCCACCGCGGCCCAGAGCACACCTTGAATGGCAATGGCGAGGAATAGTTATGAAATATTAACCTTTGACGTGAATTTAGCATTTTTACTAAATATACTAAATATATCACATGATATTTAGAGATTAATCCCTGGAATAGGAAATTTAATTACTATTTTAAACACGTTTTCTCAACCGATAAAAACAAAAATTTGACACAGAACTTAAGTTATAGTCACTGAATCGCATACCAAATTTGATATATTTAAGTCATTGCGTTTTTCAATTTTTGCGTTTATATATTTCTAAAAGTACCAACCGACAGATGGTCAACCTATAGTTGGATTGGGCTCAAAATTTGATAAATGTCTCGAATATAGATATTAATTAATTCTGCGTATGGATTTTTATCTATCCTTTTCTCTTCTTTTTATAGTTATCATGCTAAATTATAATCGAATAGCCGGACAGACAGACTGAATATAATTTGCTCAAGATTTGGCAGAAATCTACAAATTCGGTAAAAAGACCGTAAACCAAATTTCATCCGTCTGGCTCAAACCCTTTTTGAGTTATCTGTGTCAGACAGACTTACAATCATTTTTTAAAAAATTTGTTTTTCGAACTCATGGTGGTCTAAAACGTGGAAATTTATCAAAATATTGTGGCTTGAATTTTTTAATGTTTGCAATATATTTTCCATACTTCGTATACGGAAAGCAAAAAATAATCAAAATTTATATATAAATGAAACCATGACAAATAATCATTCAAAAGACCAAACTTTAATGATTAAAAAAGACGACTACAACACTCAGTCATTTCTCATAATTGAATACGAAAGTTTAATATTAGAAATACTGATGTCAACATTATAAGTGTTGACATCAGTTTATAATGAAAATCTTTTTTTGTTATTTTATTTTGCTGAGCGGATACATTTTTATGATGTCATAATGAAAAATTTCGACTATACGTCCTTGAATGTCTCTTGGAGGAAAACATTCTGCCATTCCACGTTTGATTCAAAAGAAAAGAGCAGGGGGGGGGGGAGAAACCAAAAACCAATGGAAGATCAATAGTACCCATAGATAGTGACCAAATTTAATTATTCATGCGCGAGAAAGTTCAAAAAGCATTACGAAAATTACACTTCTTGAAGTTTCACTTAATCTAACGAATTGTGTTTAGATACACTTCTTAAAGCGAATTGAATGATAAAAAGAATGCCAAACGTTTGTTCTTTTTAACTTTTAATTCTAAATAAAGATGAAATAAGTGATTAAATTCTATTCGTTCCTTTGATTACAGGTCTGAAATTCATCAATATTTTTTATCTTATATGTTAATGATACGATAATGACTTTTCAGAAAAGGATTACGGTGTTGTTGAGGTTTTTTTATCCCTTCTAGCTGAGATACCCAGCATTTCTCGGGATTAAACTCCTTTCTTATACAATGTTTTTAAAACAGAAACTTCTTTTGTATAAAATACTATCACGCATGAAAATTCTTTAAGACTATGTATTTAAATAAAAGTGCAATTTTTAAAAATAGAGGTATAAATAATTATAGAAATTTAGTTCAAAGTCTTAAGGTTATCCAGCAAATGAGTACCTACATGCAAATTTCCGTAATTTAAACCATCGCTGTTAAATTTTCTAAAGAATTGATAAAAATTGAAAGAAAAACTTTACCAAATGACATTGGTATCATTAAAAAGGATTTTTTTAAAAATTTACGATGGTGTAAATTTTTTCCGGATTATTTTCCTTCCTAATTTTTGCGAAAAAAAAATAAAAATATTGAATAACGTCTCACATCCTGAAGCAGCTGCCATCAACATACGTGTAATTCGTTTGCTCGCTATGTCTTTACATTTCTATCCTCGTTTCAATTATTCATTTGTTTTAATTTTAGACATTATTAAACCAATTCGTTGAAACAAATGAAAGCGTGTCAGAAAGATACTATTTAAATAAAACAGAAATTAAAAAATATATATATTGGTAAAATAATTGAAATTTAACAATGATTTTAATGTGTTTAAATAGTTTTTAAAATTTACTAAAATTGAAGGATCTATAGTGCAAAAATGAAATCAGTATACTTGAAATGGTAAATTTTTGACTTTTAAATTGGAATTAAAATATTTTTGTAAGGTTATTTGTTCCGAAGTTATTGCAGAAAATGGTAAAATGTCGGTTAATTTCACATTCAAAGTGCAAAAGTTAATTAATTGAACATTTAATAATCTTTTGCACTTTGCACTCTTTTTCTTATCTTAACTAATAATCGTTTAGGAGGAGATGTAAGACATATATACATAACTATAATTACTTTTATTTAAATTAAGATAATGCGCAATTTTATTGTTTTACCTTCAGTATTTACTTGCTTCCTTTTTTGTTCAGATTGATTTTATAATGCATAAACAAAACAAAAAATGTTTCAAAGCCATGCTAAAAATTGTAGAATATCTTACGAAAGTAAAAAATGAATATTCTGAAGGAACTGATGATATTGGACATGGTTATTAGATTAATAAATAAGTTATGATATGCCTGCTTTATTTATCTTATTTTGTAAGTCATCATAATTCTGATAGAAAAATTATATGATTTTGTGATGATAATACTTTTACTAATAATGACAAAAAAAAACTGTTATAAAGGGAAAGTTAAAATTATAAAGTGTGATAAAATTTCCTCTACCTTCAAATTGGAATCGTAAAAACAAAATAATAAAATTTATCATGCTCTCAAAACGGTCTTAAAACTCAAGAAGAAAAACTATTGTAAAGAATCTCTGGGACAACAGCTATTTTTCAAAGGCGTTTCTACAGAAATAGTATCTTTCTTAAAACTTATCAATCTTGATAGGATCGATGAAATAATAAAATGAACAAACAAGTATAACTAAAATATAAAAGATGTTTTATTAGAAAGAGATGATAAAAAATAAATCAATAAAAGAGTTTATTTTGTTGCAATTGCATTGTAACATATATAACATATGTGGCAGAAAATACATGTATCTCTCTGCCGGCCACAAGAGAGATACTAAATGGTGAACAATGGCAATCTGAAATTTGCACATGGCATTCTAGGGTGCATTTCTGGGTCAACTGTGTTATTAATAACTTTCAAAATTAATTAATTTCAAAGATATTTCATTAAAAAGTTCAAATTAAGTTAGTATCTGTCGCTTTCCGTCAATAACTTCGGAAATATTTTTTGCCCAAACATTATATCAAAATTATATTTTAATGATATTTTATTGAAACACAATTTTTCTTTCATTTTAATAAACCTTTCAAAATTTATTTTCTTCTCAATTTGTAGCTATTAAATTCATAACAATTCTTTGCTATATCAAATAGGAATTGTATAGATACTCCGTTTCTTTGCAATGCTTATACTTTGTACTACTCTATCCTTTTTTTTATATTCCTGTTTTAGTTTTAAATATTTTTCATAATTTTTATTGCTTTTAAAAGATTTATAATTTTTATTGAATTACATTAAAAAATTATTGTCATTAAAATATCCCATCATCTTAAAATTTCTGTTAATTGAAAATCAAACAAAATTTGTGCTATACCTATAGAAAATATTATGTCACAAATATTATTTTATAGTTTTTACATCATATTAAAGTCTCAAAGAATTAGTTCTTCTGAGAAATTTGTGTCACAAAGTAAGAATAATTAAATTTTAAATTAAAAGTGAAAAAATTAAAAAAAATTAATTAAAAGTGAAAATAATTAAATTTTTACTCATTTTAATAAATATTTACATTTTTGTAGCAATATTTTTTATGTTGAAGAACAAGGAAAGGAAGAAATATTGCCAGAATGTGCACAATTCTGGAAGAACACTGAAAGAAAAATTTCAAGGCAAACAAGTAACAATTTATCAAGAACAACGATTGATTTACTTTATTTCCTTATTAATAAAAATTTAATTACTTAGTTAAGTGTATCAGAACATTCTATATCATTACGTTTTGATTAATGAAATTTAAAGTAATTTTATAACATATGTTTTATAACTTATGGAGAAAACAAGTCAATTGCATCAGTAGATTGTTATTTTAATTTTATATATTCTCATATAATAATTATAAATATATTGTAATAATTATTTAATATTATATTATATTTTTATTTTAGTGATTATTTTAATATCAATTGATATTCTCATTTCCTTTTTTATTATCATTTCAGATAATAAAAAGGATTTTGTATGTTCTAACTGTTATATATTTTGTCCAAAAATAGTTCTTACATTGAAATATTAAACATGTAAGCATTTTACTTCAGAGCATACATATGTAGGTAGCTGGTTATCATTCAAGATAAGTCTGAGATAACATTATTTACTACATACATTTATATATACAAACCAAATAATTAAAAATAGCGGCATATATAAAACACAAAGTATAAAACAATGCGATTTTGTTACAAATTGTGGTAAAAATGCTGTGCATAAAAAATAGTGGTAAGAATGTTGTGCATAAAAATAAGTGGTAAGAATGTTGTGCATAAAAATAAATGGTAAGAATGTTGTGTATAAAAATAAGTGGTAAGAATGTTGTGCATAAAAATAAGTGGTAAGAATGTTGTGCATAAAAATAAATGGTAAGAATGTTGTGTATAAAAATAAATGGTAAGAATGTTGTGTATAAAAATAAGTGGTAAGAATGTTGTGCATAAAAATAAATGGTAAGAATGTTGTGTATAAAAATAAGTGGTAAGAATGTTGTGCATAAAAATTAGTTGTAAGAATGTTGTGCATAAAAATAAGTGGTAAGAATGTTGTGCATAAAAATAAATGGTAAGAATGTTGTGTATAAAAATAAGTGGTAAGAATGTTGTGCATAAAAATTAGTGGTAAGAATGTTGTGCATAAAAATAAGTGGTAAGAATGTTGTGCATAAAAATTAGTGGTAAGAATGTTGTGCAGCCACACATATATCGCTGGAGACCTATATATAGCTGTGTAGAGGAAAGTTCATTATATGTATTTAATATGAGTTCCAGTTGTTACGAGACAACTATCGAATCGGAAATCAGTTTCTTGCCACAAGTAAGACACTGGTTTCTTATACAAATTGTCAATCTGTTTATGACGATGCAGCTCTTTAGTGAACTTATTGTCTCAACAATTCGGGTTCACAGATCTTGAAGAGTAGCAAACTTGGATACTAAGTGCAAGTCATAGTAGTTGTAAAATTCCTTGTTCTTTCTGCTTCCTCTGCAGTAGAGTTCCTATGGTCATGTTTTAAGCAGTTCGAAAGAGCTCAACATTTTCATTTAAACTGCGAGGATGCCAATGTCCGAAAATTTCTTTTTACATGTGCAACCATTTTCTACACATGCATTAACTGTTTATCAGTTTATGACGAAGCGACTTTGAAAACATATATACATTCTTGAACATGCAGTGACAGATAATACATTATATTACAACGATGAATTCACTTTATTTATACTACATAAACTAATTATACCTATAGCATCGCCATTTTCTCGTAAGCGAACAACAAAGGCTTTTTTATTGGGATTATTTTAATCAAAAAATAAAACTTATATATAGCCTTTCTCTCTCTAGTGGTGTGCGTGTTTCTATCTATTGCTGTTCCTTAGAAATAAATATTTAAAATGATTCATTTTTTTTTCGAATATCCCTACTTATAAAATAAGAAAAAGGCTGTCTTCAAACATAAATATTTATAAAATCAATATCGATGTATAATTCAAAATGAAGTGTTTTCGTATGTTGTAAAAATTGCATAACATAATATAATATTCTGTAAATTACAGCAGAATATATAAGAAATGCAATATATTTAAACTGATCCCAAGTTGACGAGATTATAACAAAAACTGATTATTCTGAAATTCAAATTAAGAAAAACTTGGATAAAAAATGAAAATAGCAAGATAAAACAGCTATTTGCGAATTAATAATTGACCATAATTATTTCTTTTTAATATTAAGTTTTTTTGATATATATTTTTACAATTGATAAAAGCGAATATGTGGATGTTTTATGGGGATTTGCGGACATATTGTTAATTTTAAAGCTATCAAAAACGCAATGTTGACTAATAAATTAAGAATAAGCTAGGATCAATCAAATAATCAACTATTTTTATATATATATATATATATATATATATATATATCAGAAGATTTTTTAAGCATAAATAATGTATTCTGCCATTTCTGTTTCATTTATTTATTTATTTTCATCCGTATTATTCTTATCAAAAAGCTCATTTTTAATAGCAAATCTAAAAAGAAAAAATACTTAAAAACTAACGTTCAGAAGTATTAATTCTAATTAGTAATATTTTTACCTTCGACTGTTTATTGATAATTAAAAATGGTAATTTAATTTAAATCAAGGGCACTTCTTCAATCAAATAAAAAAGTTGAATACTGGAGATGTCGAGATTATTCCAAGATGTTTTCTTACTTCACTCATGTGAGAAAAGTTCAGAAATTAAATCAATTCTTATACATATATATCTAAGTTTATAGAACTAAAATCTAAGCAATACTTTTTATATCATCTAATATGAAAAATCCAAAGTAAGCATTGAATCTGTTTTTTCAATCTTAGATAAATAATAAAAATATTGTTATTTATCTTGGTTAAATAGTTAAAATATTGCTATTTATCTTGGTAAAATAGTTAAAACTTTACATTAGCCTGAATAACTCTTAACATTTGATTGATTTACATTAAAGAAATTTGAGCTAACGTAAGCGTACTCTTCTCAGAATTTCAGTGTAGTTTTTAGGATTCTCGTTTTAAATTCTGTGTTTTTGTTTTTTGTTTTTTTTGCTTTTGGATTAAAATTGTAATTATCAATTATTAATCTATTTAATTATTGTAAACTTTAATAGTCAATTCTCTTAATTATATGTTTAAATATCAATACCTCTATTCTTTGACGGAATTAGAATTTCTAGCATAGTAAAACGACATAGAATTTAAATTTCCGTTCCTTTTTTTAAAATTCATCTTACCAATGCTCCATTTTTTTTTTTTTTTTTTTTTTGACAATTCGCTGTCGAACTCATCAATTGACAATTTATTTTCCTATTTTCTGAAGAAACATTGAATGGACAGTTAAGTTTAGAAAAATAAAGCAAAAACCAGGTATAATATAAATTTATATATATATTCCACTGGAAATTTCTGGAAATTTATTTAAATCTTTATCCTGAAACCATTCAAGAACTCCAAATATAGCCTTCAGCAATCCAATCTAATGCTGAATCTACAAAGCGGTTCCCTCTTCCCCAAATGAACTTGCCCGCACGGAGAGAAGAAAAGGTTTTCCCGCAATCTTTAACGAAGCATGAAATCAATTCTTTGCGATTCATCTCGGAGATCCTGAATAGTTGATCTAGTATGACTCCGTGACTGGAAAACGATGAAAAAAAGAAAGAATAAAGTGAATAAAAAGAAATGAGTGTTTTCTTTTCATCTTAAATTGACCAAGCTGTGGAAAAGTATTGCTATGTGAACATAATTACATTAATTTTATGCTTTCATTGCCGTTAATGTTTTAAATTAGCATCCTCGAAAACCGTTAAACACACCACGAGAGAGAAAATCCCGCTGCGAGCACAGTTTAATTTTCCTCTTTAATTATTTTTTTATTAAAATGCTTGTATTCGAGCTTTTGATTTTTATTTATGAGGTCTGCGTGCTCATGAATCGATTGTGTTAAATTAAACTCTTTTTTTTTATTTACAATAATTGATTCAATTACGTTACATTCAATTTGAAAAATCTCTGTGGTTTCCGGTTTGTAATTTATCATTCAGTTTCCCTCAGGGATTTATCAGTAAATAGGAAGACTTATTGAGAGATTTATTATCCGTAAAATCTTAATTGGAAATGCAATTGTTTGCTTTTTTTTACTACAAGTTGTTAATTATTGCTCTAAATTATAGCGGAACATGAATGTTTATTACTTTAATATTCTTTTATAATTACTCAAAATACAAAAATGCAATTGTAGCTGAAACAGTATTGATAAAACAATAAAAGGAAGCAAAGTTTTTGAATTTATGTAATGTTTATGCTATAAAACACTTTCGTTACTATGATTCTATTTCGTTGCTTTTTCTATATTTTGGTGAGAACTTCTTTTATTAATTAGTGAAAGAAATATAAAATCAAAGATTTGCAAAGAAATTTAATTTATTTTTTATCTTGATTATTCAAAAGATTTTATTTAATGAAACAAGAGCTTTGTAATATAAATATTCCTTTGCTGATAAAATATTTTAATAAGCAATCAACTGGAATTTTTTTAATGGCAAATAAATTAAATATACATATGTTACGAAAGATTTTATAAACACATAATTTAAAATAAACAATGTAATAATGCAAAAAATTGTTTTGTATAAGTTGTCAGGTATTATCGTTTGCTACTACTTTTAATTGTACCTCTGTTATTTTTTAGTAGACTGTTAAATAATCTGAAATTGATTTGGAGGGTAATTATTTCTTATTCATAAAAGCGGAATTATTATCATGTGAGAGCATGATGTTGTTTTGGTAAGGGGATTTTGAAGCTCGAAATCGCCTAGGCAATGAATAATGAAGTTCGAAATCGCTTAGGCAATGAATAAAGCATAAATGGCAATTTTCATCACATATATTTTTTTACCCGCTTTTAATAGCATTGCATTATTATTATTATGCATGCTTCTTTGAAAGCAGATGCGTTTATAAAAGGTTGACCTCCTTTTACCAGTACTGCTTTATTATTACGTATGTTTCTTTGACAGCAGATGCGTTTTTAAAAGATTGGCATAGAACTATGGCATGACAGTTGTTATTTCATCTCAAAATCGGTCGAGCTCCAAAACTTTGTTTGCCAGCTAGAAAAATTGAAAATGAAAGTTTAAAAAAATTATAAAATTATCATCATATATATATATATATATATATATATATATATATAATCTGCCGAAGGGATGTTTAAGGGATGTTAAGGATAACTAAATCTACCGAAGGGATGTTTCAAACCGGTTTAAACTGGTTAATGACAAGTTAATTAAGACAAATAATGACTTAAAAATAATAATGTTCTCACATGATAACTTGAAATTTGCGATCGTAGATTTCGTTTTAATTTTGCTCTTTGTTTGCATTTTTTTTTTCTTTTAAATGTCTGTCAAAAATATTATTTGCAATATCTTTTATCTATTATATAGATTAAATGCTCTTTATTTTAATATTTTGAACTTTAAAAGCAAACGGGAAAAAGTATAATAAATTAAAAATTTTCCTGCAAAGTTTTAATCACATTTGAATATTTTTTTTTAAATCATAATTATTCATAATTATTTTTTTTCTGTTTTTCAAAATTTAAAATCATATTTCGAGAAAAAAAATGAAGCACGAAATTAGAACCAAGAACAAACAATTTCTGTACACCCTTAAAAAAATCTTATTTAAATCTTATCAAATTTTGAACTAAATCTGCCGAAGGGATGACCGTCTTTTGACTTGTACTTTCTTAAAAATGTAATGCAATGACTTAAATCATTAAAATTCGGAATGCGATTTTGTGAGTATTGCTGTAATTCCGTGTCAAATTTTGATTTCAGTCAGTCTGAAAAAAGATGTCTAAAATATAAATTCTCATTATAGATTCAGATTCTCTACAAAAATCTATATGTCGTTTAGGTCCATAATTTTATGCGAGGAGATAAGAGAGGAGAGATTAGGATAAGACTTTTAATAGAGAACATACGAGAAAGTTTCGGATAGTCTATTGTCTCTAATTTTAAGGTTCAAAGATGTTGGTTATGTTTTTCATTTTGGTATGGAGACCCTTCTTTCGACAATTCTACTAAACCAGTGTTTTAGTTTTTAAACCATTTGATGTGGTCACCTCAAAATTTTCTAGCATTCTGATTTAACTCTCAAACTTAAATCAAATCTTTGCGTTTACGCGTAAACAAAAGTGCAAACCGACAGACAGCCAATATTTCGTCGTATTTCATTAAAAATTTGACAGAAATCTACATTATAGATGCCAAGACTGTGTATCAAATTTTGATTGTACAATTCTTCAAGGCTTGAAGTTATCGGCTGCTCCTGTTTTTGAACAACCTTTCTTTGAACAGATTTCGTTCAAAATTTGAGAGAAATGTACGAACTTGGTCTTAAGAAAACATACAAAATTCAGTCGCTTCAGCCTAACTCAAAGGAGTTTTGAGTTATCGTTTTCATAAATAGACGGACACAATGCGAAAAATGTGTTTTTGGAATTCAGAGAGGTTTGAAAATGAGATTCGTTGAAATCTCGCGTTCGAATTTTTTAACGATGACATACTTTCTCTGTACTTCAAATACTAGAGGGGAAAAAAGTTTGACTTTTATTGTTTAAAGGATGCACTCATCTTTAGCTGTGCGTAATTTGGAAAAGGATCTCTTCACTGAATTGATTCTGAATGAAACGTAAAATATATATATGCGTTAAAAACGCGCATAACCGTAATTTATGGAAAGAAAGGGAGAAATAAAATTTTATTTGCTGATCTGAACAGAGAAGATTCTACAGAAAATATTACTGAAATTTGAGTAATTTTTTTTATTTATTGTTGTATTATGTGGTATATTACTGCTATATAATTTAAAAAATTTATTATTGGAAGAATTTTTCTTCCTTCTTAAACCGTCATAGGCACCTTATAGATTATAAAACGAAACAATGAGCCATCATTGAGTTTTTTACAAAGGAATGATATAAGCTGCCCGAAATCTACTGAATATTTAAGGGAAGGAACGCCCTTGAGAATAGAAGTGTGCTGCAAACAAACCACACAGTGCGAGACCATCAGCTATAATCACTGATAAGATCGTCGAAAAATGAGTGAATTCAATCTCACTGAAAGACGAATGGTAGTCTGTAGGTTTCCTGCACTATTAAACTGCGACCGCATTGCAATTCGGAAGATGGGGGAAGAAGTGTGTGCAAAGTGTATATCTAAGCACTTTTAACACCCGACTTGAAGAAGAGAAGAATGGATGACTGCCCTAATCTACTGGAAGCTTTTGAAACCAATGAAGAAATATACAACCCTTCCCTCCGATTTGGTAAAAGGGGATCAAACTTTGATTTAAATGATTCGAAAATACCCGACAATCCAAAGAATGTCATCGCATCTCTTTTCTATAATCTAAGAATTTCAAAATCCTGCAATCAGCATCTGAATATAAAGGAGATTTGAACTTTTAGTTGGAAACATTGTGGAATAATAATGTTTCATTCTTGATTCATCTGTGTTTGCCTTAATATATTTTAAAATTTAATCTTGACTCTAGCAACTATAACTTGAATTTTAAAAAAGAATGTATTTAATATTGTTCCAACACGTAAGTTCATAAACATAATGATAAAAAAATATTGCTTTGAAGTATATGTAAAAGTATTTGCAAAAAATTTCAAAGTAAATTTTTTTGTCTAATTGGATTGAAATTAGAAAAAAAAATTGCTCGACCATATATCTGTTATCATTGAAAATGAAATTTTTGTTTTATTTTAAAGTTTAAATGCCTTAATATGTTTTATTTTTTTATGCTTTAATATGCTTCGAAAATATTAAATGGAAGCTCCTAAAGCTATATAGTATTTTGAGACAAAGTGTGAAAAAAATCAATTCCAAAGCTCGAAATTTATTATATATAAACTATTTATTTTTTTAAATATATGTTACGGTCAATATGATTAATCAGTTATTTATTATAACTGATTTCCAAGTTCAGTTGCTATTAATAATTCAGAAGCATCTTACTGATTCGGCAAAAACATTTCGTTTAAATATATTAGTTAAATCGAATAAATATTTATTTATTTTTAAGGGTTCTACATATATTTAGATATAACTTCATGGCATAGTTCCATCAAAGTATCAGATATTAAAGTCGTGCTAATTTTTCCTACATATTTTTTGTTCATCATGTGTGTAAACTTTCCTAATGGAACCCAATCCCATGACATCATAGAGCTTTCAAAAATGTAATTGCGTGCTTTTATATACATATTATCATTCTAGAGATTCTAACCAATGTTATTGCTAATAATAAAATACACATTGACCTTAGGCATATAAAGTAATATTATCAAAATCATTCTGAAAATATCTAAATATAGTATCTCTAAATTGTTATAAATTGTTTGTAGTGTTAAAGCCTCTAGCGACAATAAATATTTGCATTGTCAGCCATAACTTCTGTTTCAGTCAAGGCACTTTTTCAAGAACCTTGATGTTATTCTGAAGTCCAGTTAAGCGTGTCACCACCACACTTTGATGAAAACTGACTGATGAGGGGAAGAAAAAGATTGAGAATAGCTAATGCATTTAATCATAGTTTATTGCCCTGAAGTAACAGAGACGTTGATTTTTATTTATTTCGCTTTTTCTTGGCTGTCCCAGTTAAGCAGATCAAGAGCTAAGTTTCTTCCAAATAAGCTAATGGCCAGAGCTAAGTTAATTTCGAGAATCTGCAATTTTGCTAAGCGGAACAAAATGGGTCTTTAATGTCTTCAGCAGGGGGATGTCGCTTTTTTCTTCGTCTACCTCTCCCTTTTTCGGTTCTTTAATTTTGCAAATGAGAAGGTCCCTTTTCAGCTACTTTGTTGCTGTCTAGAAATGTTTTTAAAAGGAGTTGAAGAAGCGCTTTAAAATTTGTCTTTGTGGCACGCTTGTTTTCCGATGCACAATTCATAAGAAATTGCGAAGATTTATAATTAACAAGATTCAATATAACCATAAGAAACAAATTCTTGGATATTCGTTAGTTTATAAATATTCTAATTTATTTAGAGTGTTTCTATCAGAACTTTTTCCATCACATTTATTTTATATTATTGTACACTTCTTTCAACTGTTCTTTTTCTTACCGTTTTGTTTTCTCATATTAAAAAGAAATAATTGAAGGAAGAAATTAGGAATATTATAAAAATATTAAATAAAATAATTAAAAAATGTAAAGCATTTATTCTTAGAATACGAATGTTAATAATGTGAACTAGAATATTTATTATTCTAGTAGAACTTTAAATTTATTATTACGTTAGAATCAGAATATTTATTGTTAGACTTGAAGAATAGTAAAGGAAAATAAGTATCTTCAAAATAAATATTTATATCGTTTACAATGGGGAAGTAATTTCAATAAAGTCGAATTATAATAAAATTATAATAATTCGCCGTTTGGAAAACACAAAAAGAAAAATGGGGCCATCTTTGGTCACTGCTATTTAGTGAATAAATTTTCACGGGAAATCTCCATGTGGTGTATGTATAATGAAAAATCCAATAAGCTCTGTAAGGATAACAAGCTTTATTCTTTATGAAACACGAGCAACAAAACATGGACGAAGGGCACACAAAACAATATGTCTTAAAAATAGCAACAACAAAGTAGCAAACATTTAGAAAACAACTTCAACAGCACAAAGCGCTCATTTAAAACTCCTGAAGATCAATGCTTAAAAGAGAGACTTCGCTCAACTACTCACGTCTCTTATCTCTATCACTTCGATTACTGACTCGTCTTTTGCACATACGCTTTATATTTACCGTCACAAGGTACCGAATGTTCTGGATCAAACAGTTGGACTCGAGTCCTAATGGAACTATCTAATGTTCATCGCCAGGACTAGGGGGTCAACGACTTAGCTTCTATTCAGCAGCCATTACTCTATCTGTAAAACTATTTTCTTTTTACCAGGAGACTTACTGAGTTGGGAGGCAGTATTACAAATTCATAATAATATCAAAGACTCAAAAATAATAATCACTTCTAAGTATAAAATTTAATTGAAATCCTTTAAAGTTTTCTTATAAAAAGTATCCTTTCTTTTCAAACTTCTAGTAGGAAATATCGTAGTATAATATAGTTCCCTGCTCTTTTTTATTTGTCTTGTGTGGCTAGACACTATAAAAAGTAACGATTTTTACATTTCGCAGTTTAAGGTAAAGAATTCCTGTTATATAACAATATAATGTTAATTAGATAGAAAAAGAAAATTCTGCTTTGCTGTTAATATTCAAAAGAAACATTTTTTTGTTACCATCGCTACTTAAAAATTAGTAAAAGCACCTAGTGGGACTATTAATGAAGCTAAAAGCATTAATTTGAATTTTATAACAATAGTTAAAAAATCTTGCTACAAAATGCTTTTAAATTTGTTAAAATTAACAATAGCAATAAAATTAAAGAAATTATATTATTAAAAAGCTATTTTTTAAGCTCCAAATTATTATTAACAGTGTTGTTGTACAACAATATGTACCTAAATTATTAAAAAAAGCATTAAAATGTCAGCTAATTTTATTACATAAATATCCGATTTTAATTCATTTTACCCTTCTTTCTTAGTATGCGAGTAATAAACGCATACTAAGTACCAAATGTTGTTATTCGAGAAGTAAGCAATGTTCCGAATAACAACATTTATTACTCGAGAAATAACATTTGGAAGTACTAATTTCAGTGATCTGCTCTGATGAGTGCATTTAGTCTCTAGTAAGCAAAATCCATGGAAATTACAAAAAGTATGTTAGCTTAAAAACATTAGCTTGTTAAAACAAAAGTTACAGCATAGTATAGTTATAAAGTCACAATTTAAATCTGCGTGAGCATAACTGTAAGACAGTCCTTGATAGTTTGAAATGTGGTTTGATGGCGGAGTTAATAGATATCTGGAAGCTTGGATAGCAATGTCTTGGATTTAGAAGCTGAGAGTTTTCGAGTTCGAAGTGTATTTCTATTGAATATTCACAGTGAATGTAGTCTTAGTGCACTTTAAATCTGACGCCCAAGGCCAAGTATCTTGTTATCGCTGCTGGAAGGACATTGAAGAGGTAAGTACAGGCATAGATCTTGCCCTTTCCATCCAATTAAATGCAAAATAATGATGTCTTTCGTAAAATAAATTTTGCTGTCATTCAAATTAAGACTTCGAAATTTCTTAAAATAAAATTAAGACTACACAAAACCAATATTCACTTCTTTACAACACTAACGGGAGATCCGCTATGGTCAATTATGTATCTATGACGGAATTGGGTTATGAAATTGAAACCAGAGCTTACCTTCGTTTAAGAACTAAATTAGATTTAATACAGAAAATATTGTGGGAAAATATACAAATATATACATTGTAACCAACAATAAATAATTCTGAAGACAGAAAAACTTTATTTATTAAAAGATGTGACATTTATATTTCGCAGGCATTAGTCTTTGTTGAAAATAAATATTTATAAGATGAGAATTTTTATCTATAGCTTATTTTTTTTACCAAATCAATTCAATTCAATTACCAAATCAATTTACCAAGCAATTGCGATAACAATTAATAGATGTCAACGCCAAATCTTTAATAAAGTTGTCCTCTTTATTAAGGGAAAAAATAAACTGTCTTCGCGCTCTGGTAATTTCAAGCAACAACATTGAACGTAAATCAAATATTTTATTAAGACCTTCAGCGAAATCAAGGAAAAAAATATGTATATGAAGTATTGTATTAACATAACGAATTCTACAAAAATACTCATTACTTAAAAGCAACAAAAGGCCTAATTTTTTTTATAGATGACAGTGAAATGTCTTATTGCTCTCCGAAAAAAAATAATGGTCAATAAAAGCAATATTGAAGACGAATTTTTTTCTTTACATTTATCCCAAGCGTTCTGCTTTAGTATTCATCAAATAAAAATAATTACTGCTATAATTCACCTTTAACCAAGTATTTTTTTTTTCAGTTTATTAGTTTGCTTTGAATTTAATTGCTCAAATATTGATCTTGATGCAGCGAATGTTAGTGATTGAAATTCTTGGAAAATTAATACGGAATAACTTCGGAAATAAATATCGTATCGTTATCGTATTTACATACATGAGAAAGTACAGACCGATAGATGGCCATTCCTTTGATAGATCTAGTTCAAAATTGACCGATTTTATTGAGAACTAAATAATAAAAAAACTACATTTTATAGATATTTGAAATTACATACCAAATTTTATTTATTCAAGTTGGTGCGTTTTTGAGTTATCGTATTTATATAGAGATTTAATGAGTGACCATTACCATTCTGTTCGGTAAATATCATAATCTAAATCTGTTAACAGACATTTAGCAGACGATTCCTTTTCAGAAATTTTATAACTGCTACTATTTTTATTTTATTAAAATACTAGCCGCCTTTGGCGACAAGCCGGTTCGCCAATCTTAATGTTCGTTTAAATTTTAATAATTAAATAGCTTGAACCGGAGTTTAACCCCCTTCTTCACCAAGTTGCGATAACGCGCCAAAGCTGGCAATCTTTATTATGCACTATGATTAAACATCTACTCCTTTGCTTTTGAACATTTCGCAAGGCCGTTGTTGGCGATTTTTAAAAGCAGGGGGTTAAACTCCGGTCGTACCATTACATATTTTACGCAATTCCAACTTTAATAGATTCTTCAGCAAAATATTTTAAAACTTATAAACAAATTACAATTAAACAAATTTTGATAGTCATATAATTCACTCATAATATTATAAAGGCCTTCAGTCATAACGTGATATGTATCTCTCTAATTTTCTGTTACCCCTCGCAGAATTTATGCTTTAAATTAAAGTGTAATGGATTAATCTGCAATTAATATAATATTTTTTACTGAAACAAAGCATTTTTTTTAATAATATGATTACTGATAATAGAGTCACTGAGCGTTTAAACTTTATGGGCACTAAAGAATATCTTTCTTAATTTATGTAATATCTCAAGAATTTGTCAACAAAATTTTCTCAGATTCATCATGAACAGATCGATTCATTAACAATGTTTCATTTTAAATGCATCAAACGCTAAGAAAATAAACAGAATCGTTTAAAATAATCGGTCGAAAACAGGTTTAAAAAAACTACTTAAAAACCGATGTACTTAAAACTATAAGTATATACAAAAAAATATATAACTAACATAAATACAATTTACTTACAAAAGCATGCAACTAACCTAAAAATAATTTGAATCATTGAAAACAGGTTAAAAAAAAACTACTTAAAAAACGATGTACTTAAAACTATAAGCATATACAAAAAATATATAACTAACATAAATACAATTTACTTACAAAAGCAGGCAACTAACCTAAAAATAATTTAAATCGTCCGTTGATAATGGTTGTCATGGCAACAATCAGAACACAAAGCGCATGCGTGAATTTTCTTCGCCACTTACGGTATCTCAAATGCGTGAATTTTTCTACTCCAGTTGGGGTAACGCTATGCAGATTAGACATTTTTAATTTCCTTTATTCTGTGTTATTTTAATTCAAAAGTACTTCAGAATGAATCTGAAACATGGATTAATTAACAATGTTTAATTTTAAATGCATAAAACATTAAGAAAATAAACAGAATCGTTTGAAATAATCCGCCGAAAAATGTTAACCCAAGCCTCATTACTGTTGGGAGAAAAAAACAACTAAAGCCTTACTCATTTGGCGGTGGGGAAAATGGAAGATTTTTTTTGGTGGAAAAGTTGGCGGAGGGGAAAATGGAAGATTTTTTTGGCGAGAAAGTTAGTTTTTAATTAATAATTAAAATTCTAATTAAAATTTCAAAAAAAGGGACCCCAGGTGCACATTCCCGACCTCTAAGGTATACATGTACCAAATTTGATAGCTGTATGTCAAATGACCTGGCCTGTAGAGCGCCAACACACACACACACACACATTGAGCTTTATTATAAGTATAGATTATTAAAAAGTAAAAGAAAACGATTTTTTCTTTGATAAACATATTTTGTTAATATTATTTCGTTTATTTTTTGCATAATAGATGATGATCAATTGTAAACCTTCTGGAATCTGGCAATGTTTGTAACATACGCTGTTATGTTGAAAGAATAACCAAACCGATGGAATTCTAAATGGCTTGGAGTATTATTTTAGTTGTAAGAATTCAAGGTGCTCTGCAAGCTATGGTTTGAAGCTTAAGAAAACGGGTAGTTTTCTAGAAAGCATACAAAACCATTCCATTATACCGAACGCACCCAGATTTCAATTTAGTTTTATTGTATTGTAACAGATGGCACCATGGATTCTACTAATCCAAAGTGCTAAGTCACATGACCATAAGTTTGAGTAAAAAACGAGTTGTTCACATTCTCTCGAAAAAAAGAGAAGAGGGTTCTTTGTCTCCGGTAAGGATGAGTGTTTAATAATTTCACTCTACGGCGGAAAAAGTTTTCCTATGTGCAGACATCTTGTTGGGATCGCCCTTTGGAGCCATTCTAAGTATTTTAACTTCTAACTTTAATGTAATTAACCTTTCCTGTCTTAATTGTTAATGTCCTGTTAATTTTGTTTACTCGAAATAAGTTATCTGTTTTTCTTTAAACATTACTTCTTTTCTTAATCAGTACCCTAGACACTGATCCAAATGGGATTGAATGGGCATTTTGTGCCACCCATTCCTACAGTTATATGATTGTGAAAGTACAGACCGATGGACGATTAATACTTTGACAGATATAGTTCTAAATTAGATATACATCTACACTTTAGATGTTAAACGTATATAGTACAAAATTTTATCCTCTCAGCTCTCGTCGTTTTGTAGCTATTGCAATAACTTATATTTGGACAATTAATGGGCAAACTTCCTCACAGTGGATTTCTTTCAAAAATTTATAGAAATTTAAAAATTTGAAGTTGAGATCAGATACTAAATTTTTTCCGTCCAATTGAAAATGATTTTGAGTCATTCATCGCAAGCAAACAGATATAATTCCATAAATGTGAATTTTTAAAATATGCAGATGTCTAAAATATACAGATTTGTCAAAATCTCGTTTTCGAATTTTTTTTATGATTGTAAAATTTTTATCTTATACGAGAGAAATTTTTTTAAAAAAAAAAAGTTGTGCTTTGAGAATATGCTGCTATGTACATAATTCTTTGAAAACAGAATACCACTTTGAAGAGGAATGCACTGTTTTACCAAGCGTTCCTTCGAATTTTAAAGAGGAAATGCATAAATTGTGGGTGGATTTTGACTCTACATAAAAATAAATGCATAATTGCATTTTTATATCGAAAATTTTTTTGTAGTGTGCTGTTGCATAGTACTTTTGTGTAAACTCTCTGAAAACTCATATTCCAAACTTGATCTATTTAGTTTCCAAAAAAAAAAAAAGTCACAATTTTTGTAGATTTTGCTCTTTATTTTTTTAAAAGAAAATAGCATAAAACAGAAAATAAATATAGTTTTAAATTTATATTCAGTATATTTGAAATCATTTTTCACATACGAAATTATTTTCAACCCAAATAATTTTTTACATTTTCAAAAAAAAAAAAAAAAAAAATGAGGCGTATTAAATTGTGGAGGTGTATTACTCCTGTTTCAAAAAAAATGTTTTAAAATAAATAAATATATGTATAAAAATTTGAAAATAAAACGATATTTCAGAAATGATAAAAAATAAATTGATTTGTTTTAAGGAAAACTGAAGACACAAAATTAATTTCGGATTCGAATTAATAAAATAAATTTCTGAAAACAAAAAAGAAAGAAAAAGCAGGGGGGAAATTAAATGTTTTTCTATGATTTTATTCATATTTTCTTTTTTCTTACAAGAGCCCTTTCAGCTCTTCAATAATATTTTTTTTCTAAAACCTTTTTCATTAATTAAGAACCATACATTATGTTCGAAGATTGATGCCGTATAAAAAAGTGAAACCCAAAGTGGTTTGTTTTAAAATTTTTACAAGTATTCATTTCCTTTGTTTGACTAAGCATGAAATTATAGTTTGTCGTGGTTTCTTGCTTTTTTTTTTCAGCATTTTGACACTAGAAGAGAAAAATGGCACTTGAATATAAAAATGTAGAAAAAAGCAATATTTTAAAGTCGGGGAGTTTAATTATAAGTCGATGATTAAGAAAAAAAAAATGTTTGGGAATATATTGATGAACAAAAATTAATTTGAAGATGTATTGTATTTCATTAATTTGTTTTTAAAACTGGTAATAATTGGAATAAGAAGAAAATCTATGAAATGTCTGGAAATTTAATATTTTTTATATGTCTTAATAATAATAATTAAAACTGAGACAGAAACAATCGACAGATTTTGTACAAATATAAACCTTCAAGACAAAAAAAAGAAGAAAAAAGAAACGGAAACTTTAGAATAAAAGCAAAGATTTCATACATCTTTCAAATTAAATTTTACTACTTTTTGAGATGGCGAGATTTGTTTCTTTTTTAAAGAGATTTTCTTAAGTATTTTTAATTAATGATTATTATTTATATTGCTGTAGCTATGCTATTCTATTATTCCAGACTGAACTACAGATTTTTTTTCAATTTAATAAAATATTGACAAGTTTTGAAATATTGTATGAACCAAATTGAACTGGCGATTTAAAATATATATATATATATAAAAATCGTTTTCTCGAAGAAATAAAATGAAAATTAATTCATTAAATTCTTATTTCTCAGATTTATTTTTCATTAAACATTTTTTTGCTTGAATGGTTTCTTTACTTAAATTGTTTATTTAATGATTTACTTTCTTTTTTATTAATAAAAGTAAGTTTTTATATAAGAACAAGTTTTGTTTATTTTATGTGTATTTCCGTTTATTGACATATGTTCTGTTTTTTCATTAGCTGATTCAGTTGCTAGCATTGTTAATGCAGTGTTCCAAACAAAAATATTATTTTTCCTAACAAGTTTTTGTGCATGTTATGGTTGTTTCCGTTTGTTGTTATTTGTTCTGTTCTTCCAATTGCTGATTGAGTTACTAGCATAGTTAATTCAATTCTCCAAACGCACGCACGCACAGTCACACACACACACACACATATATATGCAGGTAGATAGGTAGGTAAATATATACAGGTAGAATTAGCAAACATAATACAAGCGTATAGTGTCGTTGAAGCTGAACGGTAAGTGATATCGTAGCGGTCCCATACGTTATTTCATGTTGATACAAAAATTATTCAAATACGAGGGATGTTCAAATGAAAAGGTACGAAATGTTGTAACAACGTTACCATTAACATATTTGTGTAGGACTCAGAAATCACTACTATTTTAGAACGCACATTTAATTACATTTAGGACGATTAGGACATTTAGGATATATATACATTAACATAAAAGAATTGAACATTCAGTAGATTTCGTCGAATACGTCGCGTCTCGTCTCGTTTAGTCTCGTCTTTACTTCGTCCAGATCCGTCTGATCTGCCACGTCTTTTCTCTCGTCCAGATCCGTCTGATCTGACACGTCTTTTCTCTCGTCCAGATCCGTCTGATCTGACACGTCTTCACTCTTGTCCAGATCCGTCTGATCTGCTCTCCGTCTAACCAGCGTCAACTCCGTCTAACAACCAGCAGATGGCGCTCGCCAACAGGCGCTCGTCACTACATTTGCCTATACCACTATGGCAGAACGTAGCGTGCATATAGCGATGCGATTGGAGTATCCGGGGTAGATCGGAATATGCGTGAGCACCCGCATGCGCTGGAAAGAGCAGTGGCTCTTATAAAGAGCTCCATTCAATGTTGAGTGACTTGTTGAATTCCTCGAGCACAGAAGAACCATTAACTTCAATGGGTACTGTGAGACACTCCGAAGAATACGCAGGTCCATCAAGAACAAAAGACCGGGGCTACTCACGGAGGCTATTCACGGAGGGTGTGTTTCTTCTCCATAATAGCATATGTCCACACGTCTCCAGGGTCACACACGGAACTGGCCAAGTTCAAGTGGGAGCATCTCTACAGCCCGGACATATCGCCCTGCGATTTTCATATGTTTGGTCCCCTGAAAAAACATCTGAAAGGGAAGCGCTTCAACTCGGACGGCGAACTCAAGGACGCTGTGAAGGACAGGGTCTCGTCACGGCCATAGGAATTCTGGGAACAAGGAAATCTTCGGATTGTTAATCAATGGGATCGTTGTGCTCAGGCCTATGGTAGCCTTTTTCAGAAATTCTTCCGAAATGCTGGATCAAAAAATAGATTCAATAAATAAATCCCTATAATAGTATGTTATGACGTTTGTATAAGGGTATCAGCTTCATTGTTCTCTTCGTCTTCTGATCATTGATCGGATTGAAAACATTTCTCAAGTTACTTAATAACTTAAATATCTAAGTTAAGCGTCGTAACTAAGCAGGCATTATTCGTTTCACGTGTCTCATTGAGTCTTATCGAAGCACGTGAGTTTTACTTTCTTTCTAATTTCTGACATGTTAGATATTGAAACTAACTATATGTAACGTAATCTAAATAATTACCTGATTCGTGAAATGGCAGAATTTCTGACATGTTAGATATTGAAACTAACTATATGTAACGTAATCTAAATAATTACCTGATTCGTGAAATGGCAGAATTTCTGACATGTTAGATATTGAAACTAACTATATGTAACGTAATCTAAATAATTCCCTGATTCGTGAAATGGCAGAATTTTGACATGTTAGATATTGAAACTAACTATATGTAACGTAATCTAAATAATTACCTGATTCGTGAAATGGCAGAATTTCTGACATGTTAGATATTGAAACTAACTATATGTAACACAATCTAAATAATTCCCTGATTCATGAAATGGCAGAATTGTGAAAGGATGGCTAAAACACTAGCGATTCTTTTCCTATTTCCCCATTTGTTTTTCGTAATCACGAAAGATGACGCCCACAAGCCAAAATAAACACCTCCTACGCGATTGGCTCCTGTTCCAGATCCCAGTATATGTCTCTGAATTGGATTACTCCATCATCTCCCACTTTACATCTTTTCTAGGCTGCTTTCAACTTTGATCTTCTCCTAATTGTAAATAAGCTAACAAATTCAGCACCATTTAAGCTAATACATCCAACACCCTTTAAGCTAATATATCCAGCGCCTAAGTCTTTATAGACAGCGTGATTCGAGATTATGAAAAAGCAAATAAAATCAAGACGACTTAGAATTCTGAATTCTTCAATTGATAAATCACAATCTTATATGAGTAAAATTCAATAAGTATTGTGAATTTTTCAAGGACAGGCGGGCGTTCCTTTTAGAATAATATATTTTTTACATCATGCCTACTTTTACTTGACACTTTTGCAGTATACTTAAAGATCAAAAAGCCCGAAAGATGTATTTTTAAGATGAAATTTTAGCTATTAGCAATCCATTATTATAGATAAATCGCGTGTGACACTGTGAGTGTCACAAGTGAAAATCTAGACGTAGGAGGAGAGCGTCAAATTAATAAAGAGATTGTCTATAAATCCGAGACAGAAAATAGATAAGAAATAATTGATTCTGAAATTTGAAAAGTGGGGTGAAACATTGTATGTAAGGGCTAAACTAATACAGTGAAAGTTACGATAACTTGATTTTGAAAGACACAAGTAAGAAATTTATTACATATATATAACCTCCACAGAGTAAATATAGGCATCTTAAAAAAGAGATCGATCTTTTCTGAGCTATATACGTCATTATGTAAATTACCTACTTACAATAGCGCTCTTAAATGGCTAACAGTTAAGAAAAACATTGCAATTTATTCGTAAGAGGTCTGTAGCGGATTGATATGAGCGAGGATAGAACCTGGGACCTTACGGTTCGCAGTCCAGTAACATGACCACGATACAAAAGCAATTGCTCTGGTAGCGTAGCTGTTAACTGGCTTATAAGCTTTCACCACTGGTCAATATTGATTCAATCTTCTTAAGTCCAGAAATCAGTTTTATTTATTCTTGTAACACATTTCTTTAAGTAATGAAGAATGAATTTAAACCCGTCAGAATCATTTAAAGCGAATCCGAGGCCTGACCATTACAGAGAGAAAACAAAACGTGGGAGTACACCGGCGAAGAATTCAAATCAGAATTAGTGCTTGAGAAACGGCTCACCGTTTTTATGTACAAGGAAAAGCGGTTATCTCACTTAAAAAGTGAAATTACAGAAATTTCTAAATCCACAGCACTATGAAATGTGGACGACCAGATTGATGCCAGATAATAAAGTTACAATGATTAGATATTGAGAGGCGTGGGAAAGTGAAAACCTTATGGAACACAAAAGTTAAAGAAAAGTTGTTTTTATCTTAAAATTTTAACGGCGGGAAAAAGATTTAAATTTAATGACGCGCATAGCGAAAATGATTTCATATATTTTAAGTGGGGAAATAAAAAAATATATAAAGAAATATAATACACGATATAACAAAAAAATAATTTAATTAATTAAATTTACAAGAAATATTTTAATTTATGAAGATTTTCTTAATAATGTTTGTTTTAGATAACTTAAATTTTTTCATCTAAAGCAACTGCATTTCTTACTGTGCTAAGCCTTTGTTTGCGGATTTCATGTATAGCCATGGTCAATACTTAACACTTGGGGACTTTTGAGATGTTAGAGATTATACCTAATTATTGTATTTTTGAACATGCACACCAAAATTATGTTATTTATGGACATAATTTTCCGGCATAACGCTGTTGTCTATTCCATAAATATCTCAGTTATCTTATGGAGTTATTATCCTATTATCCTCAATTATACTTGTTACAGCTTCACACCGATAGATGGCGTATCTGTCGAGTAAGAAGTTTTTGTTAATTCTTTTTTCTATCTTAACGTTTTGGTGTGTAAGAACGATTCTGTGACCTAGTAGTGGCACCCAATTGTGAGAGGTGTCCTAATTTGTAACAGTCTACCTGAAGGTGCACAAAAAAAGTAACCGAAAATAAAATAAAATGGTTTTTACCAGACAGAAAGGAGTTTTATATGAAGAGATTTACAATACTATTATCCTATGTCAAAAAAACTCTAACTATGGAATGCTAGCTGAATGAAAACAATAACACGTTGCTGAAATAAAGCGTGTTCTTATTTAGAAAGTTGAGAACATATATGGTCACGACTTTCTTAACCATGCTTGTTTACAAATATTAAATATGGAAGAGCATTGTGGTTGACTTTCACACAACCCCATTTGAAATCCTGACCCATTTTTAAAATATTTTATTTAAATTAGTGTCATGCTAAATGTATTACCATTCTCTGCTCCGGAACTGTCTTGAAATAATTTATTGTGCTTTGTACATAAACAAAAAACATCTACAGAACTCTACTATTACGATTATAGAACATTTGCTAAAAGAAATATGGTTTCGAAAACACTTTTTAAATTCTTTTTTGTTCTTATATCCATTCTAAAAATATCACTTTCTTTAAAGAATTTCCATCTTTTTTTTTCAAACCAACTTCAATTGACTCTTTAATCATATGGCGTTTGTTAAACAAACACTTTCGTTGACATAGTTTTTTTTTTTTCGGTTGCAACCGAACACCACCTGTTGATCCGCTTCAACGTAATGAATTCGCACTTGTGCCTCTGTTACGGAACAAGCACTCGTACGTTTATTTTTGGACCTTTAGAATAACTAGGACAGCCTTGAACAATTCACTTTCTATCAGCGGGTAGAACTAATTTGTACGAGCTTGTAAATAATGGATAGTAAGTTTCGGTTGTTAGTTGCTTACGATTGGAAAGGGAACTTGCCTTCCTTAGTTGTCCTCTAATTGTTATGTCCTCTCTTCTTTAAAACTCCTACTTTTTTTCCCCTACTCTAGTCAATGAATGTAAATGACTCCGTTTACCATTCATTAAGGTTCTTTTTGTAATTTTATTTGAAGAATCGAAACCTGGAGAAAAAAATAAATGTTTCTAAAATTAAGAAAATTAGAAGAAATTTTTTACCTGAATTGGCTAATAAAAGAAAGCATTGAATTGGATTTTTAAGTACTTGATGGCAAAAATAGTCTGGAACAAAATAATTGTTTGAATTTTTTTTTTTTTAACTTTTCACTCATTAGAAAGGATATGTTGAAATATAAAGCATTTCTTTATTAAAATTTGTTAATTTTTTGGTTTAGAAAGGTTTAGTTTAATCAAATGCAATTTAATTAAATGATTTAATGTTTCATTTCAACTACTTAAGGTATCCGTCGAAGTTTGGATGGAATTTTTTTAAAAAAAAATAATGTTTATAAGATGTTTTCTTATTAATATAAGGATAAAATGATACATTAAAGTGAAATTATTCAAATATATATGTAGCTTTTGAAGAAAAGGCATATTTTGATGTAAATGTTAACATTTATTTGTAAAAATTAGGACTGTTCTATAGAAAAAGAACTGTTATAGCTTTTCATTTTTCTTTTCAACATTACATGCGTAACATATCTAAGAGAGTAACTAATTATTATCTAAGAATTATATTCAAAAATAAAATTTTTGTGTGTAATATATGAAATTATCTATGAAATTTTGGAATTTTTTTCAACAATATTTACATTAAACAATTATAAATCCACTTCTAGAGTATTCAACATCATATCCATAGTTCGTTACATTCTGCATAATGTGACGAGCACTAATTATAGATTTCATTAAGATATCTTGATTATTTTTTGAGATGTGACGATACTCGTACAGTAGAATTATGAAAAAAAAATCCTTCAGAAAATGCACTTGAAGTTTTTAAATGCTTATAATTAAACACCACTTACATGTCAATAATTTGCTATAACTTAGCTTCTAACTGACATAGAGACAAAATAAAGATATCGCTGGAAACAGACACGTACCTATTTTTTGAAACTCCAAAAGAAATTTAAAATTGTGAATTTTCCTAGCTTAGTTAGATACCTTAAGACAGAGCCCAAGTTTGTTCGCTTTACTTAATGTATGTTCATAAAAGAATTCAAAATAATTTAAATTGTTACAGCCGAAGAAGGGTTATTCTGAAGACTCCTGGAAAATGTGATCAGAGACTAGAGGACGTAATCCATACCTGATATAAGCAAGCATTCCTTGCACATCATTCTAGCTTGAGGTTATTTAACCTCTTCAGATTTAATGCGTATTAACCTTTTGGTTTGACGGATTTAAGTCTTAAACCCACGATTTTCGGATTCGGAAGGCAAGATTCTTAGTGACTCTAAACATAAATATTAGTTTATTTTAGTTATATTAACGTCCCGTTTTAAAGCAACACTAGGGCTATTTTGGGACGGACCTCGTAATTCTGAACCACGATCAACCCCTCTCTAAACTTCCTGGTACATACCAGTGAGTACATACCAGATACTTGGATGTACTGTATGTACTTCCTGGTACATTCCAGAAACTCACCAGTGAGTGAACATTCGAATTCGATGGATTTAACGTGCACCAGACTCGCTTACACACTTGAGTCACGAAATTGAGACCTTACCACCAGGCCAGGTCTCAATCCCAGAATAGAACTCATAATAGAATTCATAAGGAATTATTTCAACTTGTCCTTGTTATCTTCATTCTGGTTTACCGATAACTGCAAAAAAAAATCATATTGCATTTAATTACTGTTAACTAATTCTCAATAGAATTATTAAAGAAATTCAATTATAAAATTCGAATTCGATGGATGAATTCGAACATTCGAATTCGATGGATTTAACGTGCACCAGACCCGCTTACACACTTGAGTCACGAAATTGAGACCTTACCACCAGGCCAGGTCTCAATCCCAGAATAGAACTCATAATAGAATTCAAAAGGAATTATTTCAACTTATCCTTGGTATCTTCATTCTGGTTTACCGATAACTGCAAAAAAAATCATATTGTATCTAATTACTGTTAACTAATTCTCAATAGAATTATTAAAGAAATTCAATTATAAAATTTGTAAAACTCCAATAGACTAGCTGGAAGAATAGATTATTTTTTATTTCAATCACAGCGCAAACATATGACATATATACACGGCGAATCTTTCATGAATTGAATCTTGAATCTGCAACCCTCAAAGCCGAGATTCTACCACAAAATCGCCGTACATTTGACGAACAAGAAATAATAGAATTTAAACATGCCTTATCTTAAGAGATCATTTGCATTTATTAAGTGCATTATTTTTAATTTTACGACACCGTTCTTTCAAGAAATAAATAATCAATGAAATAAACCACTTTCGAGTAGGATTATTGATTATTACTTTCTAATTAGTTACAAGAATTAATAAATATTCAGCCCAAATCTTGCTCAGTAATCGGGTGCTATTATTCGTCTGGTTTGAATAAACTTTCTATTTTCAACAGTTACTGTTACAAAACTTTCATTCCAGGCCATTTCCTGTCCCTTTGAAATAAATGGTCACTTAAGATGTTATCGCTGTACCATAGAACCATCGGAGAAGATAAACGGAAATTTTCTGTAAGTGGTATCATAAGAATCAATTCAATAGGTTGACTTCCGAAAATGGGTCTACCTCAAGTATATTTTGTCATGTCACATTTTATTAAGTCATCAGCGGGAGTGGTCTCTCTGAAACATTCTCTGTATTCTTTCATAAATGTATTTTGTGTATTATTAGCCATATTTCATTGGCGAACAACAGTTACGAAATAGCCTATTAGAGTGCGATCTTGAGCGGTTAATTGCTAGGATGATATTAATATAGAAATACCAGAAAAACCGAATGGACATTTTGGATGTATTTTTTCCAACCGACAGAAACTGAAATTTGGCACATAACTACAATTTTACTCACAAAATTATATACCCTAGTTATCATGTTTACATGCTGGTGAAAGTAAAGACCAACAGATGGTTAACCTCTTGAAGGATATACATATGTAATACATATAATACATTACATACATATAATACATTTTAATACATATCTACATCGTACCTCAAAAGTAGGGGATGAGAAGCTTTCCTGATGGTGATTAGTTCTTGCCATCCTAGAGGGTATGGAAACGATGTGGGGCCGAGTTACCTCTTGCCAATGGACATACCTCCTATGGGGGGGGGGTTGTAAGATTGAAAAACACCAACAATTAAATTTTGCACAGGATTGTTAAGAATTATCTAAACATATATAAAATACAAAGGAATTATGGAACACATTTTATGAATATAATAATTATTGGAGTGTAGGAGCTTGTCGATTACAACATATTTTTTAAGGCGTAGCATTTAATTATATCTAATCTAAAGACTGATCAAGCCACTTTTAAAGTAGCAGACTCCTGTCTTAGGCAGCCAGCCAACATTAATAAAAAAAAAAAGTACACAGCATATGGTAAGAATCGCCCAAATCATCACTTACGTTTAATTCTCGGGACTATAAAACTGATTTAAAAGTAAACAAAATTATTTAAAATTCATGCCACGAATAAGAAGAAATCAGAACTTCTCTGAACTCCAATGTACACCCGAATCACTGACTTGCAGATTAATGGAAGCATTTTGAGCTAAGAAAGCAAGTGTTTTTTTATATATACAGTACACTTCGGGTTCGCGACTATCCGGTTTCGGTACTATCTGACCTAATTTTCTTTTGCCGTAATTAAATGAGGAGGGCAAGGTTTGCTTGCATTGGCAACATTGTCAAGGCATTGGAAGCGGGCGTCTGCTACGATCCTTTCTACTTGTCGAGTGCAAAATGGAAGTTGTGACACGAAAAGAGCAGGATTCTGCTCATTGTACTTTGTTTCATCAGTGTGTAACGGACTTCAATCGTTGCTGCTGTTCCTGGTTATAATTGCACAGTACGTACAGTATTCGTAAATTAACATTTTAGGTGGTTTGAGATAAATGGAGAGCTTAATACTCACTAAGATGTGAGAAAATACTCATAACAATGAGGTTTTAGTATAAAAACTTTGTCATCTGGCATTGGTGGACAAAAAAAAAAAAAAAAAAAAAAAGAGTTTATAGAACTCGGCTCTTTCGTTATCTGCCTGCCCTTACGCCATCTTAAGCCGGATACTCGGGAATGTACTGTATAAGCATTGAAAAAATGAATCCTACATAATCGCTGAAAAATTCTTGATAAATTTAAAGAATTGATATCTTAAAACATCATTTCTATTAGCATCAATTCATGTTAGTTGAAACAATTTCAGAACATATATTGAGCTTGTAATGTATAATGAAAAAGTTTTTCCCAATTTTTACATAAAAAAATGTATTTAAAATAAAATTTCCATTTGGAAGACAGATGGTAAAATTAGAAAGAAGAAACTATTATCGAGTTAATTAAGAATTAGTGACAATTTTTTACAGTATATCAAATTAAATAGATGTTGTTTTTATTACAAAAAAAAGAAGCTTAGCATAATTTTCTTTTTCAGGATTAAGACTAACAATAATTAACGAGATTTATCGCTAATTCATGAAATAAAACTGAAAAACAATGAAATATCTGAAACAATAGCTAAAAATTTGAAATAAAAAATAAGATACTTCCGATCTTAAAAACTAATCTGGAAGAATGAAAGAATGAAAGTAATTAATTAAAAATATGTTATAAAACTCGTTGCTTTAAGTAACAACTTATTAGCTTAAATCGAATTTACAAAAATAATTAAATATTGTAAGAAAAAATCTACGCATATTGTCATTAAAATCTTTTAAAAGTAGAGCTCATTATAGAAAAATGATGATAAGTATACATTTTTATTTCTATTTTAGTTGAAAAGCTTAACTTCGACTTAGAATTTCATAAACTAATTGGATTCTATCAATTATTTTCCGTTTTAAGAAACAAAATATATTTCACGACGTATTTCCAAAGTTCTTGTTAATGTTATCATCCTTTTCTCACGTTGCTTTCTTATTTGTTATAAAATAGGAGCAAATTCGTTAATTATGTCTGGTCTGACATTGTCCTGTCTTACTTCCAGGCGTTATGTCTGTTTTATTGATTTTAATTGCTCCGCAAAATAAAATATGTTCTGGTGATTTGGATTCTCGTCCCTTAAATGACAGAATTCTTTTTTTACAATTAATTTTAACATATCAATTTTAAAGAATATTATTTTCTAATTCTGGAAGCATTATTTAACGCAGGCCAAGTTTATTAAATGATCTATAAAAGAAGATGTACATGAAGAAAGGATTCTCGTCATAGGTCTGCATTTAGAATTTAGAATTTTATTTTTAAGAATACTTCGATTGACAGAAAGATTAAAGCATTGCAGATAGAGAAATTAAAATATAAAACTTGAAGGAATTCAAAACATCTCTTCTTCTTAAAGGGTATATGGAAAAAAAATACTTTTATGAATTCAGTTGAATTATTCTCACATGAATCACTTCAAAAGCTATTCTACAATTTTATAATAAAATTTTTTTAAAAAATGACTAAAATAAATGAAATTTGGTACTTGGTCCTGTTACCAAGTTTCAATTCGTTGTTACATTTGGTTTCAGTTGAATAAAAAAATGCCATCCAAAATATATATTAGGTTTTCTTTTCTATACTATAAATCATAGAACTATCATGCACATGACTCTGAAAATAAAAATCTGAGCACTGGATATGCTCACGATCTTGCCCACGGTCCACATTTTTATGCGAGATGGGGGAATAATTCTTTCAATGGAGAGTAAGTGGGCAGCACTCCTATCAGTTTTCTAGTAGTTATTGAATCAAAGACGTGTAATGCAAAGCTGAGTCTGATAGGCACCATCATAATATATTTATGGTCTCTGTGTGAATCACAATACCAGCTGTATGTTTCACGAAACCAACTGCATAGATAAAAAGCCATTAGAAACCGCAATAAAGAATGAAAAACACTCTTATTCATTCAAAATTCAATAATTCTTTTTTTGTTTTTGTTTCAGTCTTTGTTTTATCTTTCTTGAAATGTTTCTAAATGCTCATGTCAACATTTCATAAAAAATATAGTGGGAAAAAAAGATAAATTCAAGCATTCCAAGTTTGGCTATAAATTGCCGTCTTAGCGTCCTTGAGTTTTTCTTTTTCTCTGCGTATCGTATTAAAATTATAGATATTTGCACAAAGAAACATGGTAAAATAAAATAAAAGGTCAACATACCTAAATTTGAAAAATTATAGGAAAAAATGGCAAATAAAATGAAAAAATACACAACCACGCATCTAAAAGAACTAAGAGCAAAAAATGTCCGAATTAATCTATGATGAGTGATCAATTTTTTCACGCCAAAAAAAAACACCCTCCAAATTCTACAAACGCATTCGCAGTAAAAAACAAAATAAAATACAGCGGCCTGTTGTTGGCCAGTCGGTACAAGTACTTGCCATGGATCGAACAGCATATTTCAACCTTTTTACTCATGTGCTGCCTACTGGACGTCTTATAACTGACCGAGTGTAAACACACCTTAACTTTCCTCTCTTCGAGATATTTATTGAATATTTTCATATTTTCAGCTTCTTTCAGCATTATATTGCGTGTATAACTTTCTCAGTATAAATAATTAGAGCGAAAAACAAGAATATCATTTTAGTGTATCTACTCTACGACTTTTAAAATGCTTTAATATTTAAATATTGTGTTTAAAAATTAATCAGTATAGCAACGGCAAAATCTTAAAGAATATTATGGATTGGTATTATTTGACGACCCTTTGTTATTTAATATTAATTTTCCTGGCTGTTAAATTATAAAATGGAATACTTTATTTAAAGTTTCACATTTTTATTTCATACGATTGAGAAAACATGGAATCAGTCTGCTATAATTCACTATTAGCATATTAAAAAGTATGTACAGTATGAAAAAGATAGAGTGAAAATCCCACTTGGAAACTAATGTCCAAAAAAAGAATTTTTTAAAATTTTAATTTTAGCATTGGCAAAGGCTTTCGATTGAATTATTTGATGGAGTAAGGAAATTAGTTTTTATTTTGCCATAGCAATAAAAACATCGTTACAGATACTGTATCAAATATTTTTTAAAATAAAAGAAAAAATAAGAGGAATGGAACTTTATCAACAAAAGTTTAGTTTAGTTATATTAACGTCCCGTTTTAAAGCAACATTAGGGCTATTTTGGGAAGGAACAAGTAATTTTGAGCCGTGGTCAGATGACGAGGATAATGCTTGAGCTGGCGCCCCCTTCTCCAAGTTTTCACATCACACCAGCTGGAGGACGTTTGTCCCCGACGCATTTAACAGGTACCAGGTCCACTTACGCAGCGGTTCTTCAGTGGAATCTGGTCTCGAACCTGAAACCCTCCGATTCGGAAGCTGGGATTCAACCACGAGACCACCGAAACCCTAACATTCCTCGAAAGGGAATTTTTTTTCTCTTTAAGTTCATGTACAATATTTTTTGTTAAATAATATTTTCAGAAAATACAACTGGAAACATCAACAAAATTGCATAATTTATAATTACCTGAATTGATTTTGAAAAATTAACAGTAATCTTGCACTTACCTTTGAAAGAAAGTACACCAAATTCCATGAAGATCAATCGAAAACTGTTATTTTGTATAAAAGGCAAATAAACTATTATCCTTCTTTAAATACAGATAAATGAGGAATTTTAAAAAAGAAAAAAATATTACAAAAAATAAAAGCTCCCGATTTATTTAATGTTGTTCTCAAACTCACAAAACTTGTTTTTTATAGTTAATGCATAAAATTTACTTTTTATAATAGCGTTTCTGAAAACTTTAACTTCGAATTAAAAAAAAAATTAACTTTTTTTCCAAATACATTTATCTTTTATGCAAATATTAAATCTTTTGTATTCGGATGACTATAAAAATTTATTGTCGACAAAAAAAAATTGTTTTATTCAACGTTTTTAATCGATTAAAGCTGTTTGTTCTCAGATATTAATTTCCTCTGAATTTCATTCTTAATATCGTAATAAATTGTTCCTTTTTTTTTTGCTTGTTTTTTTAACTGCCTTTTAAATTATTACAAATTGCCGAATTATTCGAAAAAATATTTATATCCGATAGTTTAGCTTAATGTAAAATGTATTCAAATTATTCGATGTCATATTTTTCACCTGTCAAATTTTTCTATTCAAAACAAGATGTGTTTTTTGCACTTGCAACATTTTACAGATGATTTAATTTCTTTTATAAACATAAAGAAAATTTTTAATAAAGATGGAGGGACCAACTTATTTATAAAATAAGATGCAGTGAATAATGCAATCATACATAAAAAGGATGAAAAGCCTTCGTTTAATTCAAAAGTAAAAAGAATGTAGCAATTTATAGCAAAATATTTTATTTTAATAACGCACAGATTTTTTTCACTAGTTATTATATTGCCTGAATGTCTAAAGCCTGAATGTTTTCAGTATTTTTATCTTATAAGCTTGTTTAAACTTTTTAAATAACACTAATCTTTGGGATATTCTGAAGTTAATGTGCATTTTTACAGATAACTTAAAAGTAATACATTTACACGAATATGCTAAGATTAAATCTATCTTCTATCTATACTTATAATAAAGCTCAATGTGTGTGTGTGTCTGTGTGTGTGTGTGTGTGTTGGCACTCTACAGGCCAGACCGTTTGTCCTACAGCTATCAAATTTGGTACATGTATACCTTGGAGGTCGGGAATGTGCACCTGGGGTCCCATTTTTGAATTTTTAATTAGAATTTTAATTATTTATTAAAAATTAACTTTCCCGCCAAAAATTCTTTTTATTTTCCCCAACGCCAAATGAGTAAGGCTTCATTTTTTTTTTCTCCCACGCTAATGAGGCTAGACTTAACACAACGATTATTTCAAACGATTCTGTTTATTTTCTTAATGTGTGATGCATTTAAAATTAAACATTGTTAATTAATCGATCTTTCAGATTCATTCTGAAGTACTTTTGAATTAAAATAAAACAGAATAAAGGAAATTAAAAATTTCTAATCTGCATAGCCTTACCCCAACTGGCGTAGAAAAATTCACGCATTTGTGTTACCACAACTGGCGTTGAAAATTCACGTATACGCATTATGTTCTGATTGTTGACAACTATTATCAACGGATGCGGATTTGATTTAAATTATTTTTAGATTAGTTGTATGTTTTCATAATTAAATTGTATTTATGTTAGCTATATATTTTTTGTATATGCTTATAGTTTTAAGTACATCGTTTTTTATGTAGTTTTTTTAAACCTGTTTTCAACCGATTATTTTAAACAATTCGTTTTATTTTCTTATGTTTGATGCACTTAAAATTAAACATTGTTAATTAGTCTATCTGCTCATGATGAATCTGAGAAAATTTTGCTGACAAATTCTTGAGATATTACATAAATTAAGAAAGATATTCTTTAATGCCATAAAGTTTAAACGCTCAATGACTTTGTTTTCAGTAATCATATTATAAAAAAATGCTTTGTTTCAGTAAAAAATACTATTATATTAATTGCAGATTAATTCTTTCCACTTTAATTTAAAGCATAAATTCTACGAGAGCTAACAGAAAATTAGAGAGATTCATATTACGTCATGACTGAAGGCCTTTATAATTTTATGAGTGAATTATATGACTATCAAAATTTGAAGTTTTAAAATATTTTGATGAAGAATCTATTAAAGTAGGAATTGCGTAAAATATTTAATTATTAAAATTTAAGCGAATATTAAGATTGGCGAACCGGCTGATCGTCAAAGGTGGCTAGTACATATATATATATATATATATATATATATATATATATATATATATATATATATATATATATATATATATATATATATATATATATATATATATATATATATATATATATATATATATATTATGTTAAACAAAATGATATTCATATTATATAGTATAAACAAACTATATTATTTTTTAAATTTTTTAATTTGTACTAAATTTTAATTTTAAAATATTCCAGATGATTTAACTTTCAATTTATTCTGCTATTTTTCCTTATTAATCTACATAATGTTTTTATAACCAAATTAGGAATTATTTCGTAATTTCAATTAAAAGTTAATTTTTAGAAACACTTCTATGCACTCGCAATGAGTTTGCAAAAGAATTTTATGAACCCATTCGAACCATTGTCTGAACTAAAAATGACCTTTAAGTATCTAAAAGAACTCTGAACATAAAAAGTGCATGTGACTAGTGTTATTTCAATGTTTGACGGATATCTTCTTTATCAATTTTATGAAGTTAAGAACATTTCAAATATATTCAAATCTAGTTAGACCATTGCTTTAATAAAAAGTCATTAAAATATATTTATTCCTCTAAGCCTTTCAAATATTCATTTTATAGTACTATTTTAGTTGAATATAAGTGTATATTTTGTTTGTAAAACAAGAAAAAGAACATTGAAATAAGCACAAAAAATGGTAAAAATATTGTTACGAACCTGCGATGCGGCTTCCCAGAATAGTGGGTTCCATAGGAGGTCCCAGAGCTTGGCGACAAACTTGGCGATTTTGGCGCCAAAATGGATTATACCCGAAACATCGAAAATTTTCCCGCTCCGTCCAGTAGGAACGGAGATACGCCCCGAACGTTCCTGATTGGTTGAGAGGCTTCTAGCCCCGCCTCCTGAGACCTATAAAAGGAAGCACCCGCAGCCGCCGGGGGTGGTGAATTGAGTCATGGACCAGTGGAGTCGAAGAGTAGTCGGAATCGACAGTAAAAAATTGGCCTTCCAGAGATAAGCGGAGCAGCGACGGAGTGAAGCTAGTGCTGAACTAGCTGTGAGCTACTGTCTGTCTGTCTTGTTATATGCTGCTGTGTATGCTGTTGTTGCTGCACGTCTCGGCTGAAGATAATTGTCTTCTGTGCTGTATATAGTTGTCGTCTTTGTGCTGTCCTGTGTGTCTTCGTGTAAATAAACGTTGTTGTTTCATTTTCTACTGAAGCCTGCTGATTGAGCGTTCTCCACACCATATAACTCCCACTATCCAAACGAACCCCGGGAAATTTCGTAACAATATGTAAAGTCCACCTTCCTCTAAATAATGATTAGAACATTTAACCGGGATAAGACTACACATTACCCTTCATCATACTTTGTTATAAAAGCAATATGTTTTAAGAATTCGAATCTTTTATTTCGTTGAATTAAATCTATGAATTCAGCAATCGATGTCACACATATTTTAGTATAATATTTTGATTAAAAACTTTATTTTTTATGTTAAATAATAATGTAAAAAATGCTGAAAAATTAATTTTTAAAAATTCAAACATATTATTTTGAAATTAAATTAAAACCGTTATTTTAGAAAGTTAAACTTTTTAAAAATAAAAGTACAAATTCCGCATTCAACCTCAGTATCGAAAAGAATTTAAAATGTTTATGAAAAGTAAATACATTTATACTTTTATCATACTTTTATACTTTTTATTTCTCTTTTAAATTTCAGTGAGCTTATGTAACTATAGAGAAGTTCCTTGATTAATTTTTCATTGACAAATTCCATGCAATAGATAAAAAACATTTTAAATAAATCTTACCTTTTTGGCTATAAGAAATTCTCAAATTGAACCAATTTACGAGACATAACTGGCAAAGAATTCATTTTTTCAACCCAAATCTAAACGTTTATTTGTGAAAGACAACCAAAAACTGTCAACTTCCTGTCTTCGTTACAAAGCAACTCACACCAACTGCGAAATAAATTCAATTCAGTCCCTAGAAATATTCATTTTATACTATATTTTATCACAGAAAACTTCTTATTGCTAATGATTTCTGTACTTAACATTTTTATTTTTATCAAAATTTATAACAGATCTCCTTATTCAGTTTATTTTTTAGAATTTTTAAGCAATCGATTAGCTTTTTCAAAACACTAATCACTTTTTTGTTGATTACTGGGGAGATTCAATGATTAAAAATTTGCCTAATGAGCTTATTTATATCAAGACCGGAATCATGTTAATTTTTTTTCTTGACACTCTAATTACAGAGCCAAAAAAAAGTAATTTTATCTCAGATTACTTTTCTCACGATTCCTTTGTATTACAGAGGTTATCTACCTGCAATTAATCAAAAAAATACTTTCAAACGTTCTTAATTTGATTAATGAAATCAATATTAGAGACGAAGTTTAGGTAGTGATTTAGATTTGTTAATTTCGGAAATTGTATGTAATAATATGCTGCAATGAGCAAAAAAAAAATCATTTTAGTTTTTAAGATTCTAAGGGAAAAAATCGTGCGCTTTTCGCTTAAATACAACTTATTTATTTTTTTAATTGGTGCCTCCTGACAATGGCACTCAGGGCATTCGCGCTATCTTTCCCAGTTGAGTTATAATGCCACTGGCTGTAGGCTCACTGGCCTACCCTGTTGAATGTTTTAAATGATTTTTTTCCTTCATGTTTGCCACATGTCGAAATTTTCAGATAGCATGTGAGT
Organism: Argiope bruennichi; assembly: GCF_947563725.1. Classification (NCBI taxonomy): domain Eukaryota; kingdom Metazoa; phylum Arthropoda; class Arachnida; order Araneae; family Araneidae; genus Argiope; species Argiope bruennichi. The sequence goes on from NC_079153.1 coordinate 95,541,787, forward strand.
CTATGAATATATCATGTTAAAATAAAAATTTAGAATGAAAGTTTTACTTAGATTTCTATAGGAAGGTTCTGTATTGCAATGGTTCTCATGACAAAGTTTCTTATACATATATGTGTGTGTTTGTGTGTGTGTGAGAGAGAGTGTGTGTGTGTGTGTGTGTGTGTGTGTGTGTGTGTGTGTGTGTGTGTGTGTGTAATGGAATTTTAAACTCTTAATTTAGCCCATAGTAAAATATTGTCTTATTTCTTGATCTAATTCCACTTTCCATTAGTTCCTTTGTAAAAAATAATGCGGCATCAAGTACATGTATCGAGTAAAAGTGATACTTCCGTTGCCTTTCTCAAAGTCGACACATGTATTGAATTGGCGCGTGGCCGGAAATTCTATGTCATATAAGACTGTGATTATTTGTTTCACGCTCTTCTTTACTTCTGCTTGTAAATAAATGGCTTTCCCGAGATGGATATTAAAGGAAGAATAAAACGAAATTAGAAATACAAAGTCTCTTCACTGCTTCGAACCTGCATTTTGCTTCAACCAAATATATATACATATATAGCGCTTTGCCCATATTATCTTGTGAACAGGATAACTACAGGATAACTGGAGTAGAGTAATTAACTGGTTTGGAATATGTTGTCAGAAATGAAAAAATCTCGGATGGGTTCGTAAATGGTCCATCTAGCTCAAAAGGGGTTGAAATTCCCATTAATGAAATTTCCATTAAAACTATAACTTTCTTAATATTGAAGATAGAAAAATAAACCCAGTTCACCTAATTAGCACCTCATTGAAACGAACAACTTTTATATTAAAGTTTTTCGACAACTGCAATATCTTAAAAGTTAGGGGATAAAAAATGATTTTCAAACCCTAATTTTGATTGTTTCTAATATGAACCTTTTATGTTCACTGATATTAAATTAGAAGTAAAGGAATCAACTTTACCTTCCAGTTTGCGCAGAGGAATTTTTTAACATTGTTTTCCTGCACTTCAATTTATTCCAATAATTTTTGACAATTGCGGCTAAAAAATTATAAAAGAGTAGGTATATTTATATAGAAAATACACTCATGAATTTGTTGTAAACATATAATGTTCGCTATAAATATCTTAAAATATCGGTTGAAAAAATTCTCACAACTAGACTGATTTTTCACAACAGGAAATAAAAGATTCCATTGAAAGAGATCAATCAAGCCGTTGAAAAGATCAATCAAGCGTTCAAAGATCCCGAAATCATTGAAGGAGCGGTGAAAGCGTCAGAGACAATAACGGAATAACAGAGTATCTGCTGCGTAGTAATCTATTCTCTTCCTGCAGTCATTTATCATGCCCATTGAAAAAAAAAAAAAATGTTCTTTTTGACGCGCGGTTTTACGATTGCGTTGGGTTTTTATAGCAAAATATTATTTATATAAATCCTTAAATAACTTTTAAGATCTTTTACAGAGTTAAATTATTTTTCTTGAAGCAGAGTAACTGTATATTTAATAACTGCGGTTCATTTCCTTAGAAAGAAAAAATTACTAAAAGCATATCGGCTACGCTATTTTGGGTTTTATTAGTGTGATTTTACCATTAAAACATTTGTGCAGATTAATAAACAGATGGTGAATTATTCTCCAGGAATATTGCCAATTATTCTCACCCTACAATTCCTCATTATAATCTTGTATTTTTAAAAGAGTTTACAATAACTTTTTGGGCAAAATTGTGAAGATTATGCTACTGTCAGTGCTGTTAGTTTTAAAATGTATCTTCACAAAAATAAGTTTTTAATGTTAATCAATTAGTCAGATTTCTTAAATTTTTAATTAATTATGATTGGTATTTATACATTATTTAAAAAATTGAAAAGAAATATTTGATCAAAAAGAGATTAGAATTGAAGAATACGTTAAAAATGATAAATCAAATCCATCAAAGAAAAAAAAAACTGTCTATCTCTTTGAATTATAATTCTCACATAACAAAAAAAAAAAAAAAAAAAAAAAAAAAAACGCAACCAATTAAATTACTGAATTATTGACGCATAGTTTTTACATTGAAATTGCATGTGTATGCACATTCTATATTCTGTTACAGTTAGGCCGAAACAGTAACTGTATCCAGATAGATCTCTTTAGCAAAAATTTTTTTTTTGCCAAAAAAAAGATCAAATGATACGAAAGAATAAATTCTACATTGTAAATCTTTTTTTAAATTAAATTTCACAATTCTAGAAAAAAATAATAATGATAATGAAGATTTCTTTCATAGTTTTCAATTTTAGGAAGTAATAATAATTTAGGAAGCTTTCGAATTTTAAACATTTCTTTGAATTTTTGAATGAGTTATTTATCTAAGTTTCTTATGATTTCTCATTTGCAACCTGAATTAACCAATTTGTTCGTCTGGAATATTACTTTTTCTGACTAAATTATTAAAAGCGTATACAAAATAATGGAATTTCGCTTTTGTTCTTTGATGAAATTTAAAAAAAAAATTTTTATTTAACAGAAATAGAAATGTATTCGAAAATGAAATATCTCCTTTTTTGTGCTTTTAAGTGTTTCAGAATTGAAACATTTTAATATTGAATATTTTAGGCTAAATTTCTACGTTCTAATTTGGTAGCAATTTTCAGCTTCTTTTAGCCTTTTTTTTTTTTTTTTTTTTTTTAGAAATTGGATAAAAGAATAAAATGTCGTTTTGAAAAACTAAACGAAAGAACCTGAAAAATGAATTGAAGTTCCGAAAATAATATCATTGAAAATACTGAAAATAAGAAAGAAAAAAAAAGTAACAATCAGAAATTTCTACATAATAAATTTCATGAAGAATAAATGTTTCTTTTTATTTTTTAATTAACTGAAATAAAAGAAACAGAATTATAATAACTAAAAAGATAAAATTATATTAAAATTATATAAAAAAATCAGTAAGAAATTAATTTTTATATAGATAAATTAATTGTGTTGTAATTATTAATTGCAAATAAATAAATAAAAAGAAAGAAAGAAAAGAAAAAAAAATCTTTTGCTCATCGCTGGAAAGAGTGATGCAAAATTTTTTTAAGACACAGTATGGATTATAGGAAGTAGAAATGTTGGAAATATTCCTATGTTCCATTAAGCTTGCACTGATCTAATTTCTTTTGCAATTTAGTTCTTATCACAAACTTGACATTTCTGAATTTATTTGCTGTGTTTAGTTGTCTTCCCCGGGAACAAAAGCTTTATCTGAACACCGCATATTTGCAACGGAGTAACGTATCGAAAACTATTTGGCAGCGTCCGCCTGAGGGCCACTCCAACAGAGCCATTTGGAAAAGTTTGCTTCCTTCCGGTTCAACTTCCAATCATTTTCAAAACTCGAAAAAATAGATACATCACAGAAAAACTCTTCATGTAATTTTCTCCCTTTGCATTTCTATCAAGTTGTTCGCTTAACACTCTGACAAATAGAAAATGTGATTTTTTTTTTTTTTTTTTCCGTAAACGATGTGTGATTATTCGATTTTCAAATTTATCACTCGCTCGAATCTTGTTCTAAATAACACGAATCTGTCTTTCTTTTCTATCTTTTTTTTTTTTTTTTTTTTTTTTACTGAAATGCTAAGGAAGACATTATTTCATTTATTTATTGAACTTTGGTGAGAAATGTTACTTAAAATTTTTATAATTATTTTGCAGTATTTAAAAGATAAGAATGATTTGTCGATTTCCATGTATCCTTGATTATCATAAATATATATTTATCTCGGATGTTTATTTCATAAAAATTGTGTTTTACCTATATTGTTTTCTCATAGAAATGCTTATCATTAAAAAAAGAAAAGAAAAAAGAAAACCTCATCTAATGAGCTTTAAAAGCCCCATGACAAGTAAAAATTAGGCTAAAGCAAAAATTTGCTTGCATTCTTTTGAAATCGACATTATTTTTTAAAGTTTCTCATCTATCTGGCTTTTGTGTATTCCTAATATCTATTTTATCATGAATTCTAGACAAATTTCAGTCTTTAGTGGTGTGATTAAGTTACTCTCCTCCTCCATATAAAGAAAACAGCATAACTTCAACTTCAATGACTCTCGATGTTTCCGCTTCGCAATGAGTGCGTATTAGTAAAATAGACCAACTTATATTCGCAAGCCAAGGGAATATGTAGAAAGCAGAAGACAGGAATCACACTTGTGCCGAACCCTATGAAAACGACGAAACAAGATCTAATTTGAGTTATTAACCCTCTTCAATGACGAAATATATTTTTAAGGCTACATCCCTATTTCCCATATTTCAATGCAGCGATGGCTATCATTCAGAGCAACCCGGATGCCAAGGCAGGACCGGGAGTAGATCATCTGTGATTATAGAATATAATCCTCATTTCTGATTTCGTATTCTATTTTTCAAAGGATTATTTAACTAAAAAGAATTATTATTTTTCTAATTAAATAAATATTTAAAATCGCATGGTTTTTATTATAATGGTTTCTAAAAAAATAGGATTCGCTGATAATTATCTTCAATTTTCCAAATTCTTGAAAAAACATTTTTTTTAATGTGAATTTTTAAAAGTCATGTGTCTAAACATTTAAAATGCTATAAATGAGGCATTTATACTATCTTGTTTTAGAGGAATGCCTTAATGATGCCACCAAGAACGATTTATTTTGATACATGTGACCACTTTTTTTAAAAGCAAATATTGAATTTAAATGCAGGTTATAAAAGAAAAAAATTCTTTGATAAAGAAAGGAACATCATTTCTCATTAAATCCTTACTATCAAAAAAGATCGTGTATTTTCCTTCCAAAGTCTTTTTATATATATATAATTGAGAACTGAGTTTTTAGAAAAGATTTTTTTAAAGATATATCCTCTCATAAAAACCGATGGAAAAAATAAGACAATTTTCTCTACCTTAACTGCAAATTGATTTATTAGAGATTACCAGAGATAGGGAATGATAAAAAGTCTTTTATTGAAGAAAAATACTTTACCAGATAATATATAATACCAGAGTTGTAATTTTTTTCGCGTTTCATACGAATCCATTTATAAATGCGAAAAAAATGAAAAGCAGATACCAAAGTTATTTCTCTTTTCATTTTCAGATAATTATTTTGTATCGTTTGCTTTTGCAAACGTTTTTGTGATATGATACATTTTCCCTAACTTTTTTTCAATGTTTTTTCACATCTGGTTTCTTTATAATTTCCTTGGCAAAATCTTGGTGATTCTATTAAACCTAATCTTTTTTTTTTTTTAATTGAATCAAAGTACTGTGGGTTTATTTTATTTTATTTATTTATTTTTACTTTCCTCGAACACAAAGTATTGTAATCATCAAAAAGTTGTACTCGAGTTTTCGATGTATTGATGTATCGATGTATCGATATTCGAGTTTCGATTCGAGTACTTCAGTTTTGATATTAAGTCTGTTTGTCTGTCTATCTTAACGACAACTTACAAACGCTTTTAGTTAGATGAAGGAAATTCGGTATATGGACTTTAAAGCAAATTTGAAGATTTCTATCAAATTCTGAACGATGTCCATTTGAAGAAATCTGTCAAATTGTTCGAGTAAACGTGAACTCCATAACTGTAAAGCGTATAGAGCTAGAAACTTAAAATTTTGTACATAGGTTTGGAAAATAAGATACAAATTCTTATCCAATTTTGAATCAAAACTTTCAAAGGATTGAATATTTATCGACTTGTTGCATGCATGTAAACTTAATAGTTCATAAAAGCAATGACTTAAATCCATCAAATTCGTTACGAAACCTTATAGTTACAATGATGATAATTATGTCGTGCCCGCGTTACACGGGAAGGGCTTGCAGTAGCTTCTGAGGGTAAAGACCCCTGAGCACCCAAGGGCAGAAGTCTGACTTCTGGCTCATTTGAAGATGATACGCACACATTCGCTTGCACAATCCCTTTTTACAGAGGGGGTACATTCACACTCCTCACAGATAGAACACAGATGAAGAACAACCATGCCCGAACCGGGTCTCGAATCCAGGACGCCCAGATCACGAGGAAGATACGCTACCCCTATGCCAGGACGCCGGCTGTAGTTACAATCATAGTTTCATTTGAAATTTTGGTCGGGATAAAGACATCCAAAGTACTTATTCTTCCAATATATTCAGAAAAAAAATACTGGATTTACGTCAAAGATCTACAGTTCGTAAATATTATTTACTAATGCCATCCAAGGTATTTAAGGTCATACTCAAGTACCAAATATTTATGCGGGAGGAAGGGAGGGGAGGGGGGAAGGTATAAGTCCTTTTTTAAATGAAATGTGAGAAAGTGTTGGAAAGGCCACTTATACTGGTAATTCGATTGCTATAAATTTAGCATAAAAAATAAAAGTAGAAAAAGCTTCTTAAATTATATGACTATAATTGAAAAAAGTATCGGGCTGTAAAAACTACATTCTTAAATAAACAAAATATTTTTATTCATTCTGTTTAAATAGACATATAGATAATGTATTATTTCATAACAAATTTTCTTTCAACTGCTTTTTTTTTTTTTTTTTTAATTTTGCATAAGCGAGGTAAACATAAAGAAAATGAAAAAATATTAAGAGATCAAAACACAGAGATAGAGATTTGAAGGCATCTCCAAGCTTAAAACATCTCAGACAAAAGCCTGATTAGATTTATATTAGTAATATACAACTATGATAATCCAAGCATATCTGGGCGTCCCGGGTTTGAATCCAGGTTCGGGCACAGTTGTTCTTCATCTGTGTTCTATCTGTGAGGTGTGCGAATGTGCCCCCCTGTAAAAAGGGGTTGTGCAAGCGAATGTGCGAGTTTCATCTTCATATGAGCTAGAAGTCAGACTTCTGCCCTCGGGTGCTCAAGAGTCTTTACCCTCAGAAGCTACTGCACCCCCTTTCCGTGGTAACGCGGACGCTACATCATCAATCCAAGCATACAAAATTCTATTGTTCAAATTTAGCATTTTATTTGTGCATCAAAATTATGCGTCTCTATGTCAAATTTTGAAGCAAAGGTACTTTTTTTTTAAATACATACTCATTTTCTTTACGATAATATGAAATCAAACAAAGCCGTACCTTATTTACAAATAATTTTAGCATACATGTTGCCAATCGCTTTGAATGCAAATATGCATTTTATTGCAAAATTTTAATTCGATAATCAGGGTCCGATGCAGTGGGTGGCCAATAGTCTCAATAACAAACAGTGATTCTCAATAACAAACAGAAATTCGAAAGCACAAAAAATTAAACATAGCCGAAACCTACATAAGAACATGCAATAAAAGCAGTGCAGAAGCAGCAGATCAGTAGTAAACAACCTTAATAACACAAATTTCTCAGATAAAACTTGCAAGAGAGAGACTTCGCACGACTATTCATGTCTTTCAAATCATCTGCCATTCTGAACTGATTAGTCCCTTGAGTTCTCAGTTATCAGTTGGCTATTCGACTCAATACTAATTTGATAGTGACACTCATCTCTGTCCATTGTCCTTTTATGTTTCCGTGACAAATCAAAAATATTTTAGAAAAATCACATCTATTGCGTCAAAATGTAGCTATCACAAAATTCTTGGTTTTCTGGAATCTTCGACTTGTGTCATCAAAGTTGTTAAATTTGACGCTAAGTTCATTGGCAATTCCGGCAGGGGGCTCAGTAACTCGGCATCCATTCAGCATCCATCAGAGCTATCTGTAAAATTGCCTTTCTGACCATGGAACTGATCGTTTTGGAAAGCAACATTATAAATTTGTAATAATATGTATTTTTAGCTGTTACGATAATTCTCAGAGCGTTTTCATTCTCATTTAAATTAGTTATGATGCTCATTTTTTTATTATGGAGCAATAAAAACTATTCTTAACTAACCACTATGTCCTCAACTCCGCCTGATTCTATGTGTATATATGAAAAGCGAAACATATATATTAAATCTCGCGTTTTTAATATTGAATCCTAAGAAGTTTGATGACAGTTTCAATAAATTACTAATTTAATTGTTGTATTCTCATAATGATATTGCTCAAATGAACATGAAATACAATCCTCGCTAAAAAAGATGGAGCTCTTTGTAATATAAAGTTAGTAGACTATAATATTTTTCCCTATCTCAATTAATCGCATAAAAATTAATGCATGCAAGGCTGATGACTTGGCCTTTTCGATTTGGCGACGAATTTGAAAAAAGTTTTAGAAAATACAAGAGTTTAGGTTATATCCCGATTGAGATTCAGAATCTGACTTTCCTTCTAAAAGGCTGTAAACCCTGTTTAAGAAAGAAAGGGTGAAGCAAGGTAAAGAGGGCCTCTAGGCTTGATCGCAAATCAAACCCTCAAGCAACATTCTGAAGGGTTCCGTTCTGAATAACGATTTGGTGTTTGTCTGCGTATTGTTGATCTCTGAAAGTTTGCATGCTACAGCTATGTGCTATTTGTGGTTTCTTATGGAATAAAGTGTCTTTATCCATTATTCAGTGTACTGGAATCACCTTACCACCGGCGGTTTTCCATAACAATATTCTTAACACATTCGATGCTGATCACGTGGGAGTATACAAAATACATTACGTATTAGCTATCAATACAACAAACTACACATGTGGCCAACAGCAAATGTATTAAAACCTTTATGAGTTAAGGATTTCAATTTAATAATAGTTTATATTTATTCAATTTAATATTAGTTTATATTTATTCAATTTAATATTAGTTTAGTTTATATTTATTCAATTCAATATTAGTTTAGTTTATATTTATCCAATTTAATATTAGTTTATATTTTAAAAAAGAACTCAGTTGTCGTTTAAAGTAAAAAATCCAATTCAACGATAAAAATACTTATTTTTTTAAATTTAAATTATAATTATTTAATTAAAGAAGCTTATCAAAAGCACTTACATAACTTTTTTATATTAGTATATTTTATACTTAAAGAAACGTCGAGATATTCAACATGCATTAATAGAATTTTATGATCCATAGAAATAAATATGTAGATAGAGACTACATATTTCAGATGATCGCTTAAAAAAAAATATTCGAATAAAAAGAATAATCAAATGCCATCATGAAGCATCTCCTGGCTTTAACGTCACATTCTTAATATCTCCGATGTCCGCCCGCATACAGATTACATTAAAGTCGGTATGTGGTAATAAAGAAGAAAAACAAAGAAGTTCCTTTTGTTCTGTTGCTCATATCCTCATAAATATTAGAAATCACCAAATTTGATCAGATGGGTTTGGTGCATAGGCATTCCATTTATGTTACTGGTATTTTTTTCTTCTTTATAACTAATGCTACTAAACGAATTTATACGACATCACGTGTTCCTAATATCAAAGATAGCGGCAAATGGAACTTTTAATTTACTACTTTGTATGTTTTCTTTCATTGTTCCTTTATTTATGACCAATTATTAAGCCTAACTTCTCTAGATTTCAAATAGCGAGTCTTCCGCGTTTAGCAACAATGAACTCGTGCCTGAGAGTAATGGAAGAGATTGAGAAAAATGTTTTATTTTTAAAAACAAATGATGAAGAAATTGTTATGTAACTATAAAACAAACTCAATATTCCTTGGTCATAATAAATGTAATGGATTCAATGTATTTATCACAATATTTCTTATATTTTATTGCAAAAATAGTATTCTAATTAGAAGAAGGAAGATCGTTGACGGAGGAATTAATAAATAAGCGCCAGGCATATATAAATTGATACTCCAGTCATGTGTATCATATCATAGCAATAATTATTAAACATATAACGCAAATAAGGAAGGAAATTATGTATGGTAAAATTAAATGGTAAACTTAACTGATATTTCATTTCATTAAACTAAAAAAAAAAAAAAATGTGATTTAATCGTAATTTCAGATCATAACAAGCTCAAAATAAGAAGATAAAAAGTAATAGCTTCTGTAGCAGAAATTATTTAAAAATATTATCTATTAATCAAGTTTTACTTGTTTAAAAAGTACTTAGAAAGAAAGTAATCTAATCATCAAAAAATTAACCTTGAGAATTAGAGGACTTGATGAATTTCCAGATTTCATGCTTTCCTAATTTCGAATTTTGGCACGATAAAGATAACAAGATAATACATATGTATTGGCATACTGTCATCGACATGCATAATTTAAAATCATTCAAAATGCTCAGTATGGTCGATTTTTGGATCTAGAGGTATATTAATTGACAATCAATTACTTTTTAATATAATAAGGAAACTTAAGGGCTTTGGAATATTATTAACTGGATAGAAAAGTGCTTTTCAAAATTTTATTAGACTTTTAATGAAAAAATTTATTAAAAAGTTTTAATATTTTCTCTCAATTGATTTCAGAACATATTGTAGAACACTAATTTAAAATTTAAAATAATAATAATAATAACATTTTTCTCCAAAATCAAATTCAGATAAGCTCGGTCTGTGTGATAAAGTTATTTTTTTTACAAAGCATACTCAATTATCTTCTTTATAAGAAATAAGTGAGAGCGATTTTCTCGAAATTTTCTGGTATATATTGCATCGCTAATGAAAACATTATTCCCTCCACCTCCCATATAAAATTGTGGATTTAGATAAGACTGTGATCATCACGTGTGTTCAGATTTATATTTTCAGAGCTCACACTGTTGGTACCACAGATACGAGGACGAGAACTTTCCTATATGATCGTTCGTTCTCATCACCTGGATGGGTACAGAATTGTCGGAGGTCAGCTACCTCCTACTGACGATGGGACATGCCTCCCACAGGAAGGGTTGTACCGTGGCCGGTGATGGCCCTTTAAACTCTACCTTAGTTCCCGCCAGTCTTGCTGTCATGGCTATTTGGTCAATCAGATAAATCCGGATGCCTTATTGGCTTGTCGGACCTGCCGGTTATGGTTATATTTTCAGAACCCCACACATGAAAATTTTGTGCTTCATTGTTTATTAAAGACACCTGAATAGGCATTGTGGATCTTCTTTACAAATAATTTGAAACCAAAATCAGGTACGCTTGTAGTTACAAGATCATATACAACATTTCATTTATACAAATGGTTGCATTTTTGAATCATCACATTTACATGCATGCGAAAATATAGACATACAGGTAGTCAACTCTTTGATGAATTTGGCCCCAAATCTATTACAGACATAGATGCTATATCTATGTATTAAATTTCATTACTTTATTCAAACTATACATCTATTGTATAGTAGTGAATAGCTTATAAGCCAGTTAGCAGCTACGCTACCCGAGCAATTGCTTTTGTATTGTGGTCATGTTACTGGGTTGCGAACCATAAGGTCTCAAGTTCTATCCCCGCTAATCCCAATCTTACATATTGGTGACCTTCAACCTTCGTACAGCTGTTGTGGCGCCATCTACCCACATCAAACCAAAGTCGTCAGATTCACTTGACGCAGCAAACCAAAGTCGTCAGACTCACTTGACGCAGCAAAAGCATCAGCAACTACTCACCCACAGAAACTCGCCATAACGCTTGGCGTTACTCAAATGGGTACAGGCGCATTAGAATCAACAGCTAATACAACACCATATCGTTCGTCTCACCTCCGACTTACTGGAGTGAGAATCTGTAGCGAATAGCTTATAAGCCAGTTAACAGCTACGCTGCCAGAGCAATTGCTTTTGTATTGTGGTCATGTTACTGGGCTGCGACCATAAGGTCCCAGGTTCTATCCTCGCGCATCACAATTCGCCACAGTATCTTAAATCTAACTCCCTACCAGATCTATTTGCGTTCCGACAGATTTCCATCCCGTAAATGAATTTCTTTCAAAATTTGGAAGACACCCACAAATTTGGTGTAAAACTGCATGTTTAATTTTAAATGCTCAAGCTCAAAGCATTTTTGTTTTCTCCTATTCGAAATTCTAAAAAACTACTGTAATCGTCAAAAAATTTGAAGTCGAGATAATGACAAATCTCTACTTTTTAGACTTTCTCGAGTTCGAAAAACACATTTTTGGTATTCCATTTATCTGTGAGCAGGATAACTCAAAAACGCTTTGAGCTAGATGGATGAAATTTGATATATAAAAATCAAATATGCAAATTTTTATCAAAGTTAAGAAGAAATCCATTCAGAGGAAGTTCTGTCTAATTGTCCATGTTTAAATTAGTATAATAATTAAAAACGAAGAGAGTTAGGTCAGTAAAATTTGGTACCCAGATTGGACATCTAAAGTGTAGATATCTATTACATTCGCAGGGGAACTTGCCAAACTGATAATTATCTGTCTATCTATATTTTCATACATGTAAATCCAAATATTCATAAACGGGAAGATTTAAATCAAAGAAATTCAGTATGTGATCTTGTGACTACAACTGTGATTCCATGCCAAATTTAGGTTTCAATCAGTCGGAAAAAAGGCATTCAAAATGCATATTCGTATGATACACTGACGGAAAAAAATCTCAACACCAAGTAAACATGCTGGATGCCAGTCAACATAGTGTAGGTATCGTAAAAATGTTGTTAAACAATTTTTGATAATAGGAAAAATTTGACATTTGTACAAACTCCAAAAATCCTAAGATCTCTATCAAATTTCATATAGATTTAAGCGAATTCTCTATATAAGAAAAATAATAATAAAAAAATAGATGAGCATTTTGAAACCGAAAATTTTACTTTTTGCTGATTTTAAGATGCAAGAAAATTTTCTTTTTGGCGATCTTTTCTGATTTAAAAACGTCAAAAGCACTGAGATCTCGTTTGGCTTACTGTAAAATTGGAAATTCTTAACAAGCATTACACTTTTCTTGAAAAGACAAAGGGTATCGTACTTTAGGAAATGAATTTTCAATTGATGGAACTACTGAAATTAATTTAATCTTTTTTTTCAGAAAATAAGCCAATGTATTGTCCGGCAGACAATTTTTTTCCCAAGAGAATGTCGAATAACTAATAATATAAGGTGCAAAAATTTACTAATTGCATAAAATTTAATTTGTTGCAAAATTTCATTGCAATTTACTTTTTCTTTTCTCGAGAGGCATTTCTGGATTTTAATCCGAATGGATAAATTAGTTTCTTTAGTATTTAAATATTTGTTCTCAGTTAATCAGGAGAAATTATACACTTTCCAAATAGAAAACCCCCTTGAAGACAAAAATAACAATTTGTTTTTGTTAACGCACATTCAAAATTTATGAATTCATAGTAAAGGCAACTTGTAGCAATCTTGTAAAACTTGTCTATCCAAATGTATACTTTCTTTTCTCAACATCGATCGTTTTTAATTTTGCTTACTCTAAAAAATGAATATATTTCAGGCTCTGAAATATTTTGTGTAAAAGACTTCTTTGGAGAACCCCCTCTGCTTCACTACTTCAGTACTAAAGAACCTGCATAGAATTTGTCTATGGTATTTTTCGTTAATTAATTCAAAATGCTGTTTAAACTTAAAACTAAAAACACTCTTAGTCTTAATTCGAAATGCCACATTTAACCATTGAATTTAAAATGCAATCTGACAAAGTTCCAAGGCAAGATTTATATTGGAATGCTTTCTACAACTTTCTTAAGCATCTGTCTACAAGAGAAACTCCTAAATCTCAGAAACTAAATATTAGTGCATTTTTAAATGAAAAATATGCAAATTTCTCAACAGTTATTTTCATATGTAGGAGTATTTAATTATTTCTTGCATTTATTGCATTCAAACAAAACCAACTTCTTTATTTCAGAAAGGTAATTATTTTGTCAGTCTCATTTTACTATGATAAATATTGGGAAATTAAAGGCCGAATATTTATTTTATAGAATATAGAGATACGTTCATACGAGAGATTAATGAAGAAGCTAACATAAAACTGACGGATTTTACAGTGTTCTGATATTTTGTTTTAAAAAAAGTTCATTAAAGAAGGAAACGTAAAATAAACTTTCTATTCGATCTGGGACCCCCCTCTGATGTGGGGGCGCAGATTCGGTTCAAATTCAGAAATATATATATATATATATATATATATATATATATATATATATATATATATATATATATATATATATATATATATATATACACACACAATGCAAAGCCCATGTACAAAATTTTATCTATGTAGTAGTCTTTTACATTTTTTAGTTATCATTTGCTATCGAACAGCCAACCAGACAGATATATTTTCTCTAAATGGATTTCATTCAAAATGTTATTGAAATCTACAAATTTGTTTTAATATCCCTACAGTACATTTGCAAAGCATCTTTAAGTTATACTATTCATAGGCATTTTATTAAAATGAAAAAAATATTTTTCTCGAAGTTAAGAAGCTCTTAAAAGTCGAGATGCTTCGTATTTCAGTAAACTTTCTTGAGTTCTCCCTTCAAATATTCGAACTCGCGAGTTCGAATTCTTTTTTGACGGTAATAATACTTACTTTATACTTAAGAAGATACGAGAAAATAAAGCTCATAATATTTATAGAAAAATAAAAAAAAGTTCTTAATGTTTCATATTTTTAAAAGTAATTATTTGTGAGTGTGATTTTCATAATTTATTCCAATAGTAAAGTCTAGATACGAGGGAAAATTGCCTTGCTATCTATGTTTGTAGTTGAAATAATATAATTAAAAAAGAAGGACTATTCAAAATTAGATGTAGAGGTTCATATCTTGCATTGAAACAACATCTTTAAAAATTTCCCAGTTGCTATGATTTGCCTTTGTCGTTCATATATTCAGAAATTGAATGGATAAAACGCCGTTTTGCAATGGGAAAAGTGCCGAATTCGAATATTAAAGTACATGTCGGGTATTTAGAAGCAATAAGCGGAAAAATAATTATTATTGCTTGAAAAAATAAACAGGTTTTGCAGTACGAGAGTGAAATTAAAACTTTTCTCATGCTGAAGTAGGTGGTTTAAAATATTATTAATTACTTTATAAAATATCAGGAAATTACGTTATGCAGTATTGCACAATCAAACACAAATTTTAAGTTTTCAATACTGTAAACAACATGATACTTGTTTTTTTTTTAATTTAACAATAACATTAGAGTGTCCCATCTCCGTTTTCAATTTTTTTTGATCCGTCAAAAATAATTCTAGTCAAGTGTTCAATGCTGTCGAGGGTCACGTGGTTTTGTTATTATATGAAGTATTTGTCTTTATTTAACGAAGTTTCTTTCGTTACTTCGTGTCTTTTCTTGTATTACTCCCAACAAAAGCATATGCTGCGCACGAACTTCTAAACTGGAAGTGGCTAAATTCTAAATTCAAATAAGTAAGGCATCTTAACCCATCAGACAATATCATTTTGAAATTTATGAGTCGAATGGAAAGATAAAATTTGAAATAGAGGTTCATTCTGTATTTAAATTATAATTTGAAAGAATTTTTTTAATAAACACACAAACGAGTCAACTGAATATTCAATACATGCTTCTTTTTTATTTCAAAATCTGAGAAAGTGACATTCGGAATTGTGACATATTTATCTTTTTATAGCAGTGAGTCAGAAACTTATATCGAAAAGGTCGTATGGCAACGCGTGAAGTTTGAATACGGAAACAGGATTCGTGTGTGGTATTTACGTCTGTTTTTTTTTTAATTGGCGCACACTGTAAACTTTTTCTATGTTAAACTTATCTTTTACATCCCCTACTGATTATCCCCTTGTGGCTTACGTTAGTGTCAACCGACTGCCCGACATTATTACATTAAATCTTCTCTTAATTTGTTACAGATCATACGCCCAAACTTGTTAATATCCATATATCACACTTTTAACTTTGTCCAAAAATGGGAGGACCGGTTTTGGAGCGAAATAAACACTGTCAATATTTTGAACCACACCGATTTTTTATCCACCGATTAATGTGATGTAGTTTTTCATTTGACTATATGAATATTTTAGCATTTCAATTTGAACTCTGCTGACAAAAACTTTCTACCGTTGTGTTTATTTACATTTGATACTTGTTGCTAGTTACAAGTAACATCCAAAACAAGTAAGTAAAAATATTAAAATTGTTTATAAAAATTATATTTATTGGTAATATTTTATTTCAAACAGCCATAATTCCTAGAATAAGTATCATTATTCTGTAATATTTATCTGATCTTTGATGATTTTGCAATTAGTACTTTCTAACGTCAATTTGTTTTTGTTTGTGTATTTGAATTTTATAATACTATTATTGATTATTTTATAAAATTTGAAGAAGACTTTAGCTATCAAGTACCTTCGTTGTTTTCACCTTGTAAATATTCTATAATTACTAACCATTCTATTTTTCTTTAGATTTGTTGCATAATATTTTGTAAAAGATAAGCAAATCAGATCCAATTGCTAGTAGATATATAAAGCACACAAATTCTGTAATGCTTATTTATACCCCTGTTTATTTGTTAATGAACTCATCATTGGCATTATGTTCTAAAAATATTTTTTTTTGTATTAATTAAAAAGAATTTTGAATATGTTGCATATCCCTGCCTTAGTAGAAAAATACACAACTAATTTGCCAAAAAGACTGTGAATTTTTTTCATTTTTTATTTCAAACTAGAGTAAGAAATTAATGGAAGAAACATAGACCTGAATAAAAGTGTAGAAGGAAAAGAATCAAAAAATCATTTTCATATCTTATTATATTGATCTGAATTTATTAAGCAAATTTGTATGTGAAACAGGCAAAATAAACATTGACCTTTTTGCTAGTATGTACATATTTGTATAGTATTTAAAAAAAAAAATTGATTTTTACTTATAAAGCATAATTATTTTGTTTTGAATCTCTTTTAAAAGTATGAATTACAATATTTGAAGAGTTTTATAGGATATATTAATGGAAAAACTTCATTCATGAAGTATAGAAGCATTTTTTAACATTTAGTCATCTATTCTTGCCAGTATATGTTAAAATTTTTTTAAAAGTTTTGATTTAGAAAATTTTTAAATTACATAATAAACTGTGATCTTTGTATAATATTTTATTAAAAATAAATCAATGTTATTTAGTTGCTATATTGTTGTCTAGAGGGATTTTTTAAATGTATGAAATTAAATATTCCCTCATATCAAGTAATATCAATAGAAATATTTTCTCTTTTCTTCAAATGCTGTTCAAGAGGCATTTGATTCAAATTTAAAAATGTACTTTGTGATTTATGATTATTCTTTTAAGATGTATAAGAAATATAATGCAGAATTAAAAAAGAATCTAAGAAGTTTATTTCTTAAAATGACAAGAGCCAGTATGCCATTTTAAAAGTAAAATTTTATTATCATGAATAAAGTGATTCGATGTTATATCTGCATGATGTGAGAAGCATGGACCTGTTCATTTTAATTTTCAGATTTAAAAAAATGGTTTAAAGTTTTAAAATTTATTATTTCACTAAACTAGAAATTGTAATTTTGATGAAACTTTTTCATATGATTTATTTGCTTGATATTATTTGACTCTTAATATTTTTTTCTTTCGTGCTAGGCAAAAATGTCAGCAAAAGATAAAAGAAGTGGTAATTTGGTAAGTAAATTGTTTCTTTTTTTTATATGGAATGCAAGTGTTTGACTTTATGCAGTTTCCATTTTTATAAAATTTTCATTTTTTTACTATGTTTTATGTATTTTTTTTTTATATTGGGAAAAAAAAGTTTTTTGAAAAATATTTTTGTTTTTTTATGTTTACATCATTCTATTTAGAACATATAAAGTAAATTCATTATAGTCTTATTCATTAATTATTTGAAAAATAGATTGCATTAATTTGCAAATATTTCTTAAGTATCTTTATTTATGTATATTTTTAATTTTTAGTGGTTGATAAATATATATTTGATACATTCATATTTATTGTCTAAAAATGGTTATTTACTTATTTTCATCTCGGATCTGAAATATTTTTCAACTTATATTTTTGCATAGCCAGCATTAAAATCAATAATTCTTTTTCTATTTTTATTATTATCATGGAAAATGGTTTATTTGAAATATTCTTTGTCATTACTGTTACTTATTTAATTTCTTTTTGTTAAATAAAAAGTTTGTAATTTTATTAAATCTAAATATATTCTAATATTTTTATTAACAAGTTAAAAACCTATCCTTCATTAACTATTTTATCTTATAAATACTGTATAATTTCAAAATAGATTTTTGTTACTTATTTAATATTGAAACTATATAAAGTCATTATTTGCTATTTGTTTACAAACAGATTTGCAGTATTTTTGCAAATATATCATAGCATTATTTTCAATTGTAGTTCCATTCTGGCTAGTTGCTTGTGTACAAATAATATTTTCTTGCTTTTATTAGATAGCTTTATTTATATGCTAAAAAACATATTGAATTTAAAAAGACATATAGATAAAGCAAATATTAAATTTACTAAAAGTTAAATATGGTGATTAGTTTGTTAAAATTGGACATTTTTTGGATTGGATCTATTTTTTGGATATACAAATCATATTATTTTGCAATGATTTATTTTTGAAACAAAAAATGAAATATATAATGTTAAATGCATTTTAAATTGTATTTCAATTATAGATGTATTCTTTAATGTAATGAAAAATGAAAAGGATTTTACCAATATTTTCATTTTAAATTTTCTTTTGTAACATATGAAGAAAATCTTTCTTTGATTATGTATTGCTGCTTAATATACTGTGATAATGAAAATGTTTTAATCCTCATAAAGCCAAGAATTTTTGTATGATTAGTAATTCTATATATTTTAGTATTTTTTTATTGTTTTAGATAAATTAATTGATTCAATAACTATTTATCTGATTTGCTAATTTCTTTTATTTCAGAAAGAGATAAATCATAATTTTATTTATGGCATTTTCATTAAGAATAATTACTAGATATATTGTTTGAAATTGTTTTAATCAACAGATTGTTTTGTTATGATAGCTTCATCTTTATTTCACATTTGAGTTATATTTACTATAAAAAAAGTTGTTTTATTAATTAAAATTTTGAAATTTGTTTAGCTTTTTTTTCTTGCCTTATTAGTTTATTATTTTTGATTATTGATTTCATCTTTCACAGCTTGAAAAGTTTGGTGGACTTGGTAAATCCAAGAAGGACAAAGCGAAGTGGGCGCACACACAGAGACCGCATTCAGATGATTTTACAGACCAAGTTCAGAATGATGTAGAGAACTTGGATTACCTTACAGATGAACAAATAAATGTTCAGTTTGAAATGATGCTTGTATGTTGAATTTTTTTTCTCAATATTTTGCATCAGTTTAATAATGTATATGCAGTTTTATAAATAATTAAAGGTCAGAAAAGGGAAAGTGCACTAAATGCTAAATTGCACATTTTATAGGAGGGAAAAAAAGTCTCGAGCTAATTTTGGCACTTAATGTATTTTTTAGATGATTGCTATCCTAAATTAGTCATGTAACTTAAATATGGAAACCAAAAAAATGGAAAACCAAATGAGTTCTTCCAGTTTTGGTCTTTCTGAGTATACAATAAAGTATTTTATAACATTTCTTAGTCAGTTTGTGTTTTTTGAAAATTTAATATAATCATTTGTAATTGGATTTTTTTGAAGATAATTAATTTGATTTATGATTCATAATAATGTTTTCTCAGGATGACATGAATTTAACAGAAGAAAATAAAGCACCTTTAAGAAATAAAGGAATTGCAGAAAAGAAGTTATTAATTCTCCACATGAAAAAAACCACATTAGTAAGTTTCAGTATTTGTATCAGTTGTAGTGTTATAAAGCTTATTTCATTATTTGCTATACAAGAACTTAGGAAATTTCTCAGTTCTATTATATATAAAATATATATTTCATCTCTACTTTGTAGCAGTTTATTTCTGATTTTTAAAATAATGATAATTAAAATATAGCCTTCAAAATTCATTTCTCCTTGTAGGCATGTCATAATTGGAAACTTTAGATTTTTATTAATTTTTGATGAAACTTCTTACATATCCTCATCTCATTGTCTAGCTCCTTGAAAAAACTGGGCAATCTTACAAATCCCTATTTTTATTTTTATTTATTTTAAAAAGGAAAAATAAATACTTTTAATGCAACCTTGCATCAATTTTAAAAATCAAAATTTAATTTAACCAATGGGAATTGTCACCCCAAAACTTTCTCGCATACTCTCTAATAAAAGTGTTATCCCAGATTGCAGTTTGCATGTTAGTGGCGTACAATAATTTCAAAATATGAATCTTTGGCATGAATTTAGTTTTTTTTCTGAATCTATGGTGTGATTCTTGGCGATTAATTCGAGCTATGAGATTCAAAGCATTCAAAATTTGAATTTGTGTTTTAGATGCATTTTTCTCAATTGATTGAAATAAAAATTGATATAGAACTGCTATTGTAGTCACAAAAATACATATCAAATTGATATCATTGATTTTCAAGTCACTGCATTTTTTAGTTATCCTACATATTTCTGAAAGTACAGACCAACAGATAGTTAACACTTTATAGGATTTTATCAAACATTCATGGGTATCTACAATATAGATTTTAAATCTGTATACCAAATTTTATCCATCTAGCTCTCCTCCTTTTGTAGTTAACTTATATTCTAACAGCTAGACTGATAACTTCCTCTGGATAAATTTTGCTCAATATTTGATAGAAATCTACAAATTTGATGTAAACACTATATATCAAATTCCATCCATTTAGTTTAAAGCATTTATGAGTTATCTTTGTCACATACATAGATAAACAAAAAGTCAGACATTTTTCTATATATGGATATTTCAAACACAGGGAGGTCAGAAACGCATAGATTTTCAAAGTCTCGAATTCGAATTTTTTATGCGATTACAATGCTCTCTCTCTACTTTGTGTATGAGGAAGTAAACATGTATAAATATAACTTTACTTAATGATATTTAACAAAATATAATTTTTTAAAATTTAATGAAATATTTATTAATTGAAAAGGATTTTCATATATATTACACTTATAAGTATTAAAAAACAATGAGATGTCAAAGCTTTCATAACTCCAGTATTTTCTCAGATGACCCTTGCAATCTGTAGTTTAAGGAGCTTTATTATTAGACATGAAAATAAGTTTTTAATGAAATATATTTTATTCATTAGAAATCATAATATAGTGAATCAAAGATATGTAATATTCTGCTAATTCTTTTTTTTTTTTTTTTACAGAACAATAGGCTGGACAGTCCAGCTGATTATATATCTTATTTAAGTAATTCTGATTTGAGTGTTCATAAGTTATTCCAATGTTTAGAATCATTGAGGATAGCATTAACAAATAACACAGTTAGGTAAGTGAGTAAAATTAAAGATTTGATTATTCATTAAAAATAAATTTTACTGTTCCTTTCTTGAAAATTCCAATTTTTTTTTCTTTACTTTTTCTAGTTGGGTTCAAGATTTTGGAAGCAAAGGCTTAGATAAATTGCTTCAAATTTTAAATTTGTGTTACGGAAAGTAGGTCTTCTTTGTTTTATTTTTATTCATTAAGCATAAATTTTTTTCTAATTCTTTTATTATAGTAAATTTCATTTAAAAAAAGTATTATTGATAATTGAATATTATGAAATTGTATTTTTGGGGTTACATTTTTATTTCTTTCTGTTGGTTGTTTATGTGTGTTATAGTGTATATATGCTACTTATTATAGTAACATATGTTATATATGTTACTATAATAATTTTTTGTTATAGTATTTGTTTTTATAGTGTAGTCATGTTTATGGTTTTTTAAAAACTTCTAATTGTATGTTAAAATTTTTGAAAAAGATTTTAATGCATCTTGAATGTATACTTTTGTAAGATTATACACAAAGATATCTTCAAATTCATTTTTTACATTTATGTGTTTAATTTTTAATGATATAGAATTTATATTATTTAATTTTTAAATGGAATACAAACATAATAAATCCACATTGAAAAAATTTTCATCATATAGTTTTATTTCTCCTTAAGATTCAAAAATATGATTCTTTCACTTTTGCTACATCAAGATATCTGACTATGGTAATAACATAGAAGTGAACGACATCTCTTTCATTTATTTCTCAAACAGTATTAAATATGCATTTCTTTAAAAAAAATATTTTAGGATGAAATACATATTATTTTGATTAAAACTCATTACTTTTTTTCTCATTTCTCTTCTTTTTCTCTTTTATTTTAATGGCAAAAATTCAATGTGATAACTAAAAGCAGTTTGTATGTAAAAATATTTTTCATTCCAAATCTAAAGGAATTGAAATATTATAACTATAAATTTGCTTTATTTCGATGATTTTCCCCTTCCTTACTTTCAAATTAACAGAAGTCAAATACAGTAACAGTTTCAAATTAATATATGGCAGTCTTTACTCTTTCAACTATCTCAGTAAAAAAGTGCTCTTGTAAACCAAACATAAATTGTGCATTATGCATATAAATTAAATTATATCTTTAAATCAATAACAAAATATTCCTTGTAATTTCTGTAAAATAATATTCAACATATTTTTTTTATGTTTGATGAAATTAGTCTTGTATAAAGATGCCTGCATCATATCAAAATATTTTGCATTTCATTTTATGGAAATAAGAAGTCAATTTTTTAATTTTAAAGAACACCTGCATCAGGAATTTGTCCTTTTTCTTTGGTCTCTTTATATTGGATGAAAAAAAAATTTGAAATGAATTATATGCATAATGTTTATATTAAAATTTGGTTGTAAAATATTTTATTGATTTATTTGTATATTTCTATGGAATGAGAATTATGAAAGTATGTTTATTATATGATCTTTTCTCTTTTACAGAAATGTAAAATATGAACGTGTTCAACATGAATGTATTAAATGTATAAAAGCACTTATGAATAATACTGTAAGTATTCTTTATTATTTAAAATTTTTAAAAATTAATTTCTTAAAATTAAAGATTTGTTTTTATATTTATCACCTTATGCACCTTTAAAATATGATATCTTCTGAAACTTTCTTTGACATAAAGGATGGTATATGAGTTTTAATAATTTTTCTTTAATGTACTAAATAAAATGGTTGTTTAT
Source organism: Argiope bruennichi (assembly GCF_947563725.1). Taxonomy (NCBI): domain Eukaryota; kingdom Metazoa; phylum Arthropoda; class Arachnida; order Araneae; family Araneidae; genus Argiope; species Argiope bruennichi. Next base: position 95,564,834 of record NC_079153.1, read on the forward strand.
TTTTTTTCAAACTTGGTTCTTTATATGCTTATTGATAATATTGATATTTTTAAATTTTTTTCATAATTATTTGAATTAAGTGTACTGTTTGCTATTAAAATTTCAATTTTTCATCTAAGAATTACAGTTATTATATACTAATAGCCGGGATTAATTTTTTTATTACTAGATTTTCTTTTTGATATGATTTTAAAAACTTTTTCTTAATGATTAATTTTATAGGTAGGAATATTTAGAGCAATATTTCCGTTCGATTTTTTGTTTTAATTTTGAGTTTCAGAAGAAGCTATTGATATATTCAGTGTATGAAAATTTTGTTTTTTTTTAATGTAATTATTTGTTATAAATATATAATTAACACCATGTTTTTATTTCACTACTTATGAGCAAAATTTCAAGTATGTGTCTTATCTTAATATATATAAATTACGTGTCACGTTGTTTGTCCGCGATGGACTCCTAAACTACTTAACCGATTTTAATCAAATTTGCACACCGTGTGCAGTTTGATCTAACTTAAAAGATAGGATAGCCCTTTTTTTTGAATTTTTAATTAGAGTTTTAATTATTAATTAAAAACTAACTTTCCCGTCAAAAAAATCTTTTCATTTTTCCCATTGCGAAATGAGTACGGCTTCAGTTTTTTTTCCCAACAGCCATGAGGCTAGGCTTAAGATTTTTCGGCTGATTATTTGAAACGATTCTATTTATTTTCTTAATGTTTGATGCATTTAAAATTAAACATTGTTAATTAATAGATCTTTCATATTCATTCTTAAGTACTTTTGAATTAAAATAAAACAGAATAAAGGAAATTAAAAATTTCTAATCTGCATAGCGTTACCCCAACTGGCGTAGAAAAACTCACGCATTTGCATTACGTTTCGAATCCGAATGTTCGAATTATTTATGATCCTATCTGAAAACGTTTCTCAGGAATAAGATATCATTTTCCACAATTATTTTTTAATGCATACAATAAATTTGATACGTTGCAAAGGATAAAGTATCACGATCTTATGTTTGAATTTTGTATTACTGTTCACTGTGGCAATTCTCAGAAATAAGATATTTTATTTGAAAATGATTAATTACAAACGTTTTAACGGATCACTGATTAATATAACATACTAAAATTCTGCTTTTTTTAATTATAAAGAAGTTTGGAAAAATACTTGGAGGTGCACACGGATAATTATTACTTTTCGTTTTGAATGAATTCCGATTCTTTATCTGACTGTTTACTAAGAAAAATGTTGCACGGCAATAACATTTGTTACCTTCATTGAATTTTCAATTAAATGATTTTATTTCTTTTGTTAAGGATATCGTAAAAAAGGTAAGTGAACGAGCCAATCACAAGTTCCTCTAATCGGATAATAAAAATATATTAACTCATTTGTATGCTAAATGAAATTTAATCTTTTTTTATATAAATTATTGAAGATATGATAATAAAAAATGGTTACAATAATCATTTCAGTTTTTCATTTCTTTACTGATAAACTGCATGTACGTATCAAGTTATGTCAGCTATCATTCACTTCAGCTACAATGCGTATCATTATTTAATAAATGTTTCTGAAACCGATTTCATTTTGTAAATGAATTTTGAATTATTGCAACAGACAAATGTATCAATGACGGAATAAATCTCATGGCAACTTCATGTGTGGAATATAAAACTTTTTTTAAAAAAAAATTCTTTCCTTTAAGCTGAGGAAGCCAGAATCTGTATCACTGAAGTTAGAGGATTTATTATACATCATAAAGGGTTTATACTAAGAAGGAAGGTATTAAGAAGGAACAAATTATTTGTTCATTATTTGACAGTCACAATTATCTGTTAGCTCCAAGCGATTCTAACAGATGGCGATATCTGTTGACTAGATTGAGTAAGTATTCTAACAGATGGCGCTGTGTTAAAAGTACCAACGTTTCACATAAGCTACAATTTAATGGCATAACCACCACGTGCTGCTGAGGCTAAAGTATAAGTTAAATTTATTTTGTAGTAAACGCAATACAATGAAATTCAATTGTTCTTACTTTTTCAATTTTTGGTATTAGCATAGCCGATCACGTGTTATTTAGACTAAAGTATAAATTGAATTCATATTATAGTAAAAGTAATACAGTGGAATTCTTCTTGCATTTTTAATTATTAGTGCTTCATTGTTCACCAATCTTTAATTAAAATGCATGTTTAAAACAATCATTCTTATGGCGAAGTGTCGAAACACTTCGATTGGCCATAAACATGCGCGTACAATTGCAAAATGATCCATCAGCACAAATATTTTCTGAACAATTACTAGATATTGGGAACGGTAAAATAGAACTGCAACCAAATACGCAATGAATTAAACTGCCAGACAATTTCTGCACTGTTCTTCAGGGAAAAAAATGAATTGATTCAGAGTATTTTTCCGGATATACAGAGTAATTACTTGAATCATAACTGGCTCAGTGATCGTGCTATTTTGGCAGCCAAAAATGTTGATGTTGACGAAATTAACTTCCAAATACAACAGTCGTTACCAGGCGATCTGATGTCTTTTAAATCAATCGATACTGTTGTTGATGAAAATGATAGTGTAAATTTTCCAATTGAATTTTTAAATTCACTAGATATACCTGGAATGCCACCACATAACCTTCGATTAAAGATTGGTTCACCTATTATTCTCCTGCGTAATTTGAATCCACCACGATTATGCAACGGTACGCGTTTGGTCATCAAAAAGATGACCGGAAGTATACTTGAAGCTACCATTTTAACTGGAAAGTTTAAAGGAGAAGTGGCCCTGTTGCCACATATTCCGATGATACCATCAGAATCTACGATGCCCTTCAAAAGGTTACAGTTTCCAATTCGTTTAGCTTTTGCCATGTCTATAAATAAGTCTCAAGGCCAAACAATGTCCATTTGTGATTTAGAATTGGAAAATCCACGTTTTTCTCATGGACAACTATATGTTCATGTTCACGTGTAGGAAAACCGTCAAATCTATTTGTGTTAGCTAAAGACAGGTTAACCAAAAATATTGTGTACCGATTAGTTCTAAATTAAATTGAAATTAAAAGTATTTATAATTCAAAATAATAAACATTATTGTCAAAGATTTAAAACTATCTGCCCTACCTACCTCATTTATAAGTTTAAGTGTTACGTGTTTTTTACTAACAACTTTGTAATGTACTCATTTGTTACAAACTTGAATACAAAAAATAAAGAAATTTAAATTTATTTTTTTTGTATTGATTTTTGCTCAATATCAATGGTAGTAGAAAATCAATTATGGAGGTCCCCCATGTTTTTTTACAAATGGCATCTGTGTAAAAAAGCATGGTGGTCCCCATGACCGTGTTCTCCTACTGTTTCCCTTGAATAGTTTACTACTATGTAATATAACAAAAACCTTAGCCACAGCAACGAGTGGCCGGGTCTGCTAGTTTGATAAAATAAAAATTTCTGTAATAATAGCTCTTAAAGAAATCTAAATGTGTCTATACACAAATGTTTGTAAATAGCTTATTTTGAATATAAAGGATTATTTTTTAGAATTAAATTTTTTTTTTTTTTTGCAACTTTATTTTTATTTATGATGCAGAAGTCTGTTACACTAAAGAATGTTTATATCTTGTAGATTTTAAAAAAAATCTCAAATTGTTTAAATGATTTCTATAAACCACAGAAAGCTAATTTTTTGTTTAAGTTACTAATAATTGAAAAATGGTACTAAATTTATTTAAACATTGCAAGTGGCAGCTTAAATATGTGTTTACAATATGGATATGAAGTCAGCCATTTTCAGTTGTGAATGTGCCTTCCTTGAGTGTTAAGCAGTAATAGAATTTAAATAAATTTTTAAAAATGGGAATGCTCACAACAGTTTAAATTAGTAACAGTTGTAATATTACTAAAGTCAATGAAATTTTGATAAAATTGCTTTCAGAAAGCTCTTAAAATAAGCTTTTTTTTTTCTTTCTTTTCTTTTTGTTTTGGCTATTTTAAATTCCATTTATTAAATAAATCTTGAATGCTATCAAGTTTCTTACTGATACAATACTAAACATGTACACAGAAAACATAGTTTTTAATTAAAAAAAATAATTATTCAGCTATTACAAAACCTTTTCTTAAACTTTCTTTGTTTCATTGTATTTTCAAGAATAACTTGATAATAATCTATTTAGATTTTTTATGTTGATTCTTCTTTTTTTTTTTCTGTGAATACTAATTAAATAATGATTTGAATCATGATTGTTTCTAATAATTCTTTTTTCTTGCAGGTTGGTTTAAAACAAATATTCAAACATCCAGATGCTCTTAATATACTTGCTCGCTCAATTGATCCTTCTGTGCCAGTCATTATGACAGATGCTGTTAAACTAATGGCAGCAATGTGTCTTGTGCCACCTAATGGGTATGAACAGAATTTCATTTTTTTTAACTGATTGCCGTAAAAAAACACACACTCAAAATATTTTAACAGATTATTGTGATTTATTAGAATTTCCAAAGGAGTATTTTGTGATAGAAATAACTAAGAAACAGTAAATTCAACAGTTGAAGCTGAAAATATATCTTATAAAGAATCTTTATTATCTTTTATAATGATGCAAAGTTAGTTAAAATATATCTCAAAACCATAGTTTTAGATTTAGTGATGCTGACCCTTTCTGGAATAGGTCCCTCCTCCCCTAGTTTTTTTGAAGATAATAGACTATTACCAAATTTTTTTCAGAATATTTTGTTATTTATTTTGTGTTAAGTTTTTGCATTGAATTAAAATGAATGTCTGATATATACGTACATACATATATATAAAATAATTTCAAATATTTATATTTCTGTCAATACTGTGGTGATGTTATTCTTTACAATTAAAACCTGTAAATCATTTAATTCTTTATAGTTAAAAACCAAGCAGTTCTTAAGTGCAATTGCTATTGTTTAACCTGTTTAACAAAACCAGTTTTTTTTTTGGTGCATGTTTAGCTTAAAAGCCAGTAATTTATAATTATGTATGTATTTTCATAAGCATGAATAAAGTATTTTTAATATTTTAGCAATAAGATTAAATACAAAAATAATCATTCATTCATTTTAAAGGCAATTTTTTTTTATTAAAAAAAAAAACTTGAAAGTATTAAGAATACAATAATAGTTTGCTTAGATAGCTAATTTCTTGTTCAGTTAAAATAAATATAAAATAATTAAGATTTAAAATAATTTCTTGTTCAGTTTTTCAGCTATTAAAAATTTGGTAGAAGAAGAAAGTATACTTGAATAATTTAGCATTCATTATTTTTTGAAATAAAATTCTTAACTTGAATTCTTAGAAAATATTTATGTTCCTTTGAAGTGAAAAAAGAAAAAATACAGTGTTTACATGGTAAAAGATAATTTGAAACACTTTTCAAAAAATTTAATTTTATATTAAAATAAACTTTTTAATTTCCAGCCATGAAAAGGCCTTAGAAGCTATTACTATATGTGGTGAAATCGAAGGGAGAGAAAGATTTGCACCAATTGTACAGGGACTTGAAACCAGAAATGAAACTTTAAGAGTATGTAAAATTTCATATTTGAAATTTAATAGCTGTTTAAAAAAAAATATTTGTCATTGATGTAAGTACTTTCTAGTTCAATGTGTTTTAATTACTATAATCTTTGAAAGATTAATTTGACAATACCAGACCCCTTACTTATGAATGATATTGTTTGTAAATAATCTTTCTTTGCATACTGGCATGGCATGTATGCATTACTGATGTGTGCAATATCGCATAAACATCATATTCTTGCATTGATTGCAATCATCTTTATCATCTGCTTTCCTTCAACTCCAACAGAGTTATGGGAGAGTTTTATAGAATTATAAATCTCATAATCAACAATATTTTCTGTCAAATATGCTAAGAAAATTTAATTGAACATGGATTTCAGATCTGAAATATACAGCAAAGCATTGAAATGATTGAAAATTTGTGCTTAGAAATTACGAACAATTCTCAATCAATTTTGAATGCTATCATCAAATTGATTTGTTGCTGTTTTTTTAGATGTAAAATTGCTTCTTGAACAAAATTTCATGCATGGTCTTTTGTTGTGTGGGCAATCAAATATTCTTAATCTAACATTTGAGCGAGAGGCATTTATGATCATATAAGGCAAAGTGTGAGTAATAGGATTGGAGAAATCTTAGTTGTATCCGGAAGAATTGGAGAAATGTTCCTAATTAGATTAATTTTGGCTGTAATTCAATCCGTAAATGACAATTTATGGATTGAATCTTGTTTTGTACGGATTGTTGCAACATTGTTGCCCGACAGAACTACTTAGAACTTGCCATTGAACATGCAATTCACTTAAATTCTTACATGCAATATTCCCAAAGTGTTTGGCATGGGAAAAGTGTTGTGAAAATGCAAACTGATTGTTTGGAAGGAATGCACAATGGTACACAAAAAAATTGCTAAACACTTGATTACTCCTTTCAAGGAAACATCAGACTATTTGGAAATGCATTAATATTGTTTGTAGAAGATTTCAGCCAGACACCAGGGATTGAAATAAATGCTTGCCTGAAATAATGTATTTTTGGTGACACATAAGAATACTGAAATTTATCACAAACATGCATGTCCAACTGCAAAATGATTGATCAGCTGAGATATTCTTGTATCAATTGCAGGAAATTGGGAATGGAAAGATGTCACTAGAACTGACCTTAGAACAAATTTCATTGCTTCATAACTTCTGCAAGTTAGTGATGTCAGAAGAAGCATTTTTCAGCATTCAAACCAATTATATGAATGATTGAGTGAACAAGTTATTCTAGTATCAAAGAACAAGGATTTCTACTAATAATAATATTACTCAGTCTAACATTCAAAGCAAAGCAGTTGCAAACAAGTCATTGCCTCTGTTGTGGAAGCAGATGAAGCAGTTAATTATCCAATATAATTTTTACTTGATTTGTTACGGATACCACCACACATACTGCATTTGAAAATTGCTGTGCTAATTATATTGCAAAATATCAGCCAGCCAAAGCTTTGAAACAATACATGGCTTTCAGTAAAAAAACTAATTAGCAATGTCGTCGAAGCCATAAGCTTGTTCTTATTCCTCATATGGCATTTCAATTTAAGGGATTGCAATTCTAAATTGATTGATGTTTGCAGTCACCATCAGCAAAGCTGAAGACCAATCTTTAGAGTTGTGCAGTTTAGATTGAGAATTGGTTTGTTTCTCACATGGACAGTTATATGTTATTTGTTCTAAATTTGGCAGATCAATAAAAGGAATAGTATACCAACAAGCATTGTGAAATTAAGCAGATTAGCAATGCATGTCTCCTTTCTCTGTTTTTTTCTTTTTTTTCTCTAGTAAATAAATAAAATGACTGTATCATATTTTCATATTTTTATTTTACCATACAGTGTATATTGAATGTTGTAGTACTTAAAAACAAAGTATAATTCAAGCTCGTATGCTTCACAAAAATGTTTTTTTACCCTACAGATTTTTGATAGTATTATAGTATGTATTTAAATGCTTTACATTTTTGTTATGTTATAAACTTCAATGTACAGTGTTCTATTTTAAATATTTTTCATGAACAAACAAAACTTTTGTTCCAAATTGAATCTACAGTTTTCTATATTTTTACAATGCACAGATTAAGCCAAACATACATGCATGCACACTTACTATACTGCCCGTTAGATATAATTTTATATTTAGGATTTCAATTAATATTTCAGTTATTTATTAATACATTTGTACATCAAAGTTAAAAATCTCTATCATACATTAACATGGCAGAATTTCATCTTCCGGCATATCATTAAAGCCAGAGATTTGATTTATTAGTTGATTTTGCTCCTAAATATTTTCCTTCAGGCTATTGATAATATAACCTGAAATTATGCCAAAATAATTTTTCAATTTTTATAATAGTATTTCCCCAGGGGTTTTTTTTTTGAAAAAAATTTGAAAGTTTTCTTGCAATAAATTTCATGTTTGGCATAATTTGGGGTTTGATTTTGGTTGACAATATATCATTTTATTTTTGTAGATAATAAATCTAAATAGTTTGTTCCTTGCATGTACAATAATACCTTGACTTATTCTACCTTAGCTGATGCCAAATGCAATGTAATAAGTTCTTTTTTTCCCCCTACATCTTCAAACACTTCCTATATTTAAATTCAGAAATAAAAACAAATAATAAATATTAAAAGAAAATTTAGACTTTCTCTTTCGGACATGAGCTTCAAACTATGCCAAAAAAAATGATCATGTTGCTCATATGAAGCATTTGATTTTGATAGTTGATATTTATGATGCAAATGAGGTGTTTAATTTTTGTGGCAAAGAGCTGGCAGTTAATGAGCTTATATAAATGTATAGACAAGTTATTACTACTGAAGCTGGCACTGCATATCTGGATTGACAGGAAAAGAAAATGACAATTTCAAGTTTTATAGAAAGTTTCGACTCATTTGATAAAGAGTTAAAGACAGTTTACTGATGAGGAATGCATTACTTATATGACAAGGAATTAAAAAAAAAAAAGTTATGAAGAAATTGTATGTGTAGAAAAAAAAACTTTTGATTGTCAGATGTATTTGTTAAATTTTATAAAACCACTGACCTTATAGTTATTTCAATTAATTTGACATTTTTTAAAAATAAATATATATTAATATGTTTGAAAACCAAATAGTTTTTTTATATACTTTTCTTTCAAAATGTTTTTCTAGTCTTAATTGACTAACCATAGTCTGATATGTTCTGCAGTTCCATTGTCAAGTTAATTTGCCATTGAATATAGTTTGTTTCTAATTCTTAGGTTTGTTTAGTTTTTATACATCTAAATGGATAATAGAATAATCCTGCATAATCAGCATTACAACTTTATTTTTAAACTTTGCATTGAATTTTCAAAAGTTGCATTGAATTTTTCAATGAATGAGAATAAAGTACAATTTTATGTAAAATTATTAATAACCTAATATAATATTTCATTTTTTTATAATTTTTATTTTATAGATTGCTTGCATTCAGCTGATAAACGCTTTAGTCACTTCTCCTGATGACTTGGATTTTCGTCTGCATCTTAGGAATGAATTCATGAGAACTGGACTAATTGATGTGTTAGAAGTCAGTATAATATAATCATTTCCACCAGTATCTTTAATTTCTCATATAGTAAACATTTATATAAAGCTAATATATTTCTTTTGTAGAATTTACAAGTTGAGGGGAATCCAACAGCTGAGCTAAGCATACAATTAAAAATTTTCCATGATCACAAAGATGAAGATTTTGATGAATTCTCTCAGCGCTATGAGAATGTGCGCTTGGAATTCGAGTATCCTTTGTTCATTACTATATTATCATTATTCTGTGCTTGATTTTGTTATTTGACTTAAAAGTATTTTCCCTTTAATTTTTTATTGTGTAGAATATATAGTCAAAGAGATGCGTATGATTTTTCTAGTTAAAATAATCTTTTATTTATTAAACTTAATTTTTAAAAATTGAGTGTTTCCAATATCTTTTTGTTTGAGCAACAAAATAGTCTATTACATTCTCATACACTAATATTAAAGAAGAAGAATTCAAAGAATCTCCTTTGCAGTTATCCTGCTCTTGATTATACATTTTTTTTCCTGCTCTTGTTATTTCTTAAAGAATATTATTTTATTTTTTCTTAATTGTTTTAATTGAATTTTAATCAATCTGACTTTGTTATTTTTACTATTTACTTTCCTATGCAGGTAATAAGTTAATTTATTCTGTCTTATAAATTTTAGATTCTGTTCTTAATTAAAGAATAGATGTTTATTAGATTTTGTTAGGTTAATCCTGTAAAATCATTTCCATATTTTTGTAGTGCCTATATGAATATGAAAAATTATTCCCTGAGCGCTTAATGTTTTATTCTTTTATATTCCTTATACTGAGTATGTTTTTTTTCCTTGCCTTTTCAAAATTTTCTTTTGAAATTTATTTCGATTTCATTTTTAAAATTAGTGATTTTACTTTGCAAACATTTAATTTATAAATGATTTGACTTTGTTATTCTATGTATTCTCAAACAACACTAAATATATCTCAAGAGTTTTTAGTTTTTATTTTTATTTTAAGAGATAATTGTAAATAAAATCATTTATTTATAATTTAGAACTATATTGTACAATCATTTATATGAAACAATGTAGAAAATTCTTTTTAAATATAAATTTACAGAAATTTAATTTGCTTATATATGTATCATTAATATTCCTAATGAATCTTCTAGTTAAAAGAAAATTTTATTTATACACTAACAAATTAACCTCTTAACATTATTACAAAGCAAATTAACCTCTTTTATCTTTATTGGATTTGTTACCTTAACTTTTATCAGGGAAATGAATGACTGCTATGATTTAATTCGCCAAACAATAGCTGAAACACCTGCTGAAGGAGACTTTTTGTCAATACTTCAACACTTGCTTTGCATAAGGGATGATATAACAGTGAGGTGAGTTGCATTTTAATTAGATACGTGAATAGAAATATTTATCTTAGTGTGAGCTCTTAGTAAATTTGTTTGGCAATTTAAAATAATTTTTTTATGGTGATAGATGTAATATAATTTATGGTAATAGGTATGGGGTATAATATAATTTATATTAATAGGTGTAAATATAGTATAATTTAATTTTAAAAATGTATACTCTGTATTTCAATCTGTAATATATGTTAAGCATTTTTATATGATTGAATATTAGGAAGTTTATTGTTGTCAGTTTCATTTTTGAACTATTATTTCACTACCAATAAATATTTTCTATTTTTCTTATATTAACAAATTATCATTTTTTAAAGTTATTGTAATATAAATAATTGGTCATTTGAATGAGAATTACTATTGCCATTGCTATTGTAAGCCCATTGTTAATTTATTATTCTTCAGTTTGTTTTGCAATAATATTCCTTTCCTAATAATTAGTTTAAACTTTGCTACTAGTGCGATTTAATTATTTTCTACTTTTCTGCCTATTTTTATACAAAATATGAGACATATTTCATTCATGTATCAAATAGAAAGCTATTTAAATATAAATTTCAAGCCTACAATCTAATTTTTTGTGCATTTTTTTTAATGAAATTTATTTTTACTTTAAATTTTATTAAAATATAAATAAGTAGTATTTACGCATTTTTCTTTCTAATTATTTATTCAAATTTTATACAATTTAATGGTTGTAAATTTTAATTTTGATGTATAATTATTTTTTGTTTAGATCAGCATACTACAGGCTAATAGAGGAATGTGTTTCCCAAATAGTTTTACACAAAAATGGTTGTGATCCAGATTTCCGTCATACTAAACGTTTTAAAATCGACGTTGAACCTTTAATAGGTAAATAATTTATTTATTTTTTCCTCTTCACTTTCTGTTTTCAGATCCAAAAAAAAAAAAAAAATTTATTTTGCTATTATCCTATTCTTAAAATTTTGGAAAAAAAATTTTTTTTTTTTTTTTTTTTACCTCTCACAACATTTACATTAATTTCATTAATACATTGATCGAAAATTGAAATACATTTTTTTTCTCACAAATTTTAATTATGTACATCTTTTTTGGGAAGGGAAGGAATTTTATCCATTTCTTGTAGTAAAAAAAAATAAAAAAAATAAAGTCTATAAGAATGACAACCTGTCTCTGGTTTAATCTGTTTGAAATAAATTTTACAGTTAGTATTGCAAAAATGCAATGAAATATTGAACAGAACTAAGCAATAAAGTAGATTTATTAACTTGAGGCAACTCATGTCTTTTGGAAATAAAGAAATATATCCACAACTTGAACTCAGGCATTTAAACTTTTAAGAAATATTTCAGAATTTATCCAGAATTTTAAAGAAAAAATTAGAATTGCTTAGAACCTAAATAAGTAATAAATATCATTTTGAATAAAAATGCCAGTTAGATTAGGCTATTGTGGCTACAACTCAAACCATAAACAAGCATATTATTTGTTCAGTGTTCAGTAAAATTTAATTTTTGCAGCAATGTAATGTCGAATGCAAGTAACTCAGTATCATTAAAAAATTTCAATTCTTTCTTATATTTTAAAATTGGTATATCTGTATTTCCAAATACAGATGTAAATAGTTGAAACTGGCTAATAATATAAATTTCTAATTATTTCAACTGCTTAAATTAATATTTTATAAAGGAGGTTATTTCTGTTTAGTTAATATATTTCTTTTATTCTGATATCATTAGTATTCCTTTAATTAATTTTTTTTGCATATTTTGCAGAAACTATTATTGATAAGTCAAAACAAGAGGAAGAAAGAGTATCTGATGAGCTTAGTAAAAAATTAGAGGATGCTTTGACTGCGAAACAAGAATCAGAAGCTAAACTATCTCAGGTGGAAAATCGCTTAAGAGAATATGAAGCAATTATATCAGAAGTTAAAAAAGGTGTAAGTAGTATTTTAATTTCCTGTTTCCTCTAATAGAAAAAAAAAAAATGTTAAAAAAATAGTGCCTTTTTAAGAGAGAAAAGAATTAGGCTTATTATTGTGTTAATATATATATATATATATGTATATATATATATATATATATATATATATATATATATATATATATATATAAGCATTTTTATATTGTAATTTTTTATCATACATTGCTTGTGATTTATTAATCATTAGTTTATTTTTACTATTTAGCCCTTTATACTTTGATGTGACTTTTATTATTTCTAATTGCTGTGAAATAATAAAATTTATGTGTGAACTTATGATTAATTTGAATTGTAGTATTTATTGAATATACAATTGTAATCGATAAATGTAATCAACTGTATATTTGTAAACTGCTACTAGATTGCAAAAGTAACTTTAATTTGATCAAATGTTTATCTTTTAATGTTATATTTTTACTTTATATTAAATTTCCAATAATGTAAGAAAAATTAAATTTAAGGGATATTATTTTTAGGGCAAATTACCACAACTGCCTGAAGGATTTTTGATTCCATCTCCATCTTCTATACCTCCTCCTCCACCACCGCCCCCAGGTAGTGGTGGTCCACCTCCTCCTCCTCCACCACCTCCTCCACCAGGTTCAGGTATTCCTCCTCCACCACCCATGCCAGGAATGGGACCTCCACCACCTCCTCCCATGCCAGGCTGTGGACCTCCTCCGCCACCTCCACCACCTGGAAGTGGTCCTCCTCCACCACCTCCTCCCCCAGGTTTGGGAATGAGGTTTCCACCCCCACCTCCAGGAGGGTTGTCTCCTAATCTTCCACCTCCTAATGTTCTACCACATGGCATGCAACCCAAGAAAAAATATGTTCTGGAAACACCGTTGAAGAGGATAAATTGGAAAAAGGTGAATATATGGATTTTTGGATATGCCAATTTTTGTTCATATCCATTATAATAGTATATTTTATATAAATTACATCCAAATTTCTTAATATTCTTATATTAAGAAGCGTAATCAATAAAGAATGTGATTCTTCAAACAACGACTGCATGTATTCAGATTAAGATTGATAAGTCATTAAAATTTTCAATTACTAATATTAGTTCTAGAAGGAATTATGAAAGGTAGTATTTTGGAATTTTTAAAAATATTATTGTTACACTTCTAACTACTTCAAAGATCAGCTTGTTGACTGGGAATGCTGATTATATTGAATTTCAATTAAATCTTTTATGTATAATTTGGTGATTCATTATTAATTTAAATAAGCCCATTGTCTATATTTGCATCCCTAGAGTCAAGTAATTGTGCCATAATTATATAATTAAACGTTGTCTCTTGATGCCAATTTTGCTTTTTAATTCTGCAATAATAATAATTATTATAATTTCAACAATAAAATATTGTGACACATCCTGGCCCAGCATCATCATATTAAGTAAATAGATACATGCCTGGATATATAAACGAGTCTTTACAACCAGATATATATCTTAATATTTTAAAGGGCATAATTTATAAATTTCGCAATAAAATTGATGAAATAAAAAGTAAGAAGCTTTACTATAAAACCAAATATTATAAATAATAATAATAAATAGTGATTTTCATTCTTAAGCTTTCAACAATAAATAAGAAATAAGCAATGACATATACAGTATGAGTCTAAAATCATGGGACATACTTTGAGGGGTGGTAGAGCTCACTGTAACAAACAATTATTGTATAGGTATATATGACCGGAAGTGACGTGTTGAGGCACAAACACAAAAAATAACACATGAAGTGAAAAACATTGTTTATTTACAACGTCGTCACAAAATGATTTTTATTATAGCAATGTCAGCAAAAAATGCCCAATATTGCGGCCACCGACAGTAATTTTAACTTGGTAGTGTCAGTGGAGTGATTGGTAAACAGCAACGAGTTCTTCAATGGTGTCAACTGGAGTCTCGTAAATGAGGGCTTTCAAATGCCCCTATAGGAAAAAATCAAGACTCAATAAATCTGGCGATCATAGTGGCTATTAGACTGGCCCACCACGCTCCATTCAGTGCACCCCAAAAGTAGCATCCAGAAATTTTCAACAGCTGTTTTAACATTTTCTGTCCGGAATCACTGGTTAAGTTTTCTGCTAATGAACATTTTATGATTCCATTAATATGTTATTTTTTTTTCTGTTTGTGCCTCAATGCGTCACTTCCGGTCATATATTCCTATACAATAATTATTTGTTACAGTGAGCTCTATCACCCCTCAAAATTTATCCCATAATTTTAGACTTACCCTGTTATAATAGTAATGAATGTAATATATAGTAATGAACATTTTGAATTTGACTGAAGCAATTAAAAATATTGTTGTAAATTGTGCATTACAATATTTTTAAAAATAAGTTTAAATTAGTAGAAAAAAATGGAAGCTGAATTGGAAAAATAATTTTTTGAGTTTTAATCTATAAAAATTTTTATTTTTGTATAGCAATATTTTCATTAATTAATATCAAAAATGTAATTTATATTGCCTGATTTTTAATTAACTAAAATTTTAATCGGGTTAAGAAAACAGAACAGATGTCATTTTTCTGTCTAAC
The DNA here is from genome assembly GCF_947563725.1 of Argiope bruennichi. Lineage (NCBI taxonomy): Eukaryota > Metazoa > Arthropoda > Arachnida > Araneae > Araneidae > Argiope > Argiope bruennichi. The sequence continues at coordinate 95,579,947 of NC_079153.1, forward strand.
AGAAAAAGGATTTCTGCACTTTCAAACTTTCACAAATGATATCAACTTCCTCAAAGAGAATAGTATTTGTTGATCCAACACAAAATATTTATATTCCTTTAAAGGATAGTAAAAAGCGGTATGAAATTCACTATTAAGAATGATAATTATTATTGATTCTTGCACTATTGTAATTATATAGTATTATGTTACGCATGTCTTTCATTATTTAAAACAGGCGCACATGTTGAACTTGAAGTAATCAAATCCAATTTTGGGAACAACTGATAATAGAATTAGGAATGAAATTTATTTATTCTTGTGAAAACTTCAAAGGGAAATGTTAAAGCATTTGACAGCTGCAAGTATACTGAAATATAAGCATGTTTTTTTTAATAACTGTTATTATATATCTCTTTTGATGTTGGTATGTTAATTATATTAACTCTAAATATTTATTTCAAACTGCCTAAATTATTTTTTTTTAAAAATTTGTATTCAGTGAGACAGTATCTTACAGCAAAGGTGCTAGGCTCAAATAGGATCTAAAATCAAAAAAGTCTGAGTTATTGTGGGCTATAAGAGAGTAGGAAGACTTCTGTGTGTGTGTGTGTGTTTTTTTTTTTTTTTTTTTAGAAACTTTGATTTAAAATTTTTGTCAATTATTTTATTATTAAAAAGATTAAAGGCAACCACAAATTTAACGTTTTCTTCCTGATACTTAGTATCTCTTCTCTAATAATATCTTTCCTATTATGAGGGATATCATAATCACAGTAATTAATTTTATACTGATTTAAATGTATGTCAGTAATTGTGTATTTGATTGGAGACGTTTTTTAGACTTGAGAAGAAAATATTTTCTTCTTTAATAAGTTATTCTAATATGGAAATGATTTCACTTGGCAAATTTTGAGCATTTTCAAATCTGACTGGGTAAAATTCAGTGATTGTAATCTTTGTGAAATTCATAGATTGTGGGTTTATAGAACTGATTTCACATCAGAACAGCATTGGATCTCATTTGCCTCCATTTATATATGAGTAGATACTAATTCTACATCTACAGTGGAAACCATATAAAATAAAACATATAGCTATATTTATAATTAGGAATTTAAAAAATTATTTCTATGAAATTTTTACTTAACTTTTTATTCTTTATTTTGTTTACTAGAACAAATAATACATCCATCAATATTTTGCTTGTCAAAAAGTTGCACAATCTATACAAATTCTACTTTCTAAAAAATTAAAATTTTCTTTATATATGATCTTTTCTTGCCTTTTAAATTGAAAATTTCGAATTTTCATTTATTGTTTTTGTATAAACTGAAGAATAGCTTCTTATAGCAATAAGTCTGAAAAATTTATATTATTATTATTAAAATACTTTTGTATTTCAGATTTTTAAAATATTTAATACATGCAATGTTCATTATTTAAATTGGTCATACCCCTGTAGCTTTAAAAATTTTATTCTTCAAACTTGCTCTTATTTAAAGATGTAAACAGTTGTTGATTATTGAAAACTTATAAGATTGATTAATTATCATTATTTTTTAGTTTTCTGTTTTATAATAGATGTTTAGTTTAATACATTTTTCAATTATTTTTTAGATACCACCTCAAAAATTGTCTGACAAAGCTTTCTGGGTATCTGTTCATGAGGAAAAATTAGCCAGCGAAGATATTTTTGAAACATTATCACAGAAGTTTTCTTCAAAACCACAAGGTAAAATAGAATTTTATTCCTTACAATAGTGAATTAGGTTTATAAAATATATCTATTGATGCCTTGTCTCTTCATAAATGAATAGTAGTGTAAATTACTTAAAATTCTTGAATATTGATATTTCTTCTAAGTAAACAACTTAAAGATATTAAATGTTGTTAAAATTATGTGCATTTGAAAAATTTAATTTTTATTCAAAAACATTTTTTTTTTCAAACACCGCAAAACATTTTTCTTAATGACTTATATTTTATCACTTAGCCAAAAAAGAAAATAACAAAGTTGATGAGAAGAAACCTACCAAGAAAGCAAAAGAATTGAAAGTTTTAGATGCCAAATCAGCACAAAATCTGAGTAAGAATACATGACTTTCTTTTCAAATCTAATTTCTTTAACGTCATAAATTTTGATTAAGACTTATAAATATATACATTTTTTTCAGTGATTTTGCTTGGTTCTGTAAAAATTTCAGCAGAGGATATGGTTAAATATATCCTACATGTAGATGAAAATCACTTAACAGATGCAATGCTACAGCAACTGATACGTTACATGCCAGAACCAGAACAGTTAACTAGATTAGAACAATTTAAAGATCAGTACAATGAATTAGCAGAAGCAGAGCAGTTTGCAATGACAGTAAGATCTATTTATTATAATTTTAACAGCATATATTTTTTTGTTATCTGTAGTATTTATCTTGTATACATGTTTATATATATATATAAATAGGTTGTTTTATATATATTGTATGTTTTATATATATATTGTATAAACAATATTTTTTTCAGAGTACCAAATTAAGTTGAAATTTTGATATTTAAATCAATTGCCAAATCATCAGAATTGGTAATGCTAATTACTATTAATAGGTATTTACAATATATATATATGTATATATTTCATTATATGTGGAAATACTTCAGTTAACTTCCAAAATTATTTTAAGAACCGAACAATTTTATTACTATTCTTGTATGTATATCAGGTTGCAAAATTCATTTACTCTGTATATTTCCCATTTAAAATCATTTACAATTTTATGAACTTTTCTGATGTCCACCCTTTTATGCGTTTGTTTGTGCAAAATTCACAGTAATATTTATTTGAAAGTCTCCCACTCAGTATTTTTATACTTTATTTTGTATGGTTTATGATAGCTATTGAAATAATTTTCTTTGTATTAATTTGTATCATTTTTAAAAACAAATCTTTGCTTTGAATCTTGTGAGATTATAATTTTTGTGTGCATTTTTACATTACATCTTCATTTTATAAATATTTTACAATAATGAATAACTTGAAAATTTTGCTTCCTTAATTTTTTTTATTTTAATTTTATTGTAGCATAAATTTCAAATTCAGTTTGATTTTCTAATAAATTAAAATTGGATGATCGAAAATAAAATTAAATGAAATAAAAACTATGAAATTATCCTAGATATTAATTATCAATATATTCATTAATTTGAAAATATTTTGTGTTGAGAATGTTTTTAAAAGTATTTATATCATTAATTTCATTATTTTTTTGATGTACTGATTTGATCTTTTGTTTTTAAAGGTTGGTAGCATCAAGAGATTAGTTCCACGATTGAAATCCATCAGTTTCAAAATGAGATTCCAGGAACTTGTTCAAGATATTAAACCTGTAAGTTTACTTAAAATAATAATTTTTATTATTTGTTTTTCTATAGCAATCGCTCTATATCAGTTTTCCATATCTATTTAATTATTTTCTATTAACTTTTAAGTAATTTTGACTTTTGAAAAGAAATATAAATTTATTGATATCCTTATTTTTTTGAATTTAGGATATTGTGGCTGCTACTGCTGCTTGTGAGGAAGTCAAGACTAGTAAAAAATTCTGTTTAATTTTGCAAATCATTTTACTAATTGGAAATTATATGAATGCAGGCTCCAGAAATGAGCAAGCTGTTGGGTTTGAGATCAATCTGTTGACAAAAGTATGTTTTAGTTTTTCTTTAAATCACTTATTTACTTCTAACGTGAATTCATTTATACAGTTACTTAATAGATATCCTTATACTTCTTTTATTTACATGGTGACTATTAATTATGTTGAGCTATTGAATAATGTTAATTTATGAATATAAAAAAAGAAAATCATATGCATATATCAACATTGTAAATGTTTGAAATAAAAGTTTACCATAAAATATTTATTTAGAATCAGTTGACATCGTTACGATTGACTTCTTTCATTGTCTAATTACAGTGCAAATAAATCAGGTAATCTGTCACATTAGCATAACATGGTGATTTTAAAAGAATCTAAATTTCTGGGATGTTTAATTTTAACTTCTAGAATCCCTCGGATATAATGGTTTAAGGAATTAGATCTGAAAAAGATGATCAATATTCTTGCTTAAATAAATTTATCTAAAGTCAAGGTTTTTTTATTTTTGTTAAATGCACTAATAAATGAATAATTATTGTTTTCTGTTTTTAATATTCAACATCAATTGTTACTTCCTTATCAATGCATTTTTGAAGTAAATTTCCAATGTTTTGAATCTACAGTTTAAATTCTTCTGAAGTATTTTAGATATTTTTCGTGCATATCCTTGAAGCTTGTTGAATATATGACATCATTTTTAGTATTATAACATTGTTTGATGCATATCCTTGAAGCTTGTTGGATATATGACATCATTTTTAGTATCATAACATTGTTTAATGCAAAGTAGTTACTTACCAGAAAATATTCTTCTGCCTTGTCTTTTGTTGTCATGGTGGTTCAATATCTTATATTTTTGTAAATTTGTTATTATTTAATTTTTTTATTTTTTAACTTTTCTTTTTTTAATAAGGACAAAAAAAAAAAAAAAAAACCATCAAGCTCTTTATATAAAACTTGCTTAGTTCTATGATAGTTTAGCTTCTGTAGTTATTTTATTTGTAAAGTATTCTAGATTTTACTTCATAAGTTCTTTTGATGTGGGTTTTAATTTAAACTAAGCATATTTGACCAGGGCATATTTGACCTATGTGTATTTTTAAAGCTACTAATAATCGCAGCTTAAATTAATTATACTTTTATAGATCAGGTCAATTATACTTATGTAGATCAAGATTAGTTCTGTAATTAAGATATTTTAATTGCTTAAATACCTTAGAGACATAGCATAAAACCTCAGAGCTTTTAAACAGTATATATTTGGCTTTCATTTTTAAAATAATTCTAATTATTTACTTTGTATATAAAAAAAACATTTATTCTAATAGAAGGAGAACTTATTTTATCAATTAAAATTTAGTTCTTATTTTGTAGAGTAATTCAGTGTGTAGTAGCTATTCTCTAATATAACCCCATGCTGTATGAGAAACATTTCATCCGTATCTGTCTTCACATTGAATAATTTTTTTTCCATAGCTTAATTCTACAAAAGCTATTGACCATAAAACAACTCTTCTCCATTATCTGGCTGAAGTCATTGAAAAGAAATATCCAGATGCATTGAATTTTGCTGAGGAGTTGATGCATGTTGATAGAGCTGCAAGAGGTAAATAAAATATGTAGGGTTTTGTAATTAATAAGATTTAGTGCTACATGATAGATAATTTTTTGTGCTATGCTGTTGTTTTTTAATCTCTCCTCTATCTATCTAGTATGGAAAAAAAAAAAGTTGATTTTTGTGTGTGTATCTTCTAAAAGTATTTGTTTTATTTTTAAAAAAGGAGATTATATGCTTAGTATAAAGCATGTATAATTTCTGCCTCTCTTTTACTTTTTTCTAATGAATTCCTAACTTTCATTTTTCTTCTTTCAAATATCATTAATATAAAGTGAAGTAAAATAATGCCATTTTTCTAAATTTTTGGTTTAACTAAGTTCTATTTCGCTCATAATGGCATTTGTATGCAACATAAAAATTAAACACATATATTTTTATAGACTTTATTGAATAAATCCTTGTGATATTTGTATTAATAAATTCAATTTTTATTCTCAAATTTACATTTTTATGATCACATGCGGTAATGCTGAGTTTTGTTCACTGCTGCAAGAAATGATTTAGTGTGTTATAAGCCAATTGTTATTAAGCATTGAAGTGGGGGAAAATATATTTGTGGTGCATTTCGTATGAAATAACACAAATGACACATATACAAAAATCAATATCGAGTATTGTCAGAATTCATTTTACAAAGATTATTTTGAATTTTAACCTATAAATATATTGAAGGAGAATTAAAAAGTTTCCATTTTTTCATTATTAAATTGAAAGGAAACAATATGACAATGATGTTTCCCACCCACCCTAAGTCAAGGTTTATAGGCACTTTAAGGATTTCATTGTATGATGTTTCCCACCAACTCTAAGACAGGTAATTGTCCTGTATTTATGACTGAGATGTGTTTGGGTATAATGTAATATATGTATACATAATACATTTGGCATATTAATAAATGTGTAGATATTAGTAAATAATTCTTTTACCTATTAGAAAATATCCTTTATAGCTATTTTCTAAAGAAAAGGATTAAACAAAGTATTTTAATAATAAAAATTGTCATGGGTAGAAATAATTTAACAAAAGTTATTGGTATTTTCATTGGAAAGCTGACTTTCACCATTCCATTAACCTCACAGTATTGAAATAATACTATTATAACACATATACTCTCCAGTGTACATCTTTTCTTGATCTGCAACTTTTCTAGTATTATGTATTATCTAGTATTATGTGGTAAATTAGATATTAAATTGCTATAAAATAAACATCTAATTTTTATATGTTGGTGTATTTTTATTAAGAATAACATTTGTTTGTATATTTTCAGTTTCACCTGAGCAGATACAGAAAAATTTGGGTCAAATGAAAAAGTCAGTGAAGCAATTAGAAACGGATTTGAAAAACTTCCGTCCCCACAATGATGAAGATAGGTTTGCTGATGTGATGTCGGTATCCTTTAATCATTATTAAATTATATTAGGTTAGGAATTACTACCCTTTTGTTAAAATAATTTCTCAAAATATAATTTTAATAATTTCTTGGAAAGAATCGAATAATGTTCATTTAAATATTACTTATTATTAATTATTAATATTTTATTTAAATATTATTTTTATTAAGCATGTTAAAACAATGTTTTCTTTCACTGAATTTTCTTGAATTAAAATTTGTTTATAATATTTTAATACTAGTTATTATTATTATTAATGTTTACAGATGTTTTTAAATAGAAAACTAACTATTCTATTTTTGTAAAATGTAAGCATTTTTATCCTTTGTATAAACTGGCTGAAACTAAGAAATTTAAAAGTTGCAATTTAAGATGGTTAATTTTTTTTTTTAAGAAATAGTTTGATATCTTGACAAAAAATGTATTTTAAAATTTATCAAATTGTATTTTATATACAATTTTGTATATATGTATATAATATATAATGATATTGAAACCTAATCTAAATCTAAGTCTAGATTAGGTTATTAGACCTATTATAGTTTAGCTGTTCTGAGTTACTGTTTATTGTGGACATTCTCCATTGCTTCTTTTTTCACGTATTATTCTATCATTAGTTTTTTGTATTGTATATTGTAGTATTTAACAAACATATTTTCAAATGTTCTCTTAAGCCATTTCTAAAATATTTGAGTTTTAAAGAAATTCAACTTTTACATTATATTTTACCAAAATAAAACTTTAAAAACAATGCTAATAGCATTGACATTCTTATTCGATGCATTTAGAGGTGCATTACCATTATTCCCTTAACTTTTTCTCAGAGTTTCCTAACGGAAGCATCTGCACAATATGAAATTTTAGAAAATATGTGTAAACAGATGGAAAAATTATATGAAGATTTGTCTGTTTACTTTGCTTTTGATCCTAAGAAATATGCATCGGATGAATTTTTTACAGATATCAAAACTTTCAAAGATATGTTTCAAGTAAGTTATTTTTTCCCTCCCTTCCCTTTCATGGAGTTTTCTTAGTTTGATAATATATATTCTCGATAACCCTTTCTTATGATATTGATGGATATTTATATTTACATTGAATTCTAGTTCTATTTTTGTTAAGATTTGTTTAGATCAGTTACTAGGTGCAGGTAATATCATTATCATTTCTTAAAGAGGGTATTGCATTTTTCAAATCTATATAAGCAGGTAATATCAGTAATTGCTTTTCTGTATATTTTTGTGGATAGTGCATATTCACATTCGGGTGTGGAAAGTGGTCACAAGTCATTCTTGTAACCTATATCTTGAAATTTAAATTTTCAAAATTATTCTGTGACTATAATCTAAAAATAGGTCTGATAAATAACATGGCGAAAGAAAGACAAATTGAGATTAATATTTTGGATTCTGCCTGTCTTAAGTTATATATTAATCACATGATGTTATTTTCTCTGTGTATTTATATTTTATTGAGATGAAACTCCTGAAAATAAAATCGTTGCTTAGTATTATATTTGTGCCTTTGTTGTCTATAGTAAAATATGGAATGATAAATTTTTATAAGACTTCAGTTATATGCCAAAAAAAATGATACACAATTACCATGATCATGTGATAAATACTTCAAAATTAAAAACAGGCATATTAAAAATCCAGTTCTATTAAAAGTCAATTATATATGTTATGTACGTATTATCCACTGTCATGGGTTAAACTCTACACCCTGATATAGGAATATGTGGAATGAGGTTTTTATTATTTGAATATAATTCAGTATTCATATTAATTCAAATTCATATAATTCAGTATTTGTTGTTAACTAATTGTATAGTTTTAGGACAAAATGCTGGTCTTAATGGATCAAGTCAAAAAGTAAAAGTATTTTTTATAGTATTTTTACTTTTGTCATCTATATCACTGTTCTTTTATAAATATTTGTGCTTAAATAATGATTTGCTTATTAAATAAATTTTGCTTTTGAAATGTCAAGTGATTAATTTATTAATCATTGACAAATAAAATTAGTTTTATCACATTTCTAGAAGTTGTCAAATTAATTTGATTTAAAATTATTGCCAACCTACTATAAACAGGAGAATGCTATTTATAAAATTTTAACTGCTCATTTTAATTAAATAACTCTTTAAGGATCCAGATTTGTACATTCTATCAACATGGTGGGGAAAAACTGTTTTCAATATTTATCTTCTTTATAGTAATAATTCTTTATTGATATTATTTTACAACTAGTTACTTTTCCTGTTTTATTGCAACTAGATTTGTAATTTTACTTTTCATATTTCTTGGTAAAGGTGAAATTTGTAAATGATTTCACACAGTTTCTCAGAAGTTTTGAAACTTTGTATACTTATGTACTTTTGTTTACAGCCCATTATTTAAATATTTTAAATTATGATTTTTAGTTTATTAATTATTAATACTTTATTAATTCATTATCTAGTAGTGAATTTGAATTAAAAATTGAATGCAAAAAGATTAAAGTATGGGAACTATTAAGATAAAGAATTCTACATGATTTTACATTAATATGTGCTTTTAATAATGTTTTTGTTACACTAGGAGGCATATAAAGATAATGTTCATGCAAGAGAATTAGAAGAAAAAATGAGAAGAGCTAAAGATGCTAAAGAGAAAGCAGAGAAGGAAAAACAAGAAAGGCTTGCCAAAAAGAAACAACTGATTGATATCAGTTCAGGTAAATCCAATTTTCTTTTATTTGAATTTATTTTGACCTTCCAAGCAATTAGTTACTTTTATAAAACAATTACTTTAAATAAATAGATAATAAATAATAATTAACATTTAATTAATAATCTGAAATTTCTATTAATCCTAAAAGTATTTTTTTGTACTTAAAGGGGGGAAAAAATTTGGAGAAAAACTGTTCTGAAATCCAGCAATATTTTGATAATTAAATTTATTATTGAACTGTAATTTGTTATGAGGATTAATGTTATTTTTTATATATATATTTGATATTTATTTTTAGGTGAAGATCAAGAAGGTGTAATGGATAGTTTACTAGAAGCATTGAAAACTGGGTCTGCTTTTTCACACAAACCTCGACGGAAAGCACCTGCCAGAGGTGCAGCTGGTGAGTTTATTTAAACAAATTTGATTATTTTTTACTAAATGTAAATATAATTAACCATTGAAGAAATTTTTTTTTTCATTTGCTATTTTTATCTTATTTTTCTCCTTAAATATATATTTTATTAATAGCAGCAATCCATTATTGATAAGCTACTGAAACATTTTACTACGGATAGTTTTTTTCATTTGAATTTCTCTCTTTTCCATATTTTGTATTTAGTTATTATCAGCAATTATTGTTTATGTTTGTATAGAGAAGGCATTATTAGATATCATCTGAATGTCATTTTAAGAGCAAATAATTTAATACAGTGAAATCTCTGTTAAAATTCACCTTTGTAGATAGATATATTTTTCAAGTTAACTCTGTTTAAGCATTTATATCACATTTATTTTATTTGAAAAAGTTTTTACCCCTGAAATTGAAACTTCTGAGTAATTTCGTAATTACTCAGAAATTACTCTTAATTCTATGGAGTAATTAATGCATCCTGCCTGTCACTTCCTCACTTTTTGTGAATTGCAATGAATGTGCTAGAAATAATTAAATTTAAATTTACATAATCCTTGGATTTGATGCTAAGCAATAATTTTAATGCTGTTTGGCTATTTAGATGAGTTCCTTTCATCTTTTTTTTTTTTTCCCCTTTGCATATTTATCAATATAAAATTTAAAATGTGCTAAAAGACATTAAGAAAATAATTAATTTATGTACATAATTATATTATTCAAAGCATTTTTTTTTGTGATGCATTTCATTTCATTTGCCAAATTAATGAATATATTTTTGCGTTTAGTTTTAGTTTTATTTTAATGATTTGACTTTTGTCACAGCAGATTGAATGACAATGATCAAAATATCATGAGAAGTCTGATAGTTCATTGTAAAATACTTGTTATTTTTTTAAATTTGTGAAATGTTGATAATGGAACAATAATAATTAAATTAATAATACTCTATGCTTATATATCAAATTTTTTTTTTTTAAAAAAAAAAAGCAAAATTGTAAAACAAATAGCATAAAATAAAACATTTGATCAAGGATATTTTTATCTTATGGTTTTTGTTTCTGTGTTTTTAAATGTGTTAATATATTTGAAATAGAAAAATCATACTTTTAACTGTTCCTTAAAATACATTATAATATCATTTAATTTAATTTCTGGAACTTGTGGATAAGTAGTTCTGAGATATAAAAATAGAATTCAGATTCTTTATTAAAAAAAGGTGTTAAAATTATAACACATATTTATGATTTTTAATTATAATTTTTGAATATTAAACATATACAAATATATTAACCATAAACTTTGTACTTTGTTACTGTATGAAATTTTTTAACATTTTGTTCCTACTAGTTATCTTTTTAGAACAAGAAATATAATCAGCACCTGTACTAGAATTCTCATGGCACAGTAGATGTAAGGCAGGTTTTTACATTATATGCCTGCAATATCCATTGCATGCTTTAATGTTTTCGAATGTACTGCATTATTTTTGCATGCTTAGATTTATAATTAATTTATTACTATGAATGGTATTATATTTAGATTCAAATGCAGTAGGAGATCAATCAGTATACTAAATTCATTCCAAAAATGATATTCATGACTCAAAATATTGATTGTGTCCATTCTTATCATAGATTTAATGTAATTTACTTAATTTTTTCTGTGCAAATGAAATTAATGTTTAATTTTTATTTTTATGTTAAAATAATAATTAAAAACTCTTGTTTAGTTTGCATATGAATCACATGCTTTGCCAATTTACCCTTTTTAGGCTCCATAATATTCTTAGATTTTAATAAAGCTCTAGCAAAAATTCAAAGAAATAAACATATAATATAAATATTAAATTCATAATAGTATGCATTTAATTGTCAGAATTCTATTTCTAGAAAATTACTGATAATGGCTACTACCTTTGATTTAATTTTGATTTTCAATCTCATCTGTGTTTCTCGTGATTTTCTTTCTGTTCAATGGTTTGTCGACTTTTGAACAAAGAAGCTTTTTTGCAAATGCACATGTCTAAATTCTTTTTAATTTGAACTATTAATAAACCTATTATCGAAGGTAGCTAACTCAGAAGTTATTATATCTTTAATCTGAATTAAAGTTTTTTTTTTTTTTTGTGTGTGTGTGTATGTGTGTGTATGCATTTGAAGAAGAAAAGCTTCTGCAACAGGATTGAGAAGCGACTTTGCTTTGCATTATTACTGTTCGAAACGTTTTCCATGATATATGAATTCATGTTCCATAATCGGTTTATGAATTAAATAGTTTTTGAATTTGGTAAATTGAGGATTACTCTACCAGGATAAGGGTTTAGACTCTGTTAATGTGATTGTGACTTAAAAGGAAAAAGGGGGGGGGGGATCCATTGATTATAAGATTTTTTATCATAAAAAAATTGTAGGACAAATTATTTTAAATTAAATATTTTATTCAACGGCAGCCTTTAGAATAAATTCAAAATTTTATTATTAATTTATTAAGCAGTCCTTTTTTTTTTTTTAAAGAATGCATTGAAATTATTTTTTTTTAATTCTTTGCAGTTTATTATGTCATTTTTATTACTGATTACATAATGAATTGTGACGACTCATAAAATGGACTCTTGTTTATTTTCCTTTCTTTCTTTCCTTTTTTTTATACATCATTCGGAAAATTATCTTATAAAAACTCTAATTATGTGTTTTAAAAATAATTATTCTCCCTTTGCAATATTTTATTTGAATCTTGATATTCTTTTTTTTTTTTAATTCAATCCTTTCTCTTTTTCTTTTTACCTGCCTTTCTAAAGGATCCATTTATGAAATTTACAGAGTATGGGTATATTTTTTTTCTCATAAGCATGGTTATGTAAATCTCTTACTTTCATAAATTAAATATCTTTCTTTTTTTTTGTTGTGTTGTAGATTTTTTATTGTTCAATGTATAATATATTTTTATTGAATTAAAATTTATTTAATTTTTTAAGATATTCTACTTAGAAGCAAGTAGTAATTCTTTTTCATGTTAGTCAATTTAAAAATCAACCAAATCATTGTAGTTTTACTATTGGTTTACGAAAGTTTAGAGTGCTTAAAACTGTGTGCAACTGAATATATATATTTTTTATACATCATTAAAAAAATGTATTATTTTGTAATTTAGAAACTGACTAAAGAATTAATCATGTTTTTGGCATGTGTTCTTACATCAAGTAACTCTTGCATGTCAAGTAACTCTTTTAGTGCATGCACAAAGTATAATTTTTTTGATGTTGTTTTTATGTAAAGGAAATTTTATACTGCTGTGAATGCTCTAGATTGTATAAAAAAATTGTTTAAAATTTTCACTTCTTTGTTTTATTTATGAGTTTTGTTTTCAAATAGATAAAATGAAAATGCTAAAATTGATAATTTATTAAATCATGTAAATTGTATAATAATATGCAATAATCGTGACAAATTTTCTTAATATATATATATATATATATATATATATATATATATTATATGTTTAATAAGCAATAATTTTTTTGATAATTATACTGTTTCCTCAATATTTTAGAGAGAAGGGCCCAGCTGAATCGAAGCCGGTCAAGAAGCAATATATATTCCCACAGTCGAGAAAATGTTAATAATTTTGATTCTCGAAATGGTGAAATTGTCCGGTGAGAGCTGAGAACTCTCTAGGTATTACTGTTAATAGTGTGGAAATTGGATATTTCAATTTTACCTTCATGAAGGCACATATGAAATCAATCTATGTAAATAAATAAGATGTACAGAAAGGATTTTATATGTATGTCTGTAGATTTTTTGCGTTCTTTGTCAATCAATTGACTTTTGTTGCTAAAAGATTATTACTTTGTTTAATATTTTGCTTTCTTCTAAAGAATATCTATAAATATAATGCCAAATGAATCTGAAGATTCTCTTTTAGTACTCTTCTTTTGTAAACTGGTATTTTTCCATCAATTTTATCTGGCAAGTACAAAACAAGAACACTGACTTGTGCAGTTTTTAAAAAAATGTAGAATGTGTAAATTAAGAACAGCCTGGAATTTCCAAAGTATTTGAATTCACTAAACAAAAAAATTTGCCAAACGGTTTTTTTAGATGTATCTCTTGTAAACTAACTGAAATTTTATTGTCTAGTTATTTAGTGGTTTTATAAATTAATTTAATTCTGTAACTCATACTTAAGTTATAAATATTCATTGTGAATAAGTTAAGTTTTTGTTTAATATAAATGCATATTAAACAGACAAATGAAACAACAATAAAAAAAGTTGTTTGTAATTGTAATAAAAAAGTTTGCAAATTTTGATATAAAATTATTTCTTTTAAATTTAAACTTTTTATCATTTAACAAATTGTAATAAATATGAAAATGTAACGAACATTTATAGGATTTTAAATTCCCTATAATGGCTGTATTGAATATCCTTTATGCTTTATAAGTAATTGTGGTTGAATGTTGGGTATTTTTACACATTCCATGCTTGCCTCACAGATATTTTAGTAATGCACAAGTCATTATATTCTGTTACTTTATAAATGTTTCTAATATGTTGCCTTTCTCGCATTTGTTTCTCAAACTATGATGCATTCTTCTTAAACGGAGCTGTGATATGACATTTTGCACAAACAAAAGGTGCAGAGAGCAGATTTTTCAGAATTTCCTCTATTTTTTTAAGCACAATATCTTTGTATAAATGCATAGCTTATATTTTATATTTTTAAAATACTCTGTTTTGCACTAAAACTTGTGTGAAACTTGAAATACTTCAATGCTTTTGCTTGATTGCAGTGATAAATGCCTTATGAATTCTAAAAACAGTTGCTAATACTCAACATATGCAAAAGCAATATTTTTTTTTGGGGGGGGGTATCTATATTCTTTTGCACAATCAACCAATATTTTTATACTGTTATTATTTTTCATAAATTGATTATAACATTTAGATTTCTATATTTTTTAAATTTAATTTTGTTGTTTGTCTGCTTAAATTTTTGTAGCAATTTTTGCTTGAAACTAAATATTTGAAGCTTTTCAGTTTTGTTTGTACAATGTTAAATATGAATCCTGTCTTCTATTTTTAATTTAACAAAATCTATTCATCTGTAATTTTTATCATCATATTGATTGAGGTTTCTTAAAATATTTATTCTTACTTATCCTTCGATTTAAAAAACAGAAAGTGTTGCTAGTTGTTCTCAGATTTTAAATTGTTTGGTTTTGTCTGAATAAAATTATTTTATTTGCAAGTCTTAAGTGTGCCAAGTCTTAAGTATTCTTATTTCTTAACTTATGATTTTTGTATTGAATTAAATTATCGTTCACTCTTTTAATTTAGACTGAAATGACATGAAAAAAGTTTGAATATTTTACTTTGCTAGTTAATGTTTTATTGGACGTTGTTTTATTAAAAAATGTTATTGACTTGTTAAGTTGTGTGGTTTTTGAATTTTAGTTGTATTTCTTTCTGTCTTTTTTTTTAAAGATATTAATCACAAATTATATTTTTGTTTGTAGTTTATAGTTTTTTCTGCAGTATTCTAAACAATTAATAACTGCCAAAAAGTAACCATTTGATGGATAAAAATTATTTTGTTTCAATTTCCTGCACCTTATACACAATTGTATTGATATAAACAAAATCATTGTTTGAACATCTTCTGTAACTTTAATAAACCTATAAATATTTTAATGAGCTGGAATAAATAAGATGCATTTAAGTTGTTTAATTTTGTTTTAAATTTTCTTTTTTGCCTATAATGTAATAATTCAAAGAAAAATATGAATTGGATTGTATGCTACAATAGAATTTGAGTAATTTTTTTTGCAATAATTTGTCAGGAAAATGAACAATTTTAAATTTAAAAATTTCTTTTATAAAAAAAAATCACTTTTCCTGTGCTTTTTGTTTAATTAAGTGAATAAAATATTCTGCTGAAACAAAAGAAGTTTTAAATTTGTTTGTACTCACAAGACTTACAAAATATAACAAGCAAAAAAAAAAAAAAAAAAAAAAAATTTAATTTATTAGATTTTTTTTTAAAGTGAGTTTACATGTTAACAAAATAAAATGGAAATAACCAAATAATATGGAAATAAAAATATAATTAAAATTAATTTAAACTTATTTATTTATTTATTATTATTATTTTTTGGAAATTGGCTTTTATTATTTATTTTATTATTTTCTAAAACATTGTGTTTTTTCGGGTGGGTCGTGGTGAATTGTATCTTGTATTTGGTTAATTCATGCAAAATTATTAATTGAATCATTTGTCATCATTGAAGTGAACTCATTAGATATACAAATGAACTGAAATAACATTCAATCGTAATAAATTTTTTATTCTGTCAATAATAGCATACTGTAAAAAAAAAAAAAAAATAAATAAATAAATAAATATTATTCATTAGTTTAATTTTTGATTTGAAACAATGCTATATATATATATATATATTACATACATTTTTTTCTTCAACAAAAAGACTGCAATACCAAGATAGAACTAATTCTCTAAACATTTTGAATTAATTAATTTTATTATTTTATACTGTGAATTAATTGTGGTCCTATTAAATGAGCAGGTAATGAAACTTGATTACCTGCTAATATTAATTTGATATTTTTTTTAAAAATTATGTATTCATTTCTTGTATATAAGTACTTGATTGAACTGCATCTAATTACATCATATACATTTTATTTTGAATATATTGTCCCAAAAGTATTTTTAAAAAGCTAGATTTAGGTAAATGAGAAATTTTTAATTAAATTTTTTGGTTATAATAAGTTTGAGCTATTTAGAAATTCAATAGATATTGATTAACATGCATAAAAAATGAACTTACTTGAATTAAAATTCTTATATTTAAAAGATTATTGATTGTCTGATTACATTTTTTGTGCTGCATTAATTAGTAATGTATAAGTAATAAAATTTGGATCAAATATTTTGTGATGACTTTTCTGTTCTGCTTTTCTAGCAATATTAAAACAAGGAAAAAAATGACAAGTAAATATTACAGATTTTTGGGAGTAATGAATCTATAGATACTAAAAGTATTTTGGAATGTTTTAAGAAATGTGGCAGCTGTTTAGAAACTTGGAAATGGTTTTAATTTTCTTAACATTAAGGTAATTTATTCTTTTTAATAATGTTAAATTTTCTATTTTATTAATAATTTCTGAAAGCAATGAGAGATAAAGAAAAGAAAGTAAGATATTTCTAGTTTGTTTGTTAAAAATGATTTTTGAAATCTTTTTTTTTTTAGCTGTTTTATAAAACATTTAATTGTGTTATAATTGATTTTTAAATATGTTTTATTTAGAAAAATTTTGCATCAGACATTGAAATTTCTAAAATATTTAAGAACAAATTATTCTAATACTAATAAGTCAAACTAAAAAAATTTTTTGTATCTATTATTCTATGAAAAAGAAATAACCTTTGATAAGATTGAGATAGTTGTGGTGACTAAATAAGTAGCAATAACTATGCTTAGTGGATGGTGTTTACCAAAGTGTGTAATAATTAATTATTTTTCAAACAAACATATGCAATTTTATCTTATATAATGTCTATGACCATGCAATATTATGACTTTTTACATTATGCTTCAATCATTGCCATTTTTTTCTTGTTATTATAAACTTCAAATAATTATTTTTCATAGACCTTTTTGGGAAGAATTCTTTGCTGAAATGTGATTATTTTTTAGAATCAAATATAAAAAGAATTGGGTTTATTTGTAAAAAATCCTAGATAGATCAAGAAGCAGTTTTTTTTTTTTTTAAACTGAAGTGGAAATAATATGATAATTGAGAAATAAGAAATTAGTGGACTAAAAACTAAAAAGCTGCGAGAGGATTTTTTTAGCAAATATTTTTTTGTAGAGATATTATTTCACGATGTGAAATTAAGAAAATTATATAATTGATTTGTTTTTAAAAAACTAATTTATATTTTAATGTAAGAGATAAAATTCAGTAAACTTTTAGGGAATTCATTAAACAAACAAACAAAAAAATCTTCAAAATTCATTTTTCTGTTTTCTTTATTTCTGCTGATGTTCTTTATGTATTCTTATTATTGAGTTCAAATGATTAAATTTTATTATAATGATGATCAAGAGAGATTATGTTTTATTTGATAGTTATGGATTTCTAGTCAAAACTAAACGAATCTTTTTTTTTCTTTCTTCATGTTTAATCTTATCTTTATGTAGAATTCAATATTCAAAATGTGTAGATATTCAATTGTTAAATTGTTTTGTAGCAGAAAAAAAGAAGGTAAATTTGAGTTTTACTTTGAAATGTAGGTAATATTTTTTTGAGTGCTTTTTGTGTAATTTCTTTCATTTTTTTATTTACTTACCTTGTTCCTTAGAGTTAATAAAAGTTTTTGATTTATTTCTTAAAAAATTAATTTAAAGTAATTTTGGAATGAAATATAAATTCATTTGTTCTCTTTTTTATTAAGACAGTGATATTTTTAATATATATGATATTCATTTCTTGGCTGAATTTTTGTATGTTAAAATATTTGTGTTATATCAGTGTTACATTTTTTTTTTTTTTTGGAGGGAGGAAAAAAATTTTGTGCATACATTTTATTCATTTTTGATCGCATTATTAAATAATTGACATCTAACAACATTCTGCAGTTATATACTGTCTAATCATTCTTTTATTTCATTCTTCAAAGCATTCAAATTCCTTATTATTTATCTAAAATTACTATTGTATATTTTTTCTTCTGTAAACATAATCAGTGTATATTTATTTAAATTCATTTATAATTACAATAATCAATCAGAAATGTATAAAATTTGTGAAATGGAATAAATAACTATTTTTCAATAAAATATTTGAAATTTTTCCTGTATAATGAATAAAGAATAACAAAAACTTAGTGCTTGAATACTGAAAAATTTGCTGAATAAGTTATTATTTAAGTGGTCTTTTTGTGTTGTGCTGGGGAAGAATTTCATATTTTTAGTATTTGAAAGAATTGTATATATATTTTAGTGACAGGAAATTCAAAGTGTTAAATTTTGTAATACAAGAAATAATCATCCTGCCATTTTTGCATTTGCTTGACATTGTGATAAAACATTGATTCTTGTGAAATAGATTAATTTTGATAAAATTGCACTACAAACTGTACAATTTTGTATACATGACCATGTTAGTTACTGTAATGTAAAACATGCTATATTACAGTTGTAATGTACTTATAATAAATATCTATGTTTGTTAGATCTGTGCCTGATCAGTTCATTTTTCAAATATTAGTGGCGTTTTATTCTGCTTAATGTATTGGGGAAGAAAGGTTCCTGTTTGAACATGGTTCTAAAGTGGGTATTTCCAAAATATGGTTGTGTAGCTTCAAAAAAAAAAAAAAAAATCTATTTAATAAATTCCCAAATAAAAAGTTTGTTATCAGCCTTTTAACAGATTTCTCTGCAAAATATTAATGGTTCATGTTGCATCCCAAGTTAAAAATAGTCACAGAATTTTTTTTAGTAATGGCCAATGGAGATGCCTTCACTTACTTTTTGAGTTTTGTATTATAAATTCAAATTGAGCAAATAAATATTAAAAAAAAAAAAGAAGCTAATTCGATTAAGAGAAATACAAGAATACATCATTATTTTTATTATTATTTCATCCATTATGTATTTGGTCATAAATGTGAAAAATCTTATGTATTTGGAAAGAAATGTGACAAAATCTAGAGTCGTATGTTTGCATTTATCACTACTGTAATTCCAGAGTGTGATGGTTGAATTTCAAACTGAGCTTAATAACAGAAGATTCTGCTTTATTTAGCTTGCTATAATTTTTAATATGTTACCTTAACACCCAGTTGAACAACTATGCATGGATTTCATAATTTTCAGCCACTGCCACCACATGACAAGGACGATACAAGGCCAGCTCCTGATTTTTAAACTTTCTGCCCCTTGTCAATGTGAGAGTGTTTTATCTGTGACAAATTTAATATGTGCTAGACCTCATAATTCTCATATGTGGTGATGTCTGATCTTGACATTCATAATTCTCCAATTCAGTTGAAACCTTAGCATAGGAAGAAGAGATACCAGGATGAAAATATATGTACTTAGAATTGAAAAGAATTAATACATAGTTCCATTGTTTTCCTTGTAATAATAGACATTTGAATATATTTTAGAATAGAGAAGTCTCATCTTGTTTTCTTACTCGATTTGATTTAAAAGAAATTTTATTTTTGGCACGTCTCTTAAAATGCAACATATTTAATATAATTAAATATTCTTTCAGGAATATTGAGTTTTGTCTTTTAATGGTCTGTTTTAAAATAAAGATAGTTGAACGATATGTATAAAGAAAAAACTTATTGTTAGTTGAATCATGTATTTCAACTTTATATTAAAAGCATTCGTGATAATGAATGTTAATTTGGTAAATGAAATTATTTAAATGAAAAAAAAAAAAAATAGTACACCACATTTTTAAAATGGATTAAAAAAATTTTGCAGAAATTCCTCCTAGCTCTCTATTGATTTTCCTAAAAATTTTATTGTGAATTTGAAAAAAAAATTGATTCAAATTTCCTGGACAATTTGTATGGGTCTAGGCGATATTAATTTGTACCTTTTATTCTATTTTAAAATTGTGATATATTAAGGAATTCTTAATTTAAATAATTATCTCTTTGCTTTTCAGTCTTACTTATTTGAAATTACAATCGATTTGAAACTAACCTCCGAATGGACTAACTACTTGGAATGGCTCCATCTATTGGTAATGAAAGTTTTTAATCGATTGTAAAATTTGTACCTAACAGACCAGGAAACGAGTTAACATTGCATTGTCATCCAGTTTTAAACTATATTTAATATTCTTTCTGCTCTGTTTGATGTAAATTTTGCAGTCGATTTTTAAAATAATACAAATGTGTTAAAAATGATATTTTCTGCTTGATTTATGGATTATATTCATAGATGTTTCTTTAAATTATAATCGAGTTAAATGTATTTTAATTTTCTATGAAAGTGTTTTAAACTTTAAAATAAGGAGCAAGCCTATAACAAGCACATCATTTATTCAGTTATAAGTCAATAACATGGATTATTTACCATCGGGTAAATTTATCAGAACATCACAATGACTTCCTTGCAGAAAACAATAAAATGTCTCACTCATCACATTTGCGTATACTTGTAATTTGTTCGGAATGAAACAGCAAGGTGTGTGGGGAGTTAAAAAATGGCTCCCTAATCCAAGTCCTTTGAGCATGAATAGGTAATGTCTTTTCAGTTTTTAACAGTGGAGACATCTTGGTAAATTTGTTAAGCTGTACAAAAAATTCGAAATTTGTGGTGCGAATAAGAAACAAAATATAATATATAGTCTATATATATATTTATATATCGGTACTTGTCCATATACACTCAATGCATTCCTTTTGAAATATTTCCTAACGCAGAAGACCATTTCCCAGAATTCATACGTATGACGAGTAGAAGTTCATATCCTTCGCTTAAAAATCGTCTGCTTCTTTTAAAGTTGTATTCCTTGTTTTTTCAGTAAATGCATGATGAGTCATTTCAAATTGATACACAGTATCCATTTATATCTCAAAAGAAGGAATTTGTTTTCGCTGTTTGAAGCGATCTATTTACACACTTATCAAAGCAAGTACCGCTTCAGATGGATATTTTTTTTTATACAAAATTACAAGTAATACTTAAAGATGTTTACATTTGTGCGAACATGCATATCTTAGAAAAGTTGACTGTAGAAACATCTTTACAGTAGTAAGATTTGACATTTAAACCCATGGTTAATTTCTCTGCAACTTCAGAAGCAAGGCATTTGAAAATTACTGGTTTGTACCATCTCAATTTTCTTTCTTTTTGTTATATTCTTGTTTTGTCCATAATATATTAAATTTGATCAATTTGCCAGTTCTTTAGAATGGCTTTATGTGAATAAATATTGTGTTGGGGAAGATTTTATATATATTTTTTAATTTCTCTGTGATGTTTATAAATATGTGGGAAAAAAAAGGGATTTTGTTGTATTTTTTAATTTAAATTTTTTTGATTTTATTCATAGTGAATCTAAAATTTATTTATATAACAAATTTAAATAGATTTCTAATATTGAAGTATCGAATTTAGATGCACAATAGGTATACTTAAATAACATTTCAGAAATTCGACTAATGATTGATAGACTTCACTTGATTTAATTGAATTTGGATGAAATAGATTGTATAGTATTGCATTAATTTATTGACTTTTTTTTCTAAAATTATTATATAGATGTAGTTTAAATATTCTCTATTTATTACAGTATTTTTTTAGATGGATTCAAACCAGTAATATTTACATTCAATAAAAAATAAATTTAATAAATTATCATGAAAAATCAAAGAATTTCATTTCAACTCTATTTTGCTGTACATTCTTTTTAGATAAATTAAGTTAATACATATCTGAGGATAAGGCTTTCTTGTTTACATATACCCTGTTTGTTTAAAGCACTTATGCTTTATTATGCGCAAAATAAATATAATTTTCTATGCTAAGGAAAGCTGCAGAGAAAATGACAAGAAAAATAATGCCTTTGTGTTGGAATTTTTCAAATTATCTAAATAAATCGAAATTAATATATATTTGAAATAGATAATTTTTACTAACTTGAATAAAGAAAAAGTATCAATAGCCATTTCTAGATGACAATACATAATAAATTTAAATTAGATAAATTAACTTTGATCAAAGGTATTTGCTGTCAAATTGCAGAAGATAAAGTATTCCAATTTATTTATTTAAGGCAGGAAAGATTAACTTGTTTGACTATCAATTTGTCATAGATTTTCGACACTTTATTTTGAAAAAGATATTTATAACAAAGAAAAAACGATAATAATTTAAATGCTGCAGTTGAACTTAGACTGAGCATATTGCTGAGGTATTTGAAAATAATTTTTCCATCTGTAATTACGGAATTATGATGAGATAATTTGAATATATATTACGAATTAAATTTCTAAAATTATTTTTTATTGTTTATGTTATTTCTATATTATAGATAATTTATGCTCATTTTCATGATTATTTACTGGAATTTTTAATTGTCTGTAAGAACAAAACGGAGAGGGAATTATTCTATGATATTTCAGATATTTCTTGAAGAATTTGAAATATATCAGGAATAAACAGTATTTTCATTGCTACTTAAATTATAGATATGATATTCATGTGTTTTTCTTGGAAATTTGCAATTATTTAAACAATAAATACCCTTATTCAAAGCCTAAAAATATGGTACATAGATTTATAAATTAACGAACTTTTGATTAATTTGTAATCTAGAGGTTTCCGTTGACTAGTGATGTAAAGTTTAGCCAAAGGATTTAGTCTTGCAAAACATTTACAGGCTCCTTGCCTGTAGAATATATTCCCATGGGCAAATGAGAAGAAAAGAAAACGAAACACAATTTTCAGTCCTTCCTAGTGGCATCGGGTGGC
The DNA here is from genome assembly GCF_947563725.1 of Argiope bruennichi. Classification (NCBI taxonomy): domain Eukaryota; kingdom Metazoa; phylum Arthropoda; class Arachnida; order Araneae; family Araneidae; genus Argiope; species Argiope bruennichi. The sequence goes on from NC_079153.1 coordinate 95,603,254, forward strand.
ACTGCACCTCATTTCGTATTGGCACTATTATCTCTTGTCCATTGTAATACGTGTGCTGCGTGCACCGAAGTCCCGTGATTGCACAATGCTTGAACATGAGGCTGTTGATTGGACGGAGCTAGGGACAGGGACTATCTTCAGAACAGCCCCATCCACTTAGTTCTCAATCGGCGAACAGGTAGTTGTTGCCATTCGTCTGTGGGAAGAGGAAAAAAAAAAAAAAAACAATGTAAAAAGTAAGTTCAAAACTTTTTACAAATGAACGCTTCATTTGGTTTCTGTTTGTTAAAAAACTGGCCTTATCACAAATTTTCAGAAAGTATATGCATTAAATTTTTTGGTATTTTAGTAAACATCATATATTGTTGGAATTAGATTTAACTGAAATGTTATTCTTTTGTTTTAATTTAACAGTTTTAAAATATGACCGGAATCTTAAACGGATGAAATTGTTTAAAAGCAAAAATGTAACAGCGGAGCGAAATGAAATTTCATCACCTGTTCTAAATAATGTTTTTCCAATTTATTAATGTATTATTCTTTACTGTTATGACTGTAAAATAAAATTAGTAATAATTTACTGTAAAATAAATTTAGACTATAAAATAAATTTAGTAATAATTTACACGAACAAATACTAATCATGTCATATTAGGGATGACTATATTAGTGTAAGGTACGCAAATAAAATGTTATATTTTAAAATTATCTATTTAGAACGAATAACTTTAAGCTAAAGGAATTTATTCTTAAAAATGGCATGATTTCAACAAATATTAGAAGTGTGTGGAATTATATATTCTGAAAAATTGTGAACGATTTTCTATAATTTTTAGATAAATTCTTGATGTCTTCATTCTGGAACTCTTTTTCCTTCAAAGTTAGATTGCACTTTTAAAATATATTCATGGTTGCGTATGGATTTTGTTTTAAATTCACGTATCAAATTTTAACTCAACTAGCTTCTCGTGTGTTATCAACAGATATATATAATTCTAATATTGTATTTTTCTGTTTCAAGAGGTGGGGATTAAATTTATTTTGATCATTAAATTTTTTTTGATAGTTCTGAAATTTTTGGGCAGCATTGCATTGTCAATTCCAGAGAAGAAATGATTATCTCATTTGGGAAACTGTAAGACGAGAGATTCTCCCAATGATATCATTAAAGTTCACAGATGTTTCATACATCTCTAGCTTTGCATGCAACCAAGAAGAAATCCGGTAAGCAATGGTAAACAAGATACTAATCGAATGTGTTATGTTCTCTGACGGGAGTTTTTCGCACTTAAATAGAATCTGAAGTATTTTCTTGAATTTCAACGTTCTTAAGTTAGGTGTCATAATATGCAGAACAACTTTGTAGAACGTGTTCCAGAGGCATGTGCTAGGGAGCTCTCATCAATTGTGTAGACATAAAGGTAACGCCTCACTTTTAACATCATTCATTGAATGCCTCTGTGCTAGTGAGATTCAATTAATTGATCATGTAGAAGCACTTCACTCGGGCTAGAAGAAGATGACACAATTTTTATCTACAGATATATATTTATGTTTATGATTTTCCTTATTGGTGACCGACCTCTTTGTTATGTCTCTGGAATTATAACTAAATTGCAATTTTGGGCTTTATAACAAAGATCGTTAATCTTGTTGCGCACTGCATACATTTTTTTTATATATAAAATGTTAATGGATATCGTATATTTTACATCTTAAAAATTCAGGTAGCCACTCACTTTCAGACCCTGTACTGAGAACCGGGTTCTAATGGGTGGAACGTGACAGCTGTGGGATCATCTGCCAGGTCCGTGAAAACATCCGTGACGTGCACGCTTGTTCCATAATATCCAGTCACAGACCCTTTCTCCATTAGTTCTCTTCTTTCCTCCGGGGTCCATTTTCGCCGACCTTTATAGCCTTTCCGAACCAATTCGGCCTCTCTTGCCCATGCATCTTCCACGGCCTTGCGTTTCGCATGATGCACCAAACGTCTTTTCTCTTCACTCGGGCTTCCTACAACAAGCGAATAAATGTGTCTCAGAAACCGGTGAATCCAAGAATAAATACTACGAGAAATATTAATTTATTCACAGCAACCTTTAAATGAAAGCAAAATATTTGGAATTTATTTTAAATAACCATGCAGGTACATCGAACGGCAAAAAATGTCGTTATTTTAAGGAAACGGTGGCCTTTGAAATAAACAAAAATGGATAGAAACATGAAATTTTATTTTTATCATTTCCTGATCAAAATATATGTTTATGTTCCAATAAAATAGTGTTATAACATATTGTACTGTTAAAAAAAAATATTTCAAAGGCTTAGAGAGAGAGAGAGAAAAAAAAAAACATATTTTAATTACTTTCCTCAGAATGATATTGTAATTAGATATAAATATATTTGAAATGATTCCAGATACCTTAATTTTTGAAGGAATTAAATAGAATTGATAATAAAGATTTCGGTTAAACATTAAGAGAAAACAGGGTTATGCATTTTATATTTCGAGTTTTTTTAGATAGTTAAAAGTAAATTTTATTTTTTCGAAAAACATGAAATCCTTATGAAAATTCAATAAGTGTGCATACAAATTAACGTTTTATAGAAATTACAAAATCATACAAAATTTTATTCCAAATAAATTTATATTGGGAATAAGGAAAAAATAATTTAAAAAAAATTATATATCTTTTGATTTTTAAAAATAATATTTCGTTTTAAAAAGTTTTTTTAAAGGAAATTTGGCGCATTTATATTTTAATACACACACATATATATATTTATAACTCAAGTGAATAATTTGCGAAAATGCCTAATAGAGTTCCATCCCCTTAAAGTAGAGCTTTTGACAGGTGTTTGCTGTATTTTCATTTTTCATTTCTTCCTTCTCACAATATTTATTGATTTTATCAAAGATATTTCACTACATATTAACTACATGAATAAAAAGATTTAAATCTAGATATTCGATATTAAAATTTAATAAATTGCAGGCTAGTTTCTTGAATTTGAAAAGGGGAAAAGTTGTAAGGAATGCACGATTCCATATCAGTTCCGAATAAGCACTTTTAATGGAATAAATACTGATATTTTGTCTTTCAGATTGGAGCCCTTAAAATTTCTCATAATTTGCAAGTTTTCAGGTAGCAAAATCATTCTTATTACAATCGCATCTTTTACATTTTAAAACCTGTTTTGTTAATTATAATAATCTGATGAGACTTGCTGTTTTAGTTATTAATTAGCTAATTAAAACCAGCCGAAGCGATCTCCCCTAAATCTCATACTTTGCAATAAAGGCATTGTATCTCTCAAAGGAAAGGGATTCATTTAGCTTATTAGATAAATTTATTTTGATTAATTAATTAATTTGGTTAATTAATAATTAAGTAACAAATCAAGACACATCATTTTGTCTGAGATAAAGAACTGAAGTATCTAAGTTTCTGACTTACTAAAAAAATGTGTGAGAACTTATGCCAACCTACTACATTATTTCATACAAAGATTGATAAATTTGGTGGGAAGCATACTTCCCACGGCCCTAGAAAGGGTTAAGAACAAAAAGGGATGGTTGCTTCATGGAATAGTCGGCTTGCTGTGTTCGGACGCGTTTAAAATAAGAATGATATGTACTATGAAATTGTATCTATATATTGAAAAGAAATATTTATATCAATTTGTAATAGAAGCTGCGAATGTAATAATATGTGTGAAAATGCCAATATGAAAAAATTGTCTGTGAGAAAACGAAAATAATACCTGGATTCCGCAGTTCATGCTTTGCCTAATAAGATTAAATCTCATTATTTGAATTATTATTAAAATAATTACATGAAATACTAGAGAAATTACTGTATTTATGCAATAATTATTGAAAATATTATACATATCTGCCTATTTGTTTGAAATTTGTAAATACTTAATTATAAATTATTCTTATTGTTAACGAAAGATTACTTGAATTTTTTTTATAATTTATTGTAGCATTAAGAATAATATTTTCTTTTATTATAACTTGAGCATAATGCTGAAGTAAAGGTTGGTACGCATTTGTGATAAAGAAAACTATTCTTTTGATATCCAAAATTAAAAGTAAGTTCTTCGATTTTTTTTTAATAATAAGTATTATGGTTTATTTATGATATGGGACATAGTTAGAAAATGACTATTTGAATGAAACATGGCACGGTAGTGATATTATTTTATTTCATCTTTCAAATGAACCCAACAAAAAATAGAATAACTTCAAAATGGATAATTTTTAACAATGAAAATTGACATAATAAGTGAAAATACTATTAAGCAAGTGATAAACTTTCATCTACTTATTTATTGCAAAAAGGAAATCGAATATTTCATAACGCCTAATTGAATTCCACCTAACATACGCTGAGATATAAAGCATTCCATACCTCCATATCTGATATTCAGCAGCAATGCCGGGCTTCTTAGTCTCAGGTCCACATGCGTATCTCCCGCATGCATCGTGACATTAAACATGGTGCCGAGTCTCTGCAGCTGATCCCAGTCTTCCTGAACCCTCTTTTGGTCTGGTTGGACCAGATAGAAGGAGTCCTGCCCGTTGAGGGAGAATCGAACATCCACGAAAGCCGTGTCATTTAGGACTTCTGTCATGACGTCACGTAAGATAGGGCTTGCGTCACTCAGGACGTGAACGTAAGCTCGACCTCTGCTAGTGGACATGAGAAGACCGTCACCCAAAACTGAAGGTAGGTTTGCAAATTGCGCTTGCAACTCGGATTGATACCTATTTTTAAAAAGTATTGTGAAAATTAGCATACGTTTTATAATAATAATATGGAAAACATTTTGCAATATCATTTCCAGTTTGGAGAATCTCGTCTTATTTCGATAATTTTCCACTACAGCAGAAAAGTTTTACATAGTGATATAAATTTTATCTTTAAAATTTGTATATATTTTGCTATTTATTCTTGGAAAAACATTACGTAAGTGATAGTTGTTATTTTATTAAGTACTGCCGCATTTGGCGGCCAATTTAATCATATGAAAGTGACTGTTCAATTATTTATATTGAACAGTTAATTATTTTAAATTTTATTATTATTTCTAAATAAGATTAATAAATATGAACTCAATGAAAACTCAAATTATATTACTGATTCTCATATTTTCTAAATGTAAAAATGTACTTTGGAGTAAACGTATTTAATTTAACTAAGAAACTTGTTTTAAATTTTTTTTTTTTAGATTAGAGCTTTAAAAAAAATAAAATTTCCCATGATGAAACAATTTGAAGAAACCATAAAACTATATTTTATTACAGCAATGGAAAATATTAATAAAAGTTTTAAAATTTCTTAAATTTAAAAGAAAAATGGCATGTTAAATTGAGATAATTTTATGGTATATTTTTCGATATTATCATGGAAAAAAATATCAAAATCTCAATTAAAATTCTAGTTAAAATTAAAAAAAAAAAAATCGATCCGAGATGTGCATTTCCATTTTCCAAAATAACAGTTTTAAATTTCATAAATCTAGATCCAATCGTCTGCCCTTATAATACATTTATTATTAGTAAGCATTATAAATCATTTATTGTTGTATTAATCACATGCCGTAGGAAGAATTCATTGTTAAAAATTATTCTATAAATATTGAATATTTAATGACAATTTTTGTGCTATATTTTCGGAATTTAGAGAACGCTGTACATAATCTTATAGAGAATTATTATTTTGTTATTTACTTCTTCAAGAAATTTTTCATGATGCCTTTTTAGAAACTGAATGCTCTAAGTTACTTTCAATGTAGTAATGCTAATTGGTTGACATGCGGTAAAGTGTTTCAGTTGGGCCTACATTTATCAAACTTTTAAAAATTAAATTTAATTGAAATTTTAATTCTTATAACGTGGAAACGTATTACTGCATAAGAACATTTTCGTACCCCTTTAGAGCCTTAACCTTTCAGTAATGCAAATTTTATTTCTTACATTTTTTCTAATTTTAATAGGACGCTGTAAAAGTATATTTTTCAACAAAACAAAAAGGTCATTTCTTTTAATTACTGTTTTATTTGACGATGAAGTTAATACACTTTTTGTGGCGTATTATCATTGAAATATGATGAAGAATAAATTTAAAAAATAAAATAAAAGTTGACGAATCAAACAAAAATAAAATCTTGCTACTATGTTTTGGAATAAAAATTGCATTATTTAATTTCTTTCTTTTTTTTTCTAGTATAAAATATATTTGATTTAATTTTAAAATATTAAACTTTTTAGGAAAGAAATTTTATTTCATTAAGACATATTATTTTATTTGGATTATTAGAATTTTAAAAAACAGCACCTAGTATTTGTAAAAAATGTGCAGCATTTTGATGAAACTTTACACTTCTTTCTGATAAGTTTTATCTTTCAATGCTATGTAACTTTATTTTCTAAAAAAACATAGCGCCTAAAAAATTATCTATTGGATGCTAATGACACTAAAGATTGTGCGACATGTTTTGCCTTTGATTAATGACCTAGGAAAATAGCAAATAAATAAGATAACATTGTTCTTTTAATGGTTATTCTAAGCTAAAATTTGCATTTTTTTTTTGAAATCTAAACTTTGTGCAGGAAAAGAAATACATCTATATAAATATTTATGAACTTTATATCTTGTCAATTTATACTTTGTAAAAGAAGGAAATTTGTTACATGTTTCTTTTTGGTTTTGAAATCGTAAAATCACATTAACTTTTTGTAAAGGTTTTGACCTAATTTTATATACTTAAATATGAAACATTTTTTAATAATTAGTACAACCGATAGAAATAAAGCAAATTTCAAACAAAACCTTTCATTTAATGTGACATAAAATTTATTGCATAATAACAATAATGTAATATTTAGAAGGTAAAGTGTTTTATTTCCGACTTGAATATTGCTGAAAGAATAAGAAAATAAAAGATAGATCCAAAGAAATCTCCACTCATAATAAAGATGAATGTGTGTGTTGGCGGCATTACAGGCCATATCAATTGACAAATTTGGTACATACATACTTTGGAGGATAAGAATGTGCACCTCGGAGCGCTGTTTTTTTGAAAAAAATTAATTAAAATTTTTATTAACTAAAAATTAAGTGAAATTTTCTCGTCTTTCCAAGATTACAACATAAAAATGGTTTTTGCTTCATCTTAAAGCTCAAAAAGTTATCTTTTCGAATCTGTTAAAAAATTTAGAAAGCATTACTCCTGGCAAATCAGTAAGTATCCAAAGGCAGCTAATTTTAAATTTCTCTTTTTTTATTTTATGAGTTTATATTTTTGACTAATTTTCAAAACACTTCATAAAATGTAAAATTTTTTCTTAAATAAGCAAATTAAATTACTAAAAAAAAAAAAAAAAAAAAAAAAACCTGCGTTTGGAGTTATACATAATTTTTACTTTTATAATTTATACTTAGTAGAATTTTAGCAGAATTTTTTTCGTAAATTTTTTTTATTTCTTTCCTTTCATATGATTTAGAGGTTTTTTTAATGATATAAACACACTTATTAAGGACTGTCAAACCGAATTCTTCTCTTCTTAATTTTTAGTAAACTCAGTTACTATGCTAATGAGAAAAGTAACAAATAAATAAATATTACTTTGTTAATTATTGAATAACTGCTATGAAATTGTAAGTTCAATAGAAAGTGAAAAATACAAACTGAAGTTATTGTGCATCTAAATACATTTTTCCTTCTTAACTAATACGAGCACAAGAACAACAATAAAAAACAATAAATAATTAATTATACATTTTCGCCATAATTAAGGAAAGATGACCTACTTTTAAACTATATTATCTGGTCCTGAAAGGGTTCCAACCATTGAGTTCTTAGACAATATCGTCTGTAATAGTTCATTTAGGTTTATTGGTCCTTAAACCATAAATCTAACTTAATTGCAGTAACATTAATTGATATTCAGCAATTTAAAAGTATAATTCTGGACCTTTCTTTCACATTATAAAACAGCTGTTATTGAATAAAACTGTTAAGAATGAAGGAATTGATTTATATTTTTTTGACTGAAAAGCACTAATTTATAGAGATTAAGCTAAAAGGAAACTTCGGAGAGAAAGAATGTATTATTTTCGATGTTATATTGTTACTGCTTTTCTTTTTTTGCTTAAGTGTAATTTTTAAAAAAGCACATCGAAATTTTTAAAAATCCCTCATATTTTGACTACCCGGAATTTGGGAGTGGGGGGGGGTCGCATTGAGATACACGTATGATATTATGAGAATACAAGTATGAGAAGCGGCATATTTTCTAAACTCGAATTCAATTTCCTTCTCTGTTGGGTCCCTAAATAACGAGTAAACCTACCGTTCTGATTTCGCCAAGTTGTGCCTTTATTCGTTAATAGTCTAGAACTATCTAGATGCAAGACCGACATATGGAGGACTAAAGTTTGCTTGCCGGTTTGCTTTCACTGTGATCAACCAATGTTTATCGGCTTTTCCAAGAAAGTAGCCTACATTTCCAAGATTAACAGTGACAGTTTGAAGCCGACATCGAAGAAAATGGTAGCTCAAGTCGCCCGTTTCGAAATATCAAGAGCGAAGTTTTTTTTTTTTTTTTTTTTTTTTTTCCTTTTCTCAAAAAAGATTGCGTTTGTCATATAGATGCTCAAGTCGCTAGTTTAGAGAAATATGGGAAAAGTAAGTAAAGTATCCTTCAATGAAAGTAAGGTTGGTGAAGATGAAAATCTTCTGATATTGGTAGTCACCAAATTGGTGGAAAACAAAATGACAGTAACAATGTATGATTAACATTAGGTAATTAATTGATTGATTGACGCTTCATACTCAATTACTTCGGAGGAATTTCGTTGGAGCGTACATGGGAAGGCTTAGCCAGTAGTTAAGCCAAGCTTAATTCTGAAAATAGCAGATAGTAAATTTTTTAATTTAATAGGGGTCTGCACAATGAGAACGGTGATTGGAAACCAGCTACTTGAATTTATAGGGTTGCAACAACGTAGTTCTAATATGATTCTAAGTTAGGATTTAAAAAAAATATATCACAAGCTATAATTGCCTGCTTGTTTCGAGTAACTACTGGAAGATATATAAACATTATCAACCATGGAGGAATTTCAGCAAATTAATAAACGTATAAATTATAATAAGAAGAGTAGTTGACACTATCTAGTAAAAATGCGAAAGGGAATGACCTAATGGTTCAATGTACCATTTTATCTTCCTTTTGGATACGAAAAGGAAAATATGCTGAATATAATGCTTCCATCTGAGCTAGAATGTGAAATAGACTATACTTGCCATCTTCTTTGCTGAGCAGTTGAAGCTTGGCAAATTGCTCATCTTTGCAAAAATGCTCTATAGGAGAAAGGTAGAGTGAACCATGATGCAAATGTTTTATGCTCAAGTGATTTTGTACGGGTTTATAATGAAATAATTTGGATTCATTAAAAGTATATGGAAACTTTCAGTTGTAACGTACGAAGCTGAAAATTCTTGGCTACCAGATGGAAAACAAATAATGGAATTAACGAATTACGACTGAAACCTTACTACAATCCTTTTTGTCAAGTAGACGAGAATCCAACTGAAGACACTAGTGACAATAAGTTTTAGTTTAGTTATATTAACGTCCCGTTGTAAAGCAACACTAGGGCTATTTTGGGACGGACCTGGTCATTTTGAACCGCGGTCAGATGACGAGGACGACACCTGAGCTGGCACCCCCCTCTCTACGCCACACTACATCAGCGGGAGGACGTTTGGCATGACGGATTTAACGTGCAACAGACCCCCTTACACGACGGTTCTTCGGTGAAATCGGGTCTCGAATCTGAAGTGACAATAAGAAAAAAGTGCGTAAAACAGTTAGGGGTCTGTTTTCAGAATATGTTTCTATCAACACTCAATTCTATCATTCTGGAATTCAAGAACCTAACTTCATGATCTAAAGATCAAAATATGTCTCTACACTTACACTCCTAAACGACAGAATGCTGTTCTAGTAAGGAAAAAATAATGTCACATAAAAAAACAACCCTCCACCTACTTTGAAGCTGTGAAATTAGTTGCACATTTATCGATGCTTTCTGCTTATTTATTTTGAAAATAATTTAAGCTATTAAAGATTCAATAGTACCGTTGTGTAAATATCTATTTTAGAAAGTTTCAGAAACTTCCTAATAATTTAATTCCTTAAATATATTTAATTATGATATCTACGTTAAGAGCCATATGGAGAGAGTTTTTGCTTTCTCTTTACTTTACTTTTTAAAATAAATTATTTTCAGATCGATTTTTTTTTCTGCGACGTTATTATTGAATGTAATTTTCCTGATTTTTAAGAGTTTATAAAATTTCATTTTAATTGCAATTACAGTATTGTAAGCCTTTTTATTATTTTTTTCTGAACAAGACGACTTTAAATCAATAAACGAAATAGTTTAAGATACTGCCAACTTGAATGGCAATATGCATAATAAATAATCTTTTTATGCATGAGTTTATTTAATTTTAATAGTCTTCTAGCTGTGAAACAGTTATTCTTTTTCGCTTTTAACCATTTCATTTGTCAATGCTACCATAAGTTTATAGATTCAGTCTGTAAATTTAAAACAACCACAATAACTGCCATAAATACACCGAAGTCAATGTTGAATCTTCTCAAGAAAACCTCTTGAGTTTTGTTTCAAGCAAAGTAAACCGTTGTTGTTCTATAAATAGAATATAAAAGTTAGCGCGGGCGCTCACGTCTTGAATTATTGAGTGCAACGAAATCTCGGGGAAGAAGAGATAAAAAATGGCGACCCGGAAATGTCGACAACGGGAAGAGAGGATATAAGATTAATGTGGCATCTCGAAAAGAACTCACTTGGCAGTGGACAAGGGAGCGGCACTGAGCCCAGCAAAGTGCTTCGTAACGACTTCCGCTGCGCAGCTTAGTCCAGAAATGACCGGAAGGCTCTGTCTCATGGCTACTCGGCTGGGCAGGGCGTTGCGGCGGGAGAATGGGCTGTTCAGATAGTAGTCCATGTTGTAACCGAAAGAGGACAGCCATTTTGGTAGACCTGGAACAAGATTCACATCAAAACCAAAATTAGATTTCCAGCGAGTGAAAGGAAGTTATTGCTATTAGTCCAAAAATGTTAGTATTGGCCATTATTATTGTTGGGAATTTGAGTTATTTTCGACAAATAAAAATAATCAGTTTGTTGAAAGTAGACTGGGAAAAGATGATACAAAAGACAATTCAAATCAAGACCAAAATTAGATTTGGGCCAGGTTGAATCTAGTAGTTTGCGCTTCCATTATTTTTGAAAATAATTAATTGCTGAGAAATTTTATTTGTTACTTTCATCAGTCCCTTCTTGAGACGTATTCGCAGTTAGGTTCATTTTTACGCAAATGTGTTTTATTACTATGTTTTTAGATTTACTTTTTTTCTAGCTAGTTATTGCGTAGTTGTTTCTTATGCTTATTTTATGCTACATGTTGTAAATTGTTTCATTTAATACATCAGAACAAAAATTCAGATATGAAAATAATTGATACCAATTGGCTTGTGCAAAACTTATGCGCAACTCCTCCACCCCGCTCTCCCGAAGAAAAAAAAGTAGTCTTTTGTAGTGGGTTGAAATTAAATGCTCAGTGAATTATTTACACAAAATAATAGCAAAGACAGTTTATTGGTATGTACGTTTTTACAATTTAGCATTTTCTTTTAGCCTATAATAATCTTAAATATTTTGTCTTTATCGATAATGGATGGAAAAATGATGATAATTAAACGATTCTTGAAAAGGTTACATAAGTTAGTGATTAAATTGTAGCTTTATTAATTAGCAAGGGGAAAAATATGCGAGAGAGGGGAGCTTCTGAGATGACAATCACATTTACAAAAATGAAAATTGAAAACTTTTTCATAGTAAATAATAGATTTTATTTTTAATATTTATTTTAATAAAAAAGATTTTATTATTAATACTCATTTTAAAACTTTTTCATAGTAATATATCATTTTATTAAAAATACTCATTTTAAAACTTTTTCATAGTAATATATCATTTTATTAAAAATACTCATTTTAATACTAATTTTAATAAAATGAGGTCATCAAATGTGAGCACTACGCTCATGAACATGATTATTTAATGTTTTTTGTGATTCAACCGCTACATAGGAAGATTTTTTTCTTTTTACTTTCTCGCAAGTGAAACATGCAAAGAGAAAATATTTTAATCGTCGAAAAATTGAAACTTGAGATTTTGACGAATCTCCATATTTTAGATCTCTACAATTATCTATCTGTGAACTGGATGACTCAAAAATTCTTTGAGCTGGACAGATGAATATTGTAGATTGTAGTTGAATATTGTAGATACAGATGAATACTGTAGATCTTCCACCATATTTGTAGATTTTTCTCAAGATTTGGACGAAATACATTCAGCTGTCCAAATTTAAGTTAGCAAGATAACTTCGAAAAGAAAGGAGCTAGATGAATAGAATTTGGTACATACGTGTGCATCTAAGATGTAAATCCTTATCAAATTTTGAGCCAAATTCGTCAAGAGTTGACTTTTTTTTTTTTTGTTCTGTACATTAAAGAGTATGTAAACACGATACATCAAAAAACGCAATGACTTAATTACATGAAATATTATATCTGATTTTTTTTTTTTTTTTTTTGTAACTACAGTTGTAGTTCTATGTCGAATTTTGGTTTTAATCAGTCGGAAAGAAAAAGTATCCAAAATACATATTTGATTTTTTGCTATGTGTATATTAATTGTATCTAAGCGATTAACTGCCAAAATTTTTTTAAACCAAATATCAAATGCTATTAGGCTGTTTTGTAATTGTTACTCGCCAATAATATGAGGTTACTAATGCACAAGTACATTTATTAAAGAGCTTACGAGAAAGTTTCTAGAAGACCAATCCTGTTGCTTCTAAGTTAATTTTCACCGCTTGTTTTTGAAATTTTGTATCCGAACATCATATTTTTGTATTTGAAATCCGTACTTGAACTTTAAATCACTTAACATGGAAAATTATTGCTTAGACAATAATTCTGGTTCGAACTTACCCATCATTAAATCTTCATCCACTGTGCCTGGACTCAGAGGATCGTTATTCTTAAACCTGTACATATGAATATTGTAGGGAGCATGAAGAACCCTGGCAATCTCTTCCCATCTTGGTGAAAGCCACGAAGCCACTTCAGGCTGGTATGCTCTCCCTTCGAAGAATATGAGACCTGTGAAAGGATCCCGTATTCCGCCCCAGTAATCAATGTATAGCAAGAATTCCGGATTAGAATCTGATATTGTTTCACCAAAAGGAGACCTGTGGAGAATAATAACAATTAAAACATGGAAAACTATGTCTAACAAGCATCATACAGTAATGAGTTTTAAAGCCATTAAAAAAAAGAAAACTATTGAATTGTTTATTGAAAATATTTAATGGCGGCATTCCCTCCGCCCGAAGCTATGTCATGTGAACTGTTGAAAAATAGTAATATTCTTATGAAGGGTCTATCTAATATTGCTAGAAAGCACTTTAGTTGTGATTAATGTTTACACCACTTTTTCCTATTTGTTTCTGCAGAACTCGTCTTGTTATCATGTCGTAAATAATTTCTTTTTTACATTTTTTCTTTGATTAATGAAATATAAACGTCATCTATTAAGTTAATTTTGCATGTAGTGAATGAATAATATCCTTTATTGGTAGCTTTAAAAGAAATTTGAGCCGGCGTCCTGGCCTAGGGGTAGCGCGTCTTCCCCATGATCTAGGCGTTCCGGGTTCGAGTCCTGGTTCGGGCATGGTTGTTCTCTTCCTTGTGTTCTCTCTGTGAGGTGCGTGAATGAACCCCCCCCCCCTGTAAAAAGGGGTTGTGCAAGCGAGTGTGTGTGTGCTATCTTCATTTGAGCTAGAAGTCAGACTTCTGCCCTCGGGTGCTCAGGGGTCTTCACCCTCAGAAGCCACTGCGCAAAAATTTGGCTTAAAATAGTCACACCACCAAAATAATAATAATAAATAAATAAATAAATTTGAGATGAAAAAAAAATCTATGAATCCAAACCATCAATGTATATAAGTTAAACAATGATATATTATGACATTTTTTTTTTATCAAGATAAGTGGAGAAAAATTTAGCACCAGTTAAAAGTTACTGAAAATTTAACTTGTGAGATAATGAAAAGTTACATGCTACAGTTTTATTGATGGCAAAGTATGCGTTTCTACGGGTTTCAAAGTTTATACGCGTTTCTCTTTCAAATATTTTATAAGTTCCATAAAAACTAGACGCTGTTCATTTGAATAGAATTTCAATGCATAATATTGATAACTGAATTTAAAATTAAATTTTATTCTTATGTATCTAATTACATTCAAATTCATTGACATCACATTCAAAGCTATTTGAATGAGCGGAATGATGATTGTACATAACTTTTCCCTGTACTGCCAACCTAATATATTACTTTCCATGGTAAGTAACATTTGAAATAAATGAAAGATATTAATATATTCCTGCAAAAGCAATAATTACAAAAAATTACATTTTTGCTTGATTCGGGAAACTGATACTAATTGCTTTTGCTACCAAAACAAATAATCCGCTCTTCCTTCTTTGCGTAAAGTTATGATTGGTGAAAATATATTAGCTGTTATAAATACGTTCAGTAAAAGTGTGAAGAATCTTAAATCAATAAAAATTTTAGCGAAGTAATTATTAAAATTAATGTAATGGAATGGCCGGCGTCCTGGCATAGGGGTAGCGCGTCTTCCTCGTAATCTGGGCGTCCCGGGTTCGAGTCCCGGTTCGGGCATGGTTGTTCTTCATCTGTGTTCTATCTGTGAGGTGTGTGAATGTGCCCCCCTGTAAAAAGGGGTTGTGCAAGCGAATGTGTGTGTGTCATCTTCATATGAGCTAGAAGTCAGACTTCTGCCCTCGGGTACTCAGGGGTCTTTACCCTCAGAAGCTACTACACCCCCTTTCTGTGGTAACGCGGACACATCATCATCAATGTAATGGAATTTACTATTTGAAACTTATCTTATTTTAATATTAATTGCTTACCTGACAATCTTCTTGACTACTTTCCCATTGGAATCGAACACAACCACTGGAGAGCCCAAATGATCACTTGCAACAAAATATTTATTAGCAGAAGAGTCTTCCACGTAAATAAGATGTCCATTAGTATCGTAAAACAACGATAAAGTAAGTTTCAAACTTTTCAGATAAACATGGGTCACTTGCTTTGTGTCCTTCGGATTGGTGTATAGGAATTGTGTGACGTTGGTGTCGCCATTCTTCCATGCTATCAGTCTATCCAAAACGTCATAGACATATGTAACATCATAATGCCCTGGCAGAATTGCATTCAGAAGCTGAGATTTAGCATTGAAAGTGAACTTCTCTGGTCCTCTTGATATAATGAAGCCTCGGGAATCTATGATGTAAGGCATGTTCGTATCGTAGCTTATCAAGCGATCGCCTTCATCGTATTTTAAGGTAATTTGACGGTCGCCGTTCCATATAGAGTTCATATTGCCATTGACATCATAAAGATATCTGTGAACCAAAAGATATATTAGTCTTTCTTTAGAATGAATATTGAAAATAATTGTATTCTTAAAGTGTAGAATATTATGCTTTCGGCTTTTATTTTGTTTAAAAAAGGGTTCAAAGTAAAAATGTTATGACATTTTTCATACTTTTATTTTTAAAATCTGAAAGCACGGTTTGTTATTTTTTTTTTTTTTTGACATTTTAATCAGAATAGAGAAAATGGCATGTTTACACATTTTTTTTTTTTTTGCTGACAAAATATTTTTGTTTTATGATACTATTTAATAACATATTTAAGATAATATAAATAAAATTATTAAATATATTATTTTAGTTTCTGTAAAAAAAAAAAGGAATATATTTATAGGAAAGTTGATTTAAAAGACATAAGAGTAGGAATGGTACTTAGGATTTTAACAGTGGAAAGAAATATAATGACTTATGTTTAACGAGGAGATGGAATATAAATGTTAGAAAAATCTTAAAATTTCGCATTTTAATACGAAAAACGCATTACAAGGAATAGATATCGCTAATTTCTTATGCCTTATGCAATTTTAATAACTACGGCTGCAAGTAATATAATTTATATTAATAAAAACACTCTTAATAAAATGTAATGATTAGTAAAATTTTTAAAAATAATTCTTCTCATTCTCATTTTCGGTTTTATAATAAAGATCTAAATATAAATGTATATCTGTTATGAATTAGTTAAATTTTAAATCAATTTTTCGAAATTTAAAAACGTTTATTGGGATCATATAGAAATAAGAAAAATCAAAAGTATTTGAGAATTTTTAAAAAAAATGCAAAATGTCAACGGAAACTTGAATAATTGAATTTGCAATAATATCAATAGTTTTAAAAGATATATACACGGTATTCATAAATGAATACGCCAACTTTTCACTGTCATTAAAAAAAAAGTAAAACAAAGTAGAATCTCGTTGTTCATCGGGAATCAAAATTAACGGTTGAAAGTTTAAATTTAACACTGCTATAAATGTTCAGTGTGCCGGCGTCCTGGCATAGGGGTAGCGCATCTTCCCCGTGATCTGGGCGTCCTGGGTTGAGTCACGGTTTGGGCATGGTTGTTCTTCCGTCCCGGGTTCTATCTGTGAATGTGCCCTCCTTTAAAAAGGGGTTGTGCAAACAAAGACGTACTCTTGGCCCTAGTTGGCGCTACTATAAAAAACAAGAGACGCTCCCTCACCGGCTTAAAATCGCTGTCTTCGCAACAGCGGACTTGTCCATGGCAAGTGCCATAAGAAACAACAACAACATGTTCAGTGTGAGTACACTTCCAGAAATACGTACGATATCGAGGCCGTACAAAACTCGTGCCACAACTTTTTTATCATAACTGAGGCAATTTTTTGAAAGGATGTTATTTATTATTTATGGACGGGTACATATTAAACAATTATAACTATGTTGAATTTAAGCGTTCAGCTGCTATCTTTGATTTCCGATAAACAAAAAGGTCCAAGTTGAAATATCTTTTTATTTATACCCTATATAGAAATTTAACAAACATTTTTTAAAAATTTGATAAACCAGTTTTATTTTTAAAGTAACATACCTATATCGTCTCCTACCAGAAACCTCGGATAAATATCCGTCCTGTGTATATGAATATTCAGTGGTTTCTGTGGCTGTGTCCTGGTCAGTCTTTGACTGTGTCTGCTTCACTCTGCCTCTGTTATCGTAATGTATTGACAGGGAATAAACTTCCCTATTCCACAAGGTGACTGCCAGCAGGGAGATGAATCCGTACGAATCATGCCCAATGGTTTTGCTGAAGTGCCGCTGCTCGTCTTGTATAAACACGTTATGAACCTTGGGCCGGTGAACGAGGAACTGTTGTACCTGTTCCAGAGATCCAGATTGTCCAGTGTACCGATATCGGGAATCGGTGAGAACTTTTCCAGCTGTTTCCACCTCGACCACTGTGACCTGACCTTCGTATCTGTATCGGTATTTGAAGCTGCTGAAATGGCTGTCTAGTGAGAAGCGTATGCGTTCCTCTCGAACCAGAATTCCTTGGTACCTGAAAGAATATTGGTATTTTGAAATTAAAAGAACTAATTTAGGATTTAAATGGGAGGGGAACTTAAAACAGCAAAATAAATTTTAATTAAAATGTGAATTGTAATCAACATGCTAAGCATCGTGGTCACCGGTGACTGATCATGTATGTATCGTTCAAGTCACAGTAGTCACTATTGATTAACAATATAATTTTGAGCTCAGGCTGCCTTTGTCATTGTTGACTAACGATATGCTTATAAGAATTGTATTATTTTAATAAATTTTAATCCGAAGATCACAAATTAATGCAACTAACTCATGAATCTTATCGCAACTTTGCATAGATCTCTGGTTATCGGCATGTCAAAGAAATCGGATATCGTGAGTTGGATAGAAATGCCACCAATAAATGGGCACAATGGTTTCTGATAGGGCAGGTAAAGTGAACATAGCCATTTCAGATTTTTGTATTTCTTGAACATCAATTGCTGCTTTCAATAATAAGAACAGCGATTACTTTAGCGACTAAAAGAATTAATTTTTGGTTTCATATATTCTTCGGTAATAAAAATTTAGCTCATATGTTAGATCTCCATTTAAGTTTCTGTTTTTTTTGTTGTTAATTTGCATATTATATTCTTATATTTCATATTTATTTTAATACCGGTTTCCTGCTTACATTATAATCAGATAGACTAAAATGTGTTCTTATTGAAGCAAATCTAATCTAGATAATATTAATTTCTTTTTACATTTCTAAATATATTGATTTAATTTTACTTTAAGATGATTGACTTTCTCTTTAATTATTTAGTATAAATTTTTGATTTTTTACATTTTATTCTAAAAAAATTATATTATAAAAATAAATATAAATTTATATTTTATGCTTAAAAATTATACCATCCTGCTAGTTCGTATTATAGGAATTAAACAATAAATGTTCTTTTGGACTTAAATTTAGATTTGATTTGATGCAGATTTAAAATTACTTCTCAATTTTTACATCCTATTTTTAACCGTTTATTATTGTTTAATGTAAAATTGAAAAAAGCTTCCACAAATGGCATTCGATTTTTTGTTCAGGTAATAGCCAAAGGCCGAGGGATAACATACATTTTGTATACGTAAAAAGTTGAAAGGAGGTCCAAGATTTTACTAACGAAACATCCATATTAAATGATAAAGATGCATATTTTAATGACAATGAAATTGAATCATTTTGCAGAAAAAACATCTCACCTGAACTCGCTTTTGACTTCCATGTCCGGAGTGAGTTTTGTCCAAGACTTGATCAAAGTCTTGTGATCTAGGTATGAAAATTCAGTGCGTTCCGTTCCACAATACTCTGCTTTAATTCTTCCACCGGAATCGTAAACATATACCACTCTTCCAGTATGATCGGGATACATCTTAGCCAATAGCTGGCCATGGTCGTTGAAATGCATGACAAAAGGCGATTTGGATCCTGGACTGAGATAGAGCAGCTTGTAGAAGCCCAAAGAAGTTTGCATGGCCACTTCGTGTTTATGACCGTTGGGAGTAAT
This sequence comes from Argiope bruennichi, assembly GCF_947563725.1. Lineage (NCBI taxonomy): Eukaryota > Metazoa > Arthropoda > Arachnida > Araneae > Araneidae > Argiope > Argiope bruennichi. Next base: position 95,622,446 of record NC_079153.1, read on the forward strand.
AATGGTATGCAGACCCCCGGCTGTGTGGTATTGGAGGAGGTATCGGCTGCCACTGGGGAGTATAAGTTCGCTGGGCTAGAATTGAAACATTTTAAATTTTTAATAAAGGCAATTAACTATATGTCATGAAATGTATAAGTAAAAAAATGAAAATTCTTATGTATAATGAGAACTGATTGATTTATGTATATACAGTACACTCCCAAATATCCGGATCTCGATTATCCGCCCCAATTTTCTTTCATCGTAATTAAATAATGGAGGCAAAGCGTTGCATTGGCAACATTTCCAAGATATTGGAAGCGGGCTTCTGCTACGATCTTCCTACGTGCCATGCGCAAAATACAAAAGTTGTGTCAGGAAAAGAGCAGCGTTCTGCTCGTTGTTCATATTTTCATTAGTGTGTAACGGACCTCAGTTTTTTGCCCCTGCATAATACGTAAAGTATTCAAAAACTAAAAATTGTAAGTTTTGACTCTTATCTTATGGTTACCTTTTCACATCTGTTATCATTTATCAGTGAAAAATAAAATCAAATTGAGTTAGTTTTCTTAAGTATTAGGCCAGACCCCTGGGGGGGGCAACTCGAAATGAGGATGAGATGCTTCCTTCATGGTGGTTGGATCTCGCCACCCTGGAGGGTACACTAATAGGTGGGGGATCTGACTCCTCCCATCGATGACGAGCCGTACTTCCTTCGGGGAGGGTTGTACCGTGGCGCTTGACGGCCCTTAGGACTCAACCACATTTCCCGCCAATGTTGCTGTTGCGGCGGTCCGGTCATTCAGTTTTATGGTTTAAATCCGTGTGCCTTCGTGGCGGGTCGAAGAGTTAGATGGTTGACTTAAGTATTAGGCCTACGATTTACGTTAATGTTTGGTTTAAGTTCCCTGCATTTAAGTTAGGCATTACAGAATTATATTAAAATGTAAACAGTTCATATCCTTTAACATACTTTTTCTCTACAAGCTACAGCACAGGCGACATCGCCAAGGCATTGGATCGGGTGTCTGCTACGATTCTCTTCCTTGCCATGTACAAAATATAAACTGTGACAGGAAAAGAGCAGCGTTCTATTCGCTGTTCATTATTTTATCAGTGTGCAACGCACCTCAATTGTTGCCGCTGTTCCAGATTATAACTGCACAGTATGTACAGGATTCGAAAATGGTTCTTTGAGTACGTTTAATGTTTTTTTTAAGTATACCACAGTGAAGTGTACAGAATCCATGCTAAGATGTGAACAGTTTATGTCCTTTAACTTACTTTTTCTCTAATAAATATTTGAAACGTGTAGTGCAGTATATAAACTGCCAGAACAGAGCCTTCTATTTTAACTCAACACGTTACCGGCAACTGCTTCTATGATTCACATTCTACATGGCTTGAGATAAAAGGAGGACTTCGTACTTAATAAGAAGCAAGAAAATAAGTATTATAACAGTGAGTTTTGGTGTAAAAACTTTGCCTTTCGTAGGGAAAGAAATGAGTTCATTGAACTCCGGCCTATCCGGCTTTTTTGTTATCCGGTTTGTCTTCCGCCACATTTGCCGGATACTCGGGAGTGTACTGCATATTAAAAGTTTTTAACTTAAATTAGATTTCAAATATCTAAGAGTATGTGTTGATTTTTAAGAAAATGAATTTTAGTCAGTAACAACTTTTTTTGATGATATGTATAAAGTCTCCAGCTGCTAAATTATTGTATTAAGCATATTAAGAGTTATTTTAGATTCTTAGAAATAACTTTTGGAAGTACACAATTGCTTTTTAGTAGTACATGTGAGGCCTATAGGGTAAATAGAAAAGTTTACTATGCATAGTTATGCAACGAAACATGAGGAATACATATGATTACAAAATAGCGAAGTACACAAAGTTCTATGTGACTTTTTTTTATTACTCTGTAGATATTTCGTCGATATATCAATTCTTGTCGTATGCTTGCGAGCAAACTTCTGTCAGTCAAATGAAATGCAATAACTTACTTTTCAGGCATTTTCCTGGCATTCTTGAAGGGAAATTTCATTGCACTTCTACAACGAAATAACCTTTTTTGAAATCGCTGAACAAGCTTTTATATTTTTAGTTCCGTTCTATTATATGTCTTCATCATTTTAGGAATACAGGAAGAATGGCGCATAACCCGTGAACTACATCTCATTTAAATGTGGAGATAAACACATTGAACTGTTTATCCGCAAGCTTACGGCAAAATCTTACTGATTATTACTAATATGCTAATGAATGTGACCCTCCAATTGATATTTCGTAAATTATTCAGTTATGAAACTGCCTAGTTAATTTAGGCTGACATTGTAGAGTTTAATTACCCATATGAATCATTTGAATTTATCAGTTATGTGGATTTAACAATAATTTTAGTTTGATAGATTCGCTATCTAAACCCATGAAATGAGATTGTTCTCACTAATTATGATTTGCTATGGATATCTTTACTTATAAAAGTAAGCTTTATTCTTTTATGATATATTTATATAGTTGCAATTAGTGATTTTACATGCGAGTATACTCGCAATTGGTATATGAGACTAACTATTTTTAGTTAACCAGCTACAAGATAACATGTAGATAAGCATATTTTATGTGCTTGTGTTGAACGTATAGGTATTTTTATATTTTATCTTTAATCTTTTCCTACTCGTATTTAATCTTTTGCATTTCTTTAACTGTCTAGAAGTTGCATGTATTTTCGAATACAGTAATTGCCTTCGATAGAATAACTAACTCTGTCATAACGAAAACTCTGTCATAACAAATTCGGAACTCTTTTATTTGCACTAATAATTGATATTTTGAGATAATGAAAAATCTATAATTTACAATCAAAATAATAAATAGCGATTATTTTCATTTAACTTTTGAAAATTGAACTTAAAAACCAGCGGGGATGTTTTCTCTTTTACTTTTTACATGTTTATCTAATATGATGCATTTTGTTTTCATAGTGTAATGGGGAAATTGAGACTGTATTTAAGGCCTCTTCATTTGGCTTGATAGGCTTCAAAATTTGATCCTAGTCTATAATTTTGATGTCGTTAAATATGTAGAATTTTATCTATTAATTTATAGTGGGTACTTTTCGTTAGCCGGGCGCAAGCGAAAAATCGCCAAATAATGTAGAATTCTGCCAAAATTCTTGCGCCGAATTCACGTTTGGTTTACAATTGGCGACATTTGGGCCCTACTAACGGAAAAGTACCTTATAGAGTATTTGAATAATAGCATTCATATACCCTATATTCATCGTTCAAGATTATGAATATCGATTGTCAGCTAACGCGTGCAGCGATTCAGTTGAAGGTTTGACACATATCCATCATTAATATAATAAAACCACAAACGACGTTTCATTCATCTGGATTGTACTTTTGAAAAGATGTTCACATGCACAAGGATGGGTAGATGAAGGGACAGTTAGGCCAATTTCATTTAAAATATCATATCATTGGAATGTAGTTCAAATTTGGTATAAAGATCACCTACTGAATTTTATTCATTTAAAGCTCTGAAATCTTTGTCAGTTGTTATACTTTCTTTTTGTATATATTTTATGGTAGAAAGTAAAACAGTGTGATTTCGGATCCTTCATCAAGGGTAATGATTTAATCAGTTATGAATGAAATTACAAAACTCACATACTTCATGAAGAGGGAAAATATGTGTTTACTCACCATGTCCACCATCTTTTTATCATATTTGTACATGATGCCATTGCTATCCGAATGTCTCACTTCCACTAATCTACCCTGCATGTCAAAGTCATAGTTTCTGGTGAGATGACCTCTGATCCATTTGGTTAGCCGCCCGAACTGGTCAAACTCTACCCTGACAGGGGTGATATTCTGAGGAGATTGCCATTGCACCGTTCGAGCCATGACATCGTAGGTAGCTGTCACCAAAGGTACTTGGTGGCGGTCGTAGATGATCTCCGAGTTCTGGTCACGGTCGAAGACCACGCTGAAGATCAATTCACCATTCCTCTGAAAGATTTGCAACGATTGTTAAGTCAAGGACAGGAATAGTTTTAGAAAGTAATTTCTATGATGCTAGATTGATTCCTGTTCATGCAAATGTTAAACTGTAAAAGATATATATGAGAAAAGTATTAAATTAATATTTGCAATCTTGGTGCTGTACTTTTATGTTCTCGTCTTTAATAGTCTCCCGTCGCTTATACCTTTTGTTGGTGTGCCCTATTAAGTTTAAGTGATAATTACTATAAGTATTCCCCAAAATATATGCTTTCTCTTGATTTACGCTACTATCCTTCAGGTCTCTTGAAAAGTATAAAAAATTGAATAACATTATGTGTTTCTAAAATCACCATTAAGACTTCATATTCGATCAAAAACAAACAATTTAGAAACAAGACGACGATAAGATAAATCAATCAGCTCAAACTAAACAACACACTACTACTTAGATCACATGTGTTGACATCAATGGAAAATAGACTTTAAAGTTTATATTTTTTATAATTCCCAGATTTTATCTTTTAATTTTAAAATGCAACAGAAGTTTGAAATTCCAACAGTATTACGTCATTGAATAAAATAATAAAAATAATAATAACAGCCAACTTATTTCAGTAATGCCTACAGAAAAATATTGTATAATCGATCATTATGAATGGAGATGTTACATTTTCTTGTATCTTTATTAACAAGCAAGAAAGCAAATTCAGATTGAGCATACTAAATTCAATCATCTTCACTTGTTGTTGAGAGACCAACCACCAATGTGCTCGCAATGTAATTGTCAAATATCAGTTCAACGTGTGATCAGAATGGCATTTGCAATTTTTTCAAATGCATAACATTCCATTATCTTCTTTACTTGATTAACCGCCTCGTGTTCATCTTTTAGCGTCTTTTTCCTTAAATTTTCCAAATTCATTAGATTTTATCTATTTATTTAAATCTTGTTAACATTTTAGAATACTTTTAGACATTTCCCATTTTAGCCTAATTTACATTAATATAGTTTTACCTATAGTTTGGCGTAGCATAGTTAACACGATGGTTCCTACGCCAGAAAAATCCAAACCATCTAATTCAACATGAATTTAAAATCTATAACTTGATTATTGATTCCTGATATATAGCTGCGTCTAATTACGATGGACATATTTGAAACTGTTTCGAAAAACTAATTAAATTTTTTTTTTTCAGTGATCAATTATTTAAGAGCAATAATTTTAACTTCAGCAATAGTTTAGATAGTTTTTCCTGAATAAAATTTTAATTCCTCTACTTCCTTTCGATGCTGTTATCGTGTCTGATAATTCAGATGCCCCGTCATACTATAGAACATATTTTACACAACTAAAATACTTACCTTGAACTTCCTACCAACTCGAGTGATTCTACGGTTACCATTCTTGCCATCAGCATGCACGAAATAATGCCATTCTAGGTACTGCACGTTGTCATCGCTGAATGCCATTCTCATTCTTGATGGAACAGGGAACATCTCACCAGAGACTGGGTTAGAGCTACCCAAGACTGGATTAGGCACAGTCTCGACGTCCAACTTGCTGGAATCTCTTTGGATGATAGACAAGCTGCCATCGGGATGTTGAGTGATTCGTTCCTCTGTCGAACCTGTAAAATTCATAATTATTTATATACATCTGATATTTTGGCTTTTTTTCCTTAGTATATTTTATTAAATTTGATTCATGAAAGTTCCCTGGATTGCGTAAAATTATTTCCGTCACTTTCTATCACTTACTTCTATGAAGAACAAAACATTGCACAATGAGTCATTTAACTATAGGAAAATACTCCATATTTCTTTCCCTCAGGTATATCTGAATAAATATTCATGTTGATGTTCAAGAGATAATTGATTTAATAACGAAATAAATAATCAATAACAAAACAATGAAGATTTAAGGCCTCTAATACTAAATTCTTTTCTCTTCATTTTCAAATGCATATCATTAAGAAATTGCTTTGTGCATCTACCTAATTTATTTTTTCTCTCTAGTGAGTTTGAAATAACGTCTAATTTAATTCTGACTATCGGAAAAATAAACCATTTCAGGATTAAATGATATACTTTTCTGGATATATTAAAATTTTTCTAATTAATATGCGCGATAGAAAATTCATATTATCTTTAAATAGTTTTCCTGGAGGGATAGTCTAAAAATATTTATACAATCAAGGAAGACCATATCATACAATCAAGAAAGTGATTAATTAACATTTTTTATGTATATTTTACATTGTTTAAGATGTTTTAGTTTTCATTTCAGATGAGGGACTTACACATTTTTGTTCCATCCTGGTATTTTCATCAGAATGGAATTTTCATCAATATATTTTCACAGATCTGTCTTTATGCAATTAGTTTTCGACATGCTTAGTATCTCAGTAAAATTAAAAAAAAGCTCAGTAATGTGGCTTATAAAATTCTAAAATTCTTCAAATGCAGTTTTTAGAGATACTTTGAAATTCATTGCAAAACATTGCAAATCGTCCCTTCTTTATTTCTTACATCAGTGGTTGATATTTCACTTTCAAATTCGCAACAAAAGTGCATTAGTTTAAATATTTTGAATTATAAATTATAACGTGAAATTCTGCAGACAAGTGAGAATTTTAATGGAGATTAAATGGGAAAATTTCACTACATCTGTCGTTTCATAGTAAATGCTGAAAAACTGATTAAATGTAAAGAAAAAAAAAATACAGAAATAAATAAGCATAATTTAAAAAACTAGATTTTTTTTTTTTTTGCAATAACATGTTTTAAAGAAAAACATTAAAATTTCAACTAATTTTTGATTAAGTAACACGATTGGAAAATTCTTTCGTACAGACTTCTTTCTATCCCAAAACCACATTTCATATTTGGTTGTTGTCAAATCCTTTTTGAAACATGCTATTTATAAATAGTACACCAGCATAAAAACATAATCATCTTGAATAAAAAAATGTAAGAAAAGGTAAAATATGATCAGTATTTTTTTTTCAATCAAATGAAATAAATATTATACAATCAATGTAGTAATTTTTTAAAAAATTTATTCACGGAAATAGAACAAAAAATAATATAAATTTCGTCGCAAATAGAATTACCAGAAAGCGTTATGATTTGTCCAAAAAAAATTGTATGAGCTTAATTGATTTTTTAAAAACGCATTAAAAGGATTTATTTTGAAAATAAAATTTCTGAACTTAAAACTGAATTAAAAGAAATTATTCTCTGGTGATTGGTTGAGCTTATAAATCACATACATGAAAAATAAAGGGAAAAGAAAGGGGAAAAATAAAAATACTTAGAAATTTAAGATTTGGGTTGTATGGTGATTTTTATTTTACCCCTACAAAAAAAATCATTTAATTTTTAGAAAGGCTTGCTTTTATATTTTGATCCACCTTAAAGAACAACAATTAACATTATCTTTTGATTGTACTTTTGCTATTTTTTTTATTTTACTTTCGCTTTTTTGAATTATCAGGCTTAAGAAATTAATAGATAGAATGTTTGATGAAATAGAATTAATAACAATGACAAAGTTATAGCATATTTAGAATAAACTGTAACATTGTTTTATTTCTAACATACTTCTTTGCATTATATGCACAGAACACTCTAAAAGAGTTGTATAAAATACTAGTAATGTAAAATTTGCATTTTCACCTGTTTTTATAGGCTTTCATAACATTTTACACAGAGTTTCAGCCATTAAATCTATTTTCTGTATAGGAAAAACCGTTTCATCACAAAAACGCCATTTTTTCCTTTGGTCTACGAGTATTTCACAGTCTTTTAAACCGTATTAAAATCCATTTCCTTGCATAATAAATAACATGAAATTTAAAGGAAATTACATAAAATCCATCCAAATAATTTCTCTCTGTAGCTTATTTATTTACAATGAAATGTGTCGAAATATCTGCAATAAAAAAAACCCCAAAAGGAAGAATTTGGAAATGACTTAAATTAAAAAAGGTAAATTCTTTGGAATAGAATTTTAGCAACAACATATGACCATTCATTACCTACTTTCTGGAGCACTTCTTTTTATTTCACTGTTTAGTCCCATCGTAATTAATTACAAACTTTAAATTCTGCATCAAATTTCAGAATTTTTGATACCCAAATATATGATTAAATTAAATCAGAAATTACTTTAAAATTCATTTCGACTATCCATTAGTGGCCTCTTTAATTATCTGGTCAAAAATCATAAATAGCCGTCACTTTTTTGTAAGTAAATAAATGCCTTATATACGTTTTATAATCTAACAAAGAGGTTAAATAAAGTAATAAGTCAAGAAAGTTAAAAAAAAAAAAAATCCGTGAAAGTCAAATCTATATGTCTAATCATTTAGCTAGAGATATATATACACAATACAACTCACCGCGTTAGCAAATTTATTTTTGTCTTACGGATTAAGGAATTGAATTCTAATGGAAAGTAAGAAAATTGTTTTTAATTCCCTTTTTAAGTGATTGGAATACAAGATTTGCAATCATTTGTAAGGTTACTCATTCTTGTATTCTCTAATTTAAAATAAACCTATCCAATCAAGCATGAGTGAACTAAAGGATGAGAGATTCAACAGATTTGTTGTGAAAGGAGTGAAATCCAAACGGTTTAATCATAAAACATGTCTGATGAATGGCATAGAGGGAGTAATTGGTGATAGAAACATAATATGAATTTTAGCCCAGACTGATCATTTAGAGAATAGAAATGGTAAATGGGTTCCTGGGTGCGTTATTATTTGTTCTTCCTCCTATCATATTCAACTCTAACAAAAATTGACAAATGCCTAATAATTTTAACTGTGCATGGTAATTCAAAGTCTGTTGTCCGAGACATCTACGTCTCCTGGATACCATATTTATCATGTCACAATTAAATTGGAAACGTTAATTGGTACTTTATTTAAGGTGTATTTTTCAAATTATCGGATGTACTTTAAGGGTAGATCAGATACAAACAAATAATTTTTACGGTAGAATTTATAATAGAAAACATAAAGGGGAGTTCATTAGGAAGCTGTTTGCCATTGAGTTAAGTAAAAAAAAAAAAAAAAATGGATTTGATAGATAAAATGAGGAACAATGGATTGATGAATTCAAAGAACAAAAAAGTATTACGAGCTTTATATAGCTTTACAAATTTCGGTCGATAATTAAGTTACTATAATAATAAGTACAATGCAGACATTATCATGCTTATCACTAATAAGAAAAATTTATCCACTATCTTTAATGAAAGCAATATTATATTGAACTTGATAAAAACTTTGAATCTGTACCAAGAGAATAATGGTACAATAAGGGCGAATGATCCCCAGGTTATCATTTACTCCCTTTAGCTTTGATATGATTTGCTAACTTTTGACTTCAAATAGTACTTTTGTCCTCTTTTGCTCCTGGGAAAACTATGACCCCTTTACGCACTTTTCCCTATACCGATGTAACACAGTCATTGTATTAAAAAACATGCAACTATAGCTTACCAATCTTCATGGTGACATCCGATCCCTTGATGAGTAGAGACATAGGGTCCCTGTCATCCCGAGTGATGGTAACAGAAGCACCTTTCAGGCTGAGATTGTATTCCAGTCTTATCACCTGCCCCGAAGGAGTGATCGCTTCCGTCAAGCGGCCATACTCGTCGAAGTTGTACAGATAAGATCGCCCAGTCGAATCTTCTTTGGAACGCAGGAGGCCGGTGCTTCCGTGGTAGTCGAAGATGGTTTTGAAGTTGGATGGGGTGGTGAAACTCTGAAGCATCATCATGCGAGATACTTCCAGACGGCATTTACCACCTTGCGTGTTTTCGATGGTGTTCACCTTAAAAAGAAATTGCAGCTTTTATATTAATTTGAAGGAGAAATTTCAAATATTCAAATCAGAATTATACAGAAGAAATCAGAAAAGTGTTTGTCCTCATTTTTTAAGTCATTTTAATATCAGATTGCCCGTTCCTCTTGGAAGCTGATGTAGTCACCCTTATTTTATTCCTTCTTCATTAGTTAAATTAATAATTATTCTTTTTGTCCCTTATTACCAATAGTTATAAAACAAAAGAAGAGAATAAAAATATTCAGGAGATGTGTATTATATATAGGAAGTGAATGAGATCATAATAGTTTAGTAGTAGGTCAGTTCTTTCAACCACTGTGCAAAAGTAAAATAGCTGCTCCTGCATATCTGCTCTGTATAGTCAGAATTTTTTGCAGAGCAAAGTATCTATGAAAGCAATTGTAAGTAATTCTATCTAACTTAAAATTATTTTCAAATGCTTCATCTTACACCAAATAATTAGTTTGTAAACTTCTAAGCGAGTGCAAGACACTTAATGGCCACCGGCATTTAAAAACCATATGCTAAATGGTTTTGTTTTGAAGGGGAGTTCAAATATGTATCGAAAAGTTCACTAGAGTTTTTAAAATTAAATTTTCTAGGTGATTGATTTAACATTCAAGATTCTTTAACGCAGAAGAAAGTCCTTAAATAACAAAACATATGTTGCATATACGCTGATAATAGGAATATAGCTTAGCTTGGTTGAATTTAAACAAATAATTTAAATTCAGTTCCGTTGGAACACTTATCAAAATCAGAGATATGGAATGATATAAATGAATTACACATAAATATTTGGTCTCTTTTTAAATTATTCAAGTTTTCTTTTGATAATAGAATTACCCCCATGGTTGATATTTTATTAAAGACATAAACTTTTAAGTCATATATGATAAATAATTATCACTAGAACTACCAAATATAGACACAGATTCTATCAGAGATCATTTTGACTGGTTCGGTACTTCCATTATTAAATAATTAACTAATAAATAATTAAAAATATATAATTCGAATTTAATTTTATTGGAACAATTACCAGAAACAAGAATGTGAAAGAATATAAATCAAAATCACATAAAATTTTTTGGCAATCTTTAAACGTCAAATTTTTTTCGGTTGTTGGATTTTTATTCTTGAATAATACTTATTTAAGACACAAATTTTTAAGTCATAAGCGATACCAGAGCCTTCTGATATGAAAAATACTCTTTGACATTCAAATTATTTTTTATATAATACTTAGAACAATTAAAATTATTTAGAATCTTTCAATTAGATTGTACGAGACAGGATGGTAATTTTAAACATGTGTAACATTTTGGCGCTTTGTATTTCATCTGGTTCTATTTTCACTAAATCTATTCGTTGTAAAGGGATGTAGTATGTTTCAGATGCTATTTATTTGATTATTTAATAGGAAATTTGTTTTAAATGTTAAAACATAGTTCCAAAGTTATCTAGAGCTATTATCATAACTAAAGAAATGTAGTTCTTGAATGAACATTGTTTCGGAAAGGTTTAAATCATTAATCTTTGTTTCGAATAACTTTCAATTAAATTAACCCAAAATCATTTAAATTTGATGACTTATTGCTGTTCAAAAAACTGTTTTTCAAATCTTACCTGGTTATTATAATCCCTTAATATGTAGATCTTGTTACCAGCGGCATCTGTCACGGTGCTTAGCTTGCCAAAACTGGTGTTCACATTATATGAAAAGGTGTACACATCTTTACCGCTAATAGTGTTTCTTGTTGCTATATGCTGCCCATGCCTGTTGAAGACATAGATCTCCTGAGATTCAGGTGAATAGATATTATATTCACTCAAATCATTTAACTGTGGCAGAGAGGCAGTGACAGATCTTATTCTGAGGTTGCCTTGATCACAAATATGCAGCAAACCGTCTGGGGAGACTGTGATTGAAGAGATGGTGCTGAGTTTTGTGGTAGCAGCAAGAACATGTTCTTCATCGAAACACGAACAGGTTTCTTCCAGGCAGCTGCATTTAGATTCTGCTCCTGCAAATCTTGAGATCCTTCCGTCACTGCCAACCACCCTGACTCTATTGACAGTCTGCGAATCACTCTCTGCAATATACAGGTCTCCATTTGGCGCAAAAGCGATCCCTTGCGGCGATTCTAAGTAGACATCGGTTGCCAAATCACTCTTTTCTCGAGGGTCCGAAGGGCATTGAAGGGGACGGCCCACCACTACTTTAAGACGGTTGTCTGGAGTGACTCTGAGAACCAGGTGGTCATCTAAGATATGAAGAGATCCGTCCAAAGGATTGATAGAAAGTTCTGTTGGCCATCGAAGGTTCACCTATATGGGAAATGAGATATTTTATTAAAACAGTGGATGTATGACATTATAAAATGGAGTAAATCAGCATAATCTTTTTTTATTACTATTAAATTGTATTACTTCAATAATTTGTAACTTCAATTATTTGTAATTACTTCAATAAAGTTAAGAGTGAAATTTTAAAGTGAAATATGACTCAACTTTTGCAAAGTTTTTACCTAATATTTTTATACTGTGATATTTAAGAAACTAAACTTGATTAATTACTTCAATTTAAAGATTTAAGTAAAATTTATTCAAATCGTATTAAATAAATAACAATGTATGAGTTGATTTAGAATAATGGTTCAATAATTTCAGTAGGAGTGTACCTTGCCTACAAGCAATTCAATTTTATTAAATATATGTGATTTCAAATACAATTTACGACTTCTATAGAGGTCTTTGTGATTGTGCAAAGGAAAGGATACCAAATACAATAAATATTTCCTGCAATGCGTTTTTGGAAATGCTTCTTCCAAGAATATATAAGCTCTTACATTCAGCCTTAAGTATGGGTCGAATAAACAATCTCTTGCAATGCTTGCCCAAACATCGATAATAAAGTGTTATTGTTCACATTATTGCGCTGTTGTTCTCGGATTTCCAAAAATACCCATTATATACAATGACCACGCTATTCCTAGGAAATATCGTTTCGCCCGTAGGGCAAAAAATAGGCTAGAAAAATCAGCACGTGTCTAGGCCTATAATTTCATTGCCACAGCAACTCCTTTAGCGATCACATGTTGTATTTGCGTTTTCATGTTCCTGTATTATTATGGCCAGGTCTTGAATTATTTAAAAAAAATCTTTCAATCATCCTATTTTTCTGTATCACCCTGTATGCCGCTTGTATGAATGGCAGGTTTCAGATCAATAAAATTTCCTCGTATGATCCTCCGGATGAAACCCGTTAAACCAAACACAAACGCATAATATAGCTTAATCTAAAATTATATTAAACTTGCACATTTTCATGAATTATAACCTATGGCATATAACGTTCAAATATGAGTTCAAAAAATATTAAAAACATTGTATTATCTATGATTTTTAATTGTAGGCTTGCAAGAAGTATTTTAATATTTCGTCAGTTATTAGATGCGATATTGAAATAAATAATATTCATTTATTGCTTCTCATAAAACTTATTTTTGAAGATAAATTTTTATGAAAATTTTAATGGGTTCTGTAGATAGCAAAGAGCAATATCTTAAAAGTTTTAAGTGAAATTGTTTTTTAAAGTAAAAGTTATGATCAGATACTAGGTTTAGATTTTCTTTTTTGTTCATAATAATTAAAAAAAATCATAAAATTTCATTTCCTATCAGCAAAAACTATTCTAATCTATTTTAATTTTAAATTCTTAGTATCGATAATTCGCGAAACGTTTTCTATTAAGCATACAAATAAATTAATATAAAGGGATTCAAAACCATATTATTTCAGTTGGATTCATTTCACTTAATATGAATTTCACATCATGCTTTTATAGATTATTAAATGTGTAGCGGCTCACCACTAGCGCGTAAAAAAATGCCATCACGTTCGTCGCTCGCCATAACTGGCGCGATAAACTCCACCGACTCGCTGGGAGGGGGGGGGGGTAACATCATAAGCCAGATAACTTCCGGAGAGGAGTGTATATTTTTGTCTAGTGGCTTTGTTACTTGGCTATGAACCCTGCCGTTGCGAGTTCGAAATTCAGACTTGCACCAATTGCATTAACTTTGGAAACAAGATCTACTGATATGAGTAGAAACAGGCAGGCTAATCTTACCTGAGATAGGCTGAGTGTAACGTAGCAAGGTATGGGCCGCCAACTCTTGTGGAAATAATCGCCAATGAGAGTGTGAATGATGCCTTTTGTATCAACAAATCGAATATTGGTGCCATCCGCGATGTAGATTTCGCCATCCTTAGTGATAGCAATTCCTGCAAAAGAAGATTAACAATTATAAAAATGGCAAAACTCAATAAAAATAAATTTCGTTTATTCATTTCCTCAAATGCAAATGAATCCGATTAAGGAAGCAGTAAAGGTCGTTAAGGAACAATAAAAGGGTTTACAGAAAAGAAAATCACAACTTTATGGTTTGACTGAACATATTAAAAATTCTTCATGAGAAGGTGGACATATTCACAATTTCAAAAGACATTTCGCATGATAGAAAATTTAAAGAATTTTAATCACGGATATTTACAAGGAATGTTGCTGTATTTATGATAAGTGAACAAATGAGCCATCGTTATCACCTAAGCGTTAAGCGCAACAGCGGCGGAATTATTGGTGTACTTTTTCAAAATCGCCAGAATTAGAGTCACTGTTATAGACAAACCGAGTATTTTTTACCTCATCATTTTGATCTTTGTGTTGATGCTTACTCACTTGCACATTTCTAGTAAAAATTTCAGATTATATCTCGTAAATATCCATGAACAAAATGAATTTCCTTTTTTACTATATTCTTCAGGCCTTTTATGTTACCGAAAGCACATTCTATCACGTATTTTTTATATTATGAATTTTGCTGTTTTATTTATGTTATACAACTCCTTAAAGTTGCGAATTTCTGTCTTGCGAACCCCTAGTATACTGAACCGGCCTATGGGATACTTACAGCACTATTTTATGATTAAAGAATGTATTTGACAGTTTGATCAGTTTTGAAAATTTTATGATATATTTCCGAATTTCATTGTTGTTCTGCATGTTCACATGATTACGTTATTTATGATTGCATTCAAAATCATTAAAAATGAAGAAGTTCAGTGAGTTTTATAATACTTATTTAAAAAGAATATTTTTATTACAGTTTTTTTTTATAAATTTCCCATAAGAAACTTAAAATTTTTGTGAATTTCTTTGAAATATTATGAGACATCATGAATTAAAAAATAAACTCATTAGAATTGCATTCAAAATTTACAATATTTGAAAAGAGGAATATAATCGATTTTGAAGGTGATTAATGGGAAATAAGAAGACGTTCGAAACTCTCCAAATACCTTTTAGAACTACTGCGCATGTATGTGTTTTTGTAAAAGGAATGGCGGGATTCAGGTGTATAATTCTGATATTCTTATCACTTTAAATCACAGATTATTTCGAATAAACTAGCCTTTAAGTAATTTTTTTTAATTATCCATTTCGTTTACATAAGTACTGTAGAAAATATTATTCAATTATTATTTTATCATATATTCTCAAAAAACGTATTAATAATTATATAAACAAAGTTTAAAGCCAAAAGAGCATTTTCTTTAACTACTCAAAGTTACGTGGTCAAATTCATCTATCCAGCTGTACGAGCGCAAAATTTTAGTTAAAACCATTTTAACCGTGTGGTTGGCCTACTGAAGCGAAATCTGTCACTGGAAGTGGCTGTTTAAATTATTCTTGCAACTCTTCAACTGTAATTGTTAGAGTTGTTATAATTATATACAATCTGCAAGCTGGAGTTTGCTAAAATTATAAATGTGGAGCTTGAAGGCGTTCTGCAATCATTTTAAATGTTCACTCGCCTGCTTTAAGATGTTTGATCAAAACTTTCACCTTTAGTAAAGATGATTTCTGTTAAGCATTTGTAAGAGTAACCTTTAATGCTAATGAAATGACGATATGCTATTTAACAAAACTGTTTAAGTATATTTATAAGTAAAGCACGTGAGTAAAATAAGTGAGGTAATTGAAATAATAAAATACTTTTTTTCTTTTTGAAGTTTTAGAAAAACTTTTGTATATATTCTTTCATATTATTATCTGCATTTCTTTTTAAAAAATTCTTCTTTGCTGTGCTTGATGAATATTTTTTAGATTTTTATGACTTTTTGGGGTCTGTGCTTAATGTTAAATAATTAGCCATTTGCATTTGATCACAAGACAAAACCAGAGGGAGTGATCTACCCTAAACGTTTTCGCATACTCTGCAATAAAAATATTAGCCAGGGGGAGTGACTCCCTTAAACTTTTTCGTATACTCTGCAGTAAAAAATATTAGCCAGAGGGAGTGACTCCCCTAAACTTTTTCGCATACTCTGCAGTAAAAATATTAGCCAGGGGGAGTGACTCCCCTAAACTTTTTCGCATACTCTGCAGTAAAAATATTAGCCAGGGGGAGTGACTCCCCTAAACGTTTTCGCATACTCTGCAGTAAAAATATTAGCCAGGGGGAGTGACTCTCCTAAACTTTTTCGCATACTCAGCAGTAAAAATATTAGCCAGAGGGAGTGACTCTCCTAAACTTTTTCGTATACTCTGCAATAAAAATATTAGCCAGGGAGAGTGACTCCCCTAAACTTTTTCGCATACTCTGCAATAAAAATATTAGCTCTATCTCTACCATCAATGGATTATAGATTTTGAGTGAAGGCGTATTCACATTTTTAATTTTTGAGTCCAACACATGAATTTTTTGTGCTTTGTAATATGATAAAAAAAACCGAACAAGCATTTTTGACATCTTTTTTTGCCGATCTATTAGAACCAATTTTTGATCCGAATTTACACTTTAGATGCTAAATCTATGCTCCAAATTTTATTCATCTAACTCTTTACTTTTGTA
Source organism: Argiope bruennichi (assembly GCF_947563725.1). Classification (NCBI taxonomy): domain Eukaryota; kingdom Metazoa; phylum Arthropoda; class Arachnida; order Araneae; family Araneidae; genus Argiope; species Argiope bruennichi. Next base: position 95,639,227 of record NC_079153.1, read on the forward strand.
GTTATTGTATTCACTTTTACTCGTATAGCCACACACACACACTTGTCCTCTGAATGGATTTCATTCAAAATTTGATAAAGATCTAAAAAAATTTGGTGCAAAGGACGCATATCAAAATTTACCCATTTAGCTTAAAGAGTTTTTTTTTTTTAGTTATTTTGTTCAGAGACAAACACACATAACTCCAAAAATATATTTTTCGGATTTCGGGAAGTCTGAAACACGCAGATGCCTGATATTTTGATTTTTTCGAATGTTTGATGATGACGGTACTTTTTGTATGTTAGAAAATAAAAAGCGTTATACTTTAAATATAAGAAGCGTTTTCTGCTCATGATTATCAGAACTCAATGATTTTAGAGTTCTGATATTTACCATCCAAATTTACTTTTATTATAATATATATATTTTTTAATATATCTTTATATATATTAATTATTATCATATATTATTTCTAATTAATTAGTTTATTTTACATTATTTCTTTAATATATCTTTTAATATATTTAATATATCTTTTTCCACACTAGAATTTTTCTTTTTTTGGCTGTCTTTGTGCCTATTATATACAATTTCAATTCTGCTATTAAAATTGATTCAGTTATGAGCCTTTGAATTTCATTATTTCGAATGAATTGTCATCGCCTCTCATTATTGACGAATCCACGTTGCAGTCATTGAAAGGGCTTTAAAAGTCTGAAATAGCGATATGTGTTTCACAATTTGGTCATAATTTGCAGAAGGGACGAATCTGTTTTTTTGGGTTAAATATATGTATTAAAAATTAATAATAAAATATAAATAATAAATAAATATTTTATTATGAATATTAGGACAAAGGGAGTGTATAGATCGTTTTCAGGTGTGCATTTATTGAGGGAAACAACAAAATATAACTGTTTACTTCATTCAAATCTTTTGTTCCAGTTAGAGTTATATCTCTATTTAATGATTTAGAAATAAGCCGTTAAGCTACTATTAGAGCGGCCACCCAATACTTAAATAATTATAATAAGGAATAGTAATATATATCTGATATGATAAAAAAATAATAAAAGCTTGTAAAATCCTTAAAAAAATTGCAGTTAAAAATCTAATTTTTTAAAGTTAAATTTATTCAACTTTAAAAAAAAAGATCAAACTGTATTAATTATATATATTATAAGTTAAATTATTTTTAATCTAAAGGAAGTAGTTTAATGCTTCATTTTTTATTTGCTTACTTTTCAGTATTTTGCTCTTATTTGAAAGTAGAAGTTTTAGCCATAAAATACACAAAGTTAAATCTATCTTTAAAATGACAGAGATCGATTCAGTAATACTTTCTAACTGCCTAAGGCGACTTAAACATACTGGGAAATTGTCATTTCAGAGCTATTTGATTAAAATATTTTTTAATCAGATTTATAATTTGATTAAAATATTTTACATAAACATAAAAAACGAAAATAATGTTTTTATTAGTGTACGAAAAAGGAATTTTCAAGTCAAATATAAGGACTATAAAGGAGCATTCTAAAAGTAAAACGGTTTAAGTAAACTGAAATTTTAATCAGAGTAGTAATGCATTTAAATTTTTCATTGAATAGTTAGCTCCTTTTCTGTGATTTTTACTCAGGTTTAATTCTTTCAAATACTGCTTTTACTTTCTAATGCCTTTACACTTTTATTTTAATAAAAATATCTTTAAAAGATTTTTTATTTTTATCATTTTTCATTTTCAAATCCTTAAAATACTTCATTAATGGAATCTTAAGATCAATAGTTTTTCTATCTCACTACCAGATGGTGCCACTCCTTAAGAATCAAATTTTAACTAAAATGAACCAATTAAGTGATAATTAAGTTCAAAAAAATATTAAAATGTTATTTCGTCATTGGGAACAGTCCACTGTACAAAATTTATAAATTCTAATGCATGTGAAGTGGAAATAGACTACAAAATTCCGTCTTTGCAAGTGGTTGCATAAGGGGTCACAGATTGCGAGATTGGCGTTTCATACCCTTGGGGTAGGCCAGTCTGGCGTCTTTAGCAGGTCTACCATCTCCGCACTGGTCCTTGTCTCGAGGCAGGCACTTCTCTCCACTTCCCACAACGGCCTCGGTATTATTTTTAGTGTTCGCAGATTCCGAAATGGAGATTGTCCGAAGGATTTGGTGCTGTTCTGGATCGGAAATGTATAAATGACCATCCACGGGTCCTACTGTCAGATGGTAACTGTATGACACTTGAGCTGGGCTGAAAAAAAAATCCAAATTTATAATCATTGTAACCAGTGATAGTCGAAAATGACGATAACAGAAAATATGATAACCCAAGTACTATCTACGTGCCATGTTAAAAATAAAAAATCAAGCTCTCGGTATATTAACTTGATCCATGACTTAATGGCCATCAGCGACATTGACTTAGAGGGAGCACTTATGCAAGAAATAGAGCAATTATTTATCATTTAAACACAGTAATTTATTATTGATAACAATTCATTATTCAGTCAATCAAGAATATTGTTTTGACGCAAGTTTGGAGAGCAAAACAAATGGTAGAAAAAGAAAATGATAGATTTCCCCCCCCCCAAAAAAATAATATTAAAAAGAGCTCTATCTGTTATTCTTCATGATGTATCACCAATTCTCTATAATAGTTATTCTATGAGCGCCAGTTTTGTTATATATTTCAAAAATTGAAGCGCTGGAAGATATTTTGCTGTGCTTTTCCAACAAAAGATAAATTAGTCGACAGTAAAATTATGTTACCTTAATTCAACAACAGTAGCAACTTGCCCATCAGGTGTAATTTTCCTAATAAGATTGAAATCGCCGACGTAGATGGTGCCATCAGGACCACTGGCGAGTGCAACGGGTGCCAAAAGACGTTGAGCCTTCGCCAAACCATTGCATCTCTGGCATTGTAGAGGTCTTTGTTGGCCATCGCCCATGGTGGTTAATAGAAGCTTTGGCTTGTTCTTTAAGTAAATGTTGTTACCATCTCCTTTTTGAAGAATACCTGAAAGAAAAAAATAAAAATTAATCTAAAATGAAAATTTAAAATTTCACTGATGGTATATGATTTAATTCTTATGCAACCTATCAACATTCTTATTTCAGTTTTCTCTTAAGAACTTTGATATTTGTGAGTTTTCTCAATGCTTCGCTCAAATTATCTCTGAAATTGAAGTTTATCTGTATTTTAGTTCTTGGAAGCAATTCTCTAAATTCATTTGAGGAAAAATTTGAAAATATACTTTTTTATATTTATCTGTTCTTATTTTTTTTTAAAAAAGAATTATATTATACAGTAAAGAAAAAAAAATATGTTCTATAGAATTTAATTTATTTTTGATGTTAGAATCGAAGATTTAAAAAATAACCGCTTACCGATATCCGTTCTAATTTCGTAAGAAAAATCGATCACATCTTATCTATTTTAAATATAACTTCATATGCCAATCAAACTGATGAATGTTTTTAAAAAATAGTCTCTCATAATATTATAATAGTTGCAAATTGTCAGATATTTATTTTATTTTCCTATTTCATTACTTACTAATATCTAATTTCACAATGAAAAAGAAATTCAGGTGTCTTAACTTTTTTAATATTGGCTGAAATTTTCAAGACAAATTTGACACATAAATATAAAATAATGCTTATTATGTTGAAGGAAATGAGAAATTATATGATCTCTAAGCAATATAATGACAATTATATGATATGGTTCAAATACTTTGTGAATAAATAGATGTCCCAATTTCATCTGTATCTGAATCGAAGTTCAATTCTAAATGCTTTGTTTGATTCAAGCGTGGTAATTTAGTTGGAAAAGCAGATCAATTCTTTGAATTGGGGTTTTCAAGATCTTTGTTATTCTTTTGATACGAGCATTTGAGAGATAAAACTAAAATTTTTGTAAAAAATAAGTTTATATTACTTTTTTTAACGCTAGGAACTATTACCATTTCTGGTAGAAGAATTATCAAATGTTTTTAAAGATAATGAAAAGTATTTCTGAGTTAACCATGAATATCACAAAATGATAATTTGTAGCAAAAATAATCATTGCTTAAATTCTACATCCAAAATGGCAATAATCATATCATCGGATAAATTTAACTTTTGAAAAACTGCTACAGCTATCTAATCGATGCATAATTGTTAATCAGTTTCATACAAATTATTTCCATAATAGCAATGTTTATTCCATACCTGTAAATATTGGTTCCCTAATTTACCGAATTTAATGAATATGACTTTCTGACAATTAAATAGGCCGAAATTTCTGATTTGATTAGAAAATGAAATTGACTAATTTACGACTAAAATGAGCAGGCTTTCTACATTAAGCAATACCGCATAATTTAATAAACATAAATATTACATTAATTTCGGCTTTCAATTAAGCAATTTATTACAGAAACACTTGCAAAAATACACCGATTAATATGACCGGAGAATATACATTATAAATCGCGGAAATGAGAAATTACCCATTCCTAACTCAAGCGGAATAAATTCTTCTGGACCTTATGCCAAAACAATTGTATGTTCCTTCCAAAACTCGGAGATTCATTGATGTTTGTCATGATTAAACCTCATTAGATGTGACTTGCCGGCTGTTACCCCAGGCGAATAAATTACACCGAAATCAATGAAACAGCCCAAACTGTTTGTCTGGTTTGCATCAAAGGCTTGAGCGTTGATTTAACTCTGAATAAATCATTCGTAGAAGCGAGAGAAATTCTAGATATGGAGTCGTTAAAGCTGGAAACTGAATTATTTTGAATTAAATTAATTTATCGAATTGAACGCGGCCATTTGATGAGGAGCGACGCTCTGACCCAGAATAAAACAAAAGCGTGGTCCTATCATTTGCATAGGATTGTTCTACGCAACTGCGCCCCGCCATTCTTTTTTAGGGTTAACATTCAAACATTTATTGACCCCGAAAGCAGTTTCTAGGATTTTCTGGAAATGCATAAAGTAAATATAGTTTATTAGGTGAGAGATCTGAAATTTACTACACTGTAAATATGCATTGCATTTTGGACATATCCATAAAGGCTAGCTAATGCAACCGTGACATCTGTAGCGTGATCTGTTTTTGAAATTCAGTTCCAAGTCTCTCTTATCTTTCAGTAGGGTAATTACCGAATTAATGATGCATGAATGAACTGATGCAGATGATGCGTTGTTAGGAATAGTACGCTTCAATGATTTTCGAATTTTATTTGGCTTTTCTATAGACTATCTAATGGCACGTCAAATGTGATCCCCTTTCATAATTCCATTCTTTTATTAACAATAATATAAACTCTTCAAAATAGATGTCCATTTATCATAAAACCACATTTGGGTTTCTGTTAATTATGTTTTGTCCTCTTTGCATTTATCTATTTATTAGAATCATATATTACACAAGTAATTTCAAGGTATTTACAGAAATAAATTGAAGAAAATTCTACCTAACTAATCTAGATCGAAATTCAGATAGACTACTTGTTGAATGATGCAATTGTTGACTATTTGTTAATGATGTCAGATTTTATATAGAAGGTATTCATAAAATTTGATAGATATAATGCTTTCATTATAACACTCTGTTATATTGGAATTTAAGTTTCAACTATGTTTCAGAAGTAATTTTCGAATTCGATATGCAAATGGGCTACTGAATTTAAAAAACTGAACCGTAGAGTTTTTTTTTTATCACCGTTTTCAATGGCGAATTTCAAACTTGGCAGAATAGTCAATTTTCGATCGCTGCAAGCATGTCGATTAAATTGGCACGTCTTATTTTCCTAGTTGCCAAAAAAATAAGTTTGCAAAAAGTACATATTCTATTAATTATAAAATTTTCGGATGATATTAACATTTAGTCAAGTATAAGTGGTCTGGTTCTTTTATGTGTCATTAGTTCATTTAATTACTAGAATATTTCTAAACACCATACATCTATTTCAATAATATTTTGTACGGACGTGGATGCTGGGAAGTCTGGTGTAATAAATAAAAAGAAATATATTTTCTGAAAATTAATAAAATAAAAACATGATTAACTTAAAATAAGTCATTAATAAAATATATTAAAAATGTTAAGTTAAATTTATCATCTTTTGAAACGGGAGGCCTCATAATATATAATATCGCAAAATACTGACATCCACGACTGCCAGTTTGGTTCACAGTAGTTAACTAAGGTCATCTCAGCGTCTCATGGAATTCCATCATGCTAAATTCATGCCATAAGTTAATTTTCCCCAACTATTATACTCGAATGCCATGCAACGCGCTCTCAAGCATGAAAAGTTTATTTGAAAGTATGCTAGAAAGTTTTTGGGAAACAATTTCCGATGTTTATTTTTTCTGTTGGTGGATCATCATTTATTTCAATTCGATTTTAGTAATTAATTTTAGTTTGAATGTTCGTGGACATAAAGGATACACGAGATCTCACCACAAGGAAATAAAACATCTAATGTTAATGCGTATTTGCATCTAAAATATGGTACAAATTACGTTTAAAAAAATTTAAGCACTCTGCCAATGTGCATGATATTCTACAACAATTTTCATTAATTAATTTGTCACAATTGGATCTGAGATATTGTTAATAGAATAAGAACCCATCTAGACAAGTACATCATCTAGCTAATCATAAAAGAGGCATAATTTTTTTTTTTATTCCAGCTTAATGTCAATTGCATAAAAACATCTTCCAATATTTCCATCTGTTCCAAACACATTATTAATTTCTTGAAAACTATTTACTAAATTTTCTCCTCATGTAAGGTTCGTTTTCAAATATATATAACGGTAATGCGCTGGTTTGACAATTTTCTGAATTTTTCAGAAATGAATAAAAGCAAAGCCTGCCATTAGATGCGTGATCTGCCATTTTTTGTCCAATGCATTTGTATAATATATGTATTTGTGGACCAATATTGCACTAAACTCACATGCGTAGCGATGATATCGTGCTATGGCATAAAACTCAAGTTCAAATTATATTTAACTAGAATAATCTCGAAAATAATAATACACAGCAACTGAATAATATTGAAGAGTTATTACCAAGCAATTTATTCCAAGTCGTTTTAATGATACTGGAAATTGATTTCCTCGTGTTCTGATGTAAACTGACGGTAAAACCTGCCTGACCAATTTTATGACTCATTCGGCACGAATGTATAATAAACTGGCAGAAAATAATCTAATGGCAGCAAAATCTATGTTTATGTGGGATTCAACTTTAGTCAGTTAAAAGATATTACATATCCCATTAGGCTCTTGTAAATCTTAATTTAATAATTGCAAGAAGTTTTTTATTTTTATGTTCGTTACATCAACAAAGTAGCAGATGTAATATTGATGTAGCTTGCAATTTGAATGTAGAAAGAAATAAGTTAATCATAAAAAAATGAGTAAATATAAATACTATTTTTATTTTACTTGTTCTTCAACAAGCTGTTGTAGGATAGGTGAAATATTTTTGCATTTTATGAGAAAAATCTTCGAATTAGTTTAATTCAGTTCAGAGTGCATATTTTTCCTTTTTTTTTGTTTTGACCCAAGGTTATCTACATAAAACAAAGCAGACAAGGTGAAGTTTTCCATCATTGCAAAGGTGATACCCAGAGGTACAAAATCCAAGCACATAATGTTTTGTTTATCAAATGGATATTACATTTATCAGCGAGTCATGTCAAAACAATGATCTGCTTATTAGTGAGGAAGAAAATACGTAATATAAAATAATTAAGGTCTTTAATGTGAAACCGCAAATTTTCCTTCTCGAAGCTTATATTAGGATAAAAAAGAAATAAAACATAAGTTACTGAACATACACAATTTCCCTATACATAGAATAACTGATTTTAAAAAAACACACAATAAAAACTCTATCTGCCCCATTTTGTTTTCGATTATTTGAAATCAGTCCATGATACAATACATCGGTCAAAATGCTGTCAGAATTCCAATTTAACATTTATTATAATAATAAAAAAATCTTTGTCTGCTCTTTTATATACATTAAAGTATTGCTTTTAATCCTATTTTGATTTTTTTTACAGGTTAACTCTTTGCATGAGGCTATTTTTGGACTTCTTAATTTGGAAACATGGTAAAATAAAAAGGAAAACATACTTAGGACAGCATGCCAAACTTCTCCATAGAAACATGATAACCTTTGATTAAATAAATAATTAATTTAATTGCAAGGATTATTTCAGAAAGGCCTTCTGTATAATAATTTACTAAAGACTATAGCGCTCTGATTCCTAAAGTCGAGATTTAAGCACACGATCATTGTAGTTCTTGATAACTCCACGCTTTCAAACCTCTTATAGGATGCTTTAATTTTTCTCTTATTTTGGTTAATTAAATTAGTTAATTTAATTCTCGGGATTATTGTGGGGAACGCTTGTATAATAATTTTGTAACATGTTTTAAATCAGCTACTAAATATTGGTTACCTAGTTACTATTTTTTTTTTGGAAAGACCGCATAGAGGTAGAAAAAAAATCTAAGATTTATCTGACATCATCGTTTAAATTTAAAGTAAACTTCAACTAGAATTATAAATTTTATCAGTTTTCACCTATACTTTTCAGTTATAATTATTTTGAAACTGTATTTCAGTAAAATCCAGTTCAAAAAATAAAACACAACACATTTTTTTCGCTTTCAAACTTCCTGTGAAGGCATTATTTATTACAATATTCATAGAAATTTTTTCCGAAATGAAATTGAAGAGCATGAAAAAAGTACGAAAGCCATTCAGTGTCGAAAAAAAGCGAAACACATTACTTCAAATACAGTATAATTCAAATTATCCCAACTCCAATTATTGGATCGATTTGAATTGGAATAAAATTTCTCCAGTTGAAGCGAGTAAAAACAGAAAAACAGTTTGGCTGTTTTGTTTTATCAGTGATATATTATGGAGTAAGCAAATATACAAAACGTAAACCACATCGCACTTAAAGGTTTTTAATTAATAATTCGTTAATTATTAGCAAATTAAAATCTTTTTTTCACCATTAATCAGAATTATATTAATTCTGAAAAAAATACATAACATTTTTATCGATTGAAGTTATTGAGTCGTCTATCCGAAACAGGCTCTAAGTTTAGTTATGCTATAGGAACTGGAAGAGGTTAAGCACCAGTTTTTCGCATTTAAATAAAAAATTATCATTCTGAGAAAACAATTTTAGAACAAGAAGTTGTAAGTATTAGGAGGATCTAAGAGATAAACTATGGAGCGTTATGAAAAAAATTAATAAATAAAATAAAATTAAATTATAAAATAAAAAATATAAATTTTATAATTTATTAATTAATTTATAATTTTATAATTAAATTATAAAAATAAATTAAATTAAATTAAATACAAAATATTATTTTCAATTTTCAATAATTTTCAATAATTATTATTTTTCATTTTTTAAGAAAATTCAGCAAAATTTTATGAATTTCAGTGACGTAAGTGTTACATAAAAGCAAGTAAAGGGTAAAAATTCAAGATCAATATCTTCATTATATTTTGAATTTTTTCTGAATTATTTATAATTTATGTATTTCTGACTTATTTTTGTTGAAAAAACATTGAAAAATACTACTAAGTAATTTTCTATCAGTTAGAATTCGTAACAAAACAAAAAAATTTCTACTAAAATTTTTTTGCACATTTCGGATTATAATGGTAAATTTTCTAAAAAATATTTTGCCTTAATTATTCAGCTTGAATTTATTTTTCATGACAGTTATATTCGTTACTCGACGTTTTTTGACAATCATTTATCACAAAATAAGACATTCCTTCTTTTTAAATTTAATTTTCACCATTTTTTTTAAATCGATCATTATGATAACATTTGAAATCGTAGAATAACATATTTAAAAAAAGTGATTTTTGTGCCCACGAATTTGGACACATAGAGAAATATTTAAAAGAATTTCTTATCGACTGTTTTTCTTTTCTTCAAATAAGCCGCATGTTTGAAAAAGTAATATACTTATTTTCCTCCTGCAGAAATTTCTACCAGTAATTTCTTTCTTTATAACACGTGCTTAAGTGGAATTACAAAAATTTCTCTGAAATAATGTATCTATTCAAATTAACACTTTTGAAAAATGCACTCCAGTCATAGGATTTAACATTCGACAGCTTATCTTAAAAGTCTTTTTTAATACTTAGATTTTTTTCTCAAATTAACTGTGTTTTTTTATTTAAAAGCAAAAAAAAAAAAAAAAGAATCCCTTCTGAATTTTTATTTTTCATTCTTTATCCGGTAACATATCTGAGTGCAAACTTGGGGTCCTGTTTCGAAAAATCAACTCACCTACTTAAACAAATAAAAAAAAATTTATGCATTTTTTCCGCATTTTCATATTTCCATGAAAATTCGAGCGGATTACTTTTATTCCTTCTCCAATTATCTGAACATTCGATTATTTGGATTGGGTTTGATCTGATTTAGTAAAAGATAACTTAGGCGGTACTGTAATGGCTGTTTTAAAAAACTGTTTATGAAATGATGGGTGTCAAACATAATAACTGATCTGAAGATACTATTCTTTATGAGAGATGAAAGTAAAAACTTAATTTTGGACCGGCGTCCTGGCATTGGGGTAGAGCGTCTTCCCCGTGATCTGGGCGTCCTGGGTTCAAGTCCCAGTTCGGGCTTGGTTTTTCTTCATCTGTTCTATCTGTGAGATGTGTGAATGTGCCCCCCTGTAAAAAGGGGTTGTGCAGGCGAATGTGATGCGTGATTAGCTAAGATGTACTTTTGGCCCTAGTTGGCGCTACTAAAACAAGAGACGCTCCTTTGGCTTAAAATCGCTGACTTCGTGAGCGAGCTTGTCAATGGCAAGTGCCATTAGAAACAACAACAACTTAATTTTGGATATTTCACAATCTCCACTTGCCCTGCAATTGATTAATTTCAGAGCAATGCCATTTCAAAATCGATTATCAATTCAAAAAATTCTCAGAATTAACGTGGCATGGAGCTGAAAGTGGAATATCTAATCTTTTCGAATTTCTGTTATTCCAGGTTAGTGAAGATGCTTTAGGTGCTTGGAAGAATTAGGGGTTGAAGGGTTATCTTACAAGGTGGGGAGATTTTCAGATACTTGGAAAAATGCGAAACAGGAAGATGCTTTAGATGCTTGGAAGGAGGAGGGGGAGGGGGCTTGCAAGGTAATCCTGTAAGGTGAGACGATGTTTGGAAGGAAGGGGGTGGGGCTTATTTAGGTGATTGGATGGAAAGTGGTGGGCTTGCAGGGTAATCTTTCAAAATGAGAAGATGCTTTAGATGCTTCGAAGGAAGGGAAGGGTGGGATTACAGGTAATCTTGCAAAAGGAGAAGATACTTTAGATGCTCGGAAAGAAGAAGGAACTTGAAGAGTAATCTTGCATGGTGAGAAGATGCTTTATATACTTGGAAGGAAGGGTGGGATTGCAGGGTAATCTTGAAAAATAAGAAGATGCTTTTTGGAAGGAAGGGAAGGGTGGGAATACAGGTAATCTTGCAAAAGGAGAAGATGCTTTAGATGCTCGGAAAGAAGAAGGAACTTTCCGAATAATCTTGCATGGTGAGAAGATGCTTTATATACTTGGAAGGAAGGGTGGGATTGCAGGATAATCTTGCAAGGTATTTGTGAAGGGCTAAGAGTAAACCAGTGCCATTGTTCGATTGCTAGGATATGAAGTAATCGCAAATGATATTTAAAAGGCAAAACACAACAGATAAATTCTACAAAAACATTCTCTTATTTCTTACCTTCATGAAAATTGTACTTATGATGTATATCCAAGTTCCACCCTCCAATATCGGATACACTCATATCATGACCACTGACTTGAGTTGTTTGGACTTCCCAAATAATTTTAGGACAGGACTTGTATTCGTATCCAACATACACTGAAAAGTAAAGACATAATTAGATCAAAAGATGAAGAATAAGAAATATGAATTGTATTAACTAAACCAGAAGAATGTGAACTTTGAAACTTCATTAATTTTTTAAAGCAAATTCTTGAAGACACAAAAATATTAATTAGTATGACTAATACGGCATAAAGTTTTCATAATAAAAATTGTCCATCAAGAAAATCAGAAGCACTATTTTTCTCCATGGAAAAGCAATCGTGTTCAACACATACAAAGCATTTTCGGTTAAGTAGTGTTTTAGAACATGGCATGAAATCTCTCTATGAATATGTAAGTGTTAGCATTGCTAAACCAGATTTATTGGATTTATTTATTCAAGAAATAAATCGATTTACATAAAAAAAATAAAAATATATATTAATATTAGAAACCATTCGAATCGTTCCACATAAATGTGAAATTTAAATTTTAAATTGTGTTTACCACAAATTTAAAGTTGCGAATGGAAAAATTACCAAAATAACTTGCAATTTAAACTATACTAGGGGGCTCCGCCCCCTGCTCACTTATACTCGCCAAATCACAGGAACTACTAATGCGGTTCCTTTCGGATCGCTTCGCGATCCAAGCTCGCTTCGCTCGCTCGCCTAAACCTCTACTCTACTAAAGCTCTACTAAACCACTTTAGTCTAGCAACAGATATATTCAGGTTCAATTTATTCCAAAATATGATAAAACAATGAAAGAAATAAAAAATGTAAAGCAAAAAGTGCACTCGCAAAAAACAACCAACGCACACAAATATCCTTTGTAATAAATAACTATATACATCCACCAATGAAACAAATTTTAAAAAATTGTGCTTTTCTCACAGATTTTCAAATTTGAGAACTATACCATAGAAACAGAAAAAAATAAATGATATTTATAAAAAACAAAAAACAAATGTACTTTTCTTACATTTGTTTCAAATTTGGAAGCTACACTACAGAAACAGAATAAGAATTTGATATTTACAAAATAATAATAATAATAATAATAATAAATTGTCTGAAAGCAATTATATTCAAATTCAGTCCATTCCAAAATAAGATATAGATAAGTGCATATTGGAAGCTTTTAATTTCCTTTATTCTGTTTTATTTTGTTTCAAAAGTACTTCAGAAGACCGGTAATCAACAGTGTTTAATTTTAAATAACATCAAACTTTAAGAAAATAAATTGAATCGTTTGAAATAATCGGTCGAAAACATGATAAGCCTAACCTCGTTAGCGTGGAAGAAAAAAACCGAAGCCTTACTCATTTGGCCGTGTCAAGTGTTGCCAAACGGCAATTACCAAATTCGGCCTGGTTTTGCTTTCCCGTAAGCGTTATATATATAGATTTTGTACTGATATGTAAAATAGAGAAAAAAAATATAATTTCTTTCCATATGTTAGTTAGGACATATTTGTCATGTGAACAGGGTGATCTAGAATTTCAAAGAGGAATGGTGGAATGATGGAATTTAACATAAGGATTCATTAAAAATATTATGCATTCATAACATATATTTACCAACTCCAACTTGGGGTGGCTACTTATTAATGCATAATGAGACATGATTACTTATAAGACCAAAAAATTAGATATTTAGTTTGATATGCTCTCTTTATATCAAAATTGTAAATCTGGATTCGAAGATTCTAGATGAATCCTAGATTGACAAATATGAATGAAGCGCTTAGTTAAAAATATTATCGTAAAAAAATTCTACCGAATTGAAACTCTGACGGTCGAATAAATTCATTCTTGGACTAAGAATACGTAAGAAGAATAACTTAATCGGATAAGATTATGGCCGAAATAATTTAACTCTTTGCTTGAATGCATCTTCCAATCATTTTAGTGGAGATTATAAAATAAATAAATAAAAATCAATAGAAAAAAAAAGACAAATGTAATACCTTCAATTTTTTAGCATTTTTTTAAAAAAAATTCATTATAATTAGGATATTACAACAAGCAGATTATGATTAGAACATAATTTTTTTTACCTCCGTTAGAGCTAATATTTCCCTGAAATCCCATCTGAAAACTCTTTAATTAGCAGTTTTATTATTTAGGTATTTAATCTCGTATAGCCTGAAGACATTCATTTCATTACCTATCTCTGATGACTAGCTAATTAGAATAATGAGACAACAAAAACGGCGGATTTCTTAATATTAATAAAACCAGACAATGGTTTATGAAAGAAAAAAAAAGAATTTTAAAACCGTTTTCGAATATAATATTAAAAATAAATACTTTCCTAAAACAAAATTAAGATATATTAAGTTTTTTTTTTGTTTAATATCTCATTAGAATGTGAAACGATAATTTTTTTCTGTATTTTCTTTATAATAATCAGACCGAGATTTATATGTAAATTTGCATATATAAGAATATAAAAGTATTTTTAATTATGTTGAATTTCTTATTTCAATATGTCTAAATATTATTTAATGTTATTTAAAGTAAAGAAACAAAGAATTATATTTGTATATTTTTATTTCAACTTTAAGATTTTTTTTTTAATGTACAATATATATATTTGTAAATAGATAAATTTTAAAAGATTCTATATGCATATATATAGATATTTTTAATATTAGATATATTGTTTTCAAGGGATTTTTATAATGTAGCGAAACAACATATTTAGCTCACGAGAGTACAATATAAATATTTGTAAATGGATAAATTTTCCAAGATTCTACATGCATATAAAGGGATATTTTTAATATTGGATATAATGTTTTCAAGGGGATTTTATATTGTAGCTGAAGAAAATATTTAGCTCAGGAGAGTTCATTTTTCATCAATTTCAATTGAAATCTATTAAATGTTTAGCCTATTTAATATATATTTTCGTTAAATGTTACAATTTATGACAGTGCCATTTGTGTCATACTTTCTTACTTATTACTGATTAAGAATAAGTTCTTAATTTTATGAGTATTCAAATAAATCACTCTTTTATTAAAATGAAGAAATTATAAATTTTCCTGTAAGCGGAGCGTTATAAAAATAAAATGAAATGCTCTGTAAGGGATCTCGGTTATAAGATTGAAAGTCAGCGATTCTAAATATCATTCCATAATAAACTAACACACTTTTAACAAAGACAATAAACTAACAAAGATAATAAACTAACACACTTTAAACTTTTTGCTACTTAGAAAATGTAATGCAAATGATTCAAAAGTGAAGAAAAGTGGCATGCTAGTTAGAGTATCGTTCTTATCATTTAAATAAGGTTCAAAGCTTTTGAAAGTGAAGAAAGTGGGAACCAGTTCATGAGTTATTCTCGTCATTTAAGTAAGGTTCACAGTAGCCGGGTAGTTCTTTACAGTGTTTCGGAAGTTCAGAAAATTAGATATCATATTTGGGTTTGGGGTTGTTCTCATTATTTTAACAAGGTCTTTTGGAACTTTATTGTGGTTCAGATGTGAAAAAAAATGAAGTAATGGTTCAAATATCGCTTTTTCATTTGAGTAAAGTTAAAAGCTGTAAGTTGGAGATCATGAAAAGTTAATGTTAGCATGTGATTTTCTGTAACTAAGTGAAAAAAAAAAGGAATGACAATGAGCAGGTAATATGCATTGTTGTCGAGCATTTTTTCGATCTAAAATATTTAGCAATTTTTAAATTTTAGAAATTATCCAAGAATTAGAGTGATCACATGTATTATAGGAAACCAAAGAACATTTTAAATTTCTTAAAATGTTCTCAGAACAGATATTCTGTCATTAGCATTTTTTTTTTCTCATCATGAATTTTAGGGACAACTTATGATCCTTGTAATGTTGTCAGATAAAATCATCAATTTCTGTTATAAAAAAAATAAAATTTTATATATTTTTCATTTATTTTCTACTCCTTAGACTTTAATTTATAATTTATGTTATCAATATGATTGAATTCAATATTTACATTGCCAAATATCTTAGAATTAAAAATTAATTAAATTATTGATTCACCGGGAATTAATTTTCAATAACACATAAATAAGTGCATCATCATCTAGGATTCACTGGGGTAAAAATGTTTCAAAAACTAGCTTATCTGGAACTGATTGCAAATTCTATTGTAGAATTTTACTTTTACAAACATAAAAAAATCAAGTTAAATTAGAGTATATAACGAGCAAAAGTTTCTCCATTTACTAAATATACCTTGCACTCTCCAGTGGATCCCAGCTCATGTTGGAATTGAGGGGAACGAATGTGCAGAAGCCCTTGCAAAGGAAGCACGCGACGAAGACCAACCTCGAGTAGTAGTCACCTGTGCAAATGCGAATGCTGCCGCCGGGCGAAGGATCTACAACCAGCATCTTAGTAAGGCACCAATCCCCGATCTGAACTGCCCAAGAAATTTTTCCTCTACAATAGCCAGGCTACGTACTGGACATTTCAAAGGCATGAAGATCTCAGGAACCAATATAAAATCCTATCCCATCTGCAAGTACTGTCCCCATTCGCAACTAACTCCAGATCATGTTTTTGGCTGCCAGGTCATTATTGGTTCCCTCTTTCAACTTGGAGCGCCCCCAATCGAAATTCTCCATAGCCATCGGGCTCCAGAACTTGCAGATCTTGTCACCAAGGCTTTTGGAGGACTCTAATCTTTTGCACTAGCACTGTATGCATAGACACGACAACAACAACGAGCAAAAGTGGTTTCCTCAAAACTTTCTCACATACGCTCTAATAAAGATATTATCCCAGAGAACGCCTTGCATGGCACTGGCATAGCTACTGGCACTGAACTAATGGCACTGCACTGAAATACCAACCTTTGAATGTAGCATTTTTACTGAATATATCGTGTGAGCCTTGTTGAGGTTTTTGGGAATTCATCCTGGCATACAGATAATAGTATATGAAAATCTAATTTGCTCTTTAGATGCGTTTTTCTCAACCATTTGAAATAAAAAGACACAGAACTATAATTGTAATCAATAAAACCCATACTAAATTCGATATATTTAAGACATTGCGGTTTTTAGTTATCGCGTTTGCATGTTTGTGAAAGTACAGACCAAGAGACAATTAATCCTTTGTTGGATTTGGCTCAAAATTTGAAATTTGTTTTCACTATAGATTTTAAATCCGCATATTTTATTTTTTCTGTCTAGCTCTATTTGTTTTGTAATTATCATGTTAACCCTTTAAAGGGCCATTTTTTTCTAGTCATATTATGTTTAAACGTTTTTAGGCTTGAAATTAGAATAAGAAAAGGGATTCATTTAGCTTATTAGATACATTTAATTTGATTAATTTATTAATTCGGTTAATTAATAATTAAGTAACAAATCAAGACACATCATTTTGTGTGAGATAAAGAACTGAAGCATCTAAGTTTCTGACTTACTAAAAAAAATTGTCAGAACTGATGCCAACCTACATAATTTCATACAAAGATTGATAAATTTGGTGGGAAGCGTACTTCCCACAGCCCTAGAAAGGATTAACTTATATTTGAATAACTGGACAAAAAGGCTTCTTCTGAACGGAATTCGCTCAAAATTTCACAGAAAGCTACAAATTTTGTACAAAAAACTTCATCTGTCTAATTCAAAGCATTTTTGAATTATCGTGTTCACAGACAGAAAAAACAGACATAGTAACAGAAATGAGTTTCATCTTTTATTACCTCTGATTATAACAGAAATGTATAATTACGTTTAAATTTCATCAATATACATCAAAATGTTTTTTTGCCTTATCTTTATCACAGATATACAGACTAACATTTTTCAAAAATGTGTTTTTTGAACTCAGGAAGATCTAAAACAGGAAAATTCGTCGAAATCTCGAATTCGAATGTTTTGGCGTATGTAGTATACTTTCTGTATACTTTTCTGATATTATATTTCTGTATACTGTATACTACATACGAGAAAGTAAAAACGAGTAAAAGCCCAGCTAAATATTATTGCCTAAAGGTATTTTGAATTTATTTTGTTTCCGAAATATATTATTTTTAGAGAATCTCACAATACTTTTTAATGATAGTGGATTCTTTTCAGGGATGCAAATCAGTTGAAGCTAGCCCATATCTGTTTTTATATTTTTCCTATTCTTGTAGAAAAACCTTCCCTTTCTATTCTAAGTAGCGAAATATTAAAAGCTCTCAGATCTTAAGGAAACTTCACATAGCTTAAAGTCGCGCTTTA
This sequence comes from Argiope bruennichi, assembly GCF_947563725.1. NCBI lineage: Eukaryota > Metazoa > Arthropoda > Arachnida > Araneae > Araneidae > Argiope > Argiope bruennichi. The sequence goes on from NC_079153.1 coordinate 95,657,330, forward strand.
CTTTTAGGTATAAAAGTATCCAGAAAAAAAAAGATTAAAATATTTTGTTGTTTAACCCTTTCTAGGGACGTGGGAAGTAAGCTTCCCACAAAATTTATCAATCTTTGTAGGAATTTATGTAGGTTGGCATAAGTTCTGACAAATTTTTTTAGACAGACAGAAACTTAGATGCTTCAGTTCTTTATCTTACACAAAATGATGTGTCTTGGTTTGTTACTTAATTATTAACTAACCAAATTAATTAATGAATCAAATTAAATTTATCTAATAAGCTAAATGAATTCCTTTTCTTATTCTAATTTCAAGGCTAAAAATATTTTAACATAATATGACTAGAAAAAAATGGCCCTTTAAAGGGTTAAAAAATTTTTTAGAGTGCTACATTATATAAAAAATAATATTTTTTGATTGTTCATATATTTTGCATAAAAAGTATAAAATTTTTTAAATAAAGAATAAATTATAGATTATTTTATAATAAGGAACCAATCACAAATTTCTAAACTTCTATTTTATGATTGAAAATTGCACCAAAGCGTTAGTAGTTCATCGTGCAAACTTAAGCCAAGCCAACTATAAAGTATTCCAAAATAAAGAACTGGTAGTTTAATAATTAGTTTTGAAAATAGAAAAACAGCATTAGAGAATTTTCTGCAGTATAATGTGGGAACAGCTGCAGCTGCAAATTCTTATTTTGGTCTAGGTTTCCTCTGAATCATTGCGTGCAATTTTTCGTGAATATGTAACAGCAAATAGGATTATGAACAGAAAGATTCTCAAAGGAAATGAGAATAATTAAATAATTAAAAGTATTTGCATGGAAATAAGGAATCATTTACCTGAATATTTAAAACTCCAAAGTTTTAAATACTTTAAGGAATATTTTTATTGTTAATATTATTTCATCATCTTCAAGATGTGTATTGTAAGAATCTCTAAACAAAGTTTAGACAAGCGAACGAAAATTATGTCTAAAATTATCATGATATTATCGCCTCCTCCCTTAGTATCATTTTAGAACATGAAAGAAAAGAAACTGTTGTGTAAAGCACTGATAATAACTGAAATTGAAAAATCAGAAATTGTTAAATTTTGACTTATTTTATGCAGTTAAAATGAGTTATTTTTAAACGAAAGATACTGTCCAAAATACTTTTTATTTTCGAATGTGGATTTTACAGGATTTTTTTTAACTGAGTTTGTACAATTTTTCGAATGCTATAAAGCAATTTTCAGATTACGCTGTTATAAAGGGAAGTCAGCCATTTGACTCTCCGACCCGCTACGAAGGCACACGGATTTAAACCATAAAACTGAATGACTGGATCGCCGCAAAAGCAACACAGGGCAACAACAGGCCACGGTAGAACCCTCCCAGAAGGAAGTACGTCCCGTCATCGATGGGAGGAGTCAGATCCCCCACTTATTTGAGTACTCTCCAGGGTGGCGAGATCTAACCACCAAGCCAGAAGCATCTCATCCTCATTTCGAGGTGCCCCCCCCCGGATATTGTTATAAAGGGAATCTAGACACGCTCCAAACTGATATAAACAGTTAACTGTTTCGACCTCTTCGGAAATACGTATCTCAATTGTGTCACAAAAATTTAGCGATGACGAGTATACTCGTCAAACACACAGTATGTGTAATATGAAATTGTATTGTAATGAAATGAGATTTATTTTTTTTTATTTCAATAATCATATTTATATATTTACTGAAATTAACATACATTTATAACATATGTACGAAAATAAACATAAAAACATTTATTATTTTAATTTGGTGTTAGAGAATGGTATTGAGCAAAGCATGGCAAAACTCATAATAATCTTTTATTTATTCCTTTCATTTCGACTTGGCTTCAAAATATTTTAAACATCTTGAAATTTACGAATATGTTGAGGTTTTTACTAAAAATGTAATTCAAACTACAAATTGACAGTACTTATTACTCCTGACGTATAAACTCTTTAAAACGCAAATGCTGTACTTTTCCTATGTCGAGTATACTCGTCAAAAAACCGTTAACCTGAATAAAATTGGGGTTAGTAGAGTCAATCCCCGGACGAATATGAAAAATAAAACAATATCTGACAATTGTTAGTTTGGATCCATTTTTATTAAAAGAAGTGAACAATGGGAAGCGGACAATCAAAGGAATTTGAACAAATTTTTGAAAATGAACTATTGTGATCTAAAACCCTAATTAACATTTGATGATGCACATTTTCGACCAGGATTATACGTAGATGTTGCACAAAGCTGTAAATGTTGAACAGAAGTACAGGGTGGCCATAAAATAAGTAAATTGGTGTGAAGACAATGCTTGGACTCAAATTGGAGCACGTCAACTTCTTGGTTCAGTATAAAGCTCTTTACGATGGTATTTCGGTGCTGAGAGAGTTATCAGTTCATATTTTCAGACGAAATGGCTGCCCAGTTCCTCGAATCTGAGTTCATACCTGAAATCCATAGTGTACGCTGGTGGCGTTTCAATTCTACATGTCTTGAAACAGAACATAAGACGGGTTGTTATGAACATCGAAACTGACAGTTTACAAACAGCAATAAAGAACATTATACACCATACGCAATACGCTGTACAGAAGAAAGGTCAGTATATTGAAAATGTTACAAGACATCCACTGGACCCTAATGTTGATGAATAAAATATTTTTTCTGTGAGTTTCATAAATTTGTACTCTTACAGCGCCAATATTTCCCCTATCGACAACTTTTGGTACTAATTTTTTTTGTTGCTGAATTTATCTTTCATGCCTTTCACAGTCGGTCTATGAAATGTGACTTCATTTCATTCATTCGTTTTAGCTACAGATGCCGCCAAACAGAGAAAATTATTTTTTGGCCACCCTGTATCTGTGCGTTCATGTGCAAGAGTAAATAGTCTACAGAAACACATGTAAAACATTTTCTAATTTCTCGTGATATAGGAAATACTAGACGAATATGGGAATAATTTATCAAATAAATGCACCAGAAACAACAACAACATTATGATTATCGTATTTTAGCAATCGATAACTCAAGAAAATCGAAATATATAATAATTCCAAAATGGTTATCTGATAAACGGAAACACCTGGCGCTTTGCTTCATTTACAAGTAATAAAAACATAAACCACTGAATAACAAACGGCCACAACGGTTACAATCAATAGCATACAATTATGCACAGACTCACCAGCAAACACAATCTATTTTACCAATCCACTCAGATGGGAAGAAAGGATTAGGATAGCATTAAAAATGTATATCTCTTCCCTCTAAAGCCATTTGTGTAAGTGAAAAGAGACGAATTGATTGTGAATTCGAAGAAAAGCCCTTTTCCTAAAGTATCGAGTAAACACCCAACGTGCAGAGGCTGTGCCCCGCATTTGTCAATAATATGTCATTGGGTCTTCGACAAGGATGGCACAGTTGCTCAGAAGCATTATCTTTTCAATCGTCGTGTGTTCTGGAGAGACTGACTGTGTAATTAGGATAAAAGCATTCGACGCATTCCGGTCGATTTTTTTCGATCAACACTTGTGTTTCGTTTTGTTGTTCTTTTTGTTCTGTATTTTTTTAACCGCAACTTTTTCTCCACAAGTGAAAGCAATTTTCCAAAGAAGCAGCATTCAGCTGGATTGAAATGGGTCACGTGTGTTGACACAAAAGCTGTATGGTTTGGAATCGTCTGGGAATGTCAGTTCTATTATGAGCTCCGTTTTACATGATAAAGCTTTATCTCAAAAAATGTCGAGCATTCTAAGAAGTTCTGTGATTGTATGCTCTGATATGGCATGCATTTTTAAAAAAATGCATGTTATATCAAATATGTTTATGAAACATTTTATACCAAAATACTTTATAGATGAGTCTTAAGGTTGAAACGAAATGTTACTTCTATGATGAGCTCTGTTTTACATGATAGTTTTTTACATTTAAATTATTGCGCAGTCTAAGGAGTTTTGCATTCGTATGTTCTCATATGACATGCATTTAAAAAACATGTTATATCAAATAATTCATGAAACATTTTAAACCAAAATGTTTTATAGACGAGTCTTACAGTTGAAACGATGCAAAATAGAAACAGAATTCTATAGAACGGCCTACTTTGAAATGATTTTTGAAGCTTGCAGTTTGCAGAAAATGTTCCAGTCTAAAAATATTAACAAGTTAAAATATGTTTTTGCTTACATCTGTCTCAGAAATATGCGCCTACTTAAAATCTGTTGCATTTCAATAGCGCATAGCACTACACTGACAAGGTTTTTTTTTTCTTTCCTTGCGTCAGTTTTGAAATACAACAGACCGAATTTCTAATCTTGACAAGAATAATCTTCTCAATATGGCACATTATCTATAATTATAAATACATTAAAAACCATTTTCTGATTGATAAGGAAGAAATTTTCTATGATATAATAATGTAAGATGAGAATTATAAAAAAAAAGTCATTTCCACAGAAAGATAGAATTGGTACCGAATAAACATTTACTTATCTGTACAAATTGGTGGTGGGTTAATACAAATATTTTTCCTTCTACTGATTTGGTTTAAAATTAGACACGCATTTACTCTTTAGGTGTTAAAACTGTATGCTAAATTTCATCCAGCTAGCTCTTTATGTTTTGTAGTTATCTTTTTTGCCTGCTCTCGGATATATTTCCTGGAAATGAATTTCGTTCAAAATCGTATACAAATTAAGCCTTAAGCCCACACAACGAATTTCATTCGTCTACCATAAAGCCTTTTAGGATTATTTAGTTCATAAACAGACATATATAACAAAAAAGAGTAATGTATTATGTGGATTCAAGGAGGTTGCGCCAAAGTTTCGCCAAAGATGCGCCAAAGTTTCCAATTCGAATATTTTAACGATAACAATACTTTCTCTTTATGTGTTTCGCATACTAGAAAATAAAAAAAGGTTTTATTTTTTATAATGCCAGCTTATTTGACGAGTATTTTTTTTGAATTTAGTCATTTTTTTTCGTTTTAAATTTCTTTTATTTTATAATTCTCAACGATTTCGACATTTTTTTTTGTTTTAAATTTTTTTAATTTTATAATTTTTAGCCATTTTGACAATTTAAAAAATATTTTTTGTGTGTAATTTTCAATGATTTCATTGTTATATTAAAATACAAACCGTTTAGTTTATTTCATCAAATATTTAATCATGTGATTCCTTTCCATTGTTGAAAGCTAAAGGTTGAACTTTTTCATTATCGACTCAGTTTACACTAAGATAAGAAGTTGAAGTTGCAAAAATGCAACAGACAACATTCAATTAAAGATAGAGTACTTGAGCAATTACTTTTTTAATGAGCGAATAATCTCATAAGAATCGACTACCTTAGGAAGGCCCATGTACATAATAAACAGAAACGGTTAAAGAGCATTCACGGTTAAATTATTAGAATGGCAAAGTTTTAATATCCTCCACAATTTTATCCTTATATATATACTTTGCTGATGGATTGTAAACTTCAAGTTACACATAAGATATTTACATGAAAGCAGACACGATCAATGTTTCTGCCATATCAGCTGGTCGCCAAAGTCGATTACATTCCATTTTGATAATAACAGTGGCAATAATTAATTTCATAATTTTATAATATATCTATGCTCAACTGATTATATACACTATACGCACAATATAAATATTAATTCAACTAAATTTTATTAATGCTGCAGTTTGGCATCAATTTGATTGAATTTCCTTTACTTTACAAAAAACGAAAGGATTTTGATTCAAATCGATTCATTCAATTCGATTAATCGATTATTAAAATAGATAACTATAATATCAAACATTTTATTTTTTCAAGAAGTAAAATTTTATTTAATATTTCTGGATGGAAACAATTTCAAAATTATTTTGCCGTCTGTAATAAGCAATACTATAATTTTACGATATTTAATGTATTCAGAATCATTATTTCTAATTTAAAAAATTCTATTAAATAAGAAAAGATTGAAATTAATTTCCATTACATAAAATCATTACGAGTAGTATTGAATAAGTGCTGCAAACGAAATGTTAAAGGTGCAATAATAGATAAAATATACGTACACCAAAGTGTTTTTTTATATGTTGAACAGTCTGGTAGTTAAAACGACATTAATGTCATTAATTGCGTAAAAAACTGTATTTTAAAACATATTTTAACGCGATTACAAATCGGATATAAAAGTTTTGACCAATAAAGTCATTATAGAAACTTTCTGAATATTAAATTTTGCGGTTTTTTTTATTAACTAATAGAATGTTATAGTTACGAGTTAAAAAAAACTTTGAAATAGTTTAATAGCCTTTTTCATTATTTGTAAAAAGAAAGTTTAATGGATAAATTATTTTATTTGTTTTTCTGTAGAATCCCTTTTTTTCTTTCATTAAAACAAGTTTTTAATGGAGTTTAAATTGAATATCAGTTTTTTTCCTAAATAATATCATGATGAAAACTTTCTGAAAATTAATTTTTTGTGTTTGTTTTAATTAACAAAAAACATTTTCAGTTTAGAATTTGAATAATTTAATAGATTTTTCTTAAAACCATGACAACCAGAAATTCATTGATGAAAATTCCTTTATTATTTTAATAAGGTTACATACTTTTATTTGCTTTTGTAGAGACTAGAATACTTTAATTTTAAATAATTTAAAAATCTCATATTTTTTTATTTAGAAGTTTGGACAAAAATTGGTTATTAGAAATTAAAAAAAAGTTTTTTTAATTTTGAATATTCTTTGCATATAAATATGCTTACATAGTAAAATCAACTCAAAATAATGCTATAATTATGCACATAAAAAAACAACAAAATAAACGGCTTGTATTAACTCATAATATTTATTCTTGTTCTTTTTTATTACCTCCTCGTATATGAAGGAGAAAAAAGTATTGTAACTACCGAAAAATTCATCCTGGAGATTGTGATGAATTTCCATTCCTATACATATTCAAAAGTGCTAGAAACACATTTTTTTAGAATTAGATCTAGCTGCCTATAAACATGACAACACAAAAATGATTTAATCTAGATTGATGAAATTCGGTATGTGTCGTTTTATATTAAATTTGCGGATTAGAATGAAGTATAATACTTTGAAGAAAATGCATTTTGTCTGCTTGTCCAAGAGTAAATGAACACCATAGCTGCAAAGCAATAAATAGCTAGATGGGCGCAATTTGGTCCACAGTTTTATCATCTAATGTATAGATGCGTATTGAATTTTAAACCAAGTTCTTCATTGGGTTAACTGTCTATCTGTCTATATATTCGTAAGTATGCAAACAAGATAATTCAGAAATTCAACTATTTAGTAAAAAAAATGATCTACCATGTTATTAAAATTATAATTCTGTGTGTCAAATTTCAGTTTTCAATCAATCGACAAAAAAAAAAAAAAAAGAGTCCAAAATGCATATTTGTTTTTTTTCCACAATATAATGAGCTTTGAAACGTTCTTGCTTGGGACTTTGAAAATAAAAATCTGAGCAATCGTGCCGTTTATAGCCTTGCCAGAAGTCTACAGTTTTAAAACAGATATAAAAGAATAACGCCTTTATGAGGGATGATGTAAAGAAGTTTCGGGGAGGGGGGGGACTTTTTCGCAAGTACTGAAAAAAAATATTCAATGGTATTTGAAAGTGAATTACATAACGCATTTGAAGCATATCACGGAAGCTTTAATTGACTCCAAAACTTCAATAAAGATAAAATATTTACATTTTGCCCTGATTTTAATATTATGAGAACATTTTAACTAATATATAAAGAATAAAATTTCTTGTCAGAATACGTGCTCGTATTTTATTGTACATGTATCGAAGTTTCTTTCTTAATTTCTTTAAGTTGGCAATGTGTGGAATGAAAGTGTAAACAACGAATTCCCAAGTGAAATTTCAAATATATATATGAATCATTAATTCATTTCACAAGATTTATGCAGTAGAATATATTTATTGTAGACGAAAAGAAATACAACCTCATAGGATAACAAATTTAATTTTGGCGTTATGCTTTAGCAATTACATAAAGCATAATATTCGAATTCTCTTAATTTAATTTACTGTATATGTCTTGCTCAGTGCCAAAAAACTTTGATAAAAATAAAAATTGACATAATAACCAAAAATAAAGTCTATTCATAGATTCATATATATTTATGCAAAAAAAAAATATTAATAAATGATACGAGAGGATTTAAACATTAAATAGTTCTGATGTAAAAAAACTTACTTCTATGCCAAGAAGTGACGTAATATATATTCCAAATTAGCTTGAATAACAAATGAAATATGCTTTCTTAGTTTATTATCGTTTTCCTTTTTTTTTATCACAAAACTATTCACTACCAGTAAAAAAAAAATGAATCCGCTAAATATATTTATTTCAGACTATACATCTTCGGAATTTTCGAAGACATCCAAATGAATCCCATTTTTCAGCTTATTTATATTCAAACCGATGAAAAACATACGCCAAAAGTGATTGCACAGCAGAGACGCAGACGATTTTTCTCGTTGCCACATTAATGATGAGTAATTTAGCCGTCTCGCCGAATGGCAGAAGTGAAAGTGACTGTATTCATCTTTTTATTCTGGCGGAAGAAGCAAAAGCTATAAGCAGGTCGAACAAAGGACTTGAAGAGTTCCAGACAAGTGGAAGTGGTTTGAAGTATGAGAGAGCTATCGTACAACTTCTTTCATGGATCATTTTTGATCCATTGGGAACTTTAACTTATTGAGGGGAGAATATTTAAAATAGTCCCCCGTTCTTTGCATTTTGAAATGTTGCTTGAGTAACAAAAGGATATTCAAGAAAATAGCATAAAAAGAAAATGAGGCTGAATGGTCCCAAATGTAAGGAACATTAAATAAAGTTCTCGTATTTTTTTTTGAATAAAGAATGTTTTCATAAGTGCTGCCAGCTATAAATGTTTTGCTTTAAAATGTCAAACTATTCAAATTGGATTGATAGTTTTTTTATTGTATTATCTACATCAAAATATAAGTTTGGAATGAATGCTAACACATTAAACTTTTTTTATAAGGAAGAAATTTCATTAAAAATGATGTGATCATTACCTATTTTTTCGCATATGAAGATATAAATCATAGATTAATAAATATTAATGACTCATATATTAATGGTATCTCCAACAAGTCTGAGACATAAGATGTTTTTAAGAAATAAAAATAGTTAGGCATTTTTCTATCTAATTTGTCGAATTTATTTACCAGGAAAATAAGGCAATCGTTTGGGAAGAATTGCTTTTCCATTTATTTGATATGCCCGATAAGAGTTTACAACAATGGTCTAAGAATAGTGACGTTATAACAACAGGCCACACTAATAGGACCTTCTTAAAACAAACTAATAATTTTTACATGTCAAATCATTTTTAACTTAGCATGTTAAATTTATTTGAAGTTAAGATTTTTATTTTAGTAAACTTTGTGAAAATGTATATGGGTTTATCTATTTATTTATTTATTATGATTAGGGATTGCAATACCGGACCAAAATTTAAATACCGGTATTCGGTATTTTTTAGATCTTAATACCGGGATACCGGTTTTAATACCGGTATTAGAAAGTTTAGAAAAAGAAAGAAAACAAGGTGTTTCTTTGTTTTATTTGCCAGTTTTATAAGAGAGTGTAATATCACAAAAAATAATATGGAACTTATAAATTATAACAGTATATAAAGAATCACAAAAAAGTAAAGAAACAACTTATTTATTTAAATCACAAAAAAGTGTAAATATCACTATTCAGTCTATGGTACTATTACAAATTTTTGAAATGTGATCTTAAAAAACATAATGCATCAGTTGTACTGTCATTAAGCCTGAAAAGTAATTTTGTGTAAAAATGACCAGCTGTCGAAAGCGCTCTTTCGGCATCTACGTCTACGTTCTTCAGATAGTGATTTGTGCTGTTCTTTCATGATTGCAACATGAAATTTATTGTTGCATTAGCTGTTAATAAATTAGAATCTCTCCGACATAATGCCTCAATAGTCAGTTTTATTGGAAGTAGAGCTGATATAGTTCTGGATATTAAGACGAATTCACTGTCTGAAAAAATTAATTTGAAGGTTTAAGTCGATTATTGCTTTTTGGATTGGATTTCTAAATTTCAAAAACCGTTCCATCATTAGGAGTAAAGTGTTCCAACGTGTCTTAGAATATATTATTAACATATATTCTGTTTTATTTTCAGTTAGTATATATTTTTTAATATGGAATTTTTTGTAGGGGAATGTTTAAATATCTTAACAATTTTTCGAACTTTATAAATTATAGAAAGCAATTCTTGATGGGTTAATATTTCATCCTCATTAGCAATATCTTCTTCCACAATTACATTGTCATTATCTTCATTGTCAATATCACTGTCACTCTTACTCTCTTCAATGTAGGAATCCGAAGTTTCTGTATCCACAATATTTGGATTCTTCTGTTCTTTATTTTTTTGGTATAATATATCTATTACTCCTAATTGAATTCCATGTTCATAGCACCATTGCTGATTTGCACCCATCAACTTTCCAAATTTTTTCATAACTGTTGCTCTATTAGTCGTTATAGATACAATATCTTCTTTCAGGAATAATCCATGTTTCGCTAATTTAGATTTAAGCCATTAATTAGCTAATTAATTTCGCCAGGAGGGGAGACATAAAAACAAAAACGTATACTATTTTGCTATGGTGGCGATCCCTGAACGTATACTGGAGACAATTAAAAAAAATTCTAGTAAATACCGAAAAACCGGTATTTAAACTTGTGAATACCGGTATTACGAAATTGTAAAATGGCTCAAAATACCGGTATTCGGTATCCCGGTATTGCAATCCCTAATTATGATCCATGATTATGCGGAATTCATAATTTTATTATTTAAGCAAGTGGTTGATATTTATAAATACTCTAATAAAAAGCGAATACTAATGTCATTGTAATTATATATTACAATGACATTAGTATTCGCTTATATATTTTTTATATTTATTTATGTAGAAACTATGCTAATGACTGTATATAATCAATTCTTTTTAAAATGATAGACTTTAAATTTTTTTTTTAAATTTTGAAAGGTGATTTTTAATTTGTCTGATTTTACAATAATACTTGCAAAAATAAACGAGCTTGATTTTTCTAAATTCAGCATTTTATTTTTTTTAATATACATATTATTTATTTATTATATTCATTTTTTACTGACTGTGTCGTGTTATTATTGTTGAGTGCTTAGGCGATTAATTCCTAGCATGAGGTTAGTAGTATACGAAAATCGAATTTGTGTTTTAGACACTTTTTCGCAACCTATTTAAACAAAAAGTTGATACAAAACTGCAGTTATATTCATAAATTCCCATGCCTAATTTGATATATTTAAGTCATTGCATTTTTGAACTATCGCTTTTACATGTTCCTGAAAGTACAAACTGGCAGACAATTCGTTGTTGGATGTTTCTGAAACTTTGACAGATGTTTGCATTATAGATATTAAATATGTGTACCGAATCTTATCTATCTAGCTCTCTTTGCTTTGTAGTTATTGTGTTAACTTATATTCGGACAGACGAACTTCCACTAAATAGATTGTATACAAAATTTGATAGAAAACTGCAAATTTGGTATAAAGGCCGTATACCAAATTTCAACTCCCTAGCTCAAATCCTTTTTGAGTTATCTTTGTCACAGGCAGATAGACGGAAGGGCAGTTTCCAAAAATGCGTTTTTCGAACTCAGAATGGTCTACTTGGAATGGAACATGGAGAGTCGTCAGATTCTCGAGTTGAATTTTTTGACGATTGCTATACTTTATCTATTCTACGCAAACGAGAAGTAAAGAACAGCAAAAACTCACCTGTTGCAGTAGCGACTCCATAAACTTTCTGTCTGTAAACGTTTCTCCTGTTCCACGCATACGTATACTTCACCGCCGGATCCGCTTCGAAGAGCTTTTCAAATAGGATTCCTTCTATAGATATTCGCAGATGGATCAGTGTGAGGTCTGCGGGGATGGTGTCTGGGGTCAGCTGAAGCTGAATGGTGGACAAATAGCCACCTGCTCTGCTACTGTGGTACACAAGATGAAGATCTGTACCAGGAATCAAGAGGCTCTCTTGTATTACCTGAAATGAGACAGTAAATGTTATCAAATGAAGATTTATATTAAAATGGGTTGAAAGTTCGACTCGATGATTTGATAAAAATAAATTAATTTTAAGCTGCAAATTTTATTCTCAGGTTCTTGTTGGAAAAAATTCCCCATTTTAAAATGAATATGCTTGTATGTTGGCTTACTGTTTGTAATCTGCGACATGCCTCAATAAAACGTTCAAAATGCTCAAAAAAAAAAAAAAAAATCGTCGGTCTTAGAGCTAGAAGAGGGGTTTGCGAAATTTTAATTTGATTTTAAAATAAAAATTAATTGAAGTTTTAACATTTTTCCCCCTGAATAACTTTGAGTCATGTTATTGTATAAAAACAATTTAAAATTCATAGCATTCTTTTAACGATATTACTTTAATCCCCTTACAATTTGTTTTGAGGTTGCAGAATTTTATTAAGAGAACCAAAAATAAAGTGTTATTTTAAGTACATGAGGAAGTGGAAGAGAGAATACACCCTCAAGTTTATTTTATATTTTAAGTAATATTAGTTTTGAAACTAGTAATGGAGACTATTTGTATCATGTAACAACAAAACTGTTCGTGCCATTTCACATTTAATTGCCCATTCTCTTTTGCATTATGGCACAATCATATTTCTCAATGTTCTTTCAAAATAAGCAGCAGATTTCAAAATTATATTAATTGCATTCATTTATAAGCGGTATGTGAAAATAAGCTAATATCCATAGCATCTGATAATTGTTTATGTTTGATTCGTATATTTCAATACTATTTTTAATTGAAAACTTTCTCTTCATTATAGCAACAATAATGTGCTCACAAAAATATATTTAATATTATTATAATAGCGTATGTATAATCACAGTAAGTGTAGAAATAAAATGTGTTGTAGTAAAACAAATTTTTTTTAAAATTTTTTTTTTTAAATAGAGTAAAAATTTGTGCAAAAATAAAATTGGTACTGCTGAAAAGTCAATATTTTGGGATATGAAAAAGACTCTTGTGAAATAATACAGACCAAAGTTATTAAAAGAGCTTAAATATCTAATCATAATCTTGTAAATCTTTCCTTAATGAGCATTACTCAAGAAACAACTATGTACCAAATTTCGAAACATTAGGTCCAACGATTTGCTTCGTAATACATTTTGAAAAATTTTCGTACCATGCATATCGCAATTTACAGAATTTGTAAATTATGATGTTAAAGAAAGACAGATTTTTTTGTGGAAAAATGCTGCGACGGTTTAAATTCCAGCTGATGTTTACTGCCTTGTTTGATTTTTGAGATCTGTGTCTTATCTGAAAGTTTTTGGTCTATTAATCTATTATAATAGACTGAAATGGGTGTCGTCATTAAGTCTGTTTCAGTATACTGGAATAAAATATTTTTGTACAAAATTCAAAGTCATTAGACTCAGTCATTTTTAAAATGATCCGAAATTTCATCCCTTTTGGAAAGTCAATTTTTAACGTTTTTTCCTTGTCCACAAGAACACGCATCCAACTGTTAAGCATTTAACTGTTTTCTAGTTTTATATTAAAACCTTAAATAATTTTTAGCTTATGATTAAGAAAAAACTGAATGTTGACGATTTAGAAAAACTAAAACACTACTAAAGAAAAAAAATGATGTTCCGTGCCAAACATCAAGTTTTTTGCTTCTTAAAGTCAAAACAGTTGGAGTGATCTTCCCAAAACTTAATCGCATATTCTCTAATAAAATTGCCATGCCAGAGAACGTCTCACATGACATTAGTTACAAAACATTAACTTTTGGCGAAAATTTAGCATTTTCCCTGAATTTATCATGCCATCCTTGGCACGTTATTGGCGATTAATCGCTGACATCCATTAATAGTAAGCGAAAATCAAATTTGTGTCTTAGTCACATTTTTCTGAAGCAATTGAAACCAAAATTTGACGCAAAACTGCACTTGTAATCACAAAATCCCATACCAAATTTCATATATTTAAGTCATTCTATTTTTGAATTATAATGTTTACATGTTTCTGAAAGTACAGACCGACAGACTGCCAACCCGTCATTGGATTTGGATCAAAGTTCGACAAGTGTCTGTGCTATAGATATTAAATTTGTGTATCGAATTTTATCTATGTAGCTCTCTTCATTTTGTAATTATCGTGTTAACCCTTTAAAGGGCCATTTTTTTCTAGTCATATTATGTTAAAATATTTTTAGGCTTGAAATTAGAATAAGAAAAGGGATTCATTTAGCTTATTAGATAAATTTAATTTGATTAATTAATTAATTTGGTTAATTAATAATTAAGTAACAAATCAAGACACATCATTTTATGTAAGATAAAGAACTGAAGCATCTAAGCTTCTGACTTACTAAAAAAATTGTTGGAACTTGGGCCAACCTATTTATTTTTATACAAAGATTGATAAATTTGGTGGGAAGCATACTTCCCACGATCCTAGAAAGGGTTAAATTATATTCGAACAGCCGGACAGATAGACTTTCTCGGAACAGATTCCTCGGTCTCAAAATTTGAAAGAAATCTGCAAATTTGGTGTAAAGACTATATACCAAATTTCAATCGCCCAACTCAAGTGGTTTTTCAGTTATTTTTGTCACAGACTGGTAGACAGACGGACCTTTTCCAAAAGTGTGTTTTTCGCCCCCAGGGTGGTCTAAAACGGAGAAATTCGTCAAAATATTGAGTTCGAATTTTTTTAACGATTACTATACTTTCTCTATACTACGTATACGAGAAAGTAAAAGGAAATATAATAATTTCCAATTAATTTGAGCTGCTTCGCTTCATTTATTATTATTATTATATTCTCTCGACCCTGGTATCCATCTAGAAAAAGAAATTGCTCTGAAAAACGAATCATACGTATTCCCGGGTCAAAGGAAGGAAAATGGAAAACTGAAAAACGTCAAAACCAGTTTATCGAAATAAAATTTAGTTCGTATTTTATGAAATACTTCTATTTCATTGTCTTTTCGTAGGAATATTCTTCTTTCCCTCCCCCTCCCCGTTCCTATCCTTCTCCGTTTTTACTGCTGACCATTTTATTTTCGAGTCTAAGAAATCCAATTGTGAAAACTCTCCGGGTAACAAATCAAATCTTTCCCATCGATCGAAATTTATGGACACTACAAAAAACTCTTTTCTTTCCGGAGAAAGGATTGAAGATCGTGATTCCGTCATTTTACGGCGGCTCTTCAAAGATTTTATGAATCTGGTGCCGCGCCATCATTGCATTAAGGTCCATAGCGACGCATAAAAAAATAATAAACTGTTGCGCTTTTGGAAGATGGAGAATGTTTTCAGTTTAACCTTTTAATTTAAACAAAATGGGAGAATTCAAGATAAGCTACTGATGCTTATCTTAAAATATTTGTCGGAAGTCGGAAAAAGGGATGTTTTGTTCGATACTTAATTTTCTTAAAGGCTTGTGAATAATGTTTAATTCAAGTATACAAACAATAAAAGTCAAGTTTGTATTCTTTAATCTAAAGTCATTGGAATAATCTTTTGTTGTTTTTACTATAATTTAAAAATTATTTTACTTTAGATAGTTTTAAAGAAAAGATTTTCAATTGTAGAAATAACTAATTATTATAAACTTGATCTTTTAAATACTTATAGCAGTTAATTTTTATTTAAAAAACCCAATAGAATCCTCATTAAATATTTATCTAAAACATTTTCAGTATCATTTAAAAATAATTCCATTAAAAACGCTTAAATAGTGTTGGAAATTCCACCAGAATAATCCTTAAGTAATTTAGATGCATAACTATGATTACATAGCATATCTGAGATCTCAAAGCCATTTTAAAAATGAAGGCTGAATTAAGTTAACTAAGATATTAAACCGAATCTATTAAATATTAACATTTGATTAAAGCAAAAAAAAAAAAAAACAATTATCTTCAGTTATTTTAATCAATAAATATTCTTTTAAGAATCACTTTTACGGGGATATCGATTTAAAAATTGATTTTTACAGTAACAGAATCAACTGTAAGTAACCTCCAGTTTCGTAGCTTTGATTGCATTATATGCTGCACATCTCGGAAGCAAATTCGAAAATAAAAGTTTTTAAACTGAAATAAGTCTATCGCTAATTCATAAATGAAATTTATATAACGTAGTAATGAAAAAAAAATATAAATTTCTCTGTGAGTTTATTTTCTTTACATAAAAGAAAATTATTTCCGAAAATCCAAAAAATATGTTAATTATATTTGTCTGGAGGAGAGCAGATTTATCTTAGCTGTAAAAGTAAATTTTAGACTATTCGCCCCTAAAATGCATATGGTTACAAAGATCCATTCAGATGGTGTAACGATGAGAGAGATTCGTTTTGTTCAACGGAAAACACGAAGCACAAATAGCAAATACACAATTCAGGTGTACACAAGATTAATGTATAAGAAATTCTCAAAGCAAGCTAACGGAAAACAGCAATAGTTGCTCAAAAAGAAACTTAAGAACTCAATCCTCGACCAGGGCTCCAAAGGAAAACCCCAATGAACTAAATCCCTCTAATCTTTCACTTTTACATATGTTTGCAGAGAAGGCATCGAATATTCTAGAACAATCTTTTGATCTGAGTTGCTAACAGAAATTACTCCATAATTCTTGTATTTGCTTACACTTTCATCTTTGCTACCAAATGGTCATCAAGACCAGCAATATTGATCTAGTATCCATTAAATTATATGTAAGTCTTTGGTCCTTACAATGAGACTAATTGTGCTGGAAGCAGCATTATAGACTTGTGAAAATTCATGAAATGAAGTTAAAAGATAAAAGCCTTTTACTTTTTTTTTACAAAAGCATAAAGTCATGAAATGTAATCATGTTATTATACAACAAAATATAATTTTGCATAACTTATTTTTTATTCTTTTGTTTCGGTTCAAAAGAATATAAAATAAGTTATTTTTATTCTTCGGTTTCGGTATTTTGATCCTACAAAATGGTGAAAATAACAGAATTTACTCACAACTTGTGACACATATCTTTACGAGTAAGATATGGAGTTTTTCAAGCAAAGAGTGTCTAAAACTTTGAATCATATTTGGTGCATTTCTATAGCAGATTTTTACAACTAGGAATTTTCAGTATTTTCGCTTATATCCTTTAAAAATTTCTTCATTTATGGAAATTTGAAAAGAGTACAATGAAATATGGAAATTTAGATCTTATTCAGATTTATTGCAGAAAAGAAAAAAAGCAATATTCACAAATTTAAGGAAAATGCATTCTAATTCTTAGCCAACATATTTCAATGGATGTCTTTAGCAGGTCGCACTAATATGTTCTTTAATTCAACATCCAATACAGCCAGTTTACACCTTTTGTTTTAGAGAATTAATTGTCTTTCTAATCTATTCATTCAGTACCAGAAGAGACAGCTTCTTATGGATTTAAAGGATTAATTAGCTTTTCAACCCATAGAATATGAATTTTAAGAGTATGAAAAAGGAGCCAAAGATTGCGATTGAAATGGCCCTAATTGAAATACTGAATAGCCACGACTGCGTAGATAGCAATCGAATATATACCAATTAAAGAGATTGCAAAAATAAAAATATCTCCAGTGATGGTTAAATCAGCAGGTTTAATAAAAGTCAAATACCGTTTAGGTGAATCTTCAGTCATTTTTTAATGCCCAGGAAAATCTATAGATTCGAAGGAATTGTTTTTTGATTGTAATTGATGCTAGCAAGTCACTCACCTGCGATTCAGCTAGAGCTGAACTTCTCTCTGGACATCCACCTTGAAATCCATGCTTCCAGGTTGCCAAGACAACGGGCTTCATGGTATCGTAATCATGGTCTGGACAAGTGACGGTTTTAGAGTCTTCCTCCTGGGCCTTCTGTCTCCTGTCTTGCAACTGAAGGGTGATTTTATCCACAACCACTATTTCGTTCCAGGGAACCATAACCGTGACTGACTGGGGGAGAAAGGGCTCCCTTTGGAAATGAAGTTTCACAGCCCCACCGCCATTTACAAGAAGATCGAACCTTGGAAAGTAGAAAGAACATATAAAGAAATAGAACATGAATTTTGATTAGTACATACACTTTAATTATGAAATTAGATATAATGCAAACAAATATTATCATATTGAAAAGTCATAGCATGAAACTTTTGGCCAAAGTAGGCCATTAAAATATAACAAATATAGAAATCATTTTCAGTAAGCCATTTTTCTGTTGACTAATATAAAAACGTTTGGTGTCAATTGCATTTTTGTAAAATTGATATTGTAAAAGTAGAGTCTTTCGTATACAAGGTATGATTCCATCTACGAGGATAAAGTATGTTATTAAATAAATTATAAACTGGGAAAAAAGGCTTTTGGTGGACAGATTACATTAAATAATTCAATTTTAACAAAATAAGCGAAGATATTTTAATTTCGTTTTCAAAAGAATGTACAAAGAGCTTAATTTTATTTTTTAAATTTGTTTTAGATAATAATTAAAACATATTCTATTAAATTACAATCTTTCTCCATATATCAAAGAAAACGAGTGCTTTTGCGTAATTAAATTGATTAGATATTGGATATTACGTTTTGAAATAAGTTAAAATGTAAATGAATTTAAGTATTTTTATCAAATTGTACTAATTACTAATACAATTCATTTGTAACGGAAGCGAATATTTCATTCTAGGAATGCGTTTTGGAATAACATTAGTTCCTTAGTTTACAAACCATCCTTTATCAAAATTAGCCAAGAACCAGTGATTAATTTGATTCAATGAAATTAGTTCAGTTTGATTGTTTCAGTGAGTTTGCTATTCTCAATTAAGAATGAAGTAGATTTACCATTTGTAATAGTTCAAACTGATTGATGTTCTATGCGTTACAACTCTGGATTCAACAATTCGTTATTAATAAATGACATTCCTATTAGGTCATGATACTCTAAATTGTTTTATGATATATTCAAAATACTTTTAATCATTTATTGTATTAAACAATATCGTATTGATAGTTTAAAATGTCCTAATACAGGTAGTCTTGCACACGTTATATGTGTATATAATTGTATGTTGATTAGATATTTTAGTTATTTAAATATCCGGTTTTAACTCTTTGAATCCTGACCGCCCGATATTGCAGTTTCGACAGAGGCTTGACTCAGACGCTTTAGGGCGGTAAAATGAGTGTAAATGAGCGCTCGTCGATAAATACCTTTCACCCCTTTAACTCGTTTAACCGCCCCAAAGTACCCCAGTTACGTCCCTATCGGACAGATAGTTCAGGGCTCATAGGGTAAAAGGGTTATTTGAGGATGAAACTCGCAATTTTTAATCACAATAAGATGACAAAGACAATCCTTGATTCAGCACTGCTCTTTTCAAATTTCACAATAACAAGAGAGAATTTGGCCTTTCGTGTCAGACTTAACGTACACAAGGTTACTCTATTATTGTTATGGACTCAACAATAGTAATAGTAATAACAAATTTTTGTAATTATTATATTATATTATTATAATTGTTACTAATTTATTATTATTATTATTAATCCACTGGTTAGGAATAAGATTAACATTTAAACAGCATCCTTTCAAAGCAAAAGAGAATTTAGGATTTATCTGAAGAGAATTAAGAGAAAAAAGGATGTAGAATTTTTCCCTAAGAGGTGAGAAAGAGAGGTTAACATTAAATACGTATTGAAAAAGTCCTAAAAGAATGTCTTAGTGGCTAGTTAAGGCATTTAAAGTCATTTTTAGTCAATGATTATATTACTGACTAAGAATGCCATTGACAGACCTATTCTTAAAGGAGTCCATAATTTTTATTTTAAAAGTATTTTCGATAAATTTCCTACCTCAGATCGATAAATTCCCTATTCTGGTGTTGATGAAATGGAAGAATTTTGTTATAAGATAGACAGTAACGTAATGATCTGGATCACCTTTGTTATCGAAATTGCAACTATTGTGAGAATGTAAGCTCAACCTGTCTATATAAGTGTTCTCAATAGTCACGGAATCATATTTTATGATTAAACCGATTAAATATGATGTGAAAAATGCTTGGTTTATATTAAAAAGGTAGTAGAAATAAAAATGTTCGACATCATGTTTCTGAAAGTTTCCATTTATCCGGCTAGATTTCAAGAAAAAAATATTTTTTTAATATTTTTCTAAGGTTTGGTATAGGAAATTAACCTCGATATTCTTAGTATTACCACGAGAACCTTGGTTAAAACTAATATATTTGGCGGATATATAGTGGAATCGGATTTCGAACTTTAAGCCTTGCAGTAGCCATTTTGGTCTCAAATTTAAGACCTATTCATCAGGCTATTGTATTGCTTCATAAAATTTGTTAAAAGGCATTAAAACTCTTTAGATTTCAACATTTTTGATTTAAAAAAATTTAAATAAATAAAAATTTCAGGAACATTTTCGCGAAAAAAATAAACATTTCCTTTATTTATTTGAAAAATAATTTATTATTAATTCATCGACAGAAAAAAAACTGCCATTAAACGGTTTCATTGAAAATGAAAACTTAATTAACTAAACGCTGAATGCACTTATTTTTACTTATTGTCACATTCACAGTGAGTTTTTTTTTAACTATATCCAATACTAAATTCATCGCAGAAAAAAAAAAACTTATCTCACATTTCTGTTCCCTGTTTCCGTTGTTGCTAATAGAAACAAATTTCCATATGAATACTTTATTTCTGGTTAATAATAAGGTGTGCCGGCTCAAAGTGTAATCAGATATCGGAAATGTCATTAAGGTAAAACAGACTAAAAAGGAGCAGCGATGTAATAGACTTTTTCCGTTCCCGACACTGGAATTCAATAAGGATTCTGATCGAGTTGAAAATTCTGCTGCATAATGATGTTAGATTGTAAACAGTACTATTGCACTTTCTGTAAGATAATTAAAACAGGAACATGATTTTACAATAAGAGGATGAAAATTTATTGTCTTTTGAATTAGCATATATGTTTCATAGAAAAAGTCGATGGCATTAGAAAATTGCTTGGAATTTTTTTTTCATCAAATTAAAAAAATGTTATAATTTATTCCATTCTAGACGCCTTTGGCCACCAGGGATTTGCTGGCATATTGATTGTATTTTACGTTAATTAAATTTCTTATTCATAATCTGATGTTCATAATTCTCTCAATAAATCATTTCCAAACAATAAATTGCTAGAGACTTTAAAGATCTATTATTTTAATAGCTTTACACATATAAATTGTGTGGTGCCTTGTATTTTAACAGCAATGCACTGCAGATATTGTGTCTTAGTTGCATGCCATTAGTGAATTGTAAGCTTTATCGAATATCATCGTCGAACATAGTGTGGTGACGCTTTATAAGCCAGATTACAGCTACGAGACATGAGAAATTTCTTTTGTCTAGTGGTCATGTTACTCGGCTACGAACCATAAGGTTGCGAGTTCGATCCTCGCCTATCGCCAATAGCAACATTGGTGACCCGATGACGAAAATACACAAACTTCATACAACTGTTGTGGCGCCCTCTGCCAGAAATAAATAAATAAATAAAATGAAGCTGATAAATAGTCAGCCAATAAAAAATGCAGCTGAAAAATAATCAGCCAATAAATAAAAAGGAAGCTGATAAATAATCAGCCAATAAAAAAAAAATGGATAAGGCGCAACAGCCAATATATCACCACTAATAACAGCAAAAAGTCGTTCGTCTCACCTCCGATGAACTGAAGGGGGAGTAATGTGGTGACGCTTTATAAGCCAGATAGCAGCTACGAGACATGAGAAATTTCTTTTGTCTAGTGGTCTTGTTACTCGGCTAGGAAGCCAAAGGTTGCGAGTTCGATCCTCGCTTATCGCCAATAGCAACAATAGTCAATAGACCAACATAATATTTTTGGCTTTTAATCGTCACAATATAATATAACGTCACCTACAAAATATTTTGACTTTTAATCGTGTAATAACATGATATATTTGGTAATTGATCATTGCCATGCGGTTAATACAAAAGTACATGCTGTGTACATGGACTTTTCTAATGGAATCGAGTTCTATTCAAATGTATTTCAAATTGCACATTTGAAATAAATTACAAATTGTAATTTATGGTTTTTTTTTGGTAATGTAATTCCACTTTCGCACTTTTCAACTATACTTCATAGATACTTTTGAAATACTGCATATATTTTTTAGTAGACACTGCATAGATACTACAGAATGTTTCTATTTTAACTTTTTTTTTTCTGTTTTAGATTTCAATTGAAGAAAATCACGTGAAAACTCGAAAAAGATTTTAAATTTCATTGCAAACAATGAAATCTGCAGTTGAAAATTACTAATTAAAAAATATTTTCAAATAATTGTTATAATGTAGAAAAAAAGTGAACAACAACTGAATTTGTATCGTTAAAAATTTTGAAATTTTCAAAATAGTGCAAAAACAATTTTGTACATTAATATACTATGGAGAGTTATTTTCATTAGTTTTTTTAGTTAATTGGAAGTTTTATAGAATCACTCCAAGCTGCATATTCTCACTCTTCAAAATACACTTGTGCCAAATTTGACATCTGTAAGTCAAATTGTTTGTCTTATTGAGCGCCACTGCACAGACAAACAATCGCACACACGTATTCATTATTATTAGTAGTACAGATAGAAACAGATATTTAATAATGTATTAGATTCTTTCAAAGCAAACAATATTATATCTGTTTTCTTTCAGCTTCCCTTGATTGATGTACCGTAAATAAGAATGACATTAGAGCCTTTGAAGTATAATTCATTTGCTTCGCTATTTAATAGAGCGTATAAAAAGAAAATTTTTCTTCTAAATGTTGTCTGGTATTCATCAAGGAAAAGGAAAATCACTGATCGGTTAATCTGTCAGAAAGTTCATTAGTTAGAAAAGCTGGAAAATTAATTAAAAATAGTTATCGCTTTAACGAATATATGGATTATAAGAAGGAGGCGATTTTTTTTTTATCATTATCACTTTTCTTGACAAGAACTCCATTTTTTTGGAACAAGTGATTGATATTTCTCTTCCTTCCCCCCCTCTCTCACACACACATACACACATCTTTATTTTTTTTGTTTGATATCTGTGAGCATTGGAATTAATCAAGATTAATTTGGAATGCGAAATTAGTAATATGATTTCCTCTTTGTTAAGTAGCTATGCTACTATACTGGCAACATAAATTTAGAATTTGTTTTGAATTTTTTTCATGTTAAAATCTTATTTAAAAACTTCTCAGAAATTTCTCCTATTTTAGTTTGAATGCGTTAAAATTTTATAGAGCTTCATAATATTATAGCGTTTATAAGTTTGCCTCAAAAAGCTCTAAAGTAAAAAATAAACATAATCCGAAGAATAAATTAAGAATCCGATCATTGGACAGTTAAAAAGATGTCCCACAAATGTTATTAAATTCTTAAACCTATTCATTCTCTTCAAATCCTTAACCCTACATTCTATTTGGAGAAATTATTATTTTTTACCCCATTCCTTAAAAGAAAACACATTACATGACATAATTAAATATTTACACTTTTTCAAATATATATATATATAATACAAATGAAAAACTGTTTTGAAGTGTTTAAGATGTAATTATGCATATTATGGACTATATTTATTTTTAGGACATTTTCAAATAAGCTATCAAAATCCATCACATGATTATTAATGCAATAAACTGAAATTAACACCATGATAAAAAAAAAGAAAGATAATTTGTTGCTATTGCATTTCTGAGGTGGAATGAAATGAAAGAAAAAAAAAAAAGGAAAGAAACATCTGTATTGAATACCACGACTATTTCAATTATCGCTTACTTTCATCGTTTTTTTTTTCCTATCAATTACTACATCTTATCTTAACAAGCCCGATGAAGTGGCTATATCGTCCATTCATCATTTCCTATCTTTAAGGTTTTCAATGTTTCGGTGAAAATCTCGTCTTTATCTTTGGAAATACAAAAGTCAAGCTTACATCTGGATTATCGATTGGGTGCAGATCATGTACTAACTGTACATATATCAAATATTCAGGTGAGAAATCACCTCCACTACTTCTTTGACATCATCCGCATGTGTTAAAAGCCATATTTCTTTATCCAATAGCCACCGACAACTATATTGCTGTTGAAATATCAAAATACTGCATGTCAAATTTGTCAACATATTTTATGGACGCAAAACTCCTGCTAGGTTAAATACATCTGTTCTCAAATTGATGCATGTCAATTGATTATGGAATGTAGCCGCAAAATGTCGTATGTCACTACTTTTTTAGCTGTTACCTTAAAATTTCGCATGTTTTGCTATGTATGGATTTTTACAAATGACCTTTTGATATTGTTATGAATCTGTAATGCTGCTTCCCAGCATAGTTGGTTCCACCATCGGAAAGAATGTTTTACAGTCATCTGTATTGGACGGAGTCCGTGTGTCGCGTCGGAGGTCCCGGATCTTGGCAACAAATTTGGCGACCATTTGGCGACGAATTTGGTGACTTTGGCGCCAAGATAGATTATACCCGAAACATCGAGAATTTTCCCGACCCGTCCAGTAGGAACCGAGATAAGCCTCGAACGTCCTTGATTGGTTGAGAGGCTTCTAGCCCCGCCCTCTGAGACCTATAAAAGGAGGTGGCCGAGGCTGCCAGGGTCGTCGTAGTCGGGATCGACGCTAAAGAACTGGCCTTCCAGAGATAAGCGGAGCAGCGACGGAGTGAAGCTTGTGCTAAACTAAGCTGTGCGCTACTGTCTACAGTAGAGATTTCTTGTATGCTGCTGTTGTTTGCTGCACGTCTCGGTTGAAGATAATCGTCTTTTGTGCTGTATATAGTTGTCGTCTTTGTGCTGTCCTGTGTGTCTTCATGTAAATAAACGTCGTTGTTTTATTTTCTACTGCCGCCTGCTGATTGAGCGTTCTCCACACCATATAACTCCCACTATCCAAACGAACTCGGAAATTTCGTAACAATATGTTTTCCAAAATATGTGCATTGTCTTTTTCAGTAAGATTTGACATTGTCACAAACATTTTTCCTTTACTATCTGTTATATGAACATATAGTCATGGCAAACACATGTACGTGAATATATTGCAATTCATTGTTATATTCAAACTTACAATACTGCTAAAACCAATCCTAAAAAAATGTGCCGATAAATACTGTCTCCATAATAAATTAATTAGAGAAAAATTCTTTACTGAATTCGCAAGTTTTAAAGCAGTTCAACAATCAGAGGCAACAATCGGGTCTAAGAGATAATTAGAAATAAATAAAAGAAACAAACATACCAAAAGGAGTCAATGAAAAATATCTGGATAAGTACTCTAAGTAATTTCTCTCTTTTGATTTAATTATTATTAATCTTCAACGTTCCTTTACTGAATCTGCTATCTGAAACTAACTAAACTTAATTATGTAATACATTATTGGTCTTATTCACTAATTAAATTCCTGAAAAGACAGCGTTGTTACTTTGATTAGAAAAAATTAGTATTTGGGATCGCAATAAACATCTGTTTCTATTATTTCAATAAATGAACTATCATTATATGTTTTTTAGTCTGAAATATACATGAAATCCATTGCCTTAAGAAAAGGTACCAGTGGTCTGTTGAAAGTTAATAATATAATTGCTGTATAAGTTATGACACGTTATTTGTTTCATTAATCAGAAGGCAATTTTTGCGATAGATTGAAAATATACCTGTATCAAATCTCTTTATGACAAAAGAATTTCTTCGTTTTTTTTAACATAGATTTTAACATACAAGTATGAAAATTTAAATTCAGTTACATTGTTTTAACTTACTGGAATTAAATAGATATAAACACATACGTAACAAAATAGCATATGAATATTTTAAAATGACGACATTTGATACATTTCGTATCATTTTAAGTATCAGAACTATGTATGTTCATTAACTATTAAAATTCATGAGTTGGAAAATTAATAATTAATTTATAATAGTTTTAAGATGGATCAAATTGATGCAAAATGTATCAGTAAGTATATCTCGGTTTAGTGCAAAACATATCTCTGGATGGCTTATCAAAACAAGCGCTGAAAAAGCTTTTACCAATATTTGTATTTTATAAAACTTATTTACAGTAAGAGAATATACTCTTACTTTTAAATTTTAGCCGGGGAACAAAAATATTATTAATTTCTCCGATATTGACATTTCATTTAAAAATAGTTGAATTTAATATAAATACTGTTAAAAAATATCTTACGACGCGAAATCAACCATAGACGTAGAATCAGATTTATAAATTATTAACTTCTTATAAAAGTAAACTACGATGCACTTCAGATCTTAATAAATACCCGAACTACACCAAAATTTTTTGAAGAGATTAAAAATAAACTTTATCCGGAAAAGTTTCGCATTTTATTGACTAACTCGTCTCCGCAAATACTGCATTCATAACAAGCCAGGAGCAAGAGTGTAACACAAAAATCAAACTTAGATTGACGGGTGAAAATAAAATTCATAAATATATATTATCGCTGGCGACCACAAGTTTGTGTCAGTTTGGGATCACCTGTCAAATATATGCAGTTTTTTTAATATCCGACTTTGCCAGGAACTTAAACTATTTTTATTCCGCCATCGGAATTGAAAACAAGTCCTCTGTAAAAGAGCGTCACTTGAACTTAAGTTGATTGACACTATCGGTAATTTTATGCGAATCGAGTTGAACCACAATTTAAGCCCTGTGATTGCTTTTCAGATAGTTTAGGTTTAAATATCTTGCTAGTAAGATGGAATCGAATGCGATGCATTTTTGAAAGGATGTCATATTTTATGTATGATTAGAATGCAGCTGGGAAATATGTATTTTAATAGAATGACAAAACGGACATTTGGATTTATCTTTGTGTTGTCAAAAATGGCAATGATCAAATAACGGAAAGATAATACTCACTTTTCCAGTTCCATTATTATAAAACATCGTTGGTAATTCTTAATTTCTTTTTTTTTCAGAAAGATTAAATTGATATCTTTTTGTAAGGAATGCAAATATTTTTCATTAATTTTTTTGTTTGATCTTTTGTTGATCCTTTGATGTTGACAAGATTTTTTCGAAAAACAAGGCTTCTAAAATTATTATTTGTTGCAATCCCAAATGTGTTTCTGAGAAACTAATGTTCATTTTGTCCCATTGCTTAGCTAGAATAATGAGAAATGATTACGAAAACAAATTACAAGAGACTGTTTAGTGAAAATGATAAAACTATTTACTGATGATTGAGTATTTTATAATTTTAAATGAGCAATTCTTGTACATATACATAAATATATTTCATGTATCTTGGAAATGGCTCCGACGATTTGGTTCAAATTTTATATTTAGATAAGGTATAGGTTTTAACGTTTTTCTATAGAGGTGTCTTTCCTGACAAACACACCCACCCACCCACGTGCACGCATGCACACACACATACACACACGCGTGCGAGCGCATGCATGCACATGCATGAACACATACTAGAAAGCAATCAAAGTTAGGTAATGCCAGGCACTGAGAGCTTTCTCAATTCAACTGTTGAATCTGAAATAACCTGAGAGTAGAATAATAATCTAATTCTAGATTACAAATATCTTTCTCGCCTAAAATCTAAACTTTCTTCTCCTTTTTTGTAGTTTCTTTCATAGGAAATTGTAAAACTTCTTTACTTAAGCTAAAATCGTATTATCCAAATTTGTACTCTACTCTGCTCTTAAAAATGCCGCTTTGAAATCGAAGTTAGGGAAGGCTTCATTCGTTGAACTTAATATGATGAGACTTTAACTAGTGAAATTTTCATTCCTGAAAGTATCTAAAAATTCTCAAATCCAGGTCCTTATCCTTGAGGGTAATTCTAAGATTTTTTTTTAAAATATATTTTTCGTTAATTTAGACCTTGTAGATTACTAGTAGTTTTTCGTTAATTTAGAATGTGCGTATTATTGTAGATTGCAGTAGTGAAAAAAGTTTAAAACTCAAAAAATGTAGAGTATTTATCTTGTGAAGTTAAAATTACTAGTAGTTTTTCTTTAATTTAGACTTTGCTTATTATTGTAGATTGCAGTAGTGAAAAAAGTTTAAAACTCAAAAAATAAATGTAGAGTATTTATCTTGTGAAGTAAAAATTACTAGTAGTTTTTCTTTAATTTAGACTTTGCTTATTATTGTAGATTGCAGTAGTGAAAAAAGTTTAAAACTCAAAAAATAAATGTAGAGTATTTATCTTGTGAAGTAAAAATTACTAGTAGTTTTTCTTTAATTTAGACTTTGCTTATTATTGTAGATTGCAGTAGTGAAAAAAGTTTAAAACTCAAAAAATAAATGTAGAGTATTTATCTTGTGAAGTAAAAATTACTAGTAGTTTTTCTTTAATTTAGACTTTGCTTATTATTGTAGATTGCAGTAGTGAAAAAAGTTTAAAACTCAAAAAATAAATGTAGAGTATTTATCTTGTGAAGTAAAAATTACTAGTAGTTTTTCTTTAATTTAGACTTTGCTTATTATTGTAGATTGCAGTAGTGAAAAAAGTTTAAAACTCAAAAAATAAATGTAGAGTATTTATCTTGTGAAGTAAAAATTACTAGTAGTTTTTCTTTAATTTAGACTTTGCTTATTATTGTAGATTGCAGTAGTGAAAAAAGTTTAAAACTCAAAAAATAAATGTAGAGTATTTATCTTGTGAAGTAAAAATTACTAGTAGTTTTTCTTTAATTTAGACTTTGCTTATTATTGTAGATTGCAGTAGTGAAAAAAGTTTAAAACTCAAAAAATAAATGTAGAGTATTTATCTTGCGAAGTAAAAATTACTAGTAGTTTTTCTTTAATTTAGACTTTGCTTGTTATTGTAGATTGCAGTAGTGAAAAAAGTTTAAAACTCAAAAAATAAATGTAGAGTATTTGTCTTGTGAACGAAAAAAAAGAAAACAAAAAATAAGATTATGTGTTCCTAAACGGCAACTTTAATTTGCGTATTTAGTTATAAAAGCGTTTTTTTTTAATATTCCTTTTTATCTCTATAGCGCCCTGACATGCTTGTAATAAGTTTATTATATGAAAATTTTAAAATCTACACATATAAATTTGCATGTTTGTCTGTAAATCTTGTATAGAAATTTACAGTTTCTGTCAATACTTAGTGAAATTTGGCACACATGTTTCTCAGCATCTAGAAAGATTAACTGAGCTATTAAAAAGCTTCTACAATATTTAAAGTAGTGAAATAACAGTTAACAGATTATATGCTTTTCCACTATAACTTCTAAAAAAATTACCTCACAGAAATATTTTTACACTCTCTTAAAATTCAAAGCATTAGTTTATAACAATATCAACTTTATTGCCATGCAAATTTTTTAAGTTAATTTAAAAATATTCTTTTGTTTCATTTTTTTGTCAAAATATTAAACTTATTTTACTATTTAATAGTATATATCCTTCGTGTACTTCGTCCAATGCTAATGTTTAGTTGTTTTCTACAGGCATTTTTATTTTTCTCTTATTACGTAGAATAAAAGAAAAAAAAAACTTTAATACGCACATGCATTATTTAAACACTGTCTTTTAAAATTGCTGCATCTTTTCTTAAACTGTCAGGAACTAAATTTGTCTCATCTTATAGCAATTTTTAAATTTTTAATGCATTCAGATGACATATATTCTCTCTTTCTTACCATTTTTTTCGCTTGAGTTCAAAGAATAAGATTTTATTTTTCGTGATATGTTTGCTATTTTTTATTATAGTATTGTGTGCCAAATGGCAAAATTAAAATTGTCATTTCCCAAAACTTTCAAGTTAATTGTTACGTTGAGTTAAGGTTACTAAAAACTTGTAAGGATTTAAAGATAAAGATTCGAATGTTATTAGACATAGAAAAATGTATTTTGCTTTTTATTACAAATAAATAAAATAAATAAGCGCACGCGGCAAAAATAGCAGCATCTGAAAGTTCTGGAAATCCTTAAAAAGTGTAGGGGCTATCCAATTTTCTGCTTATATGGTAGGATATTTTGATATGTGAATATTCTATGTAGCATTTGCAAAGTGTCTCAACAACATTTTGCAAAGTGTCTCAAAATGCAATTAAATTTATTAAATCTAATCTTCATAAGAAGAAATATGGTGAAGGAAATCTGAAAGAAATTAGAATTGGCTACAAACAATATTGTTAGTCTTCTCTACAGAGTGAAAGTTGCAGCAAAAATTTATTCTATCCAATAAATTCAAACAAATTTGAAAATTTAGGATGATTGTTAAAATTAATAAAATGGATAGTAATTTTCAATACCTTTTTTTTTGCTGCTTCAGATTGATATTTTAAAATTTTTCATTTTTAGACAATATTCTGAATATATTAATAGTTTATAATCAAATCTTTATTAATCAAAACATCAAAACATTCATTGCAAATTTTTCCACTAATAACAGAAGATAGTGAGTCTGTTGATACATTATCTTTTATTATTAGTAGCATACAGCAAATTTTCTGAAAAAGTGCTTTACAAGTCACATTCTTTGAAGTGGCAGTTTGAAGGGAAAGGATGTTCAGGTCTAAGTGATTTTTTTGAAGATTTGATTTGAATTTTAATTATTTGAAGAGTTTTCGAAAGAAGACTTTGATGATTTCCCACGATAACTTACAAACATAATATCAGAAAACTGATTTTTACATGATTTTAAAATTAAAAACTAATTGTCCTTCGTTTTAGCGATAGCAATTTATTGTTTTAACATGCAATGTTTCTTTGAATATTGACAACTTAAAAACAATGTTTTATTTGTAAAAAAAGTTTCCACTGTTAATTGAAAATTCAACCGATCTGCAGTCTTTAGTTAAAAAGTTAATCATCTGATTTTTTTTTTCATTACTGCAAACCAAGAAAGAAATGTTTTTTAAATAACAGCGCAGTTTACACAAAGAATAAGAAAATGGAATTACGATATCTTGAAAGATAAAGTGTAATTTGACAACAGTTAATCCGATACTAAAATTTTTAAATGGTATCTTTGAACTTGACTTCATTCAAAGTTCATTTACGTAATAAACCGAACAAGTAAAAAGCTATTAAAATAACCTATCTATCACAATGTGATGCTTAGAAATACTTTCAAAAGAATAAAAAATATCAAATTATTCATAAAAGAATTAATTGACATTAAACGCAACCAATATTTCTTGCTAATAAAAGGATCACCAAAAATGATCATTCACTACAACAACAACAACAACAAAAAATCAGTTTTCAAAAGACTGTTTTATTTATAATAACTTATAAATATGAAAAATAAACTCACCATCCGCTTTCCTGGGTTAAGATTGATCCAGTTTTAGAATTTGGGTCAATTCCAACTCGGACACCAACAATTCCACTTCCAGTGGGACCAACCACTTGACCTCTGATGACGCTAGTTCGGCTGAGTGAAAATAAAGCATTATTATGATTGTTTTCAAAATTGTCAAATCAATTGATAAAGCTGATGCAATGTTTACAGAATTTTTATATTTCTATCGAGTTTAGAGAACTATTTAGAAAAAGGTATTTGAATCAAGCATTTTAAGAGATTTTATCACCTTATATGTGGATAGAAAAATTAAGAATTTTTTTAATTACTGAAAAAAGTCGATCCTTATATTTTGACGACACTGCGCATTTAAGACTACCAAAAAGAAAGAAATTTTTGAAGTAATGTTTCTCTGTTAATTGAAAAATCATCCAAAAACGTATATGAAATGTTTTGTATAATTTGATTATTATAAAGGCAGATTGATATCGAAATTCCGACTAACTTCGAAGACTGATTTTTTTTGTATGTTTGTCCTTCTAATTGCAAACATATGAACGTGAGAACTCAAAAACGCACTATTATGTATTATCTTCACAGAAATAAATACTCCTTTAATAATTTTGGATTAAAGAAATGTCAAAGCAGTGTCTCTTCGTCTTTTTGAACATATGTATACGAACATTATGATTAAAGAACACAATAAGATAATTAGTTAAAATTTGGTATGTAGTTTTGACTCATAATCGTAAATATATATATATGTAACATATTTTGTTTGAAGCAGAATGCAGGTTGAAGACATAGACGAGACGTTATATTTTAAATTCTCTTTAATATCTATCTCGGGAAAACAATTTATTTATAAGCAGACGCAGCGCGACACAAAAGCAGAAGTAAGAAAGAAGCGCGAAACAAATGATCACTAGTCTTATATAAAATAGGATTTCCGGTTACGCGCCAATAGAATACATATGCTGATTTCTGTCAAGGGCAACTAAAGTATCAGTTTCATTTGATACGTAGTACTGATGGCGCATTATTTTTACAAAGGGATTAATCAAACCGAAAGTGGAACTGGATCACGAATTAAGAGAATATTTTAGAATGAAGTTACTATGGGCTAAATTAAGATAAAATGATAAAATCTTTGAAATTAATTAAATTGAAGTTAGAATTAAAATATCATTATATATATATATATATATATATATATATATTTCTTATAAGGATACAATTGAAAAATTATTTTTTAAGCATATTTTTCTCTAATTATCTAAAAATTTTTAATTTTAATTATAGCTCTATTATATTTTAGAATTTTGTTGTATAAATGATTACTAAAAGAAGAAAATAAAGATTAAATTACTTTCAGTACATACAATGGCGCATTTTTATAAGTTGGCCAAACTATCCACATTTAAAGGAGCATGAAAGCCGTTGTCAATGATTACTCTATCAAAATCGCAAGGTAAGAAGGTAAGCCTTGTATAATATAAAATATCATATGTTATTGTAAAGATTTATGCATTATAAAAGCACAACTTTTGTTGCAAAAGACAAATTTGTAAATGATAAAAAGCAAATGTAATAGTTAAAAAATGTTTTTTGTTAATATGTTCCTTAAATATTAGCAACTCATACAATAAATTGCTTCTTCAATTTTTATATCAAAATTTCTTATCGTAGCGCCTTTTTGGCCTCTGGCGGCGAAAGTGCGAACTATTTTTTGCTTACTAAAACGTTTCAGAATCGTTTGAATTGTATATATTCGAAATGGTGTTGCATTTAGCCTAATACTTTCCTTGGAATTGAGATCAAAACAAATTTACATCAATTGCGGTTATCCTATGTATGACTCACTTTAGAATTAAATCTTTTAAATTAAATTAGAACATTCTATTAAAAATTATATGCATTTAATTTTAGTAAAGTCTTTTGTTATGTTATGCAGAGATCCTTTAGAGCAATGACATTAGGTATTATCAATTTGCTAAAGTGTATGATAATCCGGTGTCAGCACTGTTCACATTCCATCCGCTTCAGACTGATATATTGCACGTGACGATAAATCAAGGTAATTGACTGAGTATTTTGGTGAAATTGGAAACTGCAATAATGCACAGTAAGCGTTTGCAATAGTTGATAAATCTTAGATCATATCATGCAAATTCAAGTCTAACGTTGAATTTACAAATAAGCTTGTTTAAATGCCATTGCGTGTTAAGTCCCATTGTATTATACTGTCATGACTTCATTGGTGACATCTGTATTTAATATTTATGACAGGAATTGCTGCAATACCGGGAAATCTGATATATATGGTTTTACCGCAAAATGGTAATACTGTAAGGATACATTGAGTTAATATTACTAAATGAGGATGATCACATATAGAAATTAATCTCGCCATGGAGATTGCTTAGAGGACTGCAGATATTAATACATACAGAGTTATAGAACAGAGGACAATAAAAAGTTAACAATATTTGCTTGTGGTAAAGAATATGACACTATGAATATGTTTTATTTTGATAAATGCATTCATTTTTGAAGATATTAGAGGGCACTTTAGAAGGAACTAACAATTTTGTTCTGGCGCCGAGAATAGTACGCATTTCAGATTTCTCCAACTTTTCATGTCTCACCATTGAAAGGGCGTTTAAAATGCAGCAATTAATAGAAGGCTAAATCCCTGATAAACTGGACACCCGTGTTTTATGAATACTAATTTTGTGTGAGATGTCTAATGAAATCACTGGAAGGACAAGATAAACTACTTCTTCAAGAGAAGATGGCTAACCGCTTTCAATCGCCGTAAATGCTAAGCATTACATTTGTTTCCAACTCATGTCTGTTTCTCTATTGAGAAACTCGAGATTGAAAATTTCCAAAGAATAGAAATGGCTTTGACAGAAAAAAAACTGGACACTGTAGCTCTTAAGAGCCTGCAAACATCATCCATATGTGCCACAAAGACCAATGCGGTGATTATTCGAACATGCAACAAATCATTATGCACCTGGAATCGAATTCTTGCAATTCTCTGACTTCAAAGCAAGACTAAGTCAACGAAGCTTTCTCAAGACCTTTAACTATGAACCTGTCAGAGGAAAATTCATATTTTTACCCAAACGTATTAAAAATATATATAAAAAATATTACTATATGAAATGACCGTTTGGGTACAGAACAGAGTAAATACAGAACAGAGAGCAACAAACAGCATTTATTTGTAGCACTGAATGAATTGTAGCACTGAATTCTTTTTTAATTTTACTAACGCATTCCATTTCGGAGAGACACTAGTGGATGCTTTAGAAAGAATTCACTTTTTGGAACTGACGCCGAGGACTGTACATGAGACAAAATATAATTTTCCAGATTTTAATGGCGCATGAATGAGAAGATATTTTAAACGCGGCACTAACTAGAAGGCTAAATCTTCACCAAACTCGGCATTGGGGTTTTATGAAGACTAATCTTGAGAGAGATGTCTAATGAAATCACTAGAAAGACAAGATGAAACTATTTCCTCAAGAGAAGACCTCAAATCACTGTCAATCACCATAAGCTACCAGAAAGAAATAACACATCTTTTGCAACTCTATGTCTGTTTCTCTATTGCTAAAATTGAGATTCAAGATTCCAAAAGGAGAGAAATTCCTTTGACAGAAAAGAAAACTGGACAGCGTTTCCCAAACATCTGTACAAACACAATCCATATTCTCCCCAAAGACAAATGTAATATGTAGCAAAACATCATCCCAGTTTTCTGCATTTATCTGTCTTCAAAGTCAAGAACTGAGAAACGATTTCAATGAAGCTTTCTGAAGGCCGTAACTGTGGAACAGTCAATGAGGAATTCATATTTTAATACAAAAACATATTAAAAATACATAACAGCATTTATTAGTGTCTAAAAATATAAAAGTAACAAGAGTCCTTGGTTAAACGAGCCTAATTGAAAACAGAGAGAAAATCTCAAAATAAATTGAATGAAAATATCCATAAAGCAAAATCTACAAAAAATATCGAACTGATTAAATAAAAATAACTTAGAAAATATTTTAAAACCAAATGTAACTAAACAAAAACTTTTCCAAAA
The DNA here is from genome assembly GCF_947563725.1 of Argiope bruennichi. Lineage (NCBI taxonomy): Eukaryota > Metazoa > Arthropoda > Arachnida > Araneae > Araneidae > Argiope > Argiope bruennichi. The sequence continues at coordinate 95,692,936 of NC_079153.1, forward strand.
CTAATTTCATCTAGACAAATGTAGAGAAAGTAGTAACCTAATGATAAAAATAATTTAAAGAATATTTCAGAGCATTTTGCTTTTCTCATGTAACTTACTAATAACAAAAGAAAAATCCAATTTATTTAGAATATTAACTTTGAAATTCTGGAATAAATTTAAATCTTAGGGGTAAAAAGCATTAAAATGGAGTATGTCTGCCTGTTTTGGAAATTTTCCAGATGTTGCGATTTTTATATGCAGATGTTGCAGTTTCGGTATCGTTATCTATATCTTTAACATAAAGGGCAATATTTTTTTTTTGTAACAAATAACCTTAAATAAGCTATAATTTATCGTTTGACAAAATTTATTGACTCAAAAAGTTCTTGCAAAAACCAAATAAAATTAAATAAAAAAAATGAAAGGCACTGTAAAATGTATTGCTAAAAGGATTTAACACCAAACGAAAAAAAAGTTTCACGTATTTTAGAACTAAAAGAAAAATTTGGTGGAAAATTACGTTAGTTGATGGCAAGTAATAAAATGGAAAAGAAAGTTAGTACTAGTTTACAGTTTGCAGAGAAAAATTTCATTTACTATCGTTTTTTGCTCTGAGAGAAGAATGACTTTTAAGATAAGTTCCAATGCCAAATGCATTCCCTTGATTCGCAAGCCTATTTCGTACTTTTAAAAAGAATTTTATAATGGATTTTTTTTTCATTCGTTGAATGGAATTTCTACTTTGCTCTTTTTTTGGGAGAGAAGCACATGGAAAATCTTACAGTTCAAATAAGCAAATGGCTGTTCAGTTAATTTTTTTGAAGGTGGGGAATCTACTTGCATAAAAGTGGACAAGGAATAGGTACTGAATAGGTTAATTTAAATGCAGGTGCTATCTATAAAATTTAGATTTAATTTCGAGTTTAAAAATTGTTGAAATATTTTTCTTTATCTAAAACAGTCAAAATACTTTAAAGAAATATTCTTACACCAGCTGAAATTTTCTCAATCGACTTCTCGTATAGAAAATGGCGTATTATTTCTATTTAACATCGAGTATAATAAAAATCGATTCTCTATATTGGAATTCAGCAACATGTTGGATGGAGTTCAAAATATAACATAAATATAAGATTTGAAGGTTTTGAAGATAAAACCTGATAAGATTTGAAGACCCAGTTCCAGATTTTACCTAGCCAACTTCCCGAATTTTAACAGACAGATAAACAAACAGACAATCTGTGGATTTAATCCAAAATTTGATACTCGCTTCCAATTCTGAATTTGAAATTGAATGCTGAATTCCATTATTTCTGGATTATTATATTTTCTCTATAATATTGTTTATATGCAACAGGATGGACGAGCAGACAGATTCAGTCCGAAATTCCATGTAGATCTACTATTTGGATGCAGTGATGATATGCCAAATTCGATTCGCATTAATGATTGTCTTCACAAAGAGACATATATTTATAATTTCTATACATATCTATCTTTTCTAGACATATATTTCTATTTTTTCTTTTACTAAACTAGAAAGATCTAAAAAATAGAAGATATATTTAATTTTTCAATAATTCTGTTACTTTCTCACGGTATATGAGATAATTAAAGAATAAAATTGCTCCTAAACTCATTCGATTTTTTACTTTATTTTTCTCTAAGTAAAGTACAGGGTGAATATGATTAAAGCTTCACTTTTAAATGATCATAAAAGAAAAAGTATTGTATCAAATGTTATGAAACTTGGTGATAGTTTAAAGGAGGACATGGGAATTTCTTTTCCGCCAAATAACTGTTCAAAAACTCACCACCAGGGGAGAAATAGCTCTGTATGCAATATTGTTAAAAAACAGGACATGAAGACATCGGTTTAAAATGTCTTTAATCGTTTCTGAAGTGTGTTTGCAAAGCATGTTCAATGTGTGTTATCTCAAAAAGCATTGTGTATGGTGATAATCGGAACAATTTTGAGGAACTGAGAGATGGATACACCGACATGTGCGTAACATTCGGTTATCTCAGAAAGCACTATTTATGGTGATAATCTGAACAATTTGGAGGAACTGAAAGATGCGATGCACCGATATGTGCGTAACATTCCTCCTGAGATGCTTAGACTACTGTTGAGAATGCAGTAATGTGATTTAACTGGTTTCAAAAAATGGTGGACGCCACATTGAACATGCTTTGTAACACGTTTTAGAAACGATTAAACACATTTTAAATCTATGCCTTTCTTCACGTTCTATTTTGCTTAACAATATTGCATACAGCGCCAATTCCCCCCTGGTGGTGAGTTTTTGAACCTTTTTTTTTTTGTAGGAAAAGAAATTTTCATGTTTTTCCTTTAAACTATTATCAAGTTTCATAGCATTTGGTCCAGTAGTTTTCCTTTTATGATCATTTTAAAGTTAAACTCTAATTATAACCACCCTGTATATTAACTATTAAGCACGAAAGGCGTAAAAGAGAAATAATCCACATTTGAAAAAAAAAAAAATAACTTGCGTAATATTCAAAAACATGCAGTCAAAAATGGATTATAAACGAGTAATATTTCTATTGACCGCATAGACATTGATTTTTATGAAAAGAAACATGATTTGGAAAACTTGATGATTTGTGACTTTGTCTACACGTTTTTCTTGACAACCGGAACCATTTAAGTATCAATTTGATAGCTTTAGATACTTTTTCAGTAAAATAGATTGCCAATAACTTTTATGGAACTAAAACTGCAATAAGGAAACCATTGAACGTTTCCATTGAAAAGCAACAGTACCACCTAAACTCCACCGATCACGTTCGTTGGATAAGTCATCGGTGATAACGTTTCCAAAAATTATTGCCTTATTAATTTGATTCATTGACTACTGAGAAGAAAGATATTAGATTATTGAAATATGTGTTAATTCTGTTTTGTTATATTAGGTAAAAGTTATTTTGAAAATATCCGATAGATGTTATTTAGTGTCAATGGAAAAATAAAAATTGAAGTGTGTATGAATTTGGAAATAAAATTGTTTTCGGCTGACGTTATTTTTATGATATTGATTCACTAAAAACCAAGTATCAAGACACGAAATTACATGCGGAATGGATATTTTGTAGTATTAAGTAAAAATACTTTGATAATATTTGATAACAATGAAATATCGTCTGTGATAAAATAAATAACAAATTTATGTGAATATTTCGAAATAAAAACAACCATCTGATCATATTATTTTACTTTGTGCATTTTAAATTATACTTAACATAAACTCTTTCTATTTTACATCATTAAAAATGTAAGAAAATAAGGATCTACATAAATGGATGAAATATCACAATGGTAAACTGCAATGATTATGATGCAAACAATTGGAATTTAATACTTTGGGGATTGATAAATTTAAACATTTTCAATTCAAATTCTTCGGCAGTTCTTTTATTTGGTCCTTTTTGTTTATAATTCGTCTATTTTTTTCTTTAATTTGACATTAAAACTAAAAATTGTTGTATTTCCGAACTGATTTTGTTCGTTGACACTTTAGATAATTACATATATTTTATGATCCTTAATTCACTTTTGTTATTTTATGTAATTATCTAATGTAAATAATGTTTTATTATATTTATTTTTAATGTAATTCTGTTTATTTTAAATTAGCAAAACCCCATTTTACATAGCACACTATAAAATTTGCACGTAAAAATAATAGTATCTGGATTTATTTAAGCGATCTGATAAATATAATATTTATTAGAAATATAAATGTTCTATAATTATTACAATATAAATTTTCGTATTATCGAATTTACATTCACAATGAATGGGTATAAATGCAATTAAATCAACTAATTCTTAATATCACAGATTAATTACTAATGGTTAATTTGCAATTTGTAAACGAAATTTATTTTTCAAACTGATAAACTACATTTTTCAAAATAAAATAAGGTATTTTAGCATCTCTTTCTTTTTTTTTCTTTTCGTCACAGAATAACCCTGAATTTGGAATTTCTAGGATTCCCTGTCGAGTGAATGGATATACATGGACAGATTTATTAAGAAGCAAAAAATTATTAAAGTGTACATAAAATGCACAAAGTAACAACACAACAACTACACACAATACAATATTGAAGAAAAAATAAAGTGTTCGGTAAAAGGAAATGTCCTTTTCATACAAAAATTTCTGCAGTATAAACGTAGATCACATTAAAAGAATTCGTGAAAATTTGAAATACATATTTTAAATAATGATGTCGTTCTGTAACTATTCGGTATTAAAAAAAGTGCGATTAACATTCATGTTACTGTAAGATAAAAGAAAGTTTTCATTACTCTAAATTTTTGGGAGAAATCAAGCGCTACAGATCAAACAAAACAAATACCTTACAAATAAATTAATAAACAGAGAAAGAAAAAGTTTAAGATCACAAATGATAATATTCTTTTCAAAGTGTTTGACAAAAGAAATACATCAAATTGAAATGGATTGGAACACACCTTTCTTATAGAAACAAATGAAACAGTTACCATTGTCTGAAAAATAAATAGTTTTGTGTTTTTTCCCGATTGGAAGGGAGCTTCCAGATTAGCAATCTTTGCCATATCCTCACAATAAGAAAAACAAAAAGTTTCAAGAAACAATATAAAAGGGGATTTACATTTTAAAGACTAGATTTCGAATCCATCAAATTCAGAATCGCGAGAAATGTTCTCTTTCTTATTTTTAATGTTACGTTTTTCTCCCAAAAAGCTTAGGGTGGAAAAAGAGGAGCAAATAAGATAAATATCCAAAGCTGCAGTATCCTTTTTATATTCTTTTCCATGTTTCACCCTTGTTTTTATTTTACTTATTTTTATTTTTTTTATCATTCCGTTTTGTTTTCACTTTTTTTACATTAACGACGAACGTAAAATATTGATGAGAAAACGCCTGACGCACCTACGAAAATTGTGAGACAGGAAAAGGGATTTTGTTTTGAATGCCCTACGCTTTACTCTTTTCGCAACAGAAATGAATAAATAAGTAAGATCTTTTCGTGATTTTCATGTTTTCAGGGGAGGTAAAAACACGAAGAAGGAGACGAAGGACATATACAACTCAACTCACCTTTTCTTGTAGCGATTCCAGAACATGCTGCAAGGAGACGGAGATGGCAGAGAGAGAGAGAGAGAAAAGAATAAAAGAGATGAAAATAAATTCATACAGGCAGCAAAACGTGATTAAATTCATGAATAAAATATACACTTGCGTACACATTGAGCCCCAAATGAAACCTTATAAACCTGCATACATTCTTCGAACATAATAGAAAAAAAAAAGCCCTCGAAGAGAGAAGCAGCAGTGGTACGGAGAAAAAAGGCTTCCAACAAATGGTGAAATACATATTTTCTGATACAGTATTAAATTAAATATGAGGTATAGATTAGATTTTTATGAGAATTAAACATTTACTTTGTTACCGAACGACCCAAGCATTTTGGAAACGCGTAAGGATTATTAGTAGTATATTAAACATAAATGCATTCCATTAATAAGCAGGAGGAGGTTTTTGTTCAAGATTTAATTAAAATTTCAAAAGGAGACGATACAATTAAATTCGCGCCCACATTACCATCTCTATTTGAGTTACAATGAGGAATTTAAATTAATTTTGATCTAATGAATAAATCATTTTTATTCATTGAATACTCAGATTTGACAAAGATGTTGGATCATCAAAGTATATATACATTTCCTTTCCTGGGGTCTAATTAGATTAGTTTACTATTGTGTTTTCTAAGATACGTTAGCAAATAATTTAAGATGTAATTGTATGCTCTAGGCTAAATTCCAGTTTAATAATTAAGTAAGGCTGCTTTTATATTCATTATCATCAATTCCGATTACACTAGACGAAAAAAAAAATTATAAAAGGACGATTTAATGAAACTATTACTCTTACCGGGACTATGGAACAGAAGATAGATATGGAATGAAAAGCGTTTGGTATAGTAGTTAATTTTGGATTACCTCGTGAGTATAGTAATAACATGAAATTAATTTATCATTTATCGATAACGAGACATATCTCCTACAGGAGAGATCGTAGTTTTACCAATGATGAGCATTAAGATTCTCGCTTCAGCATTTATACCATTAAACAAACTTTGCATATTTTCATTCAGGATGGGCACAACTTTAATATGGGTTTCTAACCCGGATTGGGAGTTTCCGCTTTGGTGATTGGTTCTCGCTTTCTTGCTGTAGATTGTATTGTGACCGATGATGACCATTAAGAATCTCTTTTCATTGCTATTTTAGCGTTCAGACCATTAAATTAAATTCATTAATTCAGATTGGAATGCTAGTTTCCGCTTTGGTGGTCTATTCTCGCTTTCTTGGTGTAGATTATTGTGTGATCGCTGATAACCATTAAGAATCTCGTTTCATTGTTACTGCAGCGTTCAGATCATTAAACTAAATTTGCATATATCCATTCAGGATGGACGTAACTTTTATTGGTTATTAATGTGGTTACTATCGCAGATTTGGATACTAGTTTCATCTTTGGTGGTTGGTTCTTGCTTTCTTGATGTTCATAGTCACGGCGTCAGTTGAGTTACCTACTGCCGATGAGGGGGCGAAACTATCATGTGGGCATTGGGCCTGTGGTTAACGATGGCCATTTACCCTAATTCTAGGGTCATTACTTTTGTGACGATGGCTATTCATTTATCTTGTATTGCTTTCGACGGGGAGCGTAAAACTTTAATGTGGTTATTAAAACTAACATTATAAGGTTTATTCATTTAACACATCACCATTAGGTTTTATTTTCATGTTGAGTATTGAAATCCTTCCTTCATTTCCTTCAAATTTACCCTTCATTGAGTTGTCCAAATCATGCAATAAAAAACAGCCAATGCTCTGACTTAGTGTTTGGAATAATCTGAAGGACCGAGTGGCAACAGAAATTAAAATTGACACTAAGATTAATGCTTAATAGTTTTTATTACTGTTCAGGCCATGCGACCATATCTCATACCGAGTTAAGACATGACATCGTTATGACTATAAAAACCTCAAACAATTTTTATGTCCAAGATTATATACAATAAGCAGTGCATGGCTCATAAGTAGCAGTGCACAACTTAAAATCA